>NC_134692.1:91108060-91779310 GCF_050947455.1 Rhinoderma darwinii | reverse complement strand
GGGGGGGTTGTAATACAGGGAAGAGTGAGATTAAAGTAAAGGTATGTACTGCCCCAATGTATAGAGCATGTACCTGGGGAGGGGGGGGAGTTAACTGTTAACAACAGTTGTGTAGTTGGCATAACCCGCATGCCAGCCAAAACCCAAGTAAGAACAGTGCAAAACAATAAGAAGCGATAGGATAGAATCGCCCACAATAGCAACAATAAAGTCACATCAAAGTATACTCTATTTCTTGATCTTCTCCAGCTACAGTGACTAGCTCCTACTCACGAATCCAATTCGAAAGGAGAGGTGACGTCCGTCAATCCGAATGCTGGAGCCGTGTGGAGAACAGTCCCCGCAATATTGGCAGTACCTTTCAATTTTCCATCGCTCCAGATCTTAGCGCCGGCTTTTTATTCTTAGGCGATTTCAGTTTCCCCACCACTTTCCACGGCATAAGTTCCAGCAATGGAGGTAATTTCAGCTCCGGAGGTACCATCATCCACGGCGATATTTCCATAGGCGGTATACCCAGGGTTTCCCATGCATGGGTCAGGTCCTCGTGTTTCCTGATGGTGATTTGGCGGCCATCTTTTTGTATCGCCAGGCCAAACGGATATAGCCAGCGAAAAGGCGTCTTGGAGGCACGTAGCGCATCAAGGAGAGGTCGGAAAACTTTCCGTTTTTGTAGTGTGGAGGATGCTATATCTTGATAGAGGTATATTGTTGTTCCTTCAAATTCAATAGTACCTTTCATCCTTGCAGCCTTTAGAATCTCCGCTGTATCAGTGTAGCTCAGCAGACCACATATAATGTCGCGGGGGGGATCATTAGAGCGAGGTTTTGGGCGGAGTGCTCTATGGACACGTTCTATCCGAACTGTATCATGGCTGTTTACTCCTAGAACTGAAGAGAATATGTCATGAGCAAGTTTGCCCAAAGTCTCATGTGCGTATGACTCAGGTACTCCCCGCAGCCTGATATTCTTCCTCCGACTCCTATTTTCTTGGTCTTCTGTCCGCATAAACATCTCATTCAATTGATCTTGTTGTGAATGTAGAATGTCCCGCACTTTGTCATGATAAACTCTCATGTCTGTCTGTGCCGCTTCAAGCGTCTCCACCCGTGATCCTATCTGACGTAAATCAGTGCTTATCTCTGACAGTTCTTTAGTAAGAGGAGTCAAGGCTTTGTATAAGATCCTCTTCATAAACCCCCGTGACACTGGTGCTAAATCATTAGTGTCTCCCGACTCAGATTGCTCACCTCCACTCTCCTCATCTGAATCGTCATCTCGGCACTGTGGAGCAGCATGCACGGCGGCCATCTTAGATTTCCGGGCCGGAGATTCTTCATGCCTTTTATGGAGAAATTTCTCCATGTCTGCTTGTGCTTTCCCCGGTTTGGGTGTGCCAGTGTGGTCTTTAAGTTTCTCCTTTGCCGGTTTAACCATTTTCCAACGATGTGGGTCGATATAGCTCGTGTTTTGGCTGGTATCAGTGAGGAGCTCTGGTCTCAAGCTGCCATCACACTGCACGGCTACGCTCCGCCCCCTATATATATATATATATATATATATATATATATGCCTCTGTGTGTGTTTATATGTGCCTGTGGGTATAGTTACCATCTACGACATTATCTGTACTCATAGAGTTATCCCTGTGTTATCTGTGGTGTTACATGGGACTGCAGGTAACATTTACTACACTATCTGTACTTAGAGTCATCACTGTGTTATCTGTGGTGTTACATAGGACTGCATGTGAAATCTACTGCATTATCTGTACTGTGTATATATATGTGCCTGTGTGGGTTTATATGTGTCTGTTTGAGTATAGTTATCGTCTACGACATTATCTGTACTCACAGAGTTATCACTGTGTTATCTGTGGTGTTACATAGGACTCCAGGTAACTTTTACTGCATTATCTGTACTCAGAGAGTAATCACTGTGAATCTGTGGTGTTACATGGGACTGCAGGTAACGTTTACTACATTATCTGTACTCAGAGCGTTATCCCTGTGTTATCTGTGGTGTTACATAGGACTGCAGGTAACATTTACTACATTATCTGTACTCAGAGAGTTATCCCTGTGTTATCTGTGTTGCATAGGATTGCAGGTAACATCTACTACATTATCTGTACTTAAAGTTATCACTGTGTTATCTGTGGTGTTACATTGGACTACCGGTAACATCTACATCTGTACTCAGGGAGTTATCACTGTGTTCTCTGTGGTGTTACATAGGACTGCATGTGAAATCTACTACATTATCTGTACTGTGTATATATGTGCCTGTGTGGGTTTATATGGGTCTGTTTGTGAATTTGCCTTTGTGCCTGTATATATGTGCCTTTTATGTATGTGCATATGTTCCTGTCTGTGTATTTATCTGCTGGTGTGTGTGTGTGTGTGTGTGTGTGTGTGTGTGTGTGTGTGTGTGTGTGCGTGTATACATCTATATATTTACTTGTATGTATGTATGTATGTATGTATATGTTCCAGAATGTGTGTATGTATATTTGCCTTTATATCTAAATATTCGTCTTTATGTATGTACAGTATATATGTTTCAGTATGTGCGTGTCTATGCATGTGGTTAATTTTTGGTTTGTGTAGGGGGCGGCAATAGAGAGTCCCGCACAGGGTGCCATCCCACCTAAGGCCGACCCTGACCTCTTCAATACTCCGCCATGCAGTGGCGGATTAAGTAGACTATGGGCCCTGGGCTGTTACCCAAACTTGGGCCCCCCTTCTCCCCCGCCGAGCCGTAACACTACCTTTTTGTGCAAGCATTAACAAATGGGTGTTACGATTCGCCTTGTCAAAAGGCTGTGTCCCTACATACTGACAGTCTCCAACCATCGCTGACAGTATCACACTGTGCAGGGACACATCCTCCTAATAAGGGGAATGGTAACACGCATTTGTCTATCAGTCCTGGACTGCACAAAGACTTTTAGTGAAACACAAGGATTTCCTATAATAAACATGTCAGGAGAGGTGACAGATTCTCTATAAATCTAGTGACTCACATGTGACGACTCCTCAGATTCTGGTAACTTTTTTCCTCTTTTCTTCTCCATCCGGTCCAGACTTCATGACGACTTCTCCCGGCCATGACCCATTTCTGCAGAATTTGCCACTTAGATGTCTTCTGTTGCTCACTTTTCCAACATTTCTACACCTATAAACGAAAACAAAATGATCATGGTGCAACAGACTGTGTCTCTAACTATAATAGCACCAAACACTGCGCCCCTGAATATAATTGTGTCAAACACTGTATAGTAAAGCACCACGTGCACAAAGGCCCCTGTATATAGCGTCTCACACATCCCCCTGTATATAGCGTCACACACACATCCCCCTGTATATAGCGTCACACACACATCCCCCTGTATATAGCGTCACACACACATCCCCCTGTATATAGCGTCACACACATCCCCCTGTATATAGCGTCACACACAGCCCCCCCCTGTATATAGCATCACACACACACAGCCCCTGTATATAGCATCACACACACACAGCCCCTCTATATAGCATCACACACACAGCCCCTGTATATAGCATCTCACACACAGCCCCTGTATATAGCATCACACACACACAGCCCCTGTATATAGCATCACACACACAGCCCCTGTATATAGCATCACACACACACACAGCCCCTGTATATAGCATCACACACACACACAGCCCCTGTATATAGCATCACACACACAGCCCCTGTATATAGCATCACACACACAGCCCCTGTATATAGCATCACACACACAGCCCCTGTATATAGCATCACACACACAGCCCCTGTATATAGCATCACACACACAGCCCCTGTATATAGCATCACACACACAGCCCCTGTATATAGCATCACACACACAGCCCCTGTATATAGCATCACACACACAGCCCCTGTATATAGCATCACACACAGCCCCTGTATATAGCATCACACACACAGCCCCTGTATATTGCATCACACACACAGCCCCTGTATATAGCATCACACACACAGCCCCTGTATATAGCATCACACACACAGCCCCTGTATATAGCATCACACACACAGCCCCTGTATATAGCATCACACACACAGTCCCTGTATATAGCATCACACACACACAGCCCCTGTAGATAGCATCACACACAGCAGTGATGAAGGGAGGGAGTGAATTATGGAAGAATGAAGGGAGGGAAGAACAGATGGAGGGAGTGAGTGATGAAGGGATGGGGGTTTGGAAAAGCACTCACCAGCCTGGAGCGCTGTGTAAAAACTTGACTGGTGGGCGGGCCTTCTTCCCTGCAGATATTCTGCTCCTTCACTGTGATAGACGGACCTGATTGGTGGGCGGGGGTCACATGGGCACGACGTCATCAAAGGTCCTTTAGCCTTCAATTCGGAGCACATTTATGTAGAGGTAACGTTCACTATCCCGGCTAAGCCCGCCCCAAATTGTTCTGCCTGCACCTTCTCTCTGCAGTGACAGTTAGCGCTGCATAGTTTTTACGATTATGTGCAGTTCGGGAAGCAATGGGCCCCCTGAGTGCCTCGGGCCCCGGGCGACCGCCCGAAACGCCCATATGATGATCCGCCATTGCCGCCGTGCCACAACACAATTATAAAGGAAAAGTGCAATATTGAATCAGCCTTAAAGAAAACAGAACATGTAAATACGGTGAATGCCTAGCTATCACAACAATAGAAATATAGGTATCGGCAGATCTAGTGTCTATTAAGGGGGGATGGATCTTGGGGAGCACTGATGGGGAGATCCCCTGGAGGAAGAGTGTCTCCGCTTGTTGCGGACCGCTTGCCAAGCCGGCGGTGGAGGCGAGCGTGGAAGGGAAATCTCCCAATCCTGTAGTTTGGGAGTTGGTATTCCCAGTGAGTCACAGAAATGAGGCAGGTCTTCATGAGTCCTCAGGGTCACAGAGGCGCCATCTCTGCAAGCCGTGGGAGAGAAAGGCTCCATCTCTGCGAGCTGTAAGGGGGAACGGGCAGCCCCATCTGTAGATAATATGGTGATCACGCAGAACAGTGAGGAGAGGATGCAGGAGCCTCCGCTTTTGCAGAGTAATCCAAGAAAGGTCTAGGAACAACTGGATTGAAGTACCTTCAAATGCAAGGTTCTTGTGCTGTCTGGCTGCAGACAATCTCCTTCTTAGTGCGAAAGTCCTGCACACAGCAGATAACATCACACAGTTGAGAGGTCGCAGACTTAGGTTTCAGAGCCTGGTGAGCCCTGTCAAACAGTATTTTGTGAGAGGACGGGGCTTCCAAGATGTTATTAAAAATAGCTTGAAGCGTGGGGTGGAGGTCGTCCACTCCGAGGTTTCAGGGAGACCCCTCACTCTAATATTGTGTCGATGGCCCCTCTCCTCAAGATGGTGTTGCGTGTCACGGATGGAAGTGATCTGAGTTGTCATCGTAGATTAAAGGGCAGAAACACAGCGTCTGGTAGTGTGATGGTCATCCTCCAGGGTCTCCACCCCTGTGGCAATGAAATACAGGTCTTGCCTGACCATAGAAATTTATTAAAACGAAAAGTCTCTTTAACCTCCTGGTTCATGTTTTTAAAATCCCCTTTAGTAGAGAGCTGTGAAAGGCAGTCCCGCCATATTTGCGGGATATAAGTTGGTGGAGTATCAGGGTCTTCTAGTTCCCAGTCCGATGCAGACGCTGCTAAGGTCTGAGCATATTGGGACATAGAGGGGGTACCCCCCAGGTCATCACCTGTTGTGGCCTGCCAGGAGGAGTTATGGGAGGGATGAGGGAGATTCCCTTTGAACTTCTGAGAAAGCCTCCGGGGCTTAGTAGATGTAGGTTTTTGAGGGAGGATAGAGCCTCTAAACTGAGGTAGGGTAGAAGTAAACGGTGGGTGAGCAGGCCCTTTCGATAAAGCTGTTGCCACGTACATCATGGCGGCTATAGGTTGATCTCTATGTTGTCGCTCTGCTCCTGCAACATGGTTTGAGATTTGAGAAGGCATGTCAGCATCCAAGTAAACATGGGTAACCTGCTGTCGAGGAGCCATGTCCTGTAGCTGTTGGTGTGGTGTGGCTTAGTGTCAGAGCATAGAGGCCAAAGTTGGTGGCAGCTGCATCGAGGAGAGCGGCGTTTGGGGCCGACTATGAAAGTAACCGTCCAGCGTAGGTTTAGAAGGGGTGACAGGAGGAGGTGGTATAGAGCTGATCCTGGATCCTTTGGATCTGTTTTTACCCATAGATGGGCACCCGCAGATGCGGAGTAAGGCTGATTTCAGAGTGGCACGGCACGAAGCTTCAGTGTCAAGCATCCGGCGCCATGAGCTGCAGGCCACACCCTCCTCCTTGGCGACTTTTGTGCCTCAGCACTTGGCAACCCCGCTTTGTAACTTCACGTGGTCTGCCACTTTGTGGCTGAGTTGCTGTGGCTCCTAAATGCTTCCACGTACCAATAATATCACTCACTCTTGATTGTAGAGTATCTATTTTTTTTAAACAATGTTTTTAAATTTTATTGAATGCTTGACATAACATATCGTTATAACAAATATTGTTTTTTTATACAAACATAGAATCACATGTCCTGAGGATATAGTGCAAAAATTGTTTACATATAGCTATACAAACAATTCAGAACTAGTTATTAATGTAAAATATTATACAAAAGACAGTATCAATAATGAGTATTCGTAAATGTCATATGATTTAGAGTATAGATACATTTTCAAAGAACATGCAGAATCTGTCGTCTCTTGAGTGTAAATTAAAGTTAAATTAGAGTAAACAAATTTAACAGAGGTTGTTTCTCACTTGTGCAATGGAAGACGTTATTAAGCTAATCTCACTAATTCCTTTAGAAACAAAACATCTCATAACGGATCTGCTAATCCTGAATCAGTCCAAATAGCCAAAATTTAATGAATTTGTGTACTACCTGTTTGTTTCTCGCGATCATGTACTCATATTTATAATTTGTGTTAACTATCTTTGTAATTTCTGATATCGTTGGTATATCAACGGATTTCCATTTCTTGAATAGCACGGCTTTAGCTGATGTAAGTACATGACAGATTACTGTTCTATGGGTTATGGGTAGAGATTCTAGTCCTAAATGCAAAAGTCCCAACTCCGGAGACATATGTACAGGAAATCTTGAGATTTTTATAATGAACGTAGACAATGAGTTCCAGTATGTAGACAAGAGTGGGCATTCCCAGAATACGTGCAACAATGTCCCCAGCTGTCCACAACTTCTCCAGCATCTAGGGCTTTCTGTTGGGAACATTCTGGATAATGTATTTGGCGTGTAGTACCACTGGTAGAGCATTTCAGTTTCACAGTGATTCTAGAAATAGAATGTGCCTTACTCCACTGGTCATTTGTGTATGTCATGTTTAAATCTTTAGACCATTTAGCTAGAAGTGGTCTAGTTTGTAGATTATTGACGTCTAAGAGAATATTAGAGAACAATCTTATTCCTTTTTGAGTTGTGTTCCATTTATTTAGGAGAATATTAGCTCTGGTGGGGATATAAACTGGGGTAGGTGGGTTAACCTGTAGATAAGATCTGATTTGTAACCTGAAGAACTCTGATTTGTGTAAACCATATACTGATTCAAGAGTTGAGAAGCTTTTCATGGCCCCGTTTTCCTCTAGATCAGATAATATACTTATTCCTGCTTGTGTCCATGTCTTGAAAGACAAATTAGGAACCAAATGTTCAAGTATGGTAGTTGGGAAGTTTAATTGGTGTAAGGAATCTAGGGGTGGTTTAAAACAACATGAGTCCTTCCATATTTTGAATGTAGCAGTAATGGGAAGAATTGTGTGTGGGAAGTCATGTTTAATATTTAAATTCATTGTGCTTAGTAATAGGGACATATGTAATCTCATTTGAGTGGCCTGCGTATTTTCTATGTCATCCCAACTTTTCACTGAGGCTGAAGATGAAGAGGACCACCAATCTTTTAATTGATCTAATAGAATAGCTTTGTGATGTAAATTTAGGACTGGGAGACCCACTCCACCTCATGTTGTAGGCTGGGATAGTGAGCGAAACGGAATGCTGGGGTGTTTATTTACCCATATAAAATTGTTCATTTGTTTGTGCAGCTTCCTAAAAATTTGTTGAGGAATAGGAATCGGGAGTGTTCGTAAATAATATAGCATCCTTGGAAGAGCAAGCATTTTATATAATGATCAAATATGCAACTCAGCTCTCTACTCACTGAAATATCTCAACAAGGAGATGAACAACAGGTAAAAAAAGAGGTGAAATCCTCAACACCACAAAAATCAGAGACAAAATGATAGTTTTTTACCGCTTAGACGGTTGTAGATGTAAAGTCTGAAGTGTCCATCAAGGGTTTGACCTTCCCCCAGCTGGCATGCAGAAAAAACTATCCAAATTTCCACTGGTGTGTATATCTCGCTGGTACTTGTGGTTCCACACAGAAATCAAACTGCAGAAATGCAACTGCTTGCTGTGTATATCCTCGTACTTGATGTTCTAAATCTCCAACAAGGGAGAAAAAGGAGATAGTGCACTACCTTTTGGAAACTACAAATTCCACGAGTTTATTCCATACTTACAAAAACAGATATAGATAAAAGCATAAGATGCTCTTGTAACACGCCAAATAATGCAACCCGACCCTGGGTTTCGCCCTCCTGGCTTCCTCTGGGGCATATGGGCGTGTACCATTCATGTGTTTAAATAGCTGTGTCTTCTTAACATACAACAGTTTTCAATTGCTTATGTATATAAAACAGCCAATTTTAAAAACATCAATGATAAAATAACATGAAAAATAAAATCATTCACACAATAAGTGTAGTTTATGAATAAATTGAATAAAAAACCCCTCATTATTTGTTGTGAAACTGCGCTGCAGCATAATGAGATCTAATTGCATGACTCGTCTATGCTACTTAAAGGAACAGTGTCACCACAAAAAAAAAATTCATGTCAGTTTAATGTTAGTGTTTTATTAAAAACTTTTTTATTTATTTGTGTGTTTGTGTGTTACTTTTTTCTATTTTTTCACTTTTTCTTCCCTATGGGGGCTGCCATTTTTTTTTCCATTTCTGTATGTGTCGATTAACGACACATACAGACATGGAATACGGCAGCCACAGTCCCATAGGGACTGCGAACGGGTCCCATCCACTTCTGTGTATGCCGTCTGTGTGGGAACTGCGCATGCGCCGCTCCCACACAGTCCAATTTGAAATGCGCGCCGTCCGGCACCATTTTCCTGTGGACCGGAAGTCGGGGCCGGACAGTAAGATTACTACTTCCGGTCGCGGCTTCCGGACTTGTGCACTTGGACCAGCGGCAGCAGACGGAGCGGACGGGCCGGAGGGAGCCGCGGCGGCAGGAGCAGGTAAGAGATTTCTATGTATGTTCGTGTTTGTGTGTGTTTACTACTGTATGTAAACCTACTACACTGTGTGTTAGCTCAAAAAATGGCGACACACAGTGTAGGAGGTTAGACCGTTCAATCCCCTCGTTTATCCCGGCACTAGCCAGGATAAAGGAGGGGGGATTCTTAGAGCTCACTAGAGCGAGTGCTTTTTTCCCAATTTTGCAGCAAAAAGCAATGTGGTTGCTTTACCACATGCAATGCTGCAATTTTGGGAATAGCTCCATCTAGTGACCAGCAATGGGAAATATTATAAATTAGAATCTAATTTATAATATTTCCTGACTCGTGAAAAAAATAAAAAAAATTTGAACAATGTTTAATCACCTACACACTAAATGTTTAATTAAAAAAAAACAACATGTTTTGCTGGCAACACATTCCCTTTAACTAAAAGCTGTGTGAATAAGGTTCAATCTCTCCAAGACATATATAAAAAACATATATAGAAGTATAACCAATACGATGTATTTTTTATGATGATCCCCACATTCCTTCCACCTATATGAATAACTATGCTCGGTTATATAAATCACAATGATCCACCTTATACAAATGACAATTTTGAAATATAGGTTATTACAACATTATGTGTTTATCTTACAATATTATATACCGATCTTACATCTTATACATGTGGGTAATATACCCTTTTTATTTTATTTTTTTATTATTTTTTGGTTAAAAGGTGGCTACAAAAAAGAAAAAAATTGATGGATGTAATTAGAGCTGTGATTTAAAGAAAACATTTTAATTCAAAGTCCAAGTTTAATCCCAAAGGGCATAGTGTTTTTAAATGATAGATCCAATAGGATTCTCTTTGGCTCATTTTTTTAATATATAATTATCACCACGCCAATGATTTTCAACAGATTCAATTCCATAGAATTTTGTTCCATTAGGATTTTTATTATGAAACTTCGCATAGTGTGCAGATACGCTATGGTCAATTTTTCCTTTCCTAATGTTGTTGCAATGCTCAGCTAATCGTGTTTTCAGTTTTCTAGCAGTTCTTCCCACATACATAAGTCCACACGGACAGACTAGCATGTACATGACTCCTTTAGTGTCACAGGTAATAAATACATGTGTTTAAATAGCTGTCAGTCTTTTAACATACAACAGTTTTAAATTGCTTATGTATATAAAACAGCCAATTTTAAAAACATCAATGATAAAATAACATGAAAAATAAAATCATTCACACAATAAGTGTAGTTATGAATAAATTGAATAAAAAAAACCTCATTATTTGTTGTGAAACTGCGCTGCAGCATAATGAGATCTAATTGCATGACTCGTCTATGCTACTTAACTAAAAGCTGTGTGAATAAGGTTCAATCTCTCCAAGACATATATAAAAAACATATATAGAAGTATAACCAATATGATGTATTTTTTATGATGATCCCCACATTCCTTCCACCTATATGAATAACTATGCTCGGTTATATAAATCACAATGATCCACCTTATACAAATGACAATTTTGAAATATAGGTCATTACAACATTAATTCCATAGAATTTTGTTCCATTAGGATTTTTATTATGAAACTTCGCATAGTGTGCAGATACGCTATGGTCAGTTTTTCCATTCCTAATGTTGTTGCAATTAGAGATGAGCGAACCGGGACAACCGAACCCGGTTTCGGTCCGAACTTCCGGAAAAGTTCGGTTCGCAGCGAAACCAAAATTCAGCCGGTTCGGCCGAACCCGTTTTGACCGAACCCGGCTACATTTTGGCGCCTGCCACATGTTACATCTAAAATGGAGGATTTCACAAGATCACCTGACATCAGGCTACCCCATAATGCCTTGCAAACGGCTCTCCCAGTCAATCGGGAGGCAGCATAGGGGCGGGCTCAAGCCTGCAATAAAAGTCTATGCACGGAGCTCATCGGCCATTTTACAGACAGGAGCTGTAGGGATAGCATCTCTGTGCAGTAAGGGAAAGCTTTAGGAATCTAAAAGGCAGGAATCCAGCAATCAAAGGGGCTCATCCACTACTCACTACTCAGCCAGTGTGTGAATACGCTTTTATAAGGGGCTCATCCCCGTTGCATCCAACTTGCAATACAGGCAGGCTTTGTAGTACTACAACGCCCAGCATTCCCTGAGTCAGTGGACAGTGGCTGATAGAAATTCTCATTCATTGCCATTTGCCAAGCCAGTGTCAGTGTGAATACGCTTTTAGAAGGGGCTCATCCCCGGCCGTTAACATAACAAACAAATAACAATCCAACTTGCAATACAGGCAGCCTTTGTAGTAGACGTAGTACTACAACGCCCAGCATTCCCTGAGTGCACTGCGGCCTGGCTGATAGAAATTCTCATTCATTGCCATTTGCCAAGCCAGTGTCAGTGTGTGAATACGCTTTTAGAAGGGGCTCATCCCCGGCCGTTAACATAACAAACAAATAACAATCCAACTTGCAATACAGGCAGCCTTTGAAGTAGACGTAGTACTACAACGCCCAGCATTCCCTGAGTGCACCGCGGCGTGGCTGATAGAAATTCTCATTCATTGCCATTTGCCAAGCCAGTGTCAGTGTGAATACGCTTTTAGAAGGGGCTCATCCCCCGGATTTTGATTCAACTTGCTGCACTCCAGCAGTGAAATGTCTGGTAAAAAAAAGGTTGTGAAAGGACGGGGTAGAGGAAAACACACCCATGCCGTCTCCTCTTCCAGTCCAAATGTTGGATCTGTTGGTGCCAGACCTAGTACCAGCATTTGTGGCACAAGACATGTGTCCAGTTCCACTAGTAGCAGCAGCCATGTGCCTGCTGGTAGTAGTAGCAGTATCAGCAAGCCAGACTTGTCCATCTCCTCCGGTGGGCGGGTTACTTTAGACAATACGGCCATTGTGGACTGGTTGGCTGGCTCGCGGTCATCTCAGCAGGAAGACTCTGACGATCTGGCTTCAAGCCAGGTTTCGTTGGATTCCAGATCCTCTACAGTTCCTTAGCAAAGGTGGAACTTCCTGACCAATACCCCAGCGTGAACATCCCGGGCGGGTACCCAAGTCCTCTCCTCAGGCCCGTATCCTCTCCAATGGACCAGGTACTGGAGGGAGCCTTGGACCATCTTGCTGTCCACAATCTTGGCCACCTCTAATTTCACCCCCTCAGGGGTGAGAACGGGAACAGGAGGTTTCCTCGAGGGAGCCAAGGACGGGGAGGACCGTTTAAGGAGGGAGGCATGAAACACGTCGTGTATACGAAAAGATGGGGGTAACTCCAGCCGGAAGGAGACAGGATTGAGGACTTCATTGACCTTATACGGCCCAATAAACCGGGGAGCAAACTTCTTGGACGGGACCTTAAGACGCAAGTTCCTAGACGATAACCACACCAGATCCCCGACCATAAACAAGGGGTTAGCAGAACGTTTTCTATCAGCTTGAGTTTTTTGTACGCTCTGGGACGCCTCTAGGTTCTTCTGAACTTGGGCCCAGACTGTGCACAGTTCCCGATGAACGACCTCTACCTCGGGATTGTTGGAACTACCAGGTGAAACGGAGGAGAACCGTGGATTAAACCCAAAATTACAGAAAAAGGGGGAGACCCCTGACGAGTTACTGACCCGGTTATTAAGGGAAAATTCAGCGAGGGGAATGAATGAGACCCAATCATATTGACAGTCAGAGATAAAACACCTTAAATATTGTTCTAGAGATTGATTAGTCCTCTCAATTTGGCCATTGGTTTCAGGATGGAAGGCAGAGGAGAAGGACAGATCAATCTCTAACTTCTTACAGAAGGCTCTCCAAAACAAAGAAACAATTTCTACTCCTCTGTCCGAAAAAATATTGACAGGGACCCCATGGAGACGCAGGATGTGTTTGACAAACAAGGTAGCTAACGTCTTGGCGTTGGGTAGTTTCTTGAGGGGCACAAAGTGGCACATCTTACTGAAGCGGTCTACTACCACCCACACCACCGACTTGCCTTGGGATGGAGGCAAATCGGTGATAAAATCCATGGAGATATGTGTCCAAGGTCTCTGGGGAATGGGCAACAAACGTAGTAAGCCCGCTGGTCGGGACCTGGGAGTCTTGGACCTAGCACAAACCTCACAAGCGGCGACGTAGGCCTTAACGTCTTTAGGCAACCCAGGCCACCAATAGTTTCTGGCAATGAGGTGTTTGGTACCCAGGATGCCTGGATGACCAGATAGTGTGGAGTCATGATTTTCCCTAAGTACCCTTAGCCGGTATTGCAGGAGAACAAACAGCTTGTCCTCAGGAAGGTTCCCGGGAGCTGAACCTTCATCAGCTGCAATTTCAGAGACTAAATCAGAATCAATAGAAGAAATGATTATACCGGGAGGCAAAATACAAGCAGGATCTTCCTCCGAAGGAGGGCTGGCCATGCAGCTACGCGACAGTGCATCGGCCTTAATATTTTTAGACCCAGCCCTATAAGTAACCAAAAAGTTGAATCTGGTAAAAAATAGCGCCCATCGAGCTTGTCTCGGGTTTAGCCTCCGGGCAGATTCTAGGAAAACCAGATTCTTGTGGTCGGTAAGGACCGTTACCTGGTGCCTAGCCCCCTCCAGGAAGTGGCGCCACTCTTCAAATGCCCATTTAATGGCTAAGAGTTTGCGGTTGCCAATATCATAGTTACTCTCAGTGGGCGAAAACTTCCTGGAGAAGTAGGCACAGGGGCGGAGATGGGTGAGGGACCTGGTACCCTGGGACAAGACAGCCCCCACTCCCACCTCGGATGCGTCAACTTCCACGATAAATGGCTCCATTTGGTTGGACTGAACCAGCACCGGGGCCGAGATAAAGCACTTCTTAAGGACCTCAAAAACCTGGACAGCCTCAGGAGACCAGTGGAGGAGATCAGCACCATTGCGAGTGAGGTCTGTAAGAGGCTTAGCGATGACCGAGAAGGTAGCAATAAATCTCCTGTAATAATTAGCGAACCCCAAAAAACACTGTAACGCCTTCAGGGAGGCAGGTTGGACCCATTCCGCCACAGCCTGAACCTAGGCGGGGTCCATGCGGAATTCATGAGGAGTGAGGATTTGACCCAAAAATTGTATCTCCTGTACCCCAAACACACATTTTTCGGTTTTTGCAAACAGTTTGTTTTCCCTAAGGACCTGGAGCACCTTCCTGACATGCTCAATGTGGGAGGGCCAGTCCTTGGAAAACACCAGTATGTCATCAAGGTACACTACAAGAAATATCCCCAGGTAATCTCTCAAAATCTCATTTATGAAATTCTGGAAGACCGCCGGAGCATTACACAACCCAAAGGGCATGATGAGGTATTCGAAATGACCTTCGGGCGTGTTAAACGCAGTCTTCCACTCATCCCCCTCTTTGATGCGGATAAGGTTATACGCCTAGCGTAGATCAAACTTAGAGAACCATTGGGCCTCCTGAACCTGATTAAAGAGATCAGGAATCAAAGGAAGGGGATACGGGTTCCTTACAGTCACCTTATTCAGGTTACGGTAGTCAATGCATGGCCTAAGACCACCATCCTTCTTCCCTACGAAGAAGAAGCCAGCACCTACCGGAGAAGTAGAGGGGCGAATGTAACCCTTGGCCAGGCATTCCTGGATATACTCTCTCATGGCTTCATGTTCGGGACAAGAAAGATTAAATATCCTACCCTTAGGAAGCTTAGCTCCAGGTACCAATTCGATAGCAAAAATCGTATCCTCTATGAGGAGGTAACACTTCGGAGGCCTCCTTAGAGAAAACATCAGCGAAGTCCCGAACAAACTCAGGTAGCGTGTTCACCTCCTCAGGGGGAGAAATAGAATTAACAGAAAAACATGACGTCAAACATTCATTACCCCATTTGGTAAGCTCCCCAGTATTTCACTCAAACGTGGGATTATGCAACTGCAACCAGGGAAGGCCTAAAACCAAATCGGACGATAATCCCTGCATCAACAGTACAGAGCACTGCTCCAAATGCATGGAGCCAACAAGGAGTTCAAAAACAGGGGTATGCTGTGTAAAATAATTATTAGCAAGAGGAGTGGAGTCGATACCCACTACCGGGACAGGTTTAGGCAAATCAAGCAAAGGCATAGCTAGAGACATAGCAAATTCCACAGACATGATATTAGCAGAGGACCCTGAATCCACGAAGGCACTGCCGGTAGCAGACCTTCCACCAAAAGAGACCTGAAAGGGAAGCAAGATCTTATTACGTTTCATATTTACGGAAAATACCTGTGCGCCCAAGTGACCTCCCCGATGATCACTTAGGCGCGGAAGTTCTCTGGCTGCATTCTTATGCTTAGGACAGTTGTTCACTTGATGCTTGTCATCCCCACAGTAGAAGCAGAGACCATTCTTCCTGCGGAAATCTCTACGTTGTTGGGGGACACGAAGGCCCTGAGTTGCATAGGTACCTCTGAGTCTTCCGGGGAAGAACGAAGCAACGGAACCTCGGGATGCATCATGGGGGAGTCGGAGGAGAAAACACATAAACGTTCGCGTTGTCATTCCCTGAGACGCCGGTCAAGTCGTACCGCTAAAGCCATAACCTGGTCTAGGGAGTCAGATGAGGGATAGCTAACTAGCAGGTCTTTCAGGACATTCGACAGACCCAACCTAAACTGGCACCTTAAGGCAGGGTCATTCCACCGAGAAGCTACGCACCACTTCCTAAAGTCAGAACAATACTCCTCAACAGGTCTCTTACCCTGACGTAAGGTCACCAGCTGACTCTCGGCAAAGGCAGTCTTGTCAGTCTCGTCATAAATGAGTCCGAGAGCAGAAAAGAAAAGGTCAACGGAGGAAAGTTCAGGGGCGTCAGGAGCCAAGGAGAAGGCCCATTCTTGGGGCCCGTCCTGGAGCCGGGACATAATTATACCCACTCACTGGCTCTCAGAACCTGAGGAGTGGGGCTTTAAGCGAAAGTAAAGCCTACAACTCTCCCGAAAGGAGAGAAAAGCCCTCCGGTCCCCTGAGAACCGGTCGGGCAACTTGAGGTGGGGTTCAGGAGGTGAGGTGAGGGGAAAACTACCAAGGTAGCATCAGGCTGGTTGACCCTCTGAGCCAGGGCCTGGACCTGTAGGGAGAGACCCTGCATTTGCTGAGACAGGGTCTCAAGGGGATCCATAGTGGTGTCAGGGACCAGGGTAGACTAGGTATGGGCTTGTGATTATGTAATGATAGGGGTAGGGAAACGGACAAGTGAGCCCTAATCTACCCGCCACTCTGTCCCTGCCTACTTGCAACGACCAGCCCTAGGCGACGGGGTACAACTGGACGGCGGTCCCTACGCTCAGTAAGTGCACGAGACAAACATACAAGGGAATACAAAGGGAAAGGGGCAGTTGCCCACGGCAACACCGTGAGCAACAGAGTGGTGAACGAGCCAAGTCAAACCAGGAGAGCACGAGGTACCAAACGCAGAGCAGAAGAGTAGTCAGTAAGCCAGGGTCAGTATGGAGCAGGATCAAATAGTTAGGAGCTGTAGCTGGGCCAGGAAACCACACGGAAAGAATCACAAGCAAGCGAGAAACAGGAAAGGCAGGTATAAATAGACAGAGGGTGGGAGCTAGCTCCGTCTGGCCAGGCTGCGATAGGCTCTCCCACTCCTAAGCCTGCCATCCTGAGTGGTGGAAGAAGGAGTCAGTCTCAGAGACGTAGATTCAGGTGTAGACTGATTACCTATGGGAGTTAACCCCGAAGCTGTGCCTGGCAGATCCTTTACAAGTAATATAGGTATTTCTAGCGTTTCCATTCCATCATCTATGTCTTCGCTCCCCCTTTCTAGCGGGAAGCCATCTTTCCTGAGAGTCCTAAGAGACCTCTCCTCGGGTGCGAAGGAAGATACTGAACAACATAGTGATGATGATGATTTGTTTTCCGCGAGTCAGCCAACGGAGTGTGTTGTGGCGGTGGTGGAGGTGGAAGCGGTGTCCGAGACGCATAGCTGCGGTAGTGGGGGTGTTGGTGGTGGTAGCCGTGGTGGCAGACGCAGTAATGAGGAGGGGCATGGAGAACAGAAGTGGCGGGGATGATGAAGAAGGCTATGATGATGATGTTGTTTTAGACAGGATGTGGGAACCAGGTGACGAGGTGATGACGGCGTCAGAGGAGGAGGGTAGTAGAGGCGGCACTGGCCGTGATAAACAGCCAAGCCGAGGTAGGGGCAGAAGTCAATCTGCAAAGCGTTGCAGTTGTAGGGTCAGCTCAGGAGCCGGTGACGGCGACACTGATGCTGGTGTAGGCTCCCGAAAAAAGCCTGCCAGACAAGGGGCAAGCTTGGGTGGTGGTGGTGGACGTGGTACTACCTCTTTACGGTACTCTGCCGTGTGGCAATTTTTCTGTACCTTCCCGGAGGACGAAAACATGGCACAGTGCCGTATCTGCAAGCAGAAAGTAAGGACTGGGCAGGGCAGCAATGTAGGAACTACTGCTCTACGTAAACACATGGAGCGGCATCACAAGGCCATGTGGGACAATCGACATCCCCCACCATCATCATGTACATCTAATGAAGACCCCTCTGCAGCTGCTGCTGCTGCTCCGAGTCCCTGTCATCTAAGTAGTAGCCAGGCCTTATTCACCATGTCGTTGTCATCATCATCATCACTGTCATCTAGTGCTCCTCCTACGTCCCGTCAGTTATCCATTACGGAATCGTTGTCCAATAAGCAACAATATATACCCAGTCATCCACTTGTCGTGCGGCTTAATTCACACCTGGCTAAGTTGTTGGTGGTGCAGTCGCTGCCGTACCACCTGGTCGACTCCGCCGACTTCAAGCAATTGATGGCGTGCGCTCAGCCTAGGTGGCGAATACCTAGCCGACATTACTTCTCCAAAACAGCTGTTCCTGCCTTGCACAAGAATGTGGAAGAAAAGGTGTGCCAGTCCTTGCAATTATCCGTGTGCAGCAGGGTACATGCCACCGTCGACACATGGAGCAGCAACTATGGGCAGGGACAGTACATGTCTTTCCCGGCCCACTGGGTCAATATTTTGCAGTCCGATGCACCACCGCAGCAATGCAAGGCATTACCACCTCCACGCTTGTATCTTTCTGGTTCAACTCCGGACACCAGGCGCCTACCATCCTCCTCCTCTTACTCCTCCTCCTCCTCCTTGCCTTCCTCCTTGGAGGTCTTCCCGTCCCCGACAGGACACAGCGTATCTTCCACTCCTCCTCCCTCCTCTTTTCATAGGTGCAAGGTGAAGCGCCACAACGCTGTCTTACACCTGCTGAGCCTGGGCGAGAAAAGCCACACAGGGCAGGAGCTGCTGCTGTGCATCAAGGAGGAAATCGCACGCTGGCTGTCTCCTCTGAAACTCACACTGGGCAATGTTGTCTCTGATAGCGGCAAGGACGTTGCCGCTGCACTGCGTCTAGGTCACCTGACACACGCTCCTTGCATGGCACATGTGATCAATCTGGTCATAACACGCTTCTTAAAGTCATATGTTGGTTTGAAGGGTGTGCTGGCCATGTCCAGGAGGGTTTGCGTTCACTTTAGACGTTCGTATGCATTTAAGCACGCCCTCCTGGACTTGCAGCGTCAAAACAATCTCCCAGACCACAGCCTGATTTGCGACATTCCAACACGCTGGAATTCCACCCTGCACATGTTGGACCATCTGTACGAACAGCGGAAAGCCGTGAATGATTTCCTGATGCAGCAGACGGGCAGCGTTTGGAGCCAGTGTAATTTCGAGCTCAGGCACTGGCAGCTGGTTAGAGACGCATGTCGCGTTTTGAGGCCCTTTGAAGAGGCCACACGATTTGTGAGCCGTGACGCTAGCGGAATGAACGATGTTATTCCGCTGATATTCATTATGGAGCAAACGCTCACAGGGATGATTCAGCAAAGGATGGAGGAAGGATCACATCTGGCTATGGATGTTGAGGAGGAGGATGAGGATGAGGAAACAGGACCTGAAGAGGAGCTGGATTTGGAGATGAAATCACAGGAAGGGATAGGGTACGAGGCAGCCGCACAACATGAAAGTGATGGTGGTGATGACGAGTCTGACGCCGACCTTGATGATGGACAACCATGGCAGTATGGGGTGGAGATGGAACCAACCGGGCCCTCTGAAACGCTGGCCAGGATGGCGAGCTGTATGCTTCGTTACTTGCGCGCTGACTGTCGTATTGTTAGCATGAAGCAAAGAGATGAGTACTGGATAGCCACACTTTTAGACCCTCGGTATAAAGCCAGAATGGGGGAGTTTTTTTGCGCCTTCCGAGAGGGAGGCAAAATTGGCTTATTATCGAGAGAAGCTATGCAGCCAGCTTGTCACGGCTTTCAAATGGCAAACACCTGCTGCAAGCATGTCTGACCGGGGGGCCACTCTCCGCTCCCCACTGTCTCATCGTTCCACTGCCTCTGGCAGAGCTACCTCTGCAATAGGCGGCAGCAGCAGCAGCAGCAGCCAATTCAGTTTGGAAAATATGATGACAACATTTTTACATCCAATACCCCGACCTCACACACATCGTAGTCACCAAAGGGATGTTCACGATCACCAGGTGCAGCACCTAAACAACCAGGTTCACTCGTACCTGGACTGTGCCCTTTCTCCATCAGAAATGCTGATCCCAGACCCTATGGACTTCTGGGTCAGCAGATTGGATCATTGGCAAGAACTGGCCCAGTTTGCCATGGGTGTACTGTCTTGTCCACCCTCCAGTGTAGCGTCAGAGAGGGTATTCAGCGCGGCAGGGGGCTTCGTCACCCCTAAGCGAACAAGATTGTCCGCCAACAGCTTGGAAAATCTCATGTTTCTGAAAATGAATCAAGCGTGGATCGGTGAGGATTTTAAAACCCCTGTGCCTGATGCCACTGATTAGATCTGACATTGCTGCTGCTGCTGCTGCTGCTGCCGCCTGCTACTGCCGCCTGCTACTACGGGATTCTGTCCTGTCCACTCTTTTTTTAATGTGCCACTGTTGGTGCTGCTACTACTTCTACCACCAATCCACCCCCAGTGCCGTCTGCTACAAGCAGGCCTGCCCCAACACAGGGCTTTGTCCTGTGACTGTCGTCCAGTCTCTTTTTTTAATGTGCTGCTGTTGCTGCTTCTACTACTTCTACCACCAAAACCACAAAAAAGGCCATACTCACTAGGTAGGTGGGTGGGTGAAAACCCGTTCCCATCAGGACGCAGACGGGTCAAAGAATGCTGCAGAAGGAGTGTGCATTAAGTAGTGATAGCCCCTCCCACTAGTCTTGAGGGGAGTGGCGGACTAAGTGCTCAAAGGTGTGCGATAAATGAGTGTCAGTGTAGTGCTAGGGTGTGAATGGATGGTAAAAAATAAATATGTATGTATGAAAGTGTGTAATAATGTAAAAAAAATAAATAAATAAATAAATAAATAAATGTGATAAATACTTCTACCACCAATACACCCCCAGTGCCGTCTGCTACAAGCAGGCCTGCCCCACCACAGGGCTTTGTCCTGTGACTGTCGTCCAGTCGCTTTTTTTAATGTGCTGCTACTACTACTACCACCCTTGCTGTCTGTGTTGGCTACCTCTACTACCACCAATACACCTCCACTGCCGCCCGTCTGCTACAAGCAGGCCTGAGGCCTCCACCACCACAGGGCTTTGTCCTGTGACTGTCGTCCAGTCGCTTTTTTAATGTGCTGCTACTACTACTACCACCCTTGCTGTCTGTGTTGGCTACCTCTACTACCACCAATACACCTCCACTGCCGTCTGCTACAAGCAGGCCTGCCCCACCACAGGGCTTTGTCCTGTGACTGCCGTCCAGTCTCTTTTTTTAATGTGCTGCTACTACTACTACCACCCTTGCTGTCTGTGTTGGCTACCTCTACTACCACCAATACACCTCCACTGCCGCCCGTCTGCTACAAGCAGGCCTGAGGCCTGCCCCACCACAGGGCTTTGTCCTGTGACTATCGTCCAGTCTCTTTTTTTAATGTGCTGCTGCTGCTACTACTACTACCACCCTTGCTGTCTGTGTTAGCTACCTCTACTACCACCAATACACCTCCACTGCCGCCCGTCTGCTACAAGCAGGCCTGAGGCCTGCACCACCACAGGGCTTTGTCCTGTGACTGTCGTCCAGTCTCTTTTTTTAATGTGCTGCTACTACTACTACCACCCTTGCTGTCTGTGTTGGCTACCACTACTACCACCAATACACCTCCACTGTCGTCTGCTACAAGCAGGCCTGAGGCCTGCCCCACCACAGGGCTTTGTCCTGTGACTGTCGTCCAGTCTCTTTTTTTTAATGTGCTGCTACTACTACTACCACCCTTGCTGTCTGTGTTGGCTACCTCTACTACCACCAATACACCTCCACTGCCGCCCGTCTGCTACAAGCAGGCCTGAGGCCTGCCCCACCACAGGGCTTTGTCCTGTGACTGTCGTCCAGTCTCTTTTTTTAATGTGCTGCTGCTACTACTACTACCACCCTTGCTGTCTGTGTAGGCTACCTCTACTACCACCAATACACCTCCACTGCCGCCCGTCTGCTACAAGCAGGCCTGAGGCCTGCACCACCACAGGGCTTTGTCCTGTGACTGTCGTCCAGTCTCTTTTTTTAATGTGCTGCTACTACTACTACCACTCTTGCTGTCTGTGTTGGCTACCTCTGCTAACACCAATAGGCCTCCACTGCCGTCTGCTACAAGCAGGCCTGCCCCACCACAGGGCTTTGTCCTGTGACTGTCCAGTCTCTTTTTTTAATGTGCTGCTGCTGCTACTACTACTACTACTACCACCCTTGCTGTCTGTTGGCTACCTCTACTACCACCAATAGACCTCCACTGCCGCCCGTCTGCTACAAGCAGGCATGGAGGGCTTGTCAAAAGCCATTGCTTGTTGCTTTTACATTACATCCATGTATGGATGAACCCCGGCAGGCATCTGCCAATAAAAAGGGTAAATTTTTGGAGGGCTTGTGAAAAGCCATTGCTTGTTGCTTTTACATCCATGTATGGATGAACCCCGGCAGGCATCTACCAATAAAAAGGGTCAATTTTTGGAGGGCTTGTCAAAAGCCATTGCTTGTTGCTTTTACATTACATCTGTAAAGGATCTGCCAGGCACAGCTTCTGTATCTACGCCCATAGGTAATCAGTCTGCACCTGCTCCTATGTCTGTGAGACTGACTCCTTCTTCCACCACTCAGGATGGCAGGCTTAGGAGTGGGAGAGCCTATCACAGCCTTGCCAGACGGAGCTAGCTCCCGCCCTCTGTCTATTTATACCTGCCTTTCCTGTTCCTCCTTGCTTGTGACTGTTCTTGTTTGGTTTCCTGGCCCTGCTGCAGCTTCTTGAACTATTTGTCCCTGCTTCATATTGACCCTGGCTTGCTGACTACTCTCCTGCTCTGCGTTTGTTACCTCGTACACTCCTGGTTTGACTCGGCTTGTTCACTACTCTCCTGCTCTGCGTTTGGTACCTCATACACTCCTGGTTTGACTCGGCTCGCTCACTACTCTTGTTGCTCATGGTGTTGCCGTGGGTGACTGCCCCATTTCCCTTAGCTTCTGTGTACCCTTGTTTGTTTGTCTGTTGTGCACTTATTGAGCGAAGGGACCGTCACCCAGTTGTACCCCGTCGCCTAGGGTGGGTCGTTGCAAGTAGGCAGGGACTGAGTGGCGGGTAGATTAGGGCTCACTTGTCTGTTTCCCTACCCCCATCATTACATAATCACAAGCCCATATACCTAGTCTACCCTGGTCCCTGACACTACTATGGACCCCCTTGAGACCCTGGTTCAGCAAATGCAGGGTCTCTCCCTACAGGTCCAGGCCCTGGCTCAGAAGGTCAACCAGCCTGAGGCTACCTTGGTAGTTCCCCTCACCTCTACTCCTGAACCCCACCTCAAGTTGCCCGACCGGTTCTCAGGGGACCGGAGGGCTTTTCTCTCCATTCGGGAGAGTTGCAGGCTTTACTTTCGCTTAAAGCCCCACTCCTCAGGTTCTGAGAGCCAGCGAGTGGGTATAATTATATCCCGGCTCCAGGACGGGCCCCAAGAATGGGCCTTCTCCTTGGCTCCTGATGCCCCTGAACTTTCCTCCGTTGATCTTTTCTTTTCTGCTCTCGGACTCATTTATGACGAGACTGACAAGACTGCCTTTGCCGAGAGTCAGCTGGTGACCTTACGTCAGGGTAAGAGACCTGTGGAGGAGTATTGTTCTGACTTTAGGAAGTGGTGCGTAGCTTCTCGGTGGAATGACCCTGCCTTAAGGTGCCAGTTTAGGTTGGGTCTGTCGAATGCCCTGAAAGACCTGCTAGTTAGCTATCCCTCTTCTGACTCCCTAGACCAGGTTATGGCTTTAGCGGTACGACTTTACCGACGTCTCAGGGAACGACAACGCGAACGTTTATGTGTTTTCTCCTCCGACTCCCCCATGATGCCTCCCGAGGGTCCGTTGCTTCGTTCTTCCCCGGAAGACTCAGAGGTACCTATGCAACTCGGGGCCTTCGTGTCCCCCCAACAACGTAGAGATTTCCGCAGGAAGAATGGTCTCTGCTTCTACTGTGGGGATGACAAGCATCAAGTGAACAACTGTCCTAAGCGTAAGAATGCAGCCGGAGAACTTCCGCGCCTAAGTGATCATCGGGGAGGTCACTTGGGCGCACAGGTATTTCCCGTAAATATGAAACGTAATAAGATCTTGCTTCCCTTTCAGGTCTCTTTTGGTGGTAGGTCTGCTACCGGCAGCGCCTTCATGGATTCAGGGTCCTCTGCTAATATCATGTCTGTGGAATTTGCTATGTCTCTTGCTATGCCTTTGATTGATTTGCCTAAACCTGTCCCGGTAGTGCGTATCGACTCCACTCCTCTTGCTAATGGTTATTTTACACAGCATACCCCTGTTTTTGAACTCCTTGTTGGCTCCATGCATTTGGAGCAGTGCTCTGTACTGTTGATGCAGGGATTATCGTCCGATTTGGTTTTAGGCCTTCCCTGGTTGCAGTTGCATAATCCCACGTTTGACTGGAATACTGGGGAGCTTACCAAATGGGGTAATGAATGTTTAACGTCATGTTTTTCTGTTAATTCTATTTCTCCCCCTGAGGAGGTGAACACGCTACCTGAGTTTGTTCGGGACTTTGCTGATGTTTTCTCTAAGGAGGCCTCCGAAGTGTTACCTCCTCATAGAGAATACGATTGCGCTATCGAATTGGTACCAGGAGCTAAGCTTCCTAAGGGTAGGATATTTAATCTTTCTTGTCCCGAACGTGAAGCCATGAGAGAGTATATCCAGGAATGCCTGGCCAAGGGTTACATTCGCCCCTCTACTTCTCCGGTAGGTGCTGGCTTCTTCTTCGTAGGGAAGAAGGATGGTGGTCTTAGGCCATGCATTGACTACCGTAACCTGAATAAGGTCACTGTAAGGAACCAGTATCCCCTTCCTTTGATTCCTGATCTCTTTAATCAGGTTCAGGGGGCCCAATGGTTCTCTAAGTTTGATCTAGGGGGGGCGTATAACCTTATCCGCATCAAAGAGGGGGATGAGTGGAAGACTGCGTTTAACACGCCCGAAGGTCATTTCGAATACCTCGTCTTGCCCTTTGGGTTGTTTTTTAATGCGCCAGCGGTCTTCCAGAATTTCATAAATGAGATTTTGAGAGATTACCTGGGGATATTTCTTGTAGTGTACCTTGATGACATACTGGTGTTTTCCAAGGACTGGCCCTCCCACATTGAGCATGTCAGGAAGGTGCTCCAGGTCCTTCGGGAAAACAAACTGTTTGCTAAAACCGAAAAATGTGTGTTTGGGGTACAGGAGATACCATTTTTGGGCCAAATCCTCACTCCTCATGAATTCCGCATGGACCCCGCCAAGGTTCAGGCTGCGGCAGAATGGGTCCAACCTGCCTCCCTGAAGGCGTTACAGTGTTTTTTGGGTTTCTCTAATTATTACAGGAGATTCATTGCTAACTTCTCGGTCATCGCTAAGCCTCTTACGGACCTCACTCGCAAAGGTGCTGATCTCCTCCACTGGTCTCCAGAGGCGGTCCAGGCTTTTGAGGTCCTTAAGAAGTGCTTTATCTCAGCCCCGGTGCTGGTTCAGCCCAACCAAATGGAGCCATTTATCGTGGAAGTTGACGCATCCGAGGTGGGAGTGGGGGCTGTCTTGTCCCAGGGTACCAGGTCCCTCACCCATCTCCGCCCCTGTGCCTACTTCTCCAGGAAGTTTTCGCCCACTGAGAGTAACTATGATATTGGCAACCGCAAACTCTTAGCCATTAAATGAGCATTTGAAGAGTGGCGCCACTTCCTGGAGGGGGCTAGGCACCAGGTAACGGTCCTTACCGACCACAAGAATCTGGTTTTCCTAGAATCTACCCGGAGGCTAAACCCGAGACAAGCTCGATGGGCGCTATTTTTTACCAGATTCAACTTTTTGGTTACCTATAGGGCTGGGTCTAAAAATATTAAGGCCGATGCACTGTCGCGTAGCTTCATGGCCAGCCCTCCTTCGGAGGAAGATCCTGCTTGTATTTTGCCTCCCGGTATAATAATTTCTTCTATTGATTCTGATTTAGTCTCTGAAATTGCAGCTGATCAAGGTTCAGCTCCCGGGAACCTTCCTGAGGACAAGCTGTTTGTTCCCCTGCAATACCGGCTAAGGGTACTTAGGGAAAATCATGACTCTGCACTATCTGGTCATCCAGGCATCCTGGGTACCAAACACCTCATTGCCAGAAACTATTGGTGGCCTGGCTTGCCTAAAGACGTTAAGGCCTACGTCGCCGCTTGTGAGGTTTGTGCTAGGTCCAAGACTCCTAGGTCCCGACCAGCGGGCTTACTACGTTCGTTGCCCATTCCCCAGAGACCTTGGACACATATCTCCATGGATTTTATCACCGATTTGCCTCCATCCCAAGGCAAGTCGGTGGTGTGGGTGGTAGTAGACCGCTTCAGTAAGATGTGCCACTTTGTGCCCCTCAAGAAACTACCCAACGCCAAGACGTTAGCTACCTTGTTTGTCAAACACATCCTGCGTCTCCATGGGGTCCCGGTCAATATTGTTTCGGACAGAGGGGTACAATTTGTTTCTTTGTTTTGGAGAGCCTTCTGTAAGAAGTTGGAGATTGATCTGTCTTTCTCCTCTGCTTTCCATCCTGAAACCAATGGCCAAACTGAGAGGACTAATCAATCTCTAGAACAATATTTAAGGTGTTTTATCTCTGACTGTCAATATGATTGGGTCTCATTCATTCCCCTCGCTGAATTTTCCCTTAATAACCGGGTCAGTAACTCGTCAGGGGTCTCCCCCTTTTTCTGTAATTTTGGGTTTAATCCACGGTTCTCCTCCGTTTCACCTGGTAGTTCCAACAACCCCGAGGTAGAGGTCGTTCATCGGGAACTGTGCACAGTCTGGGCCCAGGTTCAGAAGAACCTAGAGGCGTCCCAGAGCGTACAAAAAACTCAGGCTGATAGAAAACGTTCTGCTAACCCCTTGTTTATGGTCGGGGATCTGGTGTGGTTATCATCTAGGAACTTGCGTCTTAAGGTCCCGTCCAAGAAACTTGCTCCCCGGTTTATTGGGCCGTATAAGGTAATTGAAGTCCTCAATCCTGTCTCCTTCCGGCTGGAGTTACCCCCATCTTTTCGTATACACGACGTGTTTCATGCCACCCTCCTTAAACGCTGCTCCCCGCCTTGGCTCCCTCGAGGAAACCTCCTGTTCCCGTTCTCACCCCTGAGGGGGTGGAATTCGAGGTGGCCAAGATTGTGGACAGCAAGATGGTCCAAGGCTCCCTCCAGTACCTGGTCCATTGGAGAGGATACGGGCCTGAGGAGAGGACTTGGGTACCCGCCCGGGATGTTCACGCTGGGGTATTGGTCAGGAAGTTCCACCTTTGTTTCCCCAGTAAACCAGGTCCACTTAGAAAGGGTCCGGTGGCCCCTCATAAAAGGGGGGGGGGTACTGTAAAGGATCTGCCAGGCACAGCTTCGGGGTTAACTTCCTTAGGTAATCAGTCTTCACCTGAGTCTATCTCTCTGAGACTGACTCTAGCTTCCACCACTCAGGCTGGCAGGCTTAGGAGTGGGAGAGCCTATCGCAGCCTGGCCAGACTCAGCTAGCTCCCGCCCTCTGTCTATTTATACCTGCCTTTCCTGTTCCTCCTTGCTTGTGATTCTTTCCGTGTGGTTTCCTGGCCCAGCTACAGCTCCTAACAATTTGATCCTGCTCCATTCTTACCCTGGCTTTCTGACTACTCTTCTGCTCTGCGTTTGGTACCTCGTGCTCTCCTGGTTTGACTTGGCTCGTTCACCACTCTGTTGCTCACGGTGTTGCCGTGGGCAACTGCCCCTTTCCCTTTGCTTTATATTCCCTTTAATGTTTTGTCTCGTGCACTTACTGAGCGTAGAGACCGCCGACCAGTTGTACCCCGTCGCCTAGGGCGGGTCGTTGCAAGTAGGCAGGGACAGAGTGGCGGGTAGATTAGGGCTCACTTGTCCGTTTCCCTACCCCAATCATTACAGATTAATTGCAACATACAAGTTTCACCTATTCATGATTTTTTAAAGACCCACTTAGCAAAATATTAGATTATGCAATCCTATAGATTTTTTTATATTATTTTTATCTAAATGTCCATAATTTAAAAACCCACATTCTGACTTACCACCAGCCGAAAATAGCACTGAAACAGCCAATCACAAATCACACACCATGACGCCAACTCATTCACGAAGACGAGGATACAACCAATGGGGAGAGCCACTACGACTAAAGTAGGACCATCTGGACAATGTAGTGACTATACGGAGTGGTAAGTATTTACAATGATCTCAAATTTAAATGACCTTATATCGATTATTAGACTAGATAGCTATAGAGAAAATGCTAATCATCGACTATCATGTTAACCATACTGACATCGTTCCCGTTTTTATAGGAATAAATATATTTTTATTATGCCTGTCATATTAAAGACTTATATAAAAGTCATATGTTGTCTCATAAATAAAGGACATAACGGAACGGAGACAACCACCGTCGCAGATGCCACCACCACGGTCACCCACAAACATAAAAGAGTATACATATCCGATCCATCATGTACCAGGTGAGTGTATTACATACAGTTATAAACATTATAATAAGAACCATATACTAAACTGAATGTACATCAAAACTGCACAAGTTATAAGAAGCCATACAACCTATCCACAGGGCATACATATCCATCATTCTACATTATAATTAAATTTAATTCACTAAGGTAACATGACTGTACTCCTTATATATAATACCAAAAAGAGAGACCGCTGAGTCTATAAGTCAAACATCAAATATAAATTTTTATTACATCAATTCTAAAAAATTACATGCACAAAGCATTTAAAAATGAATCTCCTCAGATGAAAAAGAGGATCGCCAAGCAAGAGTGAATAATGCATAAATATTCAATATCCATATACAGTAGAATGCATGTTGTGAAAAACAAAATGTACAAGTGCATAGTGCAGAGTAAATATCAGACGTTTGTGCATCCTACTGGAAAGATATTCTACCAGAGCTATTATTAGTCTCCACAGGGGATCCAGTATGTATTAAAGCGTTATAGTATACCACTACTTCAAAAAGTTCCGTGTTCTTAATATAAAGTGCTAAATGCAAATGGTTTAAAAGTGGTCTGGGATATATAGTGACATACAAACTCATGCTGCTGAATCTCAAGATTGGCGTCCTGCACTGACGTGCGTTTCGGCTTCCGCCTTCGTCTGGGGGTGGCACTTACCAATTCGCACTACCTATTTATCATATATGATGACCAATTGCAGAGCGATCTACCCATGTGGGAAAACATATTAAACAAAATACCTTGATCATTCGTCGGGGTCATGAGCTCATTTGTCCACAGCATCACATCACATGGTATAGGCGTCATGCCTCACGTGGGGTGTGCGCGTGCTTGCATCATCGCAACGCATCTCATCACGTGTACATAAAGATACCAGCTAATAGTGAGCTATGGACGACTGCGCATGCGCACTTGATCAGGGTTCGCTTTATATGTTCTAAGGTCGTAAGCAATTGTTCATGATATATTTATTTACAGGTGAATATTAAAATTTTATAGTAAATTTTAACAACATTTTGTCTCTAAATCTTTCAGAAAACTGCCGTATTCACACAAGAAGAAAATATACAAGTATATATCTATATAGACCAATCCTTATGTGTATATGCATCGTGAATGTGTCAATGTGACCAAAATATAACAATATAAATTTTTGTCATATGTGACTATTAGAATTTTGCAACATAAACATATATAAAAATAAAACATATACCAAAGATATATAGAATGACGTGATCATTAAATCATACAGTGCGTTGATAAGTGCATGTGGTAACATAATATGTGATACATTCAATAGAAATTTATATAGAAATTATATATATATAAAAAAGTGCAAAAAATGCTGTGATAAACTTTACACTACAAAACAACCAAAACAAAACATATATATGTGCCAATGAGAAACGGACATAATAAAGTGTACATATATAAACGCAAGAGGATGTACAGGGTGGGCAATTTATATGGATACACCTAAATAAAATGGGAATGGTTGGTGATATTAACTTCCTGTTTGTGGCACATTAGTATATGGAAGGGAGGAAACTTTTCAAGCTGGGTGTTGACCATGGCGGCCATTTTGAAGTCGGCCATTTTGTATCCAACTTTAGTTTTTTCAATGGGAAGAGGGTCATGTGACACATCAAACTTATCGAGAATATCACAAGACAAACAATGGTGTGCTTGGTTTTAACAATACTTTATTCTTTCATGAGTTATTTACAAGTTTCTGACCACTTATAAAATGTGTTCAAAGTGCTGCCCATTGTGTTGGATTGTCAATGCAACCCTCTTCTCCCACTCTTCACACACTGATAGCAACACCGCAGAAGAAATGCTAGCACAGGCTTCCAGTATCTGTAGTTTCAGTTGCTGCACATCTCGTATCTTCACAGCATAGACAATTGCCTTCAGATGACACCAAAGATAAAAGTCTAAGGGGGTCAGATCGGGAGACCTAGGGGGCCATTCAACTGGCCCACGACGACCAATCCACTTTCCAGGAAACTGTTCATCTAGGAATGCTCGGACCTGACACCCATAATGACATAAATAACTCATGAAAGAATAAAGTAACGTTAAAACCAAGCACACCATTGTTTTTCTTAAGTTTGATGTGTCACATGACCCTCTTCCCATCGAAAAAACTAAAGTTGGATACAAAATGTCCGACTTCAAAATGGCCGCCATGGTCAGCACCCAGCTTGAAAAGTTTCCCCCCTCCCATATACTAATGTGCCAACAAAAAGGAAGTTAATATCACCAACCATTCCCATTTTATTTAGGTGTATCCATATAAATGGCCCACCCTGTACTGTACTCAATAAGGGTTTGTCATTCTGCCCTACGTCAAAAACTGACTGGTTTGAACTAGAACTAGACTTACATAGATTTTATCGCACAATCAAATTGAAGACCTGGTTTGCAGAGCAAGATTATGTTCGTAATAGCGATAGGGTTGGAGAATTAAAATTATGTGATTCTGATCTTTCCCTCAAAAGCGACTTTGTCCCTTTTTGCAATTTACCAGCGATTGAAACATTTATTACAGCGGTCAAACTGAATATTGAAAGCCTGAGGGTAAGATCCAATACACAGAGATTTAAACACCCTAATATGACCAGAGAGGAAATAGAGGCTCTTGCAGAATTAAAGGGAAATAACAGGATAACAATTAAGCAAGCAGATAAGGGGGGCGCAGTGGTGATCATGGATTCTAAGGGATATATTGAAGAGATCATTAGACAATTACAAGATAGACAGGTGTATGGAGAGTTGATAACTGATCCCAAGTTCATTATAGGAAGACTCATAGAGACAACGTTAGAGGAAGCCATACAAAATAATATTATTGATAAAGATCTAAAACAATTTTTGACTGTATTACATCCAGTTACACCTATTATATATGTACTTCCAAAGATACATAAGTCCCTTTTGAAACCCCCAGGTAGACCCATAGTCTCTAGTATTGGATCTATCCTGGGTAAAATCTCTATTTTTTTGGATAAAATTCTACGCAAGTATGCAATTGAGGTTCCCTCTTATATCCGCGATACCTCTGACTTTCTATTGAAATTGAGAGACATCAATATCCCTGCTACGGCTCTGCTATGTTCGTTTGATGTAGTGAGTCTATATACATCGATCGATCATGACAGAGGGATTTCATCGATACGTAAAGCCTTGCTGAACACTGAACACACACCTGCATGCATAGAGTTTCTACTCTCTCTATTGGATATCGTTCTGAGACACAATTATTTTCTGTTTCAGGATCAATTTTATATCCAATTGAGGGGTACGGCAATGGGGGCTAATGTGGCACCAACCTATGCCAATATTTTTATGGCGACTTTGGAAAGAGAGTCGGTCTATGTATCCCACCACTTCAGACAGGTCCTGAGGTGGTGGAGATACATAGATGACATCTTCTTCATATGGCTTGGGACAGTCGAGGAACTTGACTTGTTTCATAAATTTATGAATAATATAGACAAAGATGTACAATTCACTTTGGTACAATCCAACACTTCAATACAATTTTTGGATATCACAATCACTCAAACAGATTTGAAACTATCGTCAGATATTCATACAAAAACAACTGATAGGAATAACCTCTTGAGATATGAGAGCAGTCACCCAAGGGGCTTAGTAAGGGCACTTCCATACAGCCAATTACTAAGGGTGAGACGAATAGTTGATGCAGAGGAGATAAGTAATAAGAGACTGGACGAAATGGGTCAGAAGTTCATCAAACGGGGTTATCCTAGGAAATTAGTCCAACAACATAGGTACAGAGTCCAATAGAGAGGACTTCCTTTTCATACAAATGTCTAAGCAAATAAATAAAAAGAATACCAACAAAAGAATACCTTTTATATCTACATACAATGAAATTAGCAGAGATGTAGCAAAAATAATAAACAAACATTGGCCGATACTTAATAGTAACTTAAGATACGTTCCGAAATTTTCGGCACCTCCACTTTTTGTCATTCAAGCGATCGAAGAATCTGAAGGATAAATTAGTCAAAGCAGATGTCGGCACAACTAAAAAACTAACACAAACTTTTTTGGGGAAGCAGAAATTGGGGTGCTTTCCCTGCCTTAATTGTGTAAATTGCAAGTACATGATTAAAGGAGAAACCTTTACTCATCCCTTAACTAGAACTGAGTTTAGAATCAAACAATTTCTTACCTGTACATCGGAATGGGTCATCTATATGATACAATGTCCTTGCAATCTTTTATATATAGGAGAGACCACTCTGGATTGCAAAACACGTATAAATAACCATAGGTTCACTATACGTAATAAAAGGATGGATTTACCGGTATCCAAACATTTTGTGGAAGCGAATCATACGGAAAAAGATTTACGTTTCAGAATTCTAGATCATATTTCCAGACCTAGACGAGGTGGGGATACAGTATCTTTTTTGAAAAAACGCGAGTTAGAGTGGATCTATAGATTAAACACACTACGTCCATACGGATTAAATGCTGATTTTAAATTGAGCGGTATAGGATGAGAGGTATTTTGCCCATTTGCCCTGCATTGTACTCTATATATTGGGCTGAAATAGATTGGACAGAATGTATCTATTATTCAATTTAATGAATTTTCTTTGTTCTCTGTCTATTACAGATCAACTGTGAAGACTCACCCAGCACGGATCCCCTCATCCGAATATCATGCACATGGCTTGAAGAATTGCGTATATTGACTGTTACCTTACTATTTTTAAAATATCTTAATGTTTATCTTCTATAAAACACATTTGAAACACATTCGAAAGCGATTGAAAACCTTAAATTAACACAGAATTTGAGTCTAATTCAGGACATAGTCCTGCTTCTAATTTCCCCTCATGAGTGGTTATTATGGCTCTCTTGGGACGACACAAGCACAATCTGTGTAAAACGGATCAGGCATAGTGTCATGCCCTATCAAGGGTGAAACGTCTCCGTTCAAAAGGGGACTGCCACCTCTTGTTGAGCCTCAAACTAACCCAAAGGGTAGAAGCTGCATATAAATTTTTTGTTTTTCTAAACAATTAATAAAGAATACTTGACTTACATTGTGTTGTTCCGGAATGGGACACATAAGGTTAATCTACTACAAATGTGATCAGTCCATCTGAGCACGCACGAGATGCGTTTCACTCACCAGTGCGTGTCATGACTCAGGATGAAATGGTAGGAACAGTCACATGTGAGATATCAGGCTTTGCGCAGGCGCACTTGCTCTCGGAAGTCACCGAGACATCAAAACAGCATGGAGGAAGTGAGGGGATCCGCCGGAGGGTGAGCTCAATACTAATGATTAAAACGTTTTTAATTGTTTTGTATGTTATGCACCTGCACTTTATGAATTGCCACTTATTTAATTAGATCATATTTAGATCTTTTTATACATTATTGGCGATATGCCCTCATAATAGCCATTGTACACAATGATCACTAAAATCGTATTGAAACTTACTGGAGATGTTTTACTGCAAATTTTGTTTTTGAACCAGAGAATCATGCAATACTGCGTTTATTGTATTTTTATTGTTTAATCATGTATCTTGACAAACCATGTATTTAAATGTGCACTGTTCACTGAAATGTGTAGAAAGGCCCCATGAAGTAGGGCTGAAACGTCGCAAGGGGTGATTAAAATGATCCTATTTTTCATTACAACTGGAGTGCTGTCTCGTATTTTGGAGTGTGCTGGTTATTTGGGACACTGGTCGAGTGTCCGCACGGGAAATTTGCACAATAAAATCACTTCTTTATAAAATTGTTTATTTTCTGTGTCACTATATTCTGAGAGCCATAACTCAGGAGACTGGTCCTCATAGGCTTCCAGACATGGAATACCCGGAGGCCGTTATCTGGCCTCCGGATGCCATCACAAGAATCAGCAACCCCCACGATTGCATGGGGACTGCTGATGTGCTACAAACCCACTAAATGCGGCAAATGCAATCGAGCGCCGCATTTAACGGGTTAATTGCCGAAATCAGCGGCGATGAGCCGCTGATCAGCAACAGTAGAGTGTCAGCTGTCAGGGACAGCTGACGTCCCGGTTCCCGATGCACATTGTCACCGACAGTGTGCATGGCGAACGGCAGTGACGTCCTGTCACTCTGACAGGAAGTCTATCAGGAGGCTGGTCCTGATAGGCTTCCGTACATGGCAGACACGGAGGCCATTACTTGGCCTCCGGTCGCCATGCTAGCCATCTGCAAACCTCACGATTTCATTGTAAGGTCTGCCGATGTGCTAGAAACACCTAAAATGCGGCGATTGCAATCGATGGCCGCAGTTAAGGGGTTAATTGCCGAAATTAAATGAGCCGCTGATCGGCAACAGTGGAGTGTCAGCTGTCAGGAACAGCTGGCCTCCCAATTCCCGGAACACACTATCGCCGACAGTGTGCACCGGGAACTGAGCAGTAACTGTACATGCCCGTGTGCTAAGACACTGGCCACCCGGACGTACAGTTGCGTCGTGGTGCACCTAGGGCTTAAGTGTTAAAAAAATTATAATATCAGTGCCTAACTGTTAGTTACAGGGTTACAAATAATTTAACAAAGAGTACAGTAGGCGGCCCAGCTGCCTTTTTACATTACACACTGAACTGATAAATGTTCATTGTCGGGAGGGTGGGGATTGTGGTGGCGTTGGTTAGGGGGGGCCCCATTCAAAAGTTTGCAATGGGGCCCAGTCTTTCCTAGTTATACCCCTGGATTGAGGCTACAATACTGACTGGCTGTTCTCAGAATGAAGATGTCTTTATTCCTCAGTTCCCTCTGATCCATGATGACCACGCATTCAATTCACCATTGCATTTTAAGAGACGTTTCCTGTCTGAGTTTCTTTTGCAATGACAATTAATAAGGCACAAGGCCAGTCCCTGAAAATTGCTGGTGTCAACTTGGAACAACCATGTTTTCTCACGGACAACTGTATGTAGCCTGCACTAGAGTGAGCTCAGGCAGAAACCTTTACATACTTGCACTGGAGAACAAGACAGGAAATGTAGTCTATCTATCAAGTCCAACCTATAATCCTACTGTGTTGATCCAGAGGAAGGCAAAACCCCCATGAGGTTAATGCTATTTGCCTCATTAGGGGAATAATTCCTCCCTGACTCCAAATATGTCAATCAGAATAAATTCCCGGATCAACGTTTGAACGGAGCAACTTGTCCAAATTCGTATCCAGGACATACATCCGAGCGCACAAAGATTTATTTTAAAAGATAGTAGAAACCTAGTGAGAAACGGGTTAAGAAAAGATCAGATATATGCAATCACTCTCATACTGGCTGGTGCTGTGACAAGTCTGATAAGTTCTCAGTCCTGCTGATTCAGAAGAGAACTCAGGGAGGGAGACAAGTATGTATAACTGCCGCTGCAATATTTTGTGTAACGCAAGGGTTTTCCTACCATATTAATAATAAATCGCATGGGTATGAACAGGGGTGGTCCGACCACTCAGCCCCTCAAAACACCTAAAAGAAGGGGCTGCAATGACGTTATTATCACTTAATATAGTAAGAGATCTCACTGGTATACTACAAAGGGCATATAAGATACAATAAAAAAATAATAATAATTTGGCTTAATTAGTGGAATCTTGACACGCTGCGATAATGCATATAATTCGGGCAATCACAATTGACGGTTTTGACAGTCGCAGTCAATAAACATTCATATTCAGCTGGTCCCAATAGTTTTAATAGTCATCTCAAATTTCCTGGTATGCTAAAAATGTATTTTGTAATTATGCAGTGCTTAAATACAATTGCTTGATGGTCTTGACACAAAAAAAAATAATTAATGCTATGGCATTGCAGAACTCTGTGCTTTAACTTGCTAGCAAACTCATCTCTATTAACCCCTTGCTTGTATTTTAGTAAGTCCAAATCATCAATAAATTGCTTCCTTTAGGGTGCGGTCCCATGTAGCGGTCTGCGCATTCAAACGAAATCCCATGCACTTGCAGTGGCCATTGGCCGTCGCAAGTGAATGGGGTTTTATCCGCATGCAGATGTCGCCACGTGGACAGTACCCAGGGGCGTAACTACCGCCGTAGCAGCAGTAGCGGCTGCTACGGGGCCCGCGGCATGATGGGGCCTGTGTCGCCCGCCGGCACGGGCCCCCACCATGGCCGGAGGCTCCACTAGCAGCCGCTATGGCTGCTACAGCACGATACCTCTTAACACTACGGCAGAGCAGGGAGGTATCTCCCCGCTCTGCCATTAAACAAAAGACATGTATCCCCTATCCACAGGACAGGGGATACATGTGTGATCTCTGGCATTGATAGGGAGAACGGGGGGCTGAAAGTCCCCTGAAGTTCGCCATCACAAACCTCGGACTTCCGGGGTCTGTGTCGGCAGCTCCGTACAAATGAATGGAGCGCCGATCGCACTTGTGCGCATGCGTGAACAACACTCCTTTCATTCTTATGGAGCTGCGCAGACGCCTGAAGTCAGAGGTTAGTCATGGAGAACTTGGGGGGACTATAGGTCCCCCGTTCTCCCTATCAGTGCCAGCGATCACACATGTATCCCCTATCCTGTGGATAGGGGATACATGTCTTTTGTCTTTTCACACTGTAAGTCACATTTTTTGGGGGGGTTGGGGCTGCATGGCGTTCCCTACAGGGGGGGCTGTAAGGCGTTACCTACAGGGGGGGCTGTATGGTGTTCCCTACAGGGGGGGGCTGTAAGGCGTTCCCTACAGGGGGGCTATATGGCGTTCCCTACAGGGGGGGCTGTATGGCGTTCCCTACAGGGGGGGCTGTATGGTGTTCCCTACAGGGGGGCTGTATGGCGTTCCCTACAGGGGGGGGCTGTATGGCGTTCCCTACAGCGGGGGCTGTATGGCGTTCCCTACAGACCCCCCCTGTAGGGAACGCCATACAGACTGCCTGTAGATAACGCCATACAGTCCCCCCTGTAGATAACGCCATACAGTCCCCCCTGTAGATAACGCCATACAGACCCCCTGTAGATAACGCCATACAGCCCCCCTGTAGATAACGCCATACAGACCCCCTGTAGATAACGCCATACAGTCCCCCCTGTAGATAACGCCATACAGCCCTCCCCTGTAGATAACGCCATACAGTCCCCCTGTAGATAACGCCATACAGTCCCCCTGTAGATAACGCCATACAGTCCCCCTGTAGATAACGCCATACAGTCCCCCTGTAGATAACGCCATACAGTCCCCCTGTAGATAACGCCATACAGAACCCCCCCTGTAGATAACGCCATACAGCGGCCCTGCAGATAACGCCATATAGCGCCCTCCTGTAGATAGCGCCATACAGCCCCCTGTAGATAGCGCCATACAGCGGCCCTGCAGATTACGCCATACAGCCCCCTCATGTAGATAGCGCCATACAGCCCCCCTGTAGATAGCGCCATACAGCCCCCCCTGTAGATAGCGCCATACAGCCCCCCTGTAAATAGCGCCATACAGCCCCCCTGTAGATAGCGCTATACAGCCCCCGTGTAGATAGCGCCACACAGCCCCCCTGTAGATAGTGCCATACAGCCCCCTTTGTAGATATCTACAGAGGGGGCTGTATGGCGTTATCTACAGGGGGGACTGTATGGCGTTATCTACAGGGGGGGGGCTGTAAAAAAGGCACTATCTACAAGGGGGGGGGGTTTGTGTGACACCCAGGGGAGGGGGGGCCCCAGTCAAAAGTTTGCTATGGGGCCCAGTCTTTCCTAGTTACGCCCCTGACAGTACCATTACAAGCATGACTTATAGATAAAAAGCTAATTCCATGTGACTTCTCTCCCAGAGCCATTAAAAGAAGACAAACTGTTAAGGGTAATTTTACACATAGAATTTTCAGTAAAAACGATGCGTATTTGCAGTGTTTCTCCAGATGTTTTTTTGCGTAATTTTTTCAGCCAAAAAAAAACTGCAGCCAAATGTTAACTGTAATTCCTCCCTGACTCCAAATATGTCAATCAGAATAAATCCCTGGATCAACGTCTGAACGGAGCAACATGTCCAAATTTGTATCCAGGACATACATCCGAGCGCACAAAGATTTATTTTAAAGGAGATTAAAAAAAATGACTTTCATAAAGCCTATAGTGGTAACCTAGTGAGAAAGGGGTTAAGAAAAGATCAGATATATGCAATCACTCTCATACTGGCTGGTGCTGTGACAAGTCTGATAAGTTCTCAGTCCTGCTGATTCAGAAGAAAGAACTCAGGGAGGGAGACAAATATGTATAACTGCTGCTGCAATATTTTGTGTAACGCAAGGGTTTTCACATCATATTAATAATTTATTGCTTGGGTATGAACAGGGGTGGTCTGACCACTCAGCCCCTCAAAACCCCTAAAAGAAGGGGGCTGCAATGATGTTATTATCACTTAATATAGTAAGAGATCTCACTGATATACTACAAAGGGCATATACAGTAAGATACAATAAAAAAATATAATAATTTGGCTTAATTAGTGGAATCTTGACACGCTGCGATAATGCATACAATTCGGGCAATCACAGTTGACAGTTTTGAGAGTCACAGTCAATAAACATTCTTATGCAGCTGGTCCCAATAGTTTTAATAGCCATCTCAAATTTCCTGGCATGCTAAAAAATTATTTTGTAATTATGCGGTGTTTAAATACAGTTGCTTGATGGTCTTGACACAAAAAAAAAAATTGAACGAGATGGCATTGCAGAACTCTGTGCCCTAACTTTCTAGCAACTCATCTCTATTAACCCCTTGCTTGTATTTTAGTAAGTGCAAATCATCAATAAATTGCTTCCTTTAGGGTACGGTCCCATGTAGCGGTGTGCGCATTCAAATGAAATCCCATGCACTTGCAGTGGCCATTGGCCATCGCAAGTGAATGGGGTTTCAGCCACATGCAGATGTCGCCACGTGGGACAGTAAGGATGACTTATAGATAAAAAGCAAATTTCATGTGACTTCTTTCCCAGAGCCATTAAAAGAACACAAACTGTTAAGGGTAATTTTACACATAGAATTTTCCTGATGTTTTTTGCCACATTATTTTCAGGCAAAAAAACCCTGCTGCCAAATGTTGACTGTAAATCAATAGAAAATATTAAATTCACTACAGTTTGTGCTGTGTCGTTTTTCTTTATTTTAGTGGATTTTTTGGGTCAATGGAGTCTTTTTTTTTTTTTTAAAAACCACAGCATTCTCTAGGTGTGGTGTATTTTCAGGCGTTTTTTTTCTCTATAGGACTTGTAAAACGCTTGAAAAAAGTTGCCTGCATTTAAAAAACAAACCATCAAAAACATGTAAAAATTCTGGTGTCCCAAAAAACACTGCAAAAAAACTATGTGCGTAGGAAACCTTATGACTGCACCTGTAACAGCTCTAGTGAGCTGCATGCCCATACATTTTCCTTCACACAGAGTTTTTTGTGGTTTGTAAAAACACCATGAATTTCATGTATTTTTTGCACGCAACTTTTCATTGGCTTTTTTTTCAATGTTTATTATGCAAATTTATAGACAAGCCTATGGGAAAACACCTTAAAAATAGTGCCATACCTGGAGGCTGCATCATTTTGAAAAACAAACTGCCACGGACCTAAAAAATGCATATAAAGTGCAGAAAAACGCCTCTACAAAAAGCACATTATTTGTAGTACATTTCATAATTGCCTATTGATTTAGTACAAACAACATTTAAAAAATAAATTTAAAAAAAGGCAGAAAGAAACGCCATTAAAAACGCAATGTTTTTTTCTAAGAATGCTGTGTGTGAAGGCACCCTTAGGCTGGATTCACACGAGCGTGTGCCTTTTGCGCACGCAAAAAACGCTGCGTTTTGCCTGCGCAAAAGGCACTTGACAGCTCCGTGTGTCAGCATCATATGATGCGCGGCTGCGTGCTTTTCGCGCAGCCGCCATCATTATGACACTCCATTTGGATGTTTGTAAACAGAAAAGCACGTGGTGCTTTTCTGTTTTCATTCATCCTTTTCACAGCTGTTGCACTAATCACGCTGTTCGCACGAAAGTACTTCCGTGTGACATGCGTGGTTTTCACACACCCATTGACTTCAATGGGTGCATGGTGCGCGAAAAACGCTCAAAGAACGGACATGTCGTGACTTTTACGCAGCAGACCAACGCTGCGTAAAAATCACGTACATGTCTGTACGGCCCCATAGACTAATATAGGTCTGTGCGACGCACGTGAAAATCGTGTATATCCCGTTCGTCTGAATAATGCAACCTCTATGCAGCCGTAGTGTCTAAGATTAGCCCTTTATGCCCCAATTTAACAGAGGATATATTAGAAATGTAGGATTGCTAAATTACATGAGAATTAAAAGTTACCGTCGTGACTGTCAGTTTGTGGACTTTATGATGTTTCATTTATGGTGTACATTAGAACATTATATCAATATATTTAAGCATAGATTTTATTCTTTCAGAGAGCACTGTGTGCTCAGCATTTTGATCTGCTTAGAAAGCACTATTACCTTCCAGACCAATCAGACTTTCAAGGACTGAGGCACAAGCATGACACAGCAGTAATGGAGTATAGGTGGACCTTCAGTGACACTCTTATAAAAAGAAGGATCCATTTCATGGCTTCACTGTCATTTCCAGTGTACAATAGCACTAGACAGCCATCATGGTTCATTGGACAACTGAAGAGAGAGCCGCCATCTCCTCCACATGGAGCAAGGTTAATGCTGAAAAGGACGGGCATGAAGCTCTGACCAGGTAATACACATGCATGAATTTAATACTTTAGACAGTATAAGTATATTTTATATACAAGCTGTAGTTTTATTAGTGTGTCACACAATAAAAATCCTTCTTTGTATTTATCAGTATAAAGAACCATTACTTCCGAGCAGGGGTCTAGGGTGCTCAATTTTCAAACTTATTCTGGTTACCCTATTTGGCCGCTGTCATTGTCTGTTATTTTAACTTTAGGTTAGCTAAATTTAAACATGACAAATTTGAAACATTACCTTGGAAATTAAAGGGGTTTCCCAAAATTAAGAGGATAGCTGATAAATGTCTAACCGCAGGGGCCCCTATGTGGGCTCCTACTCTATTCAAAGTTTATGTGGCTGACCAAAAAATCATCAAATAACTCTGGCAATTCAAAATCTGCCTCAAATGTCCTGAAGGAATTATGAGGCAGATTTTGTTCTGCCTGTGAAAAAAAAAACTCTGTGTAAACTAGGCATAAGAGTTAGTATTTTTTTCTCATTCTGCTTATGATTTTTAGACTACTGGTTGTGTACCCCTGGACCCAGAGATACTTCAGCTCCTTTGGAAACCTGTCCAATGTCACCGCCATCTCTGGCAATGCCAAGGTCAAGGCTCACGGCAAGAAGGTGCTTACAGCTGTTGGCAATGCCATTCAGCACCTGGATGATGTAAAACATTACTTTGCTGACCTCAGTAAGACTCACGCCCAGGAGCTCCATGTGGATCCCGAGAACTTTAAGGTAACGCACCATACAGATATATTAAAATAATACATTTTCTGCAATACAATTCCTATTTAACTACATTTATAGTTGAACAAAGAACGTAACTATTTAAGGCTTTTGAAGATAAACACAATAAATCTCTAAAAAATAGAAAAATAATCAATGCAAATAATTGGGAATTTTTACTATAGTGTGATACTAAGTAGTACATTACTATAATACTTTATATTATAAAATAGCTAAAGCCGATATGACTGATTTTTCCTTTTATCCACAGCGTCTTGGAGAAGTTCTGGTCATTGTCTTGGCCTCCAAACTGGGATCTGCTTTCACTCCTCAGGTCGAGGCTGCTTGGGAGAAGTTCATCAATGTTCTGGTGGCTGCTCTGAGCCACGGCTATTTCTAAACTATTGTTTACGACAGTTTTACTACCCATGTATTAAGTAGCTTGCAGTCTGTAAAATAAAAGGCTATTTTAAAAATAAAACAACTTGAAACTAAAACAACCCAAGAATTTTTATCTTGATTTCTTTTTTATCTGAATGTCATTTAATAAATTGAAAATGTATTTTATTGCTTAAGCTATGCACCAAGCGAAGAATAAAATGAGGTAGACTCTGTACTCTGTACATAATGTCTTGCACAAAAGGTATGGATCTGCAGATAAAATGCTGTTTTACAACAGAATGTTTTGAACCATATTAATTATCCGAACTTTTAATGGTCAGTTAAATCTGCAGCAAATACAGTAGCAAAGTGGATGAGATCAAGCAAATCTCATCCACACACTGCTTAAATACTGAGCGGAAAAAAAGCTCAGAAAGTGACCTGCGAAGTTTTATTCTGCAGCATGTCAATTGTATTTGCGTAAACGCTGCTTATTTGTTGCGGGTTTTCTAAATAGCAACTGTTGCATTATTTTGCTGCAGGTTCTTAGCTATTAAGCCGCAAAAAACAGAATTCTGAAAAAAAAAATCATACTTACCCAGAAGTCTGTGTTCCTCCCTCCAGCGTGGCATCCTGGGATGACGTTTCATCCCATGTGAACGCTGCAGCCAATCACAGACTTAGGCAGCCAATTCAGCGCTGACGCATTTAATTGTACCTGCGTTCTATAGATACAGGTGCAATAAGTGCAGGAGGGTGTGGCGGCAGCTGGTTTCAGTGGCGCCGCCACCCCTTCAGAGAGGCAGCAGGCCACCGCCTGAGGCGAGATGCTCATCTTGCCTCATGGACGGTGCGGCCCTGGCTCCTACCCACAGAAATAATCGTGGGCGATGCCAAAAGCATACCTATAGTCAGTGTAAATGTTGGCTGTCTTACCTTTTGCCAGGTTTCAAGCATCAGCGAGCACCTCCAGCTCCACTTCTTGAACGGAGCAAGAAGGTGGGAGTGGTCTCTGGATGATTTACCTCATGCATCGTGACTACCGAGTGTCCTGTCTTGCACATACTGTATATGATTAAGTATTTCTACATTACAAATTTACATTGGAAATCCATGTTACATATAGATAGTCTATTTCAAAACAGTGGAGATTTTTTTTTTTTTTCATATTCATCTGATAATCCAGAACACTTGTAAATCCCACCCCCATCACATCCTGTAAATATCTGATTAATACAAAAACAAACCAAAATTATTTTTACTAAAATCTGGCATAAAATTAGCAGTGTTGAGGTAATTTTCACCTCCTTACCATCTAAATCTGTAAAGACTCATCTATAAGTGACGTCACTTCTGCCTCCTGTGTAGATTTGCTGGAGGGGAGTGGTCTCTAACACAATACCTCATATTGAGTGGTGACTACAGCACAGCATACCCAGTGCCATATTTACTGATGTGGAAGGATCTGGAACCATCTACACAGAAAAACTCTAAATCTGGATTACTCTCATACACATTTTGTAGACCTCCTAAAACCAAATTCATTAACTCAAAACAAAACAAAATTCTGCGTTGTCACTGAGACGTACCTGATCAGTCTCATCACTACTCCCCCCTTTTTGGACTCTGCAGAAGTAATGTAGAGGGTTCAAAGCTACATATCTCAACATAGTGATATTGGGCACTCTAAGTGGGGGACACTAGTTTGGCCTCCCATAATACGCAATAGCCCAGAGCAATAGAGACTTTCTCCTGACAGAAATACATTTTATCTTTTAGATACCTTGCATCCATTTACTTTTAAAACATCACACATTTTAAAAAATAACATTTAGGCAGTACTATTGCATTTGCCTGCATGTGTAAAAACAAAAATAAGAATTGTAATTCTTTATTCAATAAAGCAGAGAATAATATATCTGCTAATATTAATTACTGTAAACCAATAAACTGTGTGTGGGAGTAGGGAACAGTAGGGGTACACACGATTACAATAGTTTACTCACTCTGTGTTCTTATGGACAACAGCGCAAATGTAGAGATAAGACACATTGCTTTACACAAAGGAGAAGAACTGATTACATTTATAACTCAAATTATTTAACCCCATACACAACACACTAAACATTTTACACAGTGCACACAATATAATTCTAAAAATCAATACTGTATTGTGGCCGCATCATACTTTACACATGTTACACCCCCCCCCCCTCCCCGTCACGATCTACATTAGTTATCATCCTCAATTCCTTACACGCGGCATTCCGGTTTCATTTACTCTGTCTCGGTCTATTAACATCCACACAGCCTACATTTTTGAACATTCGACTCATTTGATCACATATATCTCATCCTCCCCACTCAGCCATTCACTCTGTGGGTTGTAGTCTAGGGTTTGCAATCTATTTTGGAGATTATTTCTTTAGGGGCCCTGGCCAATACCAATGTCCTTCACTGCAATTTGTGTAGATAGTTACACTACTACGACACAGGTGGGTCATTCATTGAACACAGGTTGTTATTTTACAATGGTATTCAATCAGGCAGTCTGATGTTATACTACTACAGGCTTACTTGGCTGTTATGCTACAACAAAATCTATATGCCGGATTATAAAATGCATGCTAGAAATCAGTCTGTACTGATTCCTACCTTATGCCAGTCTGACAATGCATACAACTGGTGTTTTTTAAGGACCCTTACACACAATATTACAAGCTAGCAGTGTGTGCTAGAAATGTATAAACAGAGATGCTCCTGATATCTCCAGACCAACTGCTGCGCAGTGAGACATGGATAAATTCATCAAAAAGAAAGCCAATCGGTGCGAGAGCACAAACTCCCAAGATGGCACAGACGCCATCGCGCTCACAAGATGTCTGAGGCCTCGGACAGAGAGAGTGATACAGGGGGAGCCACTGGTTTATTGCTGCTTTCAAGAACCTTCTTCCAAAAGGTACTGACTAAGGCCCTAGAGCCACTTGTAAAAGACCTGGCTGAAATTAAGCAGGACATGTGTCACATAGGTCAAAGAGTGGAGACATTAGAATCGGCTCAGGCCTCCATATTGGATTTCAATAATACTGCCACGCAAGGTTTTTCCTCCTGCCAAACACATTTAAACTTGGCATTTAGAGCTTTGGAGGATCAAGAGAACTGAAACCGCAGGTACAACCTGCGTTTTAGGGGCATTCCTTAGTTGGTCCCTGCGGATGCATTGATGGACACAATTAAAAACCTCTGCCACTCTATACTAGGCCCTAATGCACACAGGGACTATATTATGGAGAGGCACTACATAAAAGGGGGCTGTGTGGCACTACGCAAAAGGGGGCTGTCTGGCACTACCTACAAGGGGCTGTGTGGCACATTCTACAGAGGGTTGTGTGGCTCTATCCTCAGGGGTCATCGGTGAGTGGCGGGTGGATGGTCATTTTAGTGAGAGTGGCGGGCTGATGGTAATTTTACTGTGAGTGGGGGGCTGATGGTCATTTTACTGTGAGTGGGGGGCTGATTTTTGTTTCCAGTGGTGCCTCGAGTCCGAAAAGGTTGGTAAACTTTGTACTAGGCTACAGGATCATGCCGGCCTACGCAAGGATCCAATAGTTGGCGTTGTGGAGCAGCACAGTTCATCATGGGAACGTGGCCTAGGTGAGTACAATTTTTTTTTGTTTGGCGGGCATTGTCTACAAGGGGGAGGTGGGGAATTATGGCACTGTCTATGGGGAGGCTGTATGGCACAAGCTACAGGGGGGCACTTTCAGCAACGGGGGCTGTGTGTGGCAGCTGGGGGAGGGGACATTATACTGTGTCTCCACACAGTATAATATCCCCCTCCCCCAGCTGCCACACACATCCCACTTGTTGAAAGTGCCCCCTGTAGATTGTGCCATATAGCCTCCCCACAGAGTGCAGACTACGTGGACATTATACTGTGTAGCGGCACTACAGGGGGTAATATACTGTGTGGCACCTAGGGGGCATAATACTGTGTGGGCACAATTAGAGGACAAATTACTGTGTCCATGAAGGGCATTATACTTTTTTATGGGGCATTTTGCTATGATGGGGTGGGTTGCCGAAAGACAATTTTGCACGTGGTGCCAACTATCCTAAGGCCGGCCCTGTTTGCAAGCACTGTCAAAGATCATGCTTACATTATCAAAACCAAAAGAAAGAGAAGAGGCTGCCTCTATTAAACAAAAAATGAGTCATTTAAATTTATATTATTAGTTGCACTTCAGACGAAATTTTTGGAAAACATAAATGCAGTTTCAAAAGTTTAGCAAACAAAAAATACTGATTTGTCCAAGGCTTCAGGTTTAATTAAGAATGTTACAGATAGTCTTGGTCAATACAGGAATCAATTTGAGGAAGCAAAACAAACTGCAGCATCACTTGCACAACAATGGGGCATTTCTCAACAATTTGAAAAGAAACGGATCCCCAAAGTCAAGCGCCATTTTGATGAATTGGCAGTTGATGAAAGATTAAATGACACTGAAAAACATTAAAAAGTTACAGGTTTTTTTCCCATGTTTAAATATTAGAACATCTCAGCTTCTAAACAGGTTTAACGGACTTTATCAGGTTCTTGGTTGATTTAACATAATTCAGTCTGCAATGCTTTCATCTGCATCTGATGATGTATACAAATCTGCATCAAATCTGCAAGAAATCTATCAGGAGGCTTTATCGCCTACTTTTTCTGGGCAACTGCTTAGTTTTCGGTCTGCATTAGGTGAAGAGATTCAAAATTCATCCTCCGTTGGTGACCTTGCTCACCTCCTATTGGTCGACAACAGTACCCATTCATTTACACTGCCTGATGTGTGCGTAGTCTTGCTACTACTCTTAACACTATCTGTGACAGTAGCTGGTGCCAAAAGAACCTTTTCCAAGCTAAAATATATTTGAAAAAACTACTTGAGGAGTACTACGTCAGAACAAAGGCTTTCTGGGCTTGCAGTACTGAGCATTGAAAATTAGATTGTTAGGAAACTAGATATAGACAGCCAGGGCCAGCCTTAGGCTACAGGGAGCCCTGTGCGGAATTGCCCTTTGGTGCCCCCCACTCCATTTATCATTGTTATATATTGTCGGCATTTGGTGCTTTTGTTTGTGCATTTGTCACGCCGAAAAACTTGTAAAAAATGCTTGGTTTAAGCGTCCCATTGACATCACATACATAGGTTTTGTTTAAAAATGTGTCGCGTGAAAAAGTAGTGTCAGGTCAATTCTTTGGCACGTAAACTGCACCGTAAATGCAACAAAATCACATCAAATTTCTATAGTCAATGAGAGTTCTGAATGAGCGTAAAAAACCCACGATGAATACGCGTCAAAAGCGACCTGTAGTTTAAATACAACACATTCAAAATTATTATGCAAATGTTATTTTTCGCTGATTTTCCTAAATAATCGATGCAAGAGTCAGTATAATCCTCAAGCCATCAACCGTTGGAGTATAATGCGAATTTTATTGAACAAATCTCCTAATGATAACAGATTTTTTTTTTAGAAGTAAAAAACTCAAAATGCACTGTTTCAAATTATTATGCACAACAGAGATCAAAACATTTTAAAGGTTGTAAAGAGAACTAAAATGGTAATTTGTTGAATTTGCAGCATCAGGAGGTCATATTTACAGAAATCAAAAGCTCTTTTAATCCAAAAAAACTTAACAGGCCAAGTTACATGTTAACATAGGACCCCTTCTTTGATATCACCTTCACAATTCTTGCATCCATTGAATTTGTGAGTATTTGGACAGTTTCTGCTTGAATATCTTTTGCAGGATGTCAGAATAGCCTCCCAGAGCTACTGTTTTGATGTGAACTGCCTCCCACCCTCATAGATATTTTGCTTGAGGATGCTCCAAAGGTTCTCAATAGGGTTGAGGTCAGGGGAACATGGGGGCCACACCATGAGTTTCTCTCCTTTTATGCCCATAGCAGCCAATGACACAGAGGTATTCTTTGCAGCATGAGATGGTGCATTGTCATGCATGAAGATAATTTTGCTACGGAGGGCACGGTTCTTCTTTTTGTACCACGAAAGAAAGTGATCAATCATAAACTCCATGTACTTTGCAGAGGTCATTTTCACACCGTCAGGGACCCTAAAGGGGCCTACCAGCTCTCTCTCCATGATTCCAGCCCAAAACATGACTCCGCCACCTCCTTGCTGATGTCGCAGCCTTGTTGGGACATGGTGGCCATTCACCAACCATCCACTACTCCATCTGGACCATCCAGGGTTGCACGGCACTCATCAGTAAACAACACGGTTTGAAAATTAGTCTGTAATGGTGGGGGGGGTAGGGAAACGGACAAGTGAGCCCTAATCTACCCGCCACTCTGTCCCTGCCTACTTGCAACGACCCGCCCTAGACGACGGGGTACAACTGGGCGGCGGTCCCTGCGCTCAGTAAGTGCATGACAAACACGACAAACAAACAAGGGAATACAAGCAAGGGAAATGGGCAGTTGCTCGCGGAAACACCGTGAGCAACAGAGTAGTGAACGAGCCGAGTCAAGCCAGGAGAGTGCGAGGTACAAAGCGAAAAGCAGAAGAGTAGTCGGTAAGCCGGGGTCTGTATGGAGCAGGATCAAAAAGTAGCAGGAGCTGTAGCTGGGCCAGGAAACCTCAAGGAAAGAATTCACAAGCACAGATGGACAGGAAGAGCAGGCTTAAATAGACCGAGGGCGGGAGCTAGCTGAGTCTGGCCAGGTTGCGATAGGCTCTCCCACTCCTAAGCCTGCCAGCCTGAGTGGAGGAAGCTGGTGTCTGTCTCAGGGATGTACACTCAGGTGTTGACTGATTAATTCTGGGAGTTAACCCTGAAGCAGTGCCTGGCAGATCCTTTACATAGTCTTCATGTATTTCTGAGCCCACTGCAACCGTTTCTGCTTGTGAGCATTGTTTAGGGGTGGCCGAATAATAGCTTTATGCACACATGCAAACCTCTGGAGGATCCTACACCTTGAGGTTCGCGGGACTCTAGAGGCACCAGTGGCTTCAAATACCTGTTTGCTGCTTTGCAATGGCATTTTAGCAGCTGCTCTCCTAATCCTATTAATTTGTCTGGCAGAAACCTTCCTCATTATGCCTTTATCTGAACGAACCTGTCTGTGCTCTGAATCAGCCACAAATCTTTTCACAGTACGATGATCACGCTTAAGTTTTCTTGAAATATCCAATGTTTTCATACCTTGTCCAAGGTATTGCACTATTTCACGCTTTTCGGCAGCAGAGAGATCCTTTTACTTTCCCATATTGCTTGAAACCTGTGGCCTGCTTAATAATGTGGAACGTCCTTCTTAAGTAGTTTTCCTTTGATTGGGCACACCTGGCAAACTAATTATCACAGGTGTCTGAGATTGATTACAATGATCCAAAGAGCCCTAAGGCTCACACGACCTATTTTCAGGCATAAACGAGGTGTATTATGCCTCGATTTATGCCTGAAAATACGGCTCCAATACGTCGGCAAACATCTGCCCATTCATTTTAATGGGTTTGCCGATGGACTGTGCCCACGACCTGTAATTTACGTGTCGACGTTTGACAGCTGTCAAACGACGACGCGTAAAATGACTGCCTCGTCAAAGAAGTGCAGGACACTTCTTTGGACATAATTTGAGCCGTTTTTCATTGAATTCAATGAAGAACAGCTCAAATTTACGGCCGTCAAAGACGCCTCGCATAATGCGAGGAGGAGCAATTACGTCTGAAACGACTGAGCTGTTTTCCCATGAAAACAGTCTGTAATTTCAGACGTAAAAGGCAGCTATCATGTGCACATACCCTAAGACACAATACCATCCATGAGTTTAATTGAAAAACTAATAATTAAATGTTTATGACACTTAAATCCAATGTGCATAATAATTTGAAACACGGTGTAGAACTTTACAAAAACACTAGTGTTTTTAAGGGTATGTGCACGCACAAAATAAAAAACGTCTCAAAATACGAAGCTGTTTTCAAGGGAAAACAGCTCCTGATTTTAAGCCGTTTTCTATTCAAAGTTGCGTTTTTCGCTGTGTTTTTAACAGCCATTTTTGGAGCTGTTTTTCTATAGAGTCTATGAAAAACGGCCCCAAAAACGGCTGAAGAAGTGACATGCACCTTTTTATTTCGTGGCCGTATTTTTCCGTGGCCATTATTTCAAACGACCGCGTAAAAAACGCCCTGTCGGAACAGAATACTGTTGTCCCAATGGGCAGATGTTTGGAAGCGTTCTGCTTCCGATTTTTCCTCCGTTTTTAGCACAGTGTGAACAAGGCCTATGTTTTGGTAAGGCTGTTTACACATTACGTCCTGCCTGTCCATTTATCATATGCGGCAGGAAAGCTCCTGGCGCATACTTTATATGGACACAAAAAACATACAGTATATATTTTTTTTACTGGACGCCACTACATAAAATAGCGCAGTCCCACCCGAACTGAGGCTTTTTTAACCTCCATCAGGTGTATGGGACTGTTTACCATACGTTCTGGGAGCTTTCCCGGTGCAAACATTACACAGATGGGCGGGATGTAATGTGAAATTACCTATAGGCTGAATTCACACGGGGCGGATACGCTGCGTAAAAGAACGCAGCGTATCCACGTTGTGCGCCGCAGGGAGTTTGGGGCGAAAAACTGCAGCAATTAGCCAACCTGCAGCGGCAGTCACATGGGATGCAGCGTCATCCCAGGAGGCCGGCCCTCTGACATCATCCAGGCCGGCCTCCAGGGTTGACGTTTCATCCATGTGACCGCCGTTACAGCCTGTGATTGGCTGCAGCGGAGGTCACATGAGATGAAGCGTCATCCCAGGAGGATAAAACACAGATTCCTAGGTAAGTATAATATATTGTTTGTCTTCTGAGTGGTGTTTTTTTGCGGCAGGATCGCTGCGAACCCGCCACAAAAATCATAACTACTATTTGTTGCGGAATTTACCTCCCCATTGAATACAATGGGGAAAATCGGCAACAAATAAGGTTCATTTACACAAATACAATTGACATGTTGCGGAATAAAACTCTTCACCGCAGGTCAGGTTTTTCTGCTCAGTATTTACGCAGCGTGTGGAGGAGATTTGTTTTATCTCATCCACTTTGCTGTTACTGTATTTGCTGCGGATTTTCTGCAACGAATTCCGTTGCGGAAAATCCACAGTATTTACACAACGTGTGAACTGGCCCTTACTCCGTTTACTCAAAGGCTATCTTTAATATATAACAGGACAAAAATATTAAAACCGCAGTCCACGTGGGCAATGTTGGTACTTTTTATTACTTCTTATTTAACTCACTGTGAAGGCCGTAAAAATAAATTAAAAAAAGTAAATCGCTGTTTTTTGTTCACATTAACTCAAAAAAATTTAATGAAAAATTAATAAAAAGTTGCATGTACCAAAATATTGTACCAATAAAAGCTACAGCTCATCCCCAAAAAAATAAGCCCTCACACCGCTTAGACAAAAATATAAAAAAAAGATATTTGGCAAAACAACATATATTTTTTTTAACAAATAGTTTTCTTTGTAAAAGTAGTTAAATATATGAAAGACCTATATAAATTTGGTATCACCGTAATCGTATTGGGCCGCAGAATAAAGTTAAGTTGTCGTTTTTACCGCACGGTGAAAGGCGTAAAATCTAAACCCAAAAAACTATGGAGGAATCAGTTTTTTTTCTAATTTCAGCTCACAAAGAATTTTTTTCAGTTTCCCAGTACATTATATGGTACTTTAAATGCTATTAATAGAAACTACAACTCATGTCGCAAAAAATAACCACCATCCTATTGACGGAAAAATAAAAAAGTTATGGCTCTAGGAAGGCGGGTAGTGAAAAATGTAAATGTAAAAGCAAAAAATGTCTCAGTCCTAAAAAGGTTAAAATAAGAAAGCCGCCCATACTTACCTCTCTCTTCCCAGACGTTCCTGCGTTGGGGGCTCCAGTCACCTCTGTTCTCGGTTTGTATACAGAGTGGCTGCAGTGGTGACATCACGTCGACAGTACATCACCGCTGCAGCTGCTCTTTCTACAAACAGTGAACAGAGGTGACGGGAGCCCCCAGCGCAGGAACGTTTGGGAGGAAAGGTAAGTATAAGTTAATCTTTAGGGTATGTTCTCAGGCAGTAGCAAAATACGTCTAAAATTATGGAGCTGTTTTCAGGCGAAAACAGCTCCTGAATTTCAAAAGTTTTTGCAAGTACTCGCGTTTTTCATGGCGTCTTTACGGACATTATTGGAGCTGTTTTTCAATGGAGTCAATGAAAAAAGGCTCCAAAAACGTCCCAAGAAGTGACAGGCACTTCTTTGACACGGGCGTATTTTTACGCACCGTCTTTTGACAGCGACGCGTAAAATTACACCTCGTCTGAACAGTACATCGTAAAAACCCTTTGCAAGCAATGGGCAGATGTTTGCAGACGTAATAGAGCCGTCTTTTCAGGCGTAATTCAAGGCGTAAAACGCCCGAATTACGTCTGAAAATAGGCTGTGTGAACATACCCTTATTTTAACTTCTCCTCTACTGCTTCAACAGAATTTCTTTTTAACCCCTTTAACGTAATGTGCACAGGGTCTAAAACGGCAACAAATGGCAAATGTGCACTGTGGAGCAACTGAACAATGTGCCCATCTGCCATTTATTAACGTTCGTTTAGTGCCACCTTGGTGCCCATTTGCCACTTATTTCCCATTTAGTGTTCTTATGTTCAGTGCCCCCTTGATGCATATTTGCCACTTACTGCCCCTTTAGCACCCTCTGCCACAAAAGAACAATAAATGGGCAATAAATGGCAAATGGGCATCGGAGGGGCACTAAACAGGACGCTAAAAGGTCAATAAGTGGCAAATGGGCACCAAGGTGGCACTGAATACTCTGCCCATTTGCCATTTTTAGACCCTCATCAGTGCCCCCATACAACCAAAGCCCCACATTATGACAGACCTGCTGGGCTTCTTAGTGCACTGCGTCCGCTGATGCTGCTGGAACAGAGCCCTGGGGAAATAGCCAGAGCAGCACCGAATGGTAAGATAGTCTCCTCCCTGTCTTGCGTCCTGAGTGATGTCATCACGTCTGATCATCACTCAGAACGTAAGACGAGGAGGGGGAACGGGGGAGCGGTAGTCGCGGCAGCCAGCAGTGAAGGCAGTGAGTGACACCTGACCCGCTGGCGCCGCGAGCAGTAGCCGCAGAGCGCCCCCCTTACAGCATGGCGGCTGGCGCCCTGTGCGACCGCACGTAGCTAAGGCGGGCCATCTAGACAGCATTGTGAAAACCTTTGACGAAGTCAAGGCACGGAGTGTCCACTTTATTTACAATGCCAGGGTTGAATAGATACAGTGAAACCTTTTTGAGATGAGTCAACACTTAAAGTGTAGCTAAACGTTTAACAAACTTCTGACATGTCATAGTGATGTATCAGAGTACAGATTCAATAGAATGTCTATGAGCCCGTACACTGATACATTTATTTCCGGAAAAAGCCGAACAGACACGAAGCGCTCATTGCTCGGACCCCCACCAAATAAAATGTCTGACATGCCACTATGACATGTCAGAAGTTTGTTAAATGTTTAGCTACACTTTAAAGTAGTATTGAAAAAAAGTCTTCTAGGGGGTGGACTTTTCATAGAAGATAGTCAGTATACCTAGTATATGATGGAATGGAAAATCTGTCACAAGCTATCTGGTCTAGATAAGGAGATGGTCTTCTCAATAAAAGGTGGTCTTCTCAAAGAGGTGGTCTTTTGGAGAGGTTCCACTGTGCATTCAGCCCTTAGCACTGGTACAACTGTAGCAGCCTTAACCCCTTCCCGAATTTTCACGTACATCACGTCGGAGAATGCCGTCTGTTCGCGCATTCCCACGTGCATGTACGTGATGGAGATCGTGCGGGCATTAACAGCCAGGCTCCCTCTGTAATGGCAGAGATTGAAGAAACCTTCAATCTCAGCCATTTAAACCATTAAGGTCATAAGCAACCGCGGCATTTAAATCTATTGACAGAGGGAGGGAGCTCCCTCTGTCATCCATCGGCAGCCCGCGAATACGATAGCCAGCCGCCAACGGGTAGTAATGGCAGCCAGGGGTCTAACAAAGACCCTCATGACTGCCTTGGCTGTATGTCTAGAGGCACGGCCTAATAAATTGGCTGTCAGTTTTACAATGACAGGCAATAATGCTTTGGTATATGTTAAAGGGCTGGTGTAATAGTGGGGTTCACCTACTCATGTAACCCACTATTACTACCTCCTTTATAATCATGGTCACTAGGGTTAGGCCTAGTTCCCCTACCTTTCCTTTATACTAACGTCGCCCTGATTGCTTTTGCTGCTACTTAAGGGAATAAGACCGTACAGTAAAGATAATATTTATTACCAACAATAATCACACTAACATAAAAAATACACCAAACACAGAACACAGTAATTGATCACAGTATAGTATTAGTACACCCCCATACATATAACAAGTTATTATATACTGAGTATACTCACACTATACGTAGTACAGTATAAACACGGTATCACAACCCTACTTTATACAACCATCCACTTACCTAAACATATATATGAATACATGCATCCCCTATCCAAAAGACATGCATCCCCTATCCACATTATAGGGAATACATGTGGGATCGCCGGGACGCCCAGCGATAAGGAGAACGGGGGACCGAAAGTCACCCAAAGTTCTCCTTGAAAAACCGTGGACTTCCGGTGTTCTGTCGGCAGCTCCATAGAAATAAATTGTGCACCGGTCGTGCTTGTGTGCATTCGTGAACAGTGCTCCTTTGTTTTTCATTGAACTGTGCAGACCCCAGAAGTCCGAGGTTTCTCGTGGAGAACTTCGGGGGACTTTCGGTCCCCCATTCTCCTTATCGCTGCCAGCGATCACACATGTATCCCCTATCCTGTGGACTTCTGGGCTCGGCGCAGTTCAATAAAAATGAAAGGAGCGCTGGTCGCGAATGTCCGGTGCACAATTTATTTCTAAGGAGCTGCCGATAGACCCCGGAAGTCCAAGGTTTGTCATGGAGAAATTCGGGGAAATTTCGGTCCCCCGTTCTCCTTATCGCTGGGTGTTCCAGCGATCACACATGTATCCCTATCCTGTGGATAAAGGATACATCTCTTTTGTAGGAGAAACTATAGGCCGTTTTTTTTTTGGGAGGGGCTGTATGGCGTTATCTACAGAGGGGGCTGTATGGCGTTATCTACAGGGGGTGCTGTATGGCGTTATCTACAGAGAGAGCTGTATGGCGTTATCTACAAGGGGGCTTTATGACGTTATCTACAGAGGGGGCTGTATGGCGTTATCTACAGAGGGGGCTGTATGGCGTTATCTACAGGTGGTTTGGGGCTGTATGCCGTTATCTAAAGGGGGGCTGTATGGCGTTATCTACAGGGGGTTGTACGGCATTATCTACAGGGGAGGGATGTATGGCGTTATCTACAGGGGGCGTTATGGCATTATCTACTTGGGGAAGGCTGTATGGCGTTATCTACAGGGGGGCTGCATGGCGTTATCTACAGGGGGGCTGTATGGCGTTATGTACAGGGGGTGCTGTATGGCGTTATCTACAGAGGGGGCTGTATGGCGTTATCTACAGAGGGGGCTGTATGGCGTTATCTACAGGTGGTTTGGGGCTGTATGCCGTTATCTAAAGGGGGGCTGTATGGCGTTATCTACAGGGGGTTGTACGGCATTATCTACAGGGGAGGGATGTATGGCGTTATCTACAGGGGGCGTTATGGCATTATCTACTTGGGGAAGGCTGTATGGCGTTATCTACAGGGGGGCTGCATGGCGTTATCTACAGGGGGAGGGCTGTATGATGTTATGTACAGGGGAGGCTGTAAGGCGTTATCTACAGGGGCTGTGTATGGTGCTATCTACAGGGGGAGCTATATGGTGCTGTCTATAGGGGGCGCTGTGTGGCGGAATCTATAGGGAGGCACTGTCTCTACAAGTGGGGGTTGTGTGATACCGAGGGGAGGGGGGCCCAGTCAAAAGTTTCCTAGTTATGCCCCTGACTGCAAGGGTTACTCAGGGACAGCAAGGTTTACTGCAAAGGTTACTCAGGTACAGCAAGGGTTACAGCAAGGGTTACTGCAAGGGTTACTGAAATGGTTACTCAGGGACTGAAAGGGTTACACAGGGACAGCAAGAGTTAACACAGAGCAAAAAGGGTTAACAGGAGCACATGGGCACCGAGGGTTAACATGGTCTGGGAATTTGCAGGTGAGGGTAGCAGGCAGGTTAAAAAGGGATACTGGCGAGAGATAGGAATTAGCTCATTGTATAGGGGGAGAAGCAAGGGTATGTGATACTTATCGCTCGTTGTCCAGGTGATCGTTGGTGGAATAGAGGACGTCGGTGGAGCAATGAGCCAGAGGGAGGAGACCACGAGGGGAAAGCAGATCAGGAGAGGAGAGGAGACCAGGAGAGGAGTTGAGACCAGGAGAGGAGATGTCCGTTGGTGGAGCCGGGGAGCAGCAATCAGAGAGTGAATGTATCGGCGCAGGACTATTTAAACCCGCAGGCACGCTCGCTCCTGAGCCAGGCGCAGGCACAGTAGTGCCGCTCGCGCCCGGCTCACATGCGTCGGCGCGGAGATATGATGTCACCGGCCGGCTCATGAGCGAGCGGGGGAGAGAGGCAAGTCCAATTAGTGGGGGATATCCTGTGGTGCACAAGCGCACCACAGGATGCATCCCCAATTACCTCTCTGGCTCCCCTGCAGAGCGTAGAGACAGGAGATGAAAGGTAGCATCTCCTGTCTCACTCTCTGATAATTAAGTCAGGACAGTGACTAATTGTCACTGTCCTGTTATGAGTAGGCTCCCATGGCCAGGCCTGAGTTTCTACAGACCTAGCTCATGGGACATTAAGACATACCTTTATACATATATATTGTAGCAGTGCAGAAACTGTCAGGTTTTAAGAAACCAGGGAACATGTACAGCAGCGAGGGTTTTATCTGCTGTTGCTTGGGTGTAAAACCTGGAATAGGGCCTGTTTTGCTGGAGTGTGAAGGAGAAGGGCGGCTTCCACTCCATACAGACAGTCCATGTCTTGTGCTGTCTGAGCCTAGTTAGGCTTCACCTGAGGCGGCTCTTTAATTGAGGTGTGTGCAGTTCACACAGAGCTCTCAGTCTGGGGAAGACAGGCATGCTAGCCTGTGAGAGTCACCAACGTGTAAGGTAAAACTGCCTATGTTTTTAGGTGCCGGGCACAAGGCTCAGTGCCTCGTAGTGAGGGACACTGAATGTGTTAGTTAGAGGCTAGACGACCTAGGGTTTATTTTGTGTATTTTTTGTTGTAACGCCGCTTGCTGTGTTGAAGACAATAAAGCTAGCTGCGGTTGGTTTAAAACTTTATTCAAGGAGTTGGAGTGAACTTTCTATATGTGTCAACCATCTCACCCTGGATATGCCGATCCTGTGAGCTAAATTTACCCCAAGTTGTCACTGTGTATGTATATATATATATATATATATATATATATATGTGTATACAAACATATTACACGTACCCCCCCCCTCCCTCCGTCTCCATTAAAGGGGGGGATGCCAAACTTCAGAGGAATCATCTGGAGTCTCACCGGGGTGTCTGGACGGATGTCGAGCCTCTTTTCAGGAGTCACAGGAATTCTTCCCTTCTGATCCGCTACATAAACACCTAATACGCACCTCCTCCTAGGCCCATGGCTACTAGATCCCTTAGTTTCCTGTTACTCCAGAGTTTATTTTCCTTTCTTACCTCTTTTCCCGACGCTACCCATCCTCATATCATGTCAATTTGGTTCCTCACGAACTCCTCGCATCTATGATCCCAGTGATCTACCCTAAAATCATTTACCGAAACTCTCCATGTTTACAGCACACATTTGGTATCGGTGATAATTCTCCAGGGAGATGATAACTGAGGAGTAATGCAATCTGAGGTTCACTGAATTGACAACTGAATAAAAAGATATCTTTAATAGTAACTAGTTTAAAAACAGGGGTAACACACCACTGTGACATAAGCCCCACCGTGAAAATTTAAAAAATGTATTAAACAAGGAAACACTGAGTTATTATGATACCTATATCTCTGTGTATAAACGATATTTGTAGGAATCAGCATATACCCAGGGCACAACAGTAGTACAAGCCCTAATTATAGCATAGGTGTCCGACAATTACGGATCTCCTAACGCTGGGTTTCACACAATATATTGTCCCCAATGCACACATTCCTTAAACATTAAACGACCCTACGCGTTTCAGATACTCATCCTCAGGGGTCCGTATCTTGGTAACTCTGGCCTCATCACCAGCGATATTAGTATTTCAACAGCGGATATTCCGCTGTGCGTCACGGGAAGATGCACGTATCGATGTCAACGGCATACTCCATAGCAGGCGCTAGGTTACTATAAACGCTAAACTCCACCCATCGTGTACGGCGGCAAAACATGAATTGACCAATCACAACACCCTCTCGATTCGTGACACCTGCCCATGTGACCCCCCGCCGTCAGCTGACAGCCAGGGGTCATCATCGGCCGCATCAAGCCGAACGCGCAGGCGCAGTGGAAGCCAAGGACGTGTCGCCCGGACTGCCAAACACGAGGAGGTAAGCGCTAAAAGATAATATATTGTAAGTATATCTTGCGGCACAGTGTACCACCGCAAGTGGGCAACCTCACAAAGCAACTCAAGAGAAAAAGACACATATGAGGTGGAAGAAATTGCTGAGGTCCCTATTCCTTAGAAAAACTGACAAAACGATCTCTTTGTATGTTGGCTAACAAGTATAGCCATCTCAAATAAGTAATGCACAAATGCAGATAAACACTCACCCACCCCAAGGTAAAACACCTATAGGGGGATGGTATCACACATTTTAAATAAAACATGTATAGTTAGTCTGCTCATTTAGACCTAGTGGTTGTATGCATTCCAGTCTATGGATCCACTGCGCTTCCTTCCGTAGAATCAGGTTATCCCAGTCCCCTCCTCTCTTGGGGGGTCTGACAAGTTCAATTGCTTGAAATTTTAACACTGCTGCCTGGCCTTGGTGTTTTGCATGCACGTGCTTGGATATTGGAGTGTCCCTACCATGAATAATGTCTCCAACATGCTCCCTAATACGACGACGAAATTGTCGTGCTGTTGTCGTGCTGTTTTACCCACATAATTTAGGGGGCATGGGCATGTAATAAGGTAGACTACTCCAGCTGTCTTGCAATTGACATAGTCCCGAATATTGTATTGTTTTTGGGTGACAACACTGGTAAAGCTATTTCCTTTAAGAATGAAATCACAGGCTTTACAACCACCGCATCTAAAAGTGCCTGGTGTTTGTCTATCCAGCCATGTACCCCTAGGTGAAATGGGGTCAAAACAGCTGTGCATGACTCTGTCCCTTATATTTTTCCCTCTCCGATACGTGACAGAAGGCCTCTGTGTGATCTGATCTGCTAGATCTATATCAGAACTGAGAATACGCCAATACCTATTCAGTATCTGCATAATGTCATTCTGTTTTGAGTCATAGGTGCCTATGAGTCTGGTAACTTGTTCCTCTTTCCGTTTTTTAGGGACCAGAAGACATTGCCTATCTGCATCCCTAGCTCCCTCATAGGCCTTTCTAATAACACTCTTGGGGAAACCTCTATCCTTCAATCTTGTTTTGAGTTCCTGGGCCTGGCACTCAAAATCACCCATAGAGCTACAGTTCCTACGTACTCTCATAAATTGGCCCTTCGGAATGCCACGTTTGAGGGAATAAGGATGACAGCTATTCCATTGCAAAAAACTATTTGTTGCTGTCTCTTTCCGATGTACCTTTGTGCGAATTGTACCTCCTTCCGTTTTTATGATTTTCAAGTCTAGAAAGGACAGTTCATTCTCACTGATCTCACATGTAAACCTAAGTCCTACATCATTTTTATTGAGGGCTGCTACGAACTTATGGAACTCGTCTACTGAAGAGTTCCAGAGAATAAGCACGTCATCAATATATCTAATCCACAGTCCAACGGATGAAGTCCAATTTACAAATTTGTCACCAAAAACAATTGTCTCCTCCCACCAGCCAAGAAATAGATTTGCATAGGTGGGAGCAGCGGGACTCCCCATTGCAGTTCCACATTGCTGCTGATTTTTATTCAGTTGTCAATTCAGTGAACCTTATAATTAAAATTCTTTATATTGTGGGAGCACAATTAGATTCTATCTAACTATACAGTGAAACTGAGTAATGCAATCTGCCAATCTATGGTTAGGGACGTTACAAGAGTCAGAATGAGGTTTCACTGGCTGGAGACCTTCTGATTCGTAAGAAATTCATACCACCAACACACATACCTGACCTCTTCCTTTAAAGGGATACCATTGATCACTGTCTGCAGTCTGTAATACCAAGTGCCGGGTGGATTTAAATTTGGAAAGATAGACCCACTGTGTAAATGTCCAGCACCCTTCGTCGACTGTCTCACAAAACGGCCATTTAAAGGAACCATCTATATTGATGTTGAAATTAATATCCCTGCCTCTGGGGTCCTTCCAATCGGAAGATACGTATCTATTCCGGTATTCCTCAATCATAGGGGCCCAGTCCATCCATACATCAATAATGGGGCATCCACCCCATTACATACTATATCCCATCTCCAGGGGTTGGTGTCCGACATCACCATCTGTGTATCCGGTTCCCATTGGGCATAGGTGACAAAATAATGTCCTGCCACCTCCGGTACACAGCTCTCTCTCATTATAGTAATCATGAAGGATCGTATGGATGGGGACCCATCTACCTGAGTATACCTGTGATATAATGGCATCGGTCCATACTCCTAAAACTGTGGCTCTGTACAAGACTTCCAGTTTTACCTGACCATCCTGATCAATCCATAGTACTTGCCCAGAGTTACTGCAGTTTAGCTTCAACAACATTACACTGGTCCGTAAATAGTCCGTGGAAACATGTCCATGTGCATATTTTGGTTTCCTTTTCATAACCATATAAAAATCCTTTAACATACAGTACGCCTTCAGGGTGCCTATTACAGGTATGGGTCTATCAAAATATGACCTTACTCTCAGGCCATCCTGACTACTAGTACTCAGAAAAATGGCTTTAAGGATATACCACCGGCTATACTCTGCTCCAGAGACATCTTCAGGACTCAGAACTCCTTCCCTGGTGCACAACACCTTTGTTGTATTAGCTGTCACTTGCCTATAAGGATGCAAATGTGGATACTTTGACACCCATCTCAAAGACTTAGTGGGTGTCAGGTCTGAGTCCCGGAAATGTCTATATTCCTTGAGGCATAGAGCATGCAAGTCATGTTGTATGGTGGATACGTATTCCACCGGGGTATAGTGTTGAACTACACCACTGGTAAAACCCTCTTTCTGGAACCCATACAAACACCACTGCCCTGGCTCAAATGTGAGGTTGTTGTATGGTTCCAGCACTATACCTTCCAAATATTCTATGGGTATAAGACTTGGTAATTCAAGTAATCTGCCATCGGTACCTAATGTGGGTTCGAAACTATTCCCAGAAGAGCCAGGATCTGCCAAAATCATGCTTACCACTAGTATCACAAACTGGTGACATACCCTTTTCATGTGGTAACTACCTCTCACGATTTTGAATTCGGCGACGTTCCGTCGTTCTGAGATCTGCTCAGGGGTAATGTGTTTAACATGCCTTCGCTTATTACCCGACAATGTATATGTAGTCTGTTCTGCCGTCCACTTTCGAACTAACATTCCCCCGCCTCACCCAACTCTATCTGTACGTTATTGAGTTGGGGAGGCTTGGGTGGCATTTGATTGGTCGATGTGGATCCAAAAAACTGTTTGTCGTCTATGTGAACTTTTTTTTAAAGGTTTTCGGCAAATGTACTCTCAGCATGGTTTCACCCATTACCTCTAGAACCTGGTAGGGTCCTTCCCAGTTTGCATCCCAGGGCTCAGTCCTGCGGAACACCTTTACCATTACCAAATCACCTACAGAGGGCAAGGGTGTCTCCCCCTGTATATACGGTCTGTGCATCCGGATCACTGCGTGTGGCAGCAATTCCTTCAGGTTCTGCTGAACCTGTTGGTGATACAAAACCCTGGCGATGGCATCATTTATGGGTTCAGATATCTGAGGCTCATTTGGAAAACAGAGCGGCATCTTGGGACCCGTCATGATTTCAAATGGATTGATACCTGTTGGAGATGCCTCTGTGGCTCTGATACCCATAAGCACAGCTGGGAGGGAGGTTATCCACGAGGTACTTTTTTCCAGCAGTGCTTTTGAAAGCTGTGTTTTGTTGGAGTGGTTCATTCGTTCCACTATACTTGCAGACTGGGGATGGTAAGGTACATGAAATCTCTCTTTATGTCCAACAGTCCACAAAGTGCTTTCATCACCTTGCCAGTGAAGTGAGTTTCCCAGTCCGATTCTATCACTCTGGGCACTCCCCATCGGGATAGAACCTGCTCCCAAAGGACTCGAGCAGTAGTGTCAGCTGTATCATTTGGTGTTGGGATGGCTTCCACCCATTTGGAGAAGACGTGCATGGTCCTATGTAATTGATTTGTATTGCAGACCACAGTCCCTCTGCTGGAGGGACCCGCTGCAATACCGGCTTTAGAGCTGGGCCTCTGGGGTTAACTTGGGCACACACCAGGCATTGTTGGGTCACTTCCTCTACTGTTTTGGACATTTCTGGCCAGTATCATTTGTCCTTTAAGAGGGACAAGAGTTTATCGCGACCAGGGTGTCCTAACAGCTGATGGTTGAGTCTCGTCAGTTCTGCTTGCAGATGCTGCGGGACCACTGGCAGGGGAAGTTGCCCTCGTGCTGTCGCACAGGATACCCTGTCTGATTGACCAAGGATTCTGTGGAGCAGTGATGTGTGTCATTAAAAGAGGATCTTTGGATTATTCCTCCTTAAGGGACACGGGACCATCCTTAAGGTTACCACTGCGCACTGCAATTTGATATGCGGGAAAATTTTCAGTGCCTGACTCTCAGAGGACCCCAGACACTGCAGCCAATTTGGCGGATTCATCCACCATGTTGTTTCCCAGGACCTAGGGATCATCCCCTTTCTGATGTACTGGGATTTTTATGATTGCTGACTCCAGGATGTTCCATGCCCCATTTCCAGAACTCCTTCAGGACAGTGACATGGGCTAGTGGTTTGTCCTGGCTACCCACAAACCCTCGTCTTTTTCAGGTTTCCAGATGAAGCGGGAGGGATCGGACCACATATGAGCTGTCGCTATATATGGTCCGATTCCCTGGGGGCTTAAGTAGAGGGGGTTCTCGTACGGCCTCCAGTTCAGCCCGTTGTGCTGACAGGTGACCTGGCAACCTGACAAGACTCTTGATACCTGTGGTCTCATCCAGAACAGCAAACCCTGTCACATAGGTACCATCCAGGTGAAAGTGAGAGCCATCAACAAAGATGATTCTGTCATCTGGGTGGGTAGTTGTCTTGAACAGTTGTAGGGCAGCAGTCATAGTTGGTTGACCACAGTCATGTTCAGTACCCGTTGTATTTAACAACTGAGACAGAACATACTTTGCTTATGATTCACTGTCAGACTTCGTCCACTCAGGTCCATTATCCACCTACCATATCTCTGTTGAGAAACTCTAGGGAGTGTATACCTGAGTAGGAGGACTAATGGAGAGTGCAGAGTCTGTATAGTGAGGGGCCTGAAGCCCACAATATGCTCAGTCATCTTGATCGCATAATGTAGGACTGCCAGTTGCTTGGCACACTCATCATAGCCTCTTTCAACAGTTGAAAGAAGCCTAGAGAAGGACTCGACAGAAGAGAGGTCTCCCTTCAGAGTAGAAAAGGCCTCTTCCTGGGCCTTAGACCAGTCCCTCAGGGAAGGTTCTTCTCCTTTGAGGTGTTCATATAGGAGTTTTGCTTTGGCTGCAAAATCCTCTATGAACTCTCTCATGAAATTTGCTACTCCTAGGGACTTGTGCAAGTCCTGTAGAGTGCCCGGTCTGGGTAGTTTCACCATGGCTTCCATGCGGGCTGCCATGCTGCCCTTGGCTCCATGAGAGATCTGGACACCAAGGAAGGTCACTTCTGTCCAAGCAAGGTTTGCCTTGTAAGGGCTCAGTTTGAGCCCCACCCGGGTCATGAGTCCCAACAGCTCCCTCAACAGAGCCAAGTGTTCTTCCATGGTCTCTGTATGAAGGAGCAAGTCGTCTACATATTGCAGCAGGCATCCTGGCCGTGAGAATAAATTCAGTACGGCCGCCAATGCCTGGTGAAAATATGTAGGGCTACTATGGAACCCCTGGGGGAGTACACAAAACAATCACTGCTTGTTCCCTACCGTGAAGGCAAACTTGTACCTACAACTCTCAGTTATCTCAATAGAGAAAAACCCATTTGCAACATCAATGGTTGAGAATATGCGACTTTTGCCGCTTATCCTTGACATTATGTCAGGAGTTTGTGCAACCACCAATGCAGACATGGGGGTGTATTTATTAAGGACCCGGAGGTCTACCGTTAGTGTCATTTTTCTTCACTGGCCATAGAGGGTTATAGCATCTTGAACTACCCTCTATGACTACTCCCCTTGTTGCCAAGTCCTGGACTGTATCCATTATTGACTGTGTGGCTTCGAGTGGAAAACAGTATTGTCGTGAGGTGGTGGGTCTGGCCCTTGTATGTCTGCCTGAACGCCAAACATTCTCCCGCAGTCATTATTGTCCTGAGCCCATAGGTCTGGGTGCTCGTACACAATGGGCTCAAGGTCTGCGTTGTGTTAAACCTCTGGCAATTTGTGTTCCAGGATGTCAGTTGTTTTTCCAACCATAGGTAGGGGTGGTCCCAGACAATGCCGTTGTATGACACATATCTTTGATTGCCCTCCACACAATGCAGTTTGCCAGGTCAATGATCCATCCATTTTGTGTTATTACATCAGTTCCGATGATGCTGTCGGAGCCAGGGTAATACCACATTGGGATTTTCAGGGTCACATATCTGGCAATCTGAACCAAAACTTAATTTATCCTGTGGGCTTTCACCCCCCACCCCTTGTTGGTTATCAAATCCGATTACAACACATTGAGGGCTGTCTGGTTGTAGATCATGTTTGACATTGGTAATGGAAATTTCCACACCAGTGTCAAGCATGATCTTCATTTACTGGTCTTTTATTTTGGCTTTAATGTGGAGTCTCCCTGAAGAATCCAGTATAATACGACATACTGGAGCCAAATCTTTAGGGATCCCTACCCTTCAGTTGATTTGCACCAGAATTCCAGTGGGTACTTCTGAGGAACAAATCGCCACCTGCAATTTGTCCACTGGAGCGTTCTGGACTGAATTGGGAGATTCTGCACCTAACATTCCATTACCTGCTTTGTCCGGATCATTTACAAGTGCTACACGTTTCATTGTCTACTCCTGTAGATGCCCCTGGCTGTTCTCTGAGTGTTCCCCGACCTGTTTGGCATAATTAGGCTTCATCTTGAAACCATTATTATTGCAATTCTTCTCTGGGTAGGTACGATTCGTGCATATCAGTTTAGGACAGTTCCTTTTCATGTGACCATATTGTAAACACAGGACGCATCGTATGCTTCCTGACTTTTCCCATGATGGGGCTGTGGGATGCAGATATATGTATATCTTAGCATGATGTCCACGTTAATCTTGTGATCCCCATGCTCCCTAACTTTTATGGTCTTCTTATTGTGCAGTATATCCTGTCTATACTGTTCAATAATCATGGCTGCATCAATGAGCGATGATTCCCTTGCTGCACTCAGTCTTATTGCGGTGTCAAGGTATGTAAATTCTACCACAAACATGCGGACCATGCCTTGTGGAACTCCCATACCTTGGTCTTTGGTATCCTTCCTGTTCATTGCTTCAAAGCGACCACAGAGATTCAAAGGCTCATCCTGTATGGAAGGTTTGAACTTTGTAAGGATCTCTGGAGTGACATCTAGGTGACCTGTTGCCACCTTATTTGGATACGTATTCCCTGTTGCATCGTACCTCTGGTTGAGTAAGGTAACCATAATTTAAACAATTCCATGCGGTATTCCGGGGCCACTGAATATTTTCTGCAATGGCCCTCAAAAATATTGCATGCCGTAAACGGATCTACACTTGGATCATACTTTGGGATCTCCTTACTGATCCTCTACAAGAAGTTTATCCTTTCAATGTTTTTATGGCGGTGATAAAAATTCTTGTGATTTATGCGTTGGTGGATTGGAAGCGGTATGTACTGTATCCCATCCGATGCCCAATCCCCAAGTGGAGTCCTCTCCGTGGAGGCGACTACTATGTCTATTCTCCAAGGGTATTGGAGAAAAAGACAACATCCGCTCCACCTGTACCCTAGTATCTGAACCCGGATTATTGGATCTGTGATCCTCAGGAAACAGTGGCGCTATTGCCACTGTCTCGCCCTGTGCCGTTCCCGAAACGCAAAACTGTTTTGTGGGCAAGTGTCTCATGTCGTTAGTACTAGGACAGGACATCTGAGCGATGGTCTGCTGCAAACTCGCAATGGTTTGCAACTTTGCAGCTAGATTACCCCTGAGTGTCTCTATCATTGCATCCTTGGATGCTTTCCTATTCTTGTAGTGATTTATCTCAGTGTACAATCTGAGGAGCTCTGTGTCCATGTCGTAAAAATAAGTCTCTTTCTCTGAGAGCCTACCCTCCAACACGCAAATATTACCTCCTATGTGTAGATATTTTTACCTTCCCTTTTCCCGTCCCTTGGTTGAACTTGATGGACATGTGTCTTTTTCAGCCATACTAACTATGTAACTATGTGACTATGTAACTATGTAATAAGTCTCTTTCTCTGAGAGCCTATCCTCCAACACGCAAATCTTTTTTCCTCTTTGGACTGTACACTGGGCCTCTTCTTGTATCTGAGTTTTCAGTGTGTATACTTGCTTGATGTTTTCGACATAACAATGGCAGTGGAGGTCGCCTGTTGCCACTTCACCTGCCGTTCTTGTGTCAGCAATTGTCTCAGCGTGTTCTGTCTTCCAAATGGTGTCCTCAAAAGTATGCACTAACTTTGCCAACATTTGGAGCCGTTTGAAGGTTTTGTTAAAAACGTGTCTCTTGCTAATGCATAACTTGTTGTGTGCATAAGCCTGGTCCAATAAAGTGACCACAGCAGTTCTACTGACTTACATGTAATGGGTGTTATTGGATTGAATGTACTGTTTTTGGCGAGGTGTTTAAAGGGAAGGTGTCATAATTTTTTTTTTTATAATACTGATTTTAATTTAATATTTTCAAACATTTTATTAAATTGTGTTCTCATGTTTTACTTTTTTATAGTTTCTGACTTTTACTTTTCTATGGGGGATGCAATTTTTTTTTCATCTCTGTATGTGTGGGTTAACGAAACATACAGAGATGGAATACGGCACATACAACCCCATAGAGAATGCGAACGGGAGCCGTTCCATTCGCAGTTACGTGCACCGTCTGTGTGGGAACGGCGCATGCGCCTCTCCCACACAGACCAAAACGAAGATCGTTCGTAGAGCGAAAGCCGGCACCAATTTCATGTGGACCGTAAGCCGCTACAGGACAGTAAGATGATGACTTCTGGCTGTGGCTTCCAGACATATGTTCAACGAAGCGAAGGCGCAAGGAAGAGGAGCATAGACCAGCGGAGGCCGTGGCAGGAGCAGGTAATTTATGTTCGTGTGTATTATGTTCGTGTGTATTATGTTCGTGTGTATTATGTTTGTGTATTACTGTCTGCTGAGCCCTGTATCTAATCCTCCTACACTGTGCAGTTGCTCAGAAAATGGCTGCACACAGTGTAGGAGGTCTTAATACATTCAACCCCCTCCCTCTCCTGGCACTAGCCAGAAGAAGGGGGGGATTGTGTGAGGACACTAGGGAGAGTGTGTCCACCCCAAATTTGCAGCATAAATCAATGACGTTGCTTTACCACATTGACCATGCTGCAATTTTGAGAACTGCTCCCTCTAGTGTCCAGCACATGGAAATGTTATAAATTAGAATCTAATTTATAATATTTCCGGACTTGTGAAAAAATTAAAAAAATTAAAACAATGTGTAATCACTTAAATAATAATTGTTTAACTGAAAAAAAATAAAAAAATTCTAGCAACACATTCCCTTTAAGTGTGGAGAAAACCATACTCACTGATCTAGAAGTCATTTCCATCTGCGTTGTCCTCCTTGTCCTCTGCTGCTTTGAAAAAGGTCCTTTTTATTTTGGAACGCCCTTTCCCATCCAGCTGGACTTCTGTAGTAGACTGACGTAGCCTCTTCTGTATGATCGCTCGACGATTCGTCGCTTATAACAGCATGCCGTAAAGCAAAATAAAAGACTTTAATAAGTTGGAAAAAAAAAACTATTAGGTTCGCTGCTTCCAATTGTATCCTGCATCAAGCCTTAAATTAAAATTGTCTTACTTGTTTGAACTTCAAAGGTATAGGTGTACACTATAACAACACTTCACCGTTACTTACATTACCTGACCACGCCCCTCCGCCTATGTTCGTTCACGTTGTAACACAATTTTATTATTCCAAACACAGAAATATATTGACAACAGTTTGGGCCTCGGCTCGCCATATGTTAAAGGGCTGGTATGATAGTGGGGTTCACCTACTCGTGTCACCCACTATTACTACCTCCTTTATAATCAGGGTCACTAGGGTTATGCCTAGTCCCCCTATCTTTCCTTTATACTAACGTTGCTCTAATTGCTTTTGCTGCTACTTAACCCTTTCCCGCGATTGGGCGTAACTGTACGTCCGAATTCAAAGTGATTTCCCGCAGACGGGCGTACAGTTACGCCCTGCAGATAAAGCGAGCACAGGAGCTGTGCGCGCTTTATCTTCAGCGGCTGTCAGCTGTTATACACAGCTGACATGCCGCTGCAATGGCTCCGATGGCTGTTACCGCCGATCGCAGCCATTTAACCCCTTCACTGCGGCTGTCAATGACGTCCGCCGCATTGAAGTGGTTTACAGAGGGAGGGAGCTCCCTCTGTAACCCCCGGGCCCCCCCGCGGTGGATCGTGGGTGGCGATTGTTGCTATGGCAACCAGGAAGCCGTTACTAGGCTTCCTGGTTGCCCAGGTACGGTAGCCTATTAGGTCCTGCCCGAGGCAGGACCTAATACGCTAACTGTCAAATGAAAAATGACAGTTACGATGCACTACACTACATAAGTAGTGCAGTGCATCGTAGCGGGGATCAGAAGACCTGATCTTCAAGTCCCCAGGTCAGTGTAAAAGAAAAAGTAAAAAATTTAAAAAAAAATGTGAAAGAAAAATAAATAAATAAAAGTTAATAAATAATAAATAAATAATAAAAACAACACTTGTCCTGTTTCCCTGATCAACTCCTTTATTATTAAAAAAACATGGAAATATGAAAAAAAACTATACATAATAGGTATCGCCGCGTTCGGAACGGCCTGATCTATAAAAATATCACATTATTTTTACCGCACGGTGAACACCGTAAAAAATTTTAATGAAAAACAATGACCGCAATTTATTTTTTGGTCATCTTGTCTCAAAAAAAATGTAATAAAAAGTGATAAAAAAGTTGCAAGTAACGCAAAATGGTACCAATAGATTTTTTTAGAAAAGAGTATTATTATTGTGGGAACGTAGTGAAACGTAAAAAAACAATATAAATTTGGTGTCGCTGTAATCGTATCGCCCCGCAGAATAAAGTTAACATGTTGTTTATACTGAACGGTGAACACTGTCAAAAAAAACAAAAAGAAACGTGCTGGAATGGCTGTTTTTTGGTTTCCTCATCTCCCCAAAAATTGAATAAATAGTGATAAAAAAAAATCGCATGTACCCCAAAATGGAACCAATAAAAATTACAGCTCGTTCCACAAAAAAGGCGCCCTCACACACGCCCTAACGTAAAAATAACACGTTATGACTCTCAAAACGCAATGGTGCAAAATGATTCTAAATGACGACCCAGACTAATTTTTAGGTCCAGTAGAATTTCACTAAATACCCCACATCATCATTTGCTGGAACCCACAGGTGGACCCCGTAGACGCAGCAGAGATGAGGAAACTTTAGGGCCTTGTGCGGATTATAGGGCTAGTGAAGAAGTCAAATATAAGGCAACACTGGAGCGCAGATATTTTGTATAATACCCAATAAACCCGGCCTGTGTATAAAGGATTGGTTCCAAGCGTACCACACAAATCCATGGATTATTCATTCACCCCATTTATTACATCATCCTATTATGACCTGTTGCACTCCGCCCAGCTTACATGTACCCTGATGTACTCCGCCCAGCTTACATATACCCTGATGTACTCCGCCCAGCTTACATATACCCTGATGTACTCCTCACAGCTTACATATACCCCTGATGTACTCCGCACAGCTTACATATACCCTGATGTACTCCACCCAGCTTACATATACCCTGATGTACTCTGCCCAGTTTACATATACCCTGATGTACTCCGCCCAGCTTACATATACCCTGATGTACTCCGCACAGCTTACATATACCCTGATGTACTCTGCCCAGCTTACATATAACCTGATGTACTCCGCCCAGCTTACATATACCCTGATGTACTCCGCACAGCTTACATATACCCTGATGTACTCCGCCCAGCTTACATATACCCTGATGTACTCCGCCCAGCTTACATATACCCTGATGTACTCCGCCCAGCTTACATATACCCTGATGTACTCCGCCCAGCTTACATATACCCTGATGTACTCCTCACAGCTTACATATACCCCTGATGTACTCCGCACAGCTTACATATACCCTGATGTACTCCACCCAGCTTACATATACCCTGATGTACTCTGCCCAGTTTACATATACCCTGATGTACTCCGCCCAGCTTACATATACCCTGATGTACTCCGCACAGCTTACATATACCCTGATGTACTCTGCCCAGCTTACATATACCCTGATGTACTCTGCCCAGCTTACATATATCCTGATGTACTCCGCACAGCTTACATATAGCTTGATGTACCCGCACATATTATATATACCCTGATGTACTCCACAGTTTATATATACCCTGATGTACTCCACAGATTACATATATCCTGATGTACTACGCACAGGTTACATATATCCTGATGTACTCCGCGCATATTACATATATCGTGATGTACTCCGCACAGCTTATATATACCCTGATGTACTCCGCCCAGCTTACATATACCCTGATGTACTCCGCACAGCTTACATATACCCTGATGTACTCCACCCAGCTTACATATACCCTGATGTACTCCGCCCAGCTCACATATGCCCCCACATTATAAACTGAAATACCACTAATACACCAAGCAAAATATGCGCTTCAAAAGCCAAATGGTGGTTCAACTGAGCCTGGCAGTGTACCCAAACGGCAATTTATGACCACATATGGGGTATTCTGGAGAACCCGCTTAACAATTTATGGCATGTGTGTCTACGGTGGTGCAAGCTGGGCACAACACATTGGGCACTAAAATGGCATATTTGTGGAAAACAGCAATTTTCAATCTGCAACATCTATTGTTTACTCATTTTTGCAAAACACTTGTGCGGTCAAAATGCTCACTACACCCCTAGATCAATTATTTGAGGGATCTAGTTTCCAAAATGGGGTAATTTTTTGGGGGGTACCACTGTACTGGTACTATAGCTCAATGCAACATGGTGTCAAAAAACGAATCTTATAAAATCTCCACTCCAAATACTAAATGGTGCTCCTTCCCTTTAGAGCCTTGCTGTGTGTCCAAATAGAAGTTTATGACCACGTGTGGGGTATTTCCCTACTCTGAAGAAGTTGCTTTACAAATGTTACGGTGCTTTTTCTCCTTTATTTGTTGAGAAAATGAAACATTTTATCTAATGCTGCGTCTTATTGGAAAATAATGTAATTTTTCATTTTCACTGCCCATTTCTAATAAAATATATGACACACCTGTGGGGTCAAAATGCTCACTACACCCCTAGATGAATTCCTCAATGGGTGTAGTTTGCCAAATGGAGTCCCTTTTTGGGAGTTTCCACTTTACTGGTACCTAAGGGGCTTCGCAAAAGCGACATGGCGCAGAAAAACCAATCCAGCAATATCTGCTCTCCAAAAGCCAAATGGCGCTCCTTCCCTTCTGAGCCCGGATGTGTATTCATACAGTACTTTATTACCACATATGGGGTATTTTCGTACTCTGGAGAAGTTGCTTTACAAATGTTATGGTGATTTTTCTCCTTTATTTGATGAGAAAATGAAACATTTTTACCTAAAGCTACGTCTTAGTGGAAAAAAATGATTTTTTTCATGTTTACTGCCCAATTCTAATGAAATCTATGAAACACCTGGGGGGTCAAAATGCTCACTACACACCTAGATTAATTCCTCTAGGGGTGTAGTTTCCCAAATGGAGTCACTTTTTGGGGGTTTCCACTGTACTGGTACCTTAGGAGCTTTACAAATGCGACATGGTGCCGAGAAATCAAACCAGCAAAATCTGTACTTCAAAAGCTAAATGGTGTGCCTTCCCTTCTGAGTCCTGCCGCTTCCCCAAACAGCCGTTCATGACCACATGTTGGGTATTTCTGTACTCTGGAGAAGTTGCTTTACAAATGTTGGGGTGCTTTTCATCATTTATTTGTTGAAAAAAATAAAAATTTTGAGGTAAAGCTACATCTTATTGGAAAATAATGTAATTTTTCATTTTCACTGCCCAATTCTAATGAAATCTATGAAACACCTGTGGGGTCAAAATGCTCACTACACCCCTAGATTAATTCCTCAAGGGGTATAGTTTCCTAAATGGAGTCACTTTTGGGGGGTTTTCACTGTACTGGTACCTCAGGGGCTTTACAAATGCGACATGGTGCAGAGAAATGAATCCAGCAAAATCAGCGCTCCAAAAGCTAAATGGCGTGCCTTCCCTTCCGAGTCCTGCCGCTTGCCCAAACAACAGTTTATGACCACATGTTTGGTATTTCCATACTCTGGAGAAGTTGCTTTACAAATGTTGGGGTGCTTTTCCTCATTTATTTGTTGAAAAAATTAAAAATTTGGAGGTAAAAATACATGGTATTGGAAAATAATGTCATTTTTCATTTTAACTGCCCAATTCTAATGAAATCTATGAAACACTTGTGAGGTCAAAATGCTCACTACACCCCTAGATGAATTCCTCAAGGAGTTTAGTTTCTAAAATGGGGTATTTTTTGGGGTGTTTCCTTTGTTTCGGCACCACAAGACCTCTTCTAACCTGACATGGTGCCTGAAATATAATCTAAGAAAAGGAAGGCCCTAAAAGGCTCTAGGTGCTCCTTTGCTTCTGAGGCCGGTATTTCAGTCCAGTAGCGCACTAGGGCCACATGTGGGATATTTCTAAAAACTGCAGAATCAGGGCAATAAATATTCAGTTGTGCTTCTCCGGTAAAAACCTTCAGTATTACAGGAAAAATGGATTAAAATGGAATTTCTGCCAAAAAAAATAAATTTGTAGATTCCCCCGCTACATTGCTTTAATTCCTGTGAAACGCCTAAAGGGTTAAAAAAACTTTCTGAATGCTGTTTTGAATACTTTGAGGGGTGAAGTTTTTAAAGTGGGGTGATTTGTGGGGGTTTCTAATATATAAGGCCCTCAAAGCCACTTAACAACTGAACTGTTCCCTAAAAAAATGGGCTTTTGAAATTTTCTTGAAAATGTGAGAAATTGCTGCTAAACTTATAAGCCTTGTAATGTCCTAGAAAAATAAAAGGATGTTCAAAAAATGATGCCAATCTAAAGTAGACATATTGGAAAAGTTAGCTAGTAACTATTTTGTGTGGTATAACTTTCTGTCTTACAAGCAGATACATTTGAATTTAGAAAATGCAATTTTTTTGCAAATTTTCTCTACATTTTGGTGTTTTTTACACAAAAATATTGAATATATCGACCAAATTTTTTTACTAACTTAAAGTACAATATGTCACGAGAAAAAGATCTCAGAATCACTTGGATAGGTAAAAGCATTCCCGAGTTATTACCACATAAAGTAACACACGTCAGATTTAAAAAATGAGGCTCTGTCATTTGGTCCAAAAGTGGCTAAGTCCTGAAGGGGTTAAGGGAATAAGACCGTACAGTGAATAAAGATAATATTTATTACCAACAATAATCACACTTACAAAAAAAATACACAGAACACAGTAACTGATCACAGTATAGTATCAGTATACCCCAATACATATAACAAGTTAATATATACGGAGTATACGCACATTATACGTAGTACAGTATAAACACGGTATCACAATTCTACTTTATACCACCACCTACTTACCTAAACATACATATGAATACAGTTACAATACAATACACGCTCGCTATTTCTGTCCCACTCCCTCCTAATATAACTGTCCCTGTACACTAAGGGTTAATTAGGGAAAAGGGTTAACAACGTGTACCAGGGGACATGCAGGTAAGCAAGGGTTAACTCAGGGGCAGCAAGTGTTACAGCAAGGGTTACTCAGGGACAGCAAGGGTTACAGCAAGGGTTACTACAAGGGTTACTTGGACAGCAAGGGTTACTGCAAGGGTTACTCAGTAACAGCAAGGGCTACAACAAGGGTTACTGCAAGGGTTACTCAGGGACAGCAAGGGTTACTGCAAGGGTTACTCAGGGACTGCAAGGGTTACTCAGGCACAGCAAGAGTTAACACAGGGCAACAAGGGATAACAGGGACTCAGGGGCACCGAGGGTTAACAGGGTCTGGGAATTTGCAGGTGAGGTTAGCAAGCAGGTGAGAAAGGGTTACTTGGGAGGGATAGGTATTAGCTCGTTGTATAGGTGGAGAGGCAAGGGTATGTGATACTTATCGCTCATTGTCCAGGGCATAGTTGGTGGAGTAGAGGACGTTGATGGAGCGGTGAGCCAGAGGGTGGAGACCACGAGGGGATAGGAGACCAGGAGAGGAGAGAAGACCAGGAGAGGAGATGTCCGTTGGTGGAGCCGGGGAGCAGGAATCAGAGAGCGGACGTACCGGCGCAGGGCTATTTAAACCCGCTCGCTCCTGAGCCAGGTGCAGGCACAATAGTGCCGCTCGCGCCCGGCTCACATATGTCGGCGCGGTTATATGACGTCACCGGCCGGCTCATGATCGTGCGGGGGGAGAGGCAATTCCAATCAGTGGGGGATGTCCTGTGGTGCACAAGTGCACCACAGGATGCATCCCCAATTACCTCTCCGGCCCCCCTGCAGAGTGTAGAGACAGGCGATCAAAGATAGCATCTCCTGTCTCACTCTCTGATAATCAAGTCAGGACAGTGACTAATTGTCACTATAGTGTTATGAGTAGGTTCCCATGGCCAGGCCTGTGTTTCTACAGACCTGGCTTATGGGACATTAAGACATACCTATATAAATATATATTTTGTAAAGAAAACCTTGCAGCACTCCAATGAGCAAAAAAGTGAAATTTATTCAGTCCACATCAAGCAAAAATGCAACGTTTCTGCCCTACAATAGGACCTTTCTCAAGCATAGTGATACAAATGTTTTAACAGAGGTATAAATAACAAGTGTGCTCTGACATCATCAATCTCATTAGCATTAATTAACACACTACATATAGTGCAAAAAAGCGTTTTATAAGTAGGTAAAGGTATCAAAAAAGGGAAAAATTTATACAAAGGTGCAAAAGTGACAAGTGCATAATAACATCAACACACAAATATATAGTATGACACGTATATAATTAAAATTTAATCAAAAATTCCACAGCTGTATCGAGGGTAGAGCTATGAGGACACTCACTAATCGGTGTTCATTGATGTTCGAAGTAATCAGTGACACCCATTTTTAAGATATAATTGTGATAGTACTGCCTGCTGAGCATGCGTTAGTCGCACACCGGAAGTTTAAATGTCACTATGCAACAGAGAGACCGGAAGTAGCGTGCGGTACTCGTAATTGCGGATGAATATCCTTAGGCTGGGTAAGTGAGGCATCATGTTGAAAATTTCACCTCTACTTTGCTATAATTCCTGTGAAACGCCTAAAGGGATAAAACACTTTCTGAATGCTGTTTTGAATACATTGAGGGGTGCAGTTTTCAAAATGGGGTGATTTATGGGTCTCAAAGCCCCTTCAAAACTGAACTGGTCCCTGAAAAAATAGGCTTTTAAAATTTTCTTGAAAATATGAGAAATTGCTGCTGAAGTTCTAAGCCTTGTAACGTCCTAGAACAATAAAAGGACATAAAAAAACAATGCAAACATAAAATAGACATATGGGAAATATAAACTAATTAGAATTTTGTGTGGTATTACTATCTGTTTTACAAGTAAATACATTAAAATGTAGAAAAATGCTAATTTTTGCTAATTTTCTCTAAATGTTGGTGTTTTTTACAAATAAATCTTGAGTTTATCGACCAAATTTTTTTACTAACATAAAGTACAATATGTCACGAGAAAACAGTCTCAGAATCGCTTGGATAGGTAAAATCATTCCGAAGTTATTACCACATAAAGTGATACATGTCAGATTTGAAAAATCCGCTTCGTCCTGAAGGCCAAAACAGGCTCAGTCCTGAAGGGGTTAATAATAGTTTTAAAAAAACAAACATAAAAAGTACACATATATGGTATTGCTGCGATTGTAACGACACAAAGAATAAAGTTAATACATTAATTCAACTATATAGGGAACGACGTAAAAAAACTCAAAAAATAAAGGCAAAATCGTTTTTTTTCTCCATTCCCCCACCAAAAAAATATAATAAAATTTAATCAATAAGTACCATGCACCCCAAAATATTAACAATGAAAAATAAGACTTCCGGTCCCAGCATGTGAGGCAGCACATTTTACTCTTACCTCCGCTCTTAATAACACTCGGACATACCTACCTGACTTTCCCAGGGCTAGCACAGACGGGCATCAGTGCACGAGGGTGATGAACTGGTGAGTGCATGGACAAATTTATTTTCCGTAATGGGCAAATCCAGAACCCAGAGTAAGAGCCGTCCGGCTGAACAAATATCCAACATGGTGGACGTGCCTATCCCGCTGTAGGAGATACTCAATGCCACTTTGACTACTGACAGTTGGCAATTCAAGTAGCACAACTGATATCTCCGGATTTAAAAAAATCCTTGTCCAAGATGATCACCACTTCGTTAACTCAATTACATGCCTCGGTGGCTGATCATGGTAACCGACTGGAATCCATGGACACGACTATGCAAAGTGTTGACTCGAAATTAACTGAACTCGGCCAACTTAGTCAAAGTACGCAGCAAGAAAATAAAAAATTTTGGGATCGAGTCGAGGATCTTGAAAATAAATCTCGACGCAATAACTTATGTATAGTTGGTTTATCGGAGTCAGTGTTGTCGAAAGACTTGGGACAGATTTGTGAGGTCGATTTACCTGAGGCCCTGGGGCTGAGATATCTCTGCAGAATTGAAGGGGCACTTAGGATTGGGCCAGATCTCCGGGCATCGGCACTAGATCAAAGGAATGGCGCTACTTTGACCAAAGATCGCCCGAGGCAAGTCATAGTCAAGTAGAGGGTAACAGAGAGTTGGATTCAGCGCTGTGTTTGTAATAAAACGGAAACTATTTCCAAGTTTTACTAGTTTTCTGGTTAAAAAGGTCCAAAGATATGGAGTCCTAGTGTGCAAGAAGGAATATCGATCCAGTGATGGAGCCTACGCGTTTCAGACGTGTCCAACGTCCTTAATCATGGCTGTTAATGATTTGCGACTGAAGCCCTGGTTTTTTTGTGTGTTTTTTTTTTCTCTTTTTTTTTTCCGGTGTAGCAGCTGTGCTTTGATTGCGTTCCAGGTCATGAGGAGTCCCTGGAACGCAAACCGGATATGGTCAGGTTTTCGTTAAAAATGTTTTATGTAGTGCTCACCGCTAATAGTAGAAACATTGTATGGCACATCCACTTAGGTTCAAAGGTGAGAAATGAATGTCAAAGATAAGAGCATTGTTTTATTTACGTCGCTTTCCTGTAATACATGGAACTGATTGTGGTGCTGGATTGTATGACCTGGTCTGTTTGTAGTTCTGTGTGTCTACGTAATTTATTTGCGTTCCAGGCCTCATGTATGTGTTGGAACGCAGGACCGGCCAATGGGAAGACCCAGACTACGCACAACTTTTTATCCAGCTGTACAGTGATCCTTTTCATTCTCGGTAAGTATGTGAAGATTCATTTTATGTCTACTAAAAACGGTGTAATTTATTTGTTTACTCCCATTTAACAGTTTTGTTTAATTTTATTTGAACTATACTATTTTGGTTTTATTGGAGTATGTAATATGAGAGATGTAAAGCCACATTGGAATGTGACACATGTCAGTTTTCTATTTAGTTGTTATTGTTTGGGCTTTCAGTTTCGCTGGCCTGGATTGAAAGTCTGGAGTGCGGGGAGTGTGGGAAACAGAGAAATGGCTAAAAAAGTCATTATGTGACATTGTTTGCATGACAAAAAGCACATGTTATGCATGCAAACTAGTAAATGGCATTGTGTACAACTGGAGAGGCAGTTGTATTAGACACTGCTGATCTAAAAAAAAATTGTTTTGTTATTTAACATTGTTTCTTTGTATTATGAGAGGAGATGGTTATTGTATTGCCATGGCTATTTGTCAGTACTGGAACATAAGTTCTTTCTTCAGGTTAAGACCATTGGGGAACCTTGTTTTTAGTCTGTAAATCCAGTAAGCCTCCCTTAGGTGAGTTTTGTGTTTTAAATCCCCCCCTCTCTTGGAGAGATGAATTTTTTCTATGGCGTAGCATCGTAGAGTTTTTGTTGCTCTGTTGTGTTGGTATATGAAATGTTCAGACGCACTTGAAATATTTGTGATATTTGGGTTTCTCACGTAGCTGAGGTGCTATAAGATTCTGGTTTTGAATTTCCAGTTCGTGCAACCTATGTATTTTAATTGGCATTCTGTGCATTCAATAACATAAATGACGGATTCGGTGTTACAATTGATGTAATTATGAATTGTGAACGTATCTGAATGTGTAGAGTCGCAGAAGGTTTTGGTGGGGTGGGCATAGGAGCATACCTTGCAGGGATGTTGTCCGCACTTGTAAAAGCCTTTGTTTTCTAACCATGTTGTTTTTGTTTCGTTTGACATGAAGAGAGATGGAGAGAGAAGACTGCCTAATGACGGCGCCTTTCTGGCCACTATTCTGCATCCTCCTTTCAAGATGGATCGTAGGTTATCGTCTTCCATGAGGATGGGTAGGTATCTGTTCACTATTTGTTTGATTTCTAAAAATTGGTTGCTTTGTTGGAGAATCAATGTGGGTTGATTGGTGTCAGACTGGTTTATTTTCTTATGTTGTTCAAGTAACTGAGTTCAAGATTTTTTTGCAGTGATGTCACATGCTCTGTTTCAGGACCATTGTGGATAGCCTCTGTTTTTAAGCCTTGCAATAATTTGTTTTTGTTCTATATCATATTGGCTGGCTGTGCTACAGTTCCTTTTTGCTTGATGTAATTCTCCAACTGGAATAGCCCTAATTGTTTGTTTAGAGTGGTTGCTTCTGGCGTGAAGTATAGTGTTTGCAGATGTGGGTTTGCGATGTGTTTGTGTTGTTATGGCTTGACCTATCGTTCCTTTTAGTTCTAAATCCAAGAATATAATTTTTGTTTTATCATAGTTGTATGTGAACTTGAGGTTATAGGGGTTTTGATTTAGGAATTCTACAAAGTTGGGAATAGTGTCAGTATGTCCTTTCCATATAAGTAGGAGATCGTCGATATATCTTCCATACCACTCTATGTCATTGCCAAATGGGTTGTTGCTGGAAAAAATGTGAGATTACTCCCACCACGCCATAACTAAATTGGCTATTGAGGGGGAGAATTTTGCTCCCATAGAGACACCTTTTAGTTGAAGGTAATATTTACCGTCAAATTGGAAGAAGTTATGTGTCATCAGAAACATAAGCATACTTAAGATATAGCTTTGAAAATTTTTGTCATAAGTACTGTGTGTAGAAAGGTGGCTCTCTAAGGCAGCGTAGGCAACTTGGTGTGGAATAGATGTATAGAGAGAGACTACGTCACATGTTAACCAGATGTAATTATCATTCCAACATTTGTTATGTAACGAGTTCAGAACATTCTTTGTATCTTTTAAAAAACCTGGGGTTTGCTGGGCCAGAGGTTGTAGGAGGGTGTCAAGCCATTCGGATAATTTTTCTAACACAGAGCCAATCCCTGAGACAATAGGTCTCATCGGTGGGGGATTGGTTTGTTTATGTGTTTTTGGCAAAGCATGTATAATGGGAGTAATGTGTTGTTCAATATATATGTAATCCAGCTGTTTTTGATTAATGAAACCTCCCTGTAGGCCTTCTTTTAGTAAGCTTTTCATTAAAATTTGTATTTTTTCAGTGGGGTTTTTTTCCAATTTTTTTGTATGTGTTTTCATCCGACAGCATGTCTGTTATTGATTTTTTGTAGTCTATTTTATTCATGACTGCAATGCCCCCTCCTTTGTCTGCCATCTTTATGGTTAGTTCTTTGTTGTCTTTCAATGACTTCACTGCTTTTTTTTAGGCGGGTGGGCATATTTGATTCTTGATGATTGACTTTAAGGTTATCGGCTAGATTTTGTAGTTCTTTTTCAATTATGTTTTGAAAATGGTCCATTGATTCCGTTCGTGAGTTAACGGGGTAAAATTTTGGATTGGACGTTGCAAAGTTGGTAGCCATCGTGACTGTTTGATCAGAACTTTCTGTGTGTAGACTTTCCTTCTTGCACACTAGGACTCCATATCTTTGGACCTTTTTAACCAGAAAACTAGTAAAACTTGGAAATAGTTTCCGTTTTATTCCAAACACAGCGCTGAATCCAACTCTCTGTTACCCTCTGCTATTCAATATCGTGTGCCGACACGAGGATTCGTGCGATGTCAGCGACACATAACATACGTGTCAGGTGAGCTGGAGGATTCCTCCCCCCCATTTTTCCTTTTTTTACAATATGCTCGGCTTTCCTCACGTGCTCACATCTGAAATATCCTATTTAGGATAAAAAGGAGTCCACCTTTAACTTATATGCATTATTTTCCTGCATATAACCAGTGTGCAACAAAAGGTGTTTATATATAAGTCTGCTACACACAACGTTTACAGGAAATAACAATTACCTACAACGGATATTTAATTCCTACATGCTGGCTAAAATTCCATTTGCATTGATTTTAACCCACCATTCCTTAAACAATTGGAGAGCTATTCAGTCCACACGAGAGGATTTGAACAAAGCCAAAACCTTCAAACATGGCATATGAGGCACAGCTAACTAGAGCAGAAAAGTCTTTGGTAACAATGGAAATAATATTGAAAAGAACCAAGACCTGGAAGATCTCTTCCACAGCCTGGAAAAATACCTGGCACAACAGGCAAAAATATGGTGGGACCTCACCACCTTAAAAAATTACGTCTTAAAGGATATGATTCCGAGAGGACTACGACTAAGAAAAATGCCCTCATTCATATATTCGGATGACTTTCAAAAAGAATGGAATCAAACCTTATCTGACTGCTCAATTAAGCTAATGAAGTTAATAACGAAACAAGAAGAAATCAAGTTAACAGAATTAGAAATAAAAATATCTGACATCAAAAAACAATTAGATGCTTTCTCCAGCTCACCTTTTTTTCCGCAGCTTGACACTCGCATATCGTCCTAGATTGATAAATTGGACCTCTCTATAGCAGAAACCAAAAAAACTAAATTTCAGCGAGACACACGAGACTATTTAAATAACGAAATATACAATTGGAATAGAAGAGAACGAAATTACATCAGACCCAAACCTATACTCAAAAGACGCAATCAACAACAAAAACAATACAGAGACATATCAAACAGAGTAAGTTTCAGTTCGACAGAACCAGATTCAGCAGAAGGTTTCTCAGAAGAAGAAAACTTAAGAACACGCCCTCGTTTCAACTACAGACAAGAAGACATAACACAATCGTCAAAAAACGAGGAAGGAGGGGCGGTAGGAAGCACAAATCGATTAAATCAAGATCAAACCCGCCACCTTCGCTCCCGAAAGTTCCAACACCACTAACTTCGAATATAACCAATCTATCCTCCACTCCTCTAACGGCAGAACAAGAGGAAGCATTGACATTGGGCCTCAATTTTGCCCCCAAAAACAACTTTAATTTGTTTAACACATTATTAGACATAAACAAATTTATCCGCAATCTGACTGTCAAAAAACATTTTTTCATATCAGAAACAACAACAACAGAAGATAATAATACAACTATCCTTCGTCTACCATAACAAATACCAATGCAGAATCCTACCAAGATAAATACCAAACTCTGACTAACTTCTCTTTCCAAGAACATAGAACCCTGGCATTCTTGGAAAGTCTACACACAGAAAGTTCTGATCAAACAGTCACGATGGCTACCAACTTTGCAACGTCCAATCCAAAATTTTGCCCCGTTAACTCACGAACGGAATCAATGGACCATTTTCAAAATATAATTGAAAAAGAACTACAAAATCTAGCCGATAACCTTAAAGTCAATCATCAAGAATCAAATATGCCCACCCGCCTAAAAAAAGCAGTGAAGTCATTGAAAGACAACAAAGAACTAACCATAAAGATGGCAGACAAAGGAGGGGGCATTGCAGTCATGAATAAAATAGACTACAAAAAATCAATAACAGACATGCTGTCGGATGAAAACACATACAAAAAATTGGAAAAAAAACCCCACTGAAAAAATACAAATTTTAATGAAAAGCTTACTAAAAGAAGGCCTACAGGGAGGTTTCATTAATCAAAAACAGCTGGATTACATATATATTGAACAACCCATTACTCCCATTATACATGCTTTACCAAAAACACATAAACAAACCAATCCCCCACCGATGATGCCTATTGTCTCAGGGATTGGCTCTGTGTTAGAAAAATTATCCTAATGGCTTGACACCCTCCTACAACCTCTGGCACAGCAAACCCCAGGTTTTTTAAAAGATACAAAGAATGTTCTGAACTCCTTACATAACAAATGTTGGAATGATAATTACATCTGGTTAACATGTGACGTAGTCTCTCTCTATACATCTATTCCACACCAAGTTGCCTACGCTGCCTTAGAGAGCCACCTTTCTACACACAGTACTTATGACAAAAATTTTCAAAGCTATATCTTAAGTGTGCTTATGTTTCTGATGACACATAACTTCTTCCAATTTGACGGTAAATATTACCTTCAACTAAAAGGTGTCTCTATGGGAGCAAAATTCTCCCCCTCAATAGCCAATTTAGTTATGGCGTGGTGGGAGGAATCTCACATTTTTTCCAGCAACAACCCATTTGGCAATGACATAGAGTGGTATGGAAGATATATCGACGATCTCCTACTTATATGGAAAGGACATACTGACACTATTCCCAACTTTGTAGAATTCCTAAATCAAAACCCCTATAACCTCAAGTTCACATACAACTATGATAAAACAAAAATTATATTCTTGGATTTAGAACTAAAAGGAACGATAGGTCAAGCCATAACAACACAAACACATCGCAAACCCACATCTGCAAACACTATACTTCACGCCAGAAGCAACCACTCTAAACAAACAATTAGGGCTATTCCAGTTGGAGAATTACATAGAGCAAAAAGGAATTGTAGCACAGCCAGCCAATATGATATAGAACAAAAACAAATTATGACAAGGCTTAAAAACAGAGGCTATCCACAATGGTCCTTAAACAGAGCATGTGACATCACTGCAAAAAAATCTCGAACTCAGTTACTTGAACAACATAAGAAAATAAACCAGTCTGACACCAATCAACCCACATTGATTCTCCAACAAAGCAACCAATTTTTAGAAATCAAACAAATAGTGAACAGATACCTACCCATCCTCATGGAAGACGATAACCTACGATCCATCTTGAAAGGAGGATGCAGAATAGTGGCCAGAAAGGCGCCGTCATTAGGCAGTCTTCTCTCTCCATCTCTCTTCATGTCAAACGAAACAAAAACAACATGGTTAGAAAACAAAGGCTTTTACAAGTGCGGACAACATCCCTGCAAGGTATGCTCCTATGCCCACCCCACCAAAACCTTCTGCGACTCTACACATTCAGATACGTTCACAATTCATAATTACATCAATTGTAACACCGAATCCGTCATTTATGTTATTGAATGCACAGAATGCCAATTAAAATACATAGGTTGCACGAACAGGAAATTCAAAACCAGAATCTTAGAGCACCTCAGCTACGTGAGAAACCCAAATATCACAAATATTTCAAGTGCGTCTAAACATTTTATATACCAACACAACAGAGCAACAAAAACTCTACGATGCTACGCCATAGAAAAAATTCATCTCTCCAAGAGAGGGGGGGATTTAAAACACAAAACTCACCTAAGGGAGGCTTACTGGATTTACAGACTAAAAACAAGGTTCCCCAATGGTCTTAACCTGAAGAAAGAACTTATGTTCCAGTACTGACAAATAGCCATGCCAATACAATAACCATCTCCTCTCATAATACAAAGAAACAATGTTAAATAACAAAACAATTTTTTTTTAGATCAGCAGTGTCTAATACAACTGCCTCTCCAGTTGTACACAATGTCATTTACTAGTTTGCATGCATTACATGTGCTTTTTGTCATGCAAACAATGTCACATAATGACTTTTTTAGCCATTTCTCTGTTTCCCACACTCCCCACACTCCAGACTTTCAATCCAGGCCAGCGAAACTGAAAGCCCAAACAATAACAACTAAATAGAAAACTGACATGTGCCACATTCCAATGTGGCTTTACATCTCTCATATTACATACTCCAATAAAACCAAAATAGTATAGTTCAAATAAAATAAAACAAAACTGTTAAATGGGAGTAAACAAATAAATTACACCGTTTTTAGTAGACATAAAATGAATCTTCACATACTTACCGAGAATGAAAAGGATCACTGTACAGCTGGATAAAAAGTTGTGCGTAGTCTGGGTCTTCCCATTGGCCGATCCTGCGTTCCAACACATACATGAGGCCTGGAACGCAAATAAATTACGTAGACACACAGAACTACAAACAGACCAGGCCATACAATCCAGCACCACAATCAGTTCCATGTATTACAGGAAAGCGACGTAAATAAAACAATGCTCTTATCTTTGACATTCATTTCTCACCTTTGAACCTAAGTGGATGTGCCATACAATGTTTCTACTATTAGCGGTGAGCACTACATAAAACATTTTTAACGAAAACCTGACCATATCCGGTTTGCATTCCAGGGACTCCTCATGACCTGGAACGCAATCAAAACACAGCTGCTACACCGGAAAGAAAAACCACACATAAAAACCAGGGCTTCAGTCGCAAATCATTAACAGCCATGATTAAGGACGTTGGACACGTCTGAAACGCGTAGGCTCCATCACTGGATCGATATTCCTTCTTGCACACTAGGACTCCATATCTTTGGACCTTTTTAACCAGAAAACTAGTAAAACTTGGAAATAGTTTCCGTTTTATTCCAAAAAATAGCGCTGAATCCAACTCTCTGTTACCCTCTGCTATTCAATATCGTGTGCCGACACGAGGATTCGTGCGATGTCAGCGACACATAACATACGTGTCAGGTGAGCTGGAGGATTCCTACCCCCCATTTTTCATAGTCAAGTACTTGGACTACTCGGATAAGATGTCTTTATTGAAGGACTTTAAGGGCAGACGAGACGGCTTAGATTACAAGGGTCGATGTATACTGCTCTTTAGTGATTTCTCGGCGGAGGTTACAAAGAAGAGACATGCCTTTTCGCAGATTTGTTCGGAACTTTATAAGAAACATGTGAATTTTGCCTGGCTATATCTAGCAATTCTCAAGGTTTTCCACACAGACGGATCTTTTACGACCTTCTTGTCTCCGGAGGAAGCTTCTATCGCATTACGGCGGATGAACTCTCTACACTCACCAGAGTTTATTGCCTCGGGATCCCAGTCTCCTGTTGCCACTGCTTCTCCATTGATCAATGCAATGGGGTCTGCATCGCCTAAGGAACAGCGCCTGCGGGACCATTCTACACATGTTACTTGGCTGTGGGATACATTAGGTTTTTCTGTATTCAACGACTTACCATGTTAGCTTTTCATGTATTACCCATGCTTGTACATATTGCTAATTGCTAACGACCAACTGTAAGTTTCATTGTTCTGCCTTTCTGGGGTTCTACATGATGTTGCCTTGTCTTTGCACATAATCGCTCGTGCTTTTCTTAACTAGCATTGGCTTTCCTGCCCTTATGATCTTGAGCACTGGAGGGGAGCTTCATGTTCTATTGTTATTCATTGCTATTGCGGTAATGTTTAAGTGCACTTATGTGTCAGAAGTACGTGAAGTCCTATTACACCTTCACATGGGATTACTGTTGGTAGGAGATAATTCATGTGAGGAGTTCACTAGTTTTTTAGTTTCTAGACTTATGGGTTTGGGGGTGTTGTTTGTTGGGGGAGGGGAAATGTCCAGAGTCATACATGAATGTACTTTTTCCTATTATATATTGCATGAAAGTAGTGTCCTGAAACGTTAAAGGCCTCAAGTCGCCACATAAGTGCACGATGCTCTTACGTCATTTACAACGCTTACATACAGACATAGCACTGTTACAGGAAATTCATTTGACTACGGCAGACTATTTCAGGTTATGTAAAATGTGGGTGGGTCAGTTGTAAGGTTCTTCTGCGATTGACTCCAAGGCTGGGGTTATCATACTTCTACATAAATATCTTTCTTACATGGTATCCAACGTATCCACTGACTCGGAAGGTCGTTGGATACATTTACTACTCACAGGTCCCACAGAAACTCTTAGTATATTTAATGCATACAGTCCAAATATACGTACAACCCCTTTTTTTTAGGAATCTAAGTAATGTCATAGAATTACATGATATTTGGCGTTTACGGAACCCAGAAGGTAGGGAGTATTCCCATTTTCCGCACCCCCACCGGTCTTGGTCCTGCATAGATTACATTTTATTATCTACTACGCTAATGCAAAGGGCCACCATCTGTGAAATTGAACAGATGATTATTTCAGATCATTCACTGGTGACTTTGCAATTACACGACCACCTTCCTCGTGGAACAGATTTTCTATAGCGATTCCCTACAAATATGTCTGCAGATGAATCTTTTTAAACTCTACTCAGAGGTTGGTGGCTGGAGTATGACTAAACGAATAGACGTCATGCAGATAAAACCGCATTTATACTGGGACGTGGCGAAGACATTCTTGCGGGGTAACTTACTGGCATATATCTCCGACCTTAAAAATAAAACCAAAAAGCAGATACATGACCTTAGTCTATGGCTTAGACGAGCATATACCTCCTTTCAGGAAACTCCTACACTACATCACAAGGAAAACTGGTTGAAAGCTAGAGGGGATTATGAATTGTGGTTAGATAAGGGCGAAAAACTGAAACGTACGGCCTTGGAGGCCAAACTCTTTTGCTTTGGTAACAAATCGGGTAGAGTTCTGGCTCGTTTGGCTAGGGGCCCATGGTCGCAGTCTCAAATTAATTAAATTGAAGGACAAGACGGGTCAAACTCACATTCAGCCACAGCAGATTAATTCCATTTTGAGGGATTTATATGCTGATCTTTATGCTTGGCGTGAGACTTCCCCTTCTTTGACCCCTTTCTTGTTTGAATCTTTAAACATACCTACCATCACAGAAGAGGAAAATCTACAACTTATTTCCCCTATTACAGAACTAGAACTCAAATCGGCCATTACTTCTTTGAAAAACCAGAAAGCTCCAGGCCCCGACGGGTACACTGGGGAATTCTTTAACATTTTGAAAGATCAAATAACCCTGTGTTTGCGTTGCTTATATAATGGTTATATGTCGGGTAAGTCGATTCCATCTTACTCTAATGTCACATACAATAAGGTACTTCCAAAACCAGATAAAGATCTGGAACTAGCCTCCTCCTATCGTCCAATTTCATTAATAAATCTGGACCTTAAATGAATATTATATATTAATAATTATGGCTGATAGATTTGCCTCAATCCTTCCTCGAAAATCTCTCCGAACCAAGTGGGTTTTACTAAGCGACGTTTGGCGATTACTAATATCTGCAAAATCCTCACTGTTTTGGACGACATAAGTCTTAATCCTTCCGCTTATCCATCTCCAGCAATCCTCACAATAGATGCCGAAAAAACCTTTGACTTGGTTGACTGGGGATGGCTGGGTAAAACCTTAGATTATATGCAAATTGTTGGCCCGTTTCACACGTACTTGAAATCGCTATTTACAGACCCCACTGCAAGAGTTTATACTCGTGGGTTTCTTTCGCCGCCCATCTAGTTTTCTCCAAGAGTTCAATTAAATTATTTGGGAATTTATATTGGTCGTACCCCTGTTTCTTTATATACTCTGAAGTACCCTCCTTTACAAACTAAAATTGCTAAGTAATTGAACCGTTGCCATCACTTACCCCTCTCTTTATGGGAAGGTGTCACTTGCTTAAAATGGTGAGTTTCCCTAAGTTTTGGCCGTCTTCCCGACACATGCAGGAGCTGTGACAGCTGCTGTCTCGTACAGCAGCTGCCGCAGTTCCCATAGCGGGGACTGATCGCTGTGTCCCCGCTGATTAACCACTTAAAAGCCGCATTCAATATAGATCCCTGCTTTTTAGGGGTTAAGCTGCCATCGCCGGGCTGCTACTCGATAGCGGCCGGCGATGGTGGCTATGGCAACTGGACACCAAACAATGGCGTCCGGCTATGCCATCAATGGAAGCCTAGTGGGTCCTGACAAAGTCAGGACCCACTATGCTTACTGTCAGTGAGTAGCTGACAGCTCCAATACACTGCACTACGCATGTAGTGCAGTGTATTAGAATAGCGATCAGCGCTTCATGCCCTCAAGTCCCCTAGTGGGACAAAGTAATAAAGTAAAAAAAAAAGTAAAAAAAAGATGTGTAAAAATAAGAAAATAAAAGTTTTAAAAGTAACTGGACACAGATTCGTTCCAGCTGAGCAGCTGACTAGGAGGAAGGGGTTAACTGGACACAGATTCGTTCCAGCTGAGCAGCTGACTAGGAGGAAGGGGTTACCTGGACACAGAATCGTTCCAGCTGAGCAGCTGAAAAGGAGTAAGGGGTTAACTGGACACAGGTGGTATAAATTAGTCAGCAGACCTCATTTTGAACTTGCTCTTTCTGAGCTTGGTGGTTTAAGTGGCTTGTGAACTAAGTGGAGTTCTAAAACCGGAGTTGAAAAGAGGAGTTGAAGCCCCAGTAAGTACTCTTCTTTTCTTTTACTTTGACAATTGTTTTGGTGTAACTTGGATAATGGATAGCAAGCTTGGAGGTTTTCTTCAGTGCACAGTTTGCCATATGTATACACGACTGGAGCCGGAGTTCCAGGGTGAATATCTCTGTGGCAGATGTGAGCATGTTGGTCACCTGGAAGCTCGTATTAGAGATCTGGAGGAGCAGAATGCAACACTGAGGAGGATAGACAATCTTGAGCTGAGCTTGCTGCTCACAGAGCATGCAGTTAGTGGGTTAGAACTGGAGGGTGAAGACATGGGTGAGCAGGATCAGGTAAGTAGCTGGGTTAATGTAGTTAGGGGCAGTAGAAAGGGGTCAAAGACAAGGAAGGCCGATCCGGTTTCTGGCATTCCAAGCAAAATTGCCAGGTTGGGTGATGATGCGAGTGTAAAGGATCTGCCAGGCACTACGTCTGGGTATACTCCCAGGATTAATCAGTCGACACCTGAGGCCAGACCTCTGAGACTGACACCTGCTCCCACCAATCAGGGTGGCAGGCTCAGGAGTGGGAGAGCCTATCGCGGCCTGGTCAGTCAGAGTTAGCTCCGCCCCCTGTCCATTTATACCTGCCGTTTCCTCTTCCTCCTTGCTTGTTATTCTTCTTGGATTCCTGGCCCCACTGCTGCCTTGCTCCAGCCTGCTTCTGCCGTGCTTCTGCCTTGCTTCAGTTCCGTTTATCCTGCGTTGCTCTGCCCCTGGCTTGCTTCTACTCCGTGCTCCCGTTTGTATACTCCACTACATCCTTATCCTGACTGGCTCATTCACCGCTCCGTTTCCTCGCGGCGTTCCGTGGGCTACTGTATTCCCTTGCGTGTTCCCTGTTTGTACTCCCTTGCACTTAGACAGCGTAGGGACCGCCGCCAAGTTGTACCCCGTCGCCTAGGGCGGGTCGTTGAAAGTAGGCAGGGACAGGGCGGTGGGTAGATTAGGGCTCACTTGTTCCCTTCACCTCCTTCCTACTATTACAGCGAGGGTGTCAGTCTCAGAAAAGGCAGCCCTAGTGGATACTGATCTCCCTAAAAGCCGGAAAAACAGCCCAGCTAGTAGTCGGCGGGATGGTAATGCAGGTAAGCCAAGACAATTGATAGTTGTAGGGGTTTCTATAATCAGGAAGACAGATAGAATAATTTGTCGCCAAGACCGCCTCAACCGAATGGTTTGCTGTCTCCCTGGTGCCAGGGTTCGGCATGTGGTGGAACGGGTGGACAAATTGCTGGGAGGGGCTGGTGATGATCCAGCTGTTGCGGTCCATGTCGGTACCAACGACAGAATAAATGGTAGGTGGAGGAGCCTTAAGAATAATTTTAAAGAACTAGGCTACAAGCTGAAGGGAAGGACCTCCAAGGTTGTATTCTCAGGAATACTGCCTGTGCCATGCGCATCACAGGAAAGACAGCGGGAGCTCAGGGAGTTAAATGCATGGCTTAAGTCTTGGTGTAGAGGAGAAGGATTTGGGTTCCTAGAGCACTGGGCTGACTTTTCATTGGGGTACAAACTGTATTCTGCAGATGATTTGCACCTAAATGGAAGGGGGTCCGCTGTGCTGGGGGAGAGAATTCTAGCTGGGGTGGCGGAGTGTTTAAACTAGGGCTGAGGAGGGAGGCCAATGTAGGAAATAAAGGGGTAGTTAGGTTAGATAGGGGTCAGACTATATTGGTGGGGGGAGAAACAGACGGTGGGGAGAGGACTAGACAACAAGATAAGGAGATCCTTTCGTTACAAAACAGCAGTGAAAATAAAAAGGCCCAAATGTCAAATAATCACATTTCTGATAGTGAAAGTTAAACATTTAAAGGCAAGTTAAAGTGTATGTTCACAAATGCCAGAAGTCTAGCAAGCAAAATGGGGGAGCTGGAGGCCTTAATACTGGAAGAAGATATAGATATAGTTGGTGTTGCTGACACATGGCTGGACTCTTCACATGACTGGGCTGTAAATCTACAGGGTTTTACACTGTTTCGGAAAGACAGGGCAAATAGGAAAGGTGGTGGTGTATGTCTGTATGTGAGAAGCGATATGAGGGTGAGTGTAAATGAGACATTAGAGGGTGAAGACTGTGAGGAGGTTGAAACCTTGTGGGTGGAATTACAAAGGAAAGTAAACACTGAAAAAATTACTTTTGGTGTAATCTATAGACCCCCCAATATAACTAAAGAGATAGAAGGTCAAATATATAAACAAATGGAGCGGGCTGCACAGGCGGGTACTGTTGTGATAATGGGAGATTTTAATTATCGGGATATTAATTGGTGTCATGGTTCGGCTTCAACTGCAAAGGGGAGACATTTCCTCAACCTGTTGCAGGAAAATTTTATGTGCCAGTTTGTGGAAGACCCGACTAGAGGTGAAGCTCTGTTGGATCTGGTCATTTCTAATAATGCAGAGCTTGTTGGGAATGTCAATGTTCGTGAAAACCTTGGTAACAGTGATCATAATATAGTTATATTTTACCTATACTGTAAAAAACAAACGCAGGCTAGGAGGGCAAAAACATTTAATTTTAAGAAAGCCAATTTCCCCAGGATGAGGGCGGCAATTCAGGATATAGACTGGGAAGAACTAATGTCAAATAATGGGACAAATGATAAATGGGAGATTTTCAAATCTACTTTGGGTAATTATAGTGCAAAATGTATTCCTACAGGTAACAAGTATAAACGACTAAAATTAAACCCCACATGGCTTACACCTTCTGTAAAAAGGGCAATACATGACAAAAAAAGGGCATTTAAAAAATACAAATCTGAGGGTACATCTGCAGCCTTTGTAAAATATAAAGAGCTTAATAAAATCTGTAAAAATGTAATAAAATCAGCAAAAATACAAAATGAAAGGCAGGTGGCCAAGGATAGTAAAACAAATCCTAAAAAATTCTTCAAGCATATAAATGCAAAAAAGCCCAGGTCTGAACATGTAGGACCCTTAGATAGTGGTAATGGGGAGTTGGTCACAGGGGATCAAGAGAAGGCAGAGTTACTAAATGGGTTCTTCCGCTCTGTATGTACAACAGAAGAAGGAGCAGCTGATGTAGCCGCTGCCGGTGCTGTTAATATATCAGTTGATATACTGAATTGGATGAATGTAGATATGGTCCAAGCTAAATTAAATAAAATAAATGTACACAAGGCCCCGGGACCAGATGGGTTACACCCTAGAGTTCTTAAAGAGCTTAGTTCAGTTATTTCTGTCCCCCTCTTCATAATATTTAGAGAGTCTCTCATGAGTGGTATAGTGCCAAGGGACTGGCGCAGGGCAAATGTGGTGCCTATTTTCAAAAAGGGCTCTAGGTCTTCGCCGGGTAATTATAGACCAGTAAGCTTAACATCAATTGTGGGGAAAATGTTTGAGGGGCTATTGAGGGACTATATACAGAATTATGTGACAATAAATAGTATTATAAGTGACAGCCAGCATGGTTTTACAAAGGACAGAAGCTGTCAAACCAACCTGATTTGTTTTTATGAAGAGGTAAGCAGAAGCCTAGACAGAGGGGCCGCTGTGGATATAGTGTTTTTGGACTTTGCAAAGGCATTTGACACTGTCCCTCATAGACATCTAATTGGTAAATTAAGGACTATAGGTTTATAAAGTATAGTTTGTAATTGGATTGAGAATTGGCTCAAGGACCGTATCCAGAGAGTTGTGGTCAATGATTCCTTCTCTGAATGGTCCCCAGTTATAAGTGGTGTACCCCAGGGTTCAGTGCTGGGACCACTATTATTCAACTTATTTATTAATGATATAGAGGATGGGATTAATAGCACTATTTCTATTTTTGCAGATGACACCAAGCTATGCAATATAGTTCAGACTATGGAAGATGTTTGTGAATTGCAGGCAGATTTAAACAAACTAAGTGTTTGGGCGTCCACTTGGCAAATGAAGTTTAATGTAGATAAATGTAAAGTTATGGGTACGAAAAACCTGCAAGCATCATATGTCCTAGGGGGAGCTACACTGGGAGAGTCAATTGTTGAGAAGGATCTGGGTGTACTTGTAAATCATAAACTAAATTTCAGCATGCAGTGTCAATCAGCTGCTTCAAAGGCCAGCAAAATATTGTCGTGTATCAAAAGAGGCATGGACTCGCGGGACAGGGATGTAATATTACCACTTTACAAAGCATTAGTGAGGCCTCATCTAGAATATGCAGTTCAGTTCTGGGCTCCAGTTCATAGAAAGGATGCCCTGGAGTTGGAAAAAATACAAAGAAGAGCAACGAAGCTAATAAGGGGCATGGAGAATCTAAGTTATGAGGAAAGATTAAAAGAACTAAACCTATTTAGCCTTGAGAAAAGACGACTAAGGGGGGACATGATTAACTTATATAAATATATGAATGGCGCATACAAAAAATATGGTGAAATCCTGTTCCATGTAAAACCCCCTCAAAAAACAAGGGGGCACTCCCTCCGTCTGGAGAAAAAAAGGTTCAACCTGCAGAGGTGACAAGCCTTCTTTACTGTGAGAACTGTGAATCTATGGAATAGCCTACCGCAGGAGCTGGTCGCAGCAGGGACAGTAGATGGCTTTAAAAAAGGCTTAGATAATTTCCTAGAACAAAAAAATATTAACTGCTATGTGTAGAAATTTTTTACTTCCCCTTTCCGATCCCACTTCCCTTTTCCCATCCCTTGGTTGAACTTGATGGACATGTGTCTTTTTTCAACCGTACAAACTATGTAACTATGTAACTATGTAATAAAAGTAAAAATCCCCCTTTGTCCCTTATCAGCCAGTTATTATTAATAAAAATCTATAAACAAACAAATAAACTATACATAATTGGTATCGCCGTGTCCGTAATGGCCTGAAATACAAAATTATTTCATTATTTATCCAGCACGGTGAACGCCGTAAAAGAAAATAATAATAAACCGTACCAGAATCACAATTGTTTGGTCACTTCACCTCCCAAAAAATGGAATAAAAAGAGATCAAAAAGTTGCATGTACCTAAAAATGGTACTGATCGAAACTACAGTTCGTTATGCAAAAAATAACTCCTCACTCAGCTTTATTGATGGAAAAATAAAAAAGTTATGGCTCTCAGAATAAGGTAACACAAAAAGAAAATGATTATTTTACAAAAAGTATTTTATTGTGCAAACACCATAAGGCATAAAAAAACTATAAACATATGGTATCGCCATAATCGTATCGCCCCGCAGAATAAAGTGAATATGTCATTTATAGCGCACGGTGAACACTGTAAAAAAATAGAATAAAAAAACAATATTAGAATTGCTGTTTTTTAGTCACCGCGCCACTTAAAAATAGAATAAAAACGGATCAAAAAGTCTCATGCACCCCATGAAAACTACAATGAATTCTCAAGGTGTCTAGTTTCCAAAATGGGGTCACTTTTGGGAGGTTTCCACTGTTTTGGCACCACAAGACCTCTTCAAACCGGACATGGTGCCTAATAAAAAGGAGGGCTCAAAATCCACTAGGTGCTCCTTTGATTCGGAGGCCGGTGCTTCAGTCCATTACCGCACTAGGGCCACATGTGGGATATTTCTCAAAACTGCAGAATCTGGGCAATAAGTATTAAGTTGTGTTTCTCTGGTAAAACCTTCTGTGTTATAAAAAAAAATGTTATAAACAAGATTTTCTGACGAAAAAAAATAAATGTAAATTTCACCTCTACTTTGCTCTAAATTCCAGTGAAACACATAAAGGGTTCATAAACTTTCTAAATGCTGTTGTGAATACTTTGAGGGGTCTAGTTTCGAAAATTGGGTGTTTCATAGGGGTTTATAATATATAGGCCCCTCAAAGCAACTTCAGAACTGAACTGGAACCTAAAAAAATAAATAAATTAGGCAATACTTCGCTTCTTACATTATACTGATAATGAGCAGTGCCCACCCCGAGATGACCCCAGTTTTGACCGTTCGTATAAATGGAGACCCCTATTAGACGGTTTCAGTGCCCGGTTTTCCCAAGCATACACCCCCAAGAAGTGTATTTCTATTGATGAGTCTTTGGTACATTTTAAAGGGAAGGTTAAATTCTGCCAGTACCTGCCGGGTAAGAGGGCAAGGTATGGCGTGAAGATGTAAAAGCTGTGCCAGAGTGCATCAAGGTATACCTACAAATTTAAGATATATGAAGGGAAGGACACCAGTATTCAGCCCCCAGAATGACCCCCCCCCCCTTACTAGGAGTTAATGCAAAAATTGTGTGAGATTTGGTGCACCCACTGCTGGACCAGGGTTACCACCTCTACCTGGATAATTTTTATACCAGCGTCACACTCTTCAACTGCCTCGCTTCCAAAAGTTCTGTGGCATGCGGCACTGCTGGAAAAAATCTGAGAGGCCTTCCTAAGAGTCTGCTTGGGCAAACACTCAGAAGGGGTAAGAGCAGGGCACATTCTATCAGCAACATATTGTGTGTCACGTACAAGAGAGATGCCACACCAGTACCCATGTACCAGTACAAGGTACCAGTATAGAGACCCCCAAACCAGACTGCATCCTCGACTACAATAGGTACATGGGAGGGGTGGACTTGTCAGATCAAGTCCTGAAGACCTACAGCGCCATGCAGTGTAGTATAAGAAGCTGGTCGGGCACATCATACAGATGGCATTGTACAATGTGTACGTGCTATGTCGATGTACACGCCAGACGGGAACTTTCCTGGAATTTCAAGAGGTGCTTATCAAGAAACTAATTTTTAGGGACCAAGAATGGGAGGCACCTAGTACTTCTGGAAGAGAGGCCACACGCATCGTACCAGGGCAACGCTTTCCAGGAGAAGTTCCCCAAACTGGCAAGAAGGGCAAAAGTCAAAAGAGGTACGAAGTCTGCTATAAGAGGGGGATAAGGGAGGACACAATATATCAATGTGACATGTGTCCTGAAAAACTAAGGCTCTGTGTGAAAGAGTGTTTTAAAATTTATTATACATCCCTTGATTTTTAATCTACCCCAGTTTTACTTACCCTGATGCACTCCGCACAGCTTATCTCCCCTCGTCTTTCCCTTCTGAGCCCTGCTGCGTACCTAGGCAGCTGATAACAGCCACATTGAGGGTATTGCCGTACCCGGGAGAAGCCACATTAGTTTATCTGGTGTATGTCTCCGGTCAAAATGCTCACTATACCTCTAGATGAATGCCTCAAGGGTGTAGTTTTTAAAATGGCGTCACTTCTTGGGGGTTTCAACTTTCTTGGTCCTCAGGGGCTTCTGCATACATGACTTCGCAACAAAAAATCCCCAGTAGGCCAAATGGTGGTCCTTTCCTTCTGAGCCCTCCCATGGGCCCAAACGGCAGTTTATCACCACAAATGGGATATTGCCGCACTCAGGACAAATTGGGCAACAGAATGGGGTATTTTATTTCTTGTGAAAATAAGAAATTTTCAGCCAAACCTACATATTATTGGAAAAAAATAATTTTGTTTTAATTCCCAGCCCAATTCAAATAAGTTCTGTGAAAAAACTGTGGGGTCAAAATGGTCACAACACCCATAAATGAATTCCTTGAGGGGTGTAGTTTCAAAATAGGGTCACTTCTGGTGGGTTTCCATTGCTTTGATAACTTTGGGGCTCTGCAAATGAGACATAGCATCCGAAAGCCAATCCAGCAAAATCTGAACTCCAAAGAACAAATAGCGCTCCTTTCTTTCTGAGCCCTCCCATGGGCCCAAACAGCAGTTTATGACCACAAATGGGGTATTGCTGCACTCAGGACAAATTGGGCAACAAAATGGAGTATTTTATTTCTTGTGAAAATAAGAAATTTTGAGCTAAAACTACATATTATTTTTTTTAAATTCCCAGCCCAATTGAAATAAGTTCTGTGAAGAAACTATGGGGTCTAAATAGTCACATTAGCCATAAATGAATTCTTTGAAGGGTGTAGTTTCCAAAATGGTGTCACTTCTGGTGGGTTTCCATTGCTTTGATACCTCTGGGGCTCTGCAAATGTGACACGGCACCCGAAAACCAATCCAGCAAAATCTGGACTGCAAAGAACACACAGCGCTCCTTTCCTTCGGAGCCCTCCCATGGGCCCAAACGGCAGTTTATCGCCACAAATGGGGTATTGCTGCACTCAGGAGAAATTGGGCAACGAAGTAGAGTTTTTTGTTCCCTGTGAAAATAAGAAATTTTGATAAAAAATGACATCTTATTGGAAAAAATGAAATTTTTTTCATTTCACAGCCCAATTCAAATAGGTGCTGTGAAAAAACTGTGCGGTAAAAATGGTAACAACAACCATAAATTAATTCCTTGAGGGGTGTAGTTTCCAAAATGGGGTCAGTTCTGGTGGGTTTTCATTGCTTTGATACCTCTGGGGCTCTGCAAATGCGACATGGCACCTGAAAACCAATCCAGCAAAATCTGGACTCCAAAGAACACACAGCGCTCCTTTCCTTCTGAGCCCTCCCATGGGCCCAAATGGCAGTTTATCACCACAAATGGGGTATTACCGCACTCAGGACAAATTGGGCAACAAAATGGGGTATTTTGTTCCCTGTTAAAATAGGAAATTTTGTTCACAAATTACAACTTATTGGAATAAAGGATTTTTTTTTTCATTTCACAGCCCAATAAAAATAGGTGCTATGAAAAAACTGTGTGGTCAAAATGATAACAACAACCTTAAATTAATTCCTTGAGGGGTGTAGTTTCCAAAATGGGGTCACTATTGAGGGATTCCTACTGTTTTCGCACCTCAACACCTCTTCAAACCTGGCATGCTGCCTAAAATATATTCTAATAAAAAAGAGGCCTCAAAATGCACTAGGTGCTCCTTTGATTCTGGGGCTTGTGTTTTAGTCTACGAGCGCACTAGCGCATGTGGGACATTGCTGTTTATGTTCTAAGCCTTGTAACGTCCAAGAAAAATAAAATAATGTTAAAAAAACGATGCCAGTCTAAAGTAGACATATGGGAAATGTGAACTAGTAACTATTTTTGGTGGTATAACCATCTGTTTTACAAACAGATGCATTTAAATTCTGAAAAATTCTATTTTTTCTAAATTTTCTCTAAATTTTGCAATTTTTCACCAATAAACACTGAATTTATCGACCAAATTTTACCACGAACAAGAAGCCCAATTTGTCACGAGAAAACATTCTCAGAATCGCTTGGATAGGTTTAAGCATTCCGACGTTATTACCACATAAAGTGAAATATGTCAGATTTCAAAAATGGGCTCTGAGCCTTAAGGCCCAAACTAGGCTGCGTCCTTAAAGGGATCCTGTCATCAACATCTTACCTGTTAAACGCGCCTGACCCCTCAATGGCCGCAGCTGTCCAGAGTTCGTTCCTGTTCTCTTCTTTCCTGAAGTCCCTGGTAATTATTTTTCCCTCTGGGATGCAGCTTCTTAACCCCGCCCACCGTTGCCACCTGTCTGGCCCTGACTGGCTAAGGAGCTGTCAATCAAAAAGAAGGAGGTGGAGTCCACTCTGAGACGCTGGAGGAATGAAAATCGGACTCTTTTCAGATGAAGATTTGACTCTTTTCTGCTCATTTGCATACGGTGTGGGACCACTGAAAAACGGAATACTAAAGCTACAGAGCTTACTTAGAACATATTTATAGCTTAGATGACAATGATTTTTCACCCACTTTCACCAGGTATTGCTGGCTTTATAGCTAAAATGCTGGTGACAGGTTCCCTTTAAGGGGTTAAGCATAAGGATATTTTAAAATTAAACTCGGCTTTTACCTCATTCATTTGGTCACACAAGCGTCCGAGAGTAGCTTTGAGGAAATTTATGGTCCCTAAGGATTTGGGAGGACTTAATCTTCCTGATATCCGTAGTTATAATCTAGCATGTCTTGCCCGACATGGACTAGACTGGCTACAAGGCTCTACATTTTACTCAAACTATTCTTTAAAATCAGGGATAGTGGCCCCCTGGCACTTATCCTCCCTTTTACATACGGCACTTAGGTCACTTCCAATCACTGTGAGACGTCGAGTGTTATTTCGGAATACTATCGTGACTTGGAAAACCATCAGGTTCTCCTTTAAGCTCCTGCAACGCATATTAAAAAATATGTACACTACCGTTCAAAAGTTTGGGGTCACCCAGACAATTTTGTGTTTTCCATGAAAACTCACACTTATATTTATCAAATGATTTGCAAAATGACTAGAAAATATAGTCAAGACATTGACAAGGTTAGAAATAATGATTTTTATTTGAAATAATAATTTTCTCCTTCAAACTTTGCTTTTGTCAAAGAATGCTCCATTTGCAGCAATTACAGCATTGCAGACCTTTGGCATTCTAGCTGTTAATTTGCTAAGGTAATTGGGAGAAATTTCACCCCATGCTTCCAGAAGGCCCTCCCACAAGTTGGATTGGCTTGATGGGCACTTCTTGCGTACTATACGGTCAAGCTGCTCCCACAACAGCTCTATGGGGTTGAGATCTGGTGACTGCGCTGGCCACTCCATTACAGATAGAATACCAGCTGCCTGCTTCTTCCCTAAATAGTTCTTGCATAATTTGGAGGTGTGCTTTGGGTCATTGTCCTGTTGTAGGATGAAATTGGCTCCAATCAAGCGCTGTCCACAGGGTATGGCATGGCGCTGCAAAATGGAGTGATAGCCTTCCTTATTTAGAATCCCTTTTACCTTGTACAAATCTCGCACTTTACCAGCACTAAAGCAACCCCAGACCATCACATTACCTCCACCATGCTTGACAGATGGCGTCAGGCACTCTTCCAGCATCTTTTCAGTTGTTCTGCGTCTCACAAATGTTCTTCTGTGTGATCCAAACACCTCAAACTTCGATTCGTCTGTCCTTAACACTTTTTTCCAATCTTCCTCTGTCCAATGTCTGTGTGCACTTGCCCATATTAATCTTTTCCTTTTATTAGCCAGTCTCAGATATGGCTTTTTCTTTGCCACTCTGCCCTGAAGGCCAGCATCCCGGAGTCGCCTCTTCACTGTAGACGATGACACTGGCGTTTTGCGGCTACTATTTAATGAAGCTGCCAGTTGAGTACCTGTGAGGCGTCTATTTCTCAAACTAGAGACTCTAATGTACTTGTCTTGTTGCTCAGTTGTGCAGCGGGGCCTCCCACTTCTCTTTCTACTCTGGTTAGAGCCTGGGTGTGCTGTCCTCTGAAGGGAGTAGTACACACCGTTGTAGGAAATCTTCAGTTTCTTGGCAATTTCTCACATGGAATAGCCTTCATTTCTAAGAACAAGAATAGACTGTCGAGTTTCACATGAAAGCTCTCTTTTTCTAGCCATTTTGAGAGTTTAATCGAACCCACAAATGTAATGCTCCAGATTCTCAACTAGCTCAAAGGAAGATCAGTTTTATAGCTCCTCTAAACAGCAAAACTGTTTACAGCGGTGCTAACATAATTGCACAAGGGTTTTCAAGTGTTTTCTAATCATCCATTAGACTTCTAACACAGATAGAAAACACAATGTACCATTAGAACACTGGAGTGATGGTTGCTGGAAATGGGCCTCTATACACCTATGTAGATATTGCATTAAAAACCAGACGTTTGCAGCTAGAATAGTCATTTAGCACATTAACAATGTATAGAGTGTATTTTTGATCAATTTAATGTTATGTTCATTGAAAAAAACTGTGCTTTTCTTTCAAAAATAAGGACATTTCTAAGTGACCCTAAACTTTTGAACGGTAGTGTACTTATGGGGTCATACAGCCTTTCCGCAGGGGAGGCAGAATCCACATTTCCGTGAGTGGCGCGCCTTGTGCATACTACAACTCCATCACATTTTACAACCTTCTGAAGGTCACTATATGACTTTTCAAGAACTGGTAGATTCTAAACACGTCCCGTCTCATCATTACCTGATATGTGGTCAATTGAGATCTTTTTTTAACAACGCAAATACGTGACATATCTACAGCATGTCTTGAAAACCCTCTTGACCTCCTAATTGCCCCCCCTCCGATCAAATCCTCCTTGTCCTTATTGTATGGAAAATTGAGAGACCGGCAGGCCAAATCCACAACATCTTTAATGTTTAAAGCCCTTCAACAAAGAGTTCCCAGACGATAATCTAACGCAAAAGATACTTGGAGGCTGGTCACAGGTGGGGAAATTGGTTATCAATGAACGGTGGCGAGAAACTCATTTTAAGTTTCTCCATAAAGCCATTTTTTATTTTAACATTACCCCTCATCCTAATGTCCCAGACAGACTGGTGGCTTGCCCAAGATGTGACATTCCGAAAACGGATCTTCTCCATGGTTTATGGGCATGCCCTAAATTGGTTCAATATTGGCAAGATGTACAGGAGTTTATAGCAAACACATGGGAAATGACTTTAGATAGAGATCCACTACCGCTTCTATTCCATGCCCTACCTAACTCCTCTAGGTATCCACAAGCCCTGCATGCATTTTTGGTTGTAGCTAAACATAGTTTATTGGCTCGTTGGCTTACTCCGAAGGTTCCAACAATTTCTGAACTTATTGTACAAATCAAAAAATTTATTCATATAGATAGGTTGGAGGTTGAACGTACCGCGGAGCCTTGTGCATCAAAATTCTTCAAAAAATGAGAAGTTTTTGTTGGCAAGCATTTTCAGTCTCATGAAATAACGGAATTGATGACATCTTTTAGCTACACCTCATGGTACTTGAATAGGAATATAGTTGGCACGCTGGGTAACTTGAAATGCTAGTCAAGTTTATAAGGAATCAGTTTCAAGATATGTGGGCACTCCTTTCTGCAACTCAAATATGGATTTCTGTATGTACATGACTCATTATTTTGAATACTCTTTATATCCCTGGACTGTGGGGGGTGTGGGGTTTTGCTGTTCAGGTGTTCTGATGTTCTGTTATTTTCTTGACTGAACAACAGATGTATTGTGCAATATCAATATCATACTCTGCATTTTGTAATGTATCAGGTATGTTTTTTGTGCCTTTTGTGTATTTGTAAAAAACTTTAAAATTCAATAAAAAGATGTTTTAAAAAACAACAACAATGAAGACTACACCTTGTCCTAGAAAAAACAAGCCCTCATATGGCGATATCAATGGAAAAATAATAACGTTACGACTAGAGATGAGCGAACTTATGAAAAGTTCGGTTCGGCTGGTTCGCCGAATTTCATAAAAAAGTTCGATTCGGACCGAACTAGTTCTGACCGAACCTGTAATTCAAGAAAGCCCCTAAAAATCGTGTATAACACTGTTTAAAAGCTCTAGAAGCCCTGTATATCACTCTTAGGTCACCCATGAGTGTATCCAAGTACTTTTGAGCTGTCTTTAAAGCAAAGTTAGTGTTAAAGTTACGCCAACATGTATGGCTATAGGAAAACGGATGGGACACGGTGATAACTAATAGAAACCACTGCACTTGTGCATGTTGTATGCTTAATGCATTGTTAAAAAAGGTACAAAAATTAACCATTTTTGGCGGCAGATGCCTGCCAGGGTTCATACATATAAGGTGGTAAAAAAAGAAGCAATGGCCTTTGACAAGCCCTCAAAAAATTTACCCTTTTTATTGGCAGATGCCTGCCGGGGTTCATCCATATATGGATGTAAAAGCAACAAGCAATGGCTTTTCACAAGCCCTCTTAAAATTTACCCTTTTTATTGGCAGATGCCTGCCGGGGGTTCATCCATACATGGATGTAAAAGCAACAAGCAATGGCTTTTCACAAGCCCTCTTAAAATTTACCCTTTTTATTGGCAGATGCCTGCCGGGGGTTCATCCATACATGGAAATAAAATCAATAAGCAATGGCTTTTCACAAGCCCTCCAGGCCTGCTTGTAGCAGACAGCAGTGGAGGTGTATTGGTGGTAGTAGGGGTAGCCAACGGACAGCAAGGGTGGTGGTAGTAGTAGTAGTAGCAGCACATTAAAACAGACTGGACAGTCACAGGACAAAGTCCTGTGGTGGGGCAGGCCTGCTTGTAGCAGACGGCAGTGGAGGTGTATTGGTGGTAGTAGAGGTAGCCAACGGACAGCAAGGGTGGTGGTAGTAGTAGTAGCAGCACATTAAAACAGACTGGACAGTCACAGACAAAGCCCTGTGGTGGGGCAGGCCTGCTTGTAGCAGACGGCACTGGGTGTGGATTGGTGGTAGAAGTAGTAGCAGCACCAACAGCGGCACATTAAAAAAAGAGTGGACAGTACAGAATCCCGTAGTAGCAGGCGGCAGTAGCAGGCGGCAGCAGCAATGTCAGATGTAATCAGTGGCATCAGGCACAGGGGTTTTAAAATCCTCACCGATCCACGCTTGATTCATATTCAGAAACGTGAGATTTTCCAAGCTGTTGGCGGACAATCTTGTTCGCTTAGGGGTGACGAAGCCCCCTGCCGCACTGAATACCCTCTCTGACGCTACACTGGAGGGTGGACAAGACAGTACACCCATGGCAAACTGGGCCAGTTCTTGCCAATGATCCAATCTGCTGACCCAGATGTTCATGGGGTCTGGGATCAGGATTTCTGACGGAGAAAGGGCACAGTCCAGGTATGAGTGAACCTGGTTGTTTAGGTGCTGGTGATGATGAACATCCCTTTGGTGACTACGATGTGTGTCAGGTCTGGATATTGGATGTAAAAATGTTGTCATCATATTTTCCAAACGGAATTGGCTGCTGCTGCTGCCGCCTATTGCAGAGGTAGCTCTGCCAGAGGCGGTGGAACGATGAGACAGTGGGGAGCGGAGAGTGGCCCCCCGAGCAGACATGCTTGCAGCAGGTGTTTGCCGTTTGAAAGCCGTGACAAGCTGGCTGCATAGCTTCTCTCGATAATAAGCCAATTTAGCCTCCCTCTTGGAAGGCGCAAAAAACTCCCCCATTTTGGCTTTATACCGAGGGTCTAAAAGTGTGGCTCATCTCTTTGCTTCATGCTAACAATACGACAGTCAGCGCGCAAGTAACGAAGCATACAGCTCGCCATCCTAGCCAGCATTTCAGAGGGCCCGGTTGGTTCCATCTCCGCCCCATACTGCCATGGTTGTCCATCATCAAGGTCGTCGTCAGACTCGTCATCACCATCACTGTCATGTTGTGCGGCTGCCTCGTCCCCTATCCCTTCCTGTGATTCCATCTCCAAATCTAGCTCCTCTTCAGGTCCTGTTTCCTCATGCTCCTCCTCCTCCTCCTCAACATCCATAGCCAGATGTGATCCTTCCTCCATTCTTTGCTGAATCATCGCTGTGAGCGCTTGCTCCAGAATGAATATCAGCGGCATAACATCGTTCATTCCGCTAGCGTTACGGCTCACAAATCGTGTGGCCTCTTCAAAGGGCCTCAAAACGCGACATGCGTCTCTAACCAGCTGCCAGTGCCTGAGCTTGAAATTACGCTGGCTCCAAACGCTGCCCGTCTGCTGCATCAGGAAATCATTCACGGCTTTCCGCTGTTCGTACAGACGGTCCAACATGTGCAGGGTGGAATTCCAGCGTGTTGGAACGTCGCAACAGATTGGAGCGCCAAGCCAGTGTAATTTGCCAAGCCAGTGTCAGTGTGTGAATACGCTTTTAGAAGGGGCTAATCCCCGTCCGTTAACATAACAAACAAATAACAATACAACTTGCAATACAGGCAGCCTTTGTAGTAGTACTACAACGCCCAACATTCCCTGAGTGCACAGTGGCTGATAGAAATTCTCATTCATTGCCATTTGGCAAGCCAGTGTCAGTGTGAATACGCTTTTAGAAGGGACTCATCCCCGGCCGTTAACATAACAAACAAATAACAATACAACTTGCAATACAGGCAGCCTTTGTAGTAGTAGTAGTAGTAGTAGTAGTAGTAGTAGTAGTAGTAGTAGTAGTAGTAGTAGTACTACTACAAGGCCCAGCATTCCCTGAGTGCACTGCAGCGTGGCTGATAGAAATTCTCATTCATTGCCATTTGCCAAGCCAGTGTCAGTGTGAATACGCTTTTAGAAGGGGCTCATCCCCGGCCGTTAACATAACAAACAAATAAAAATACAACTTGCAATACAGGCAACCTTTGTAGTAGCAGTAGTAGTAGTAGTACTACAAGGCCCGGCATTCCCTGAGTGCACTGCAGCGTGGCTGATAGAAATTCTCATTCATTGCCATTTGCCAAGCCAGTGTCAGTGTGTGAATACGCTTTTAGAAGGGGCTCATCCCCGGCCGTTAACATAACAAACAAATAACAAAACAACTTGCAATACAGGCAGCCTTTGTAGTAGTGGTAGTAGTACTACAAGGCCCAGCATTCCCTGAGTGCACCGTGGCGTGGCTGATAGAAATTATCATTCATTGCCATTTGCCAACCCAGTGTCAGTGTGAATACGCTTTTAGAAGCGGCTCATCCCCCAGGTTTTGATTCAACTTGCTGCACTCCAGCAGTGAAATGTCCTGTAAAACAAAGGTTGTGAAAGGACGGGGTAGAGGAAAAAACACCCATGCCGTCTCCTCTTCCAGTCCAAATGTTGGATCTGTTGGTGCCAGACCCAGTACCAGCATTTGTGGCACAAGACATGTGCCCAGTTCCACTAGTAGCAGCAGCCATGTGCCTGCTGGTAGTAGTAGCAGTATCAGCAAGCCAGACTTGTCCATCTCCTCCAGTGGGCGGATTACTTTAGACAATACGGCCATTGTGGACTGGTTGGCTGGCTCGCGGTCATCTCAGCAGGAAGACTCTGACGATCTGGCTTCAAGCCAGGTTTCGTTGGATTCCAGATCCTCTACAGTTCCTTGGCACAGTGACAGTAGTAATATAGGTATTTCTAGCGTTTCCATTCCATCATCTATGTCTTCGCTCCCCATTCCTAGCGGGAAGCCATCTTTCCTGAGAGTCCTAAGAGACATCTCAGGTGCGAAGGAAGATACTGAACAACATAGTGATGATGATGATTTGTTTTCCGCGAGTCAGCCAACGGAGTGTGTTGCGGCGGTGGTGGAAGTGGAAGCGGTGTCCGAGACGCATAGCTGCGGTAGTGGGGGTGTTGGTGGTGGTAGCCGTGGTGGCAGATGCAGTAATGAGGGGGGGCATGGAGCCCTCCATGATGTCACATCACATTCACAACACAGTGACAGAAGTGGCAGGGATGATGAGGAAGGCTATGATGATGATGTTGTTTTAGACAGGACGTGGGAACCAGGTGACGAGGTGATGACGGCGTCAGAGGAGGAGTGTAGTAGTGGCGGCACTGGCCGTGATAAACAGCCAAGCCGAGGTAAGGGCAGAAGTCAATCTGCAAAACGTTACAGCGGTAGGGTCAGCTCAGGCGCCGGTGACGGCAACACTGATACTGGTGTAGGCTCCCGAAAAAAGCCTGCCAGACAAGGGACAAGCTCGGGTGGTGGTGGTGGACGTGGTACTACCTCTTTACGGTACTCTGCCGTGTGGCAATTTTTCTGTACCTTCCCGGAGGACGAAAACATGGCACAGTGCCGTATCTGCAAGCAGAAAGTAAGGCGTGGGCAGGGCAGCAATGTAGGAACTACCGCTCTACGTAAACACATGGAACGGCATCAAGAGGCCATGTGGGACAATCGACATGCCCCACCATCATCATGTACATCTAATGAAGACCCCTCTGCTGCTGCTGCTCCGAGTCCCTGTCATCTAAGTAGTAGCCAGGCCTTATCCACCATGTCGTTGTCATCATCATGATCATCACTATCATCTAGTGCTCCTCCTACGTCCCGTCAGTTATCCATTACGGAATCGTTGTCCAATAAGCAACAATATATACCCAGTCATCCACTTGTCGTGCAGCTTAATTAACACCTGGCTAAGTTGTTGGTGGTGCAGTCGCTGCCGTACCACCTGGTCGACTCCGCCGGCTTCAAGCAATTGATGGTGTGCGCTCAGCCTAGGTGGCGAATACCTAGCCGACATTACTTCTCCAAAACAGCTGTCCCTGCCTTGCACAAGCATGTGGAGGAAAAGGTGTGCTAGTCCTTGCAATTATCCGTGTGCAGCAGGGTACATGCCACCGTCGACACATGGAGCAGCAACTATGGGCAGGGACAGTAATGTCTTTCACGGCCCACTGGGTCAATATTTTGCAGTCCGATGCACCACCGCAGCAATGCCAGGCATTACCACCTCCACGCTTGTATCTTTCTGGTTCAACTCCGGACACCAGGCGCCTACCATCCTCTTCCTCCTCATACTCCTCCTCCTTGCCCTCCTCATTGGAGGTCTTCCCGTCCCCGACAGGACACAGTGTATCTTCCACTCCTCCTCCCTCCTCTTTTTCATATGTGCAAGGTGAAGCGCCACAACGCTGTCTTACACCTGCTGAGCCTGGATGAGAAAAGCCACACAGGGCAGGAGCTGCTGCTGTGCATTAAGGAGGAAATCGCACGCTGGCTGTCTCCTCTGAAACTCACACTGGGCAATGTTGTCTCTGATAACGGGAAGAACGTTGTGGGTCACCTGACACACGCTCCTTGCATGGCACATGTGATCAATCTGGTCATAACACGCTTCTTAAAGTCATATGTTGGTTTGAAGGGTGTGCTGGCCATGTCCAGGAGGGTTTGCGTTCGCTTTAGACGTTCGTATGCATTTAAGCACGCTCTCCTGGACTTGCAGCGTCAAAACAATCTTCCAGAACACAGCCTGATTTGCGACGTTCCAACACGCTGGAATTCCACCCTGCACATGTTGGACCGTCTGTACGAACAGCGGAAAGCCGTGAATGATTTCCTGATGCATCAGACGGGCAGCATTTGGAGCCAGTGTAATTTCGAGCTCAGGCACTGGTAGCTGGTTAGAGACGCATGTCGCGTTTTGAGGCCCTTTGAAGAGGCCACACGATTTGTGAGCCGTGACGCTAGCGGAATGAACGATGTTATGCCGCTGATATTCATTATGGAGCAAACACTCACAGCGATGATTCAGCAAAGGATGAAGGAAGGATCACATCTGGCTATAGATGTTGAGGAGGAGGAGGAGGAGGATGAGGAAACAGGACCTGAAGAGGAGCTGGATTTGGAGATGGAATCACAGGAAGGGATAGGGGACGAGGCAGCCGCACAACATGACAGTGATGGTGATGATGACGAGTCTGATGACGACCTTGATGATGGACAACCATGGCAGTATGGGGCAGAGATGGAACCAACCGGGCCCTCTGAAATGCTGGCCAGGATGGCGAGCTGTATGCTTCGTTACTTGCGCGCTGACTGTCGTATTGTTAGCATGAAGCAAAGAGATGAGTACTGGATAGCCACACTTTTAGACCCTCGGTATAAAGCCAGAATGGGGGAGTTTTTTGCGCCTTCCGAGAGGGAGGCAAAATTGGCTTATTATCGAGAGAAGCTATGCAGCCAGCTTGTCACGGCTTTCAAATGGCAAACACCTGCTGCAAGCATGTCTGACCGGGGGGCCACTCTCTGCTCCCCACTGTCTCATCGTTCCACCGCCTCTGGCAGAGCTACCTCTGCAATAGGCGGCAGCCGCGGCAGCCAATTCAGTTTGGAAAATATGATGGCAACATTTTTACATCCAATACCCCGACCTGACACACATCGCAGTCACCAAAGGGATGTTCACCATCACCAGGTGCAGCACCTAAACAACCAGGTTCACTCGTACCTGGACTGTGCCCTTTCTCCATCAGAAATGCTGATCCCAGAGCCCATGGACTTCTGGGTCAGCAAATTGGATCATTGGCAAGAACTGGCCCATTTTGCCATGGGTGTACTGTCTTGTCCACCCTCCAGTGTAGCGTCAGAGAGGGTATTCAGCGCGGCAGGGGGCTTCGTCACCCCTAAGCGAACAAGATTGTCCGTCAACATCTTGGAAAATCTCACGTTTCTGAAAATGAATCAAGCGTGGATCGGTGAGGATTTTAAAACCCCTGTGCCTGATGCCGCTGATTAGATCTGACATTGCTGCTGCTGCTGCCGCTGCCGCCTGCTACTGCCGCCTGCTACTACGGGATTCTGTCCTGTCCGCTCTTTTTTTAATGTGCTGCTGCTACTACCACTACCACCCTTGCTGTCTGTGTTGGCTACCTCTACTACCACCAATACACCTCCACTGCCGCCCGTCTGATACAAGCAGGCCTGAGGCCTGCCCCACCACAGGGCTTTGTCCTGTGACTGTCGTCCAGTCTCTTTTTTTAATGTGCTGCTGCTACTACTACTACCACCCTTGCTGTCTGTGTTGGCTACCTCTACTACCACCAATACACCTCCACTGCCGTCTGCTACAAGCAGGCCTGCCCCACCACAGGGCTTTGTCCTGTGACTGTCGTCCAGTCTCTTTTTTTAGTGTGCTGCTGCTACTACTACTACCACCCTTGCTGTCTATGTTGGCTACATCTACTACCACCAATACACCTCCACTGCCACCCGTCTGCTACAAGCAGGCTTGAGGCTTGACCCACCACAGGGCTTTGTCCTGTGACTGTCCAGTGTCTTTTAATGTGCTGCTACTACTCACCCTTGCCAATAAAAAGGGTCAATTTTTGGAGGGCTTGTCAAAAGCCATTGCTTGTTGCTTTTACATCCATGTATGGAAGAACCCCGGCAGGCATCTGCCAATAAAAAGGGTCAATTTTTGGAGGGCTTGTCAAAAGCCATTGCTTGTTGCTTTTACATCCATGTATGGAAGAACCCCGGCAGGCATCTGCTAATAAAAAGGGTCCATTTTTGGAGGGCTTGTGAAAAGCCATTGCTTGTTGCTTTTACATCCATGTATGGAACTCTTTTTATTTGAAAAGTAAAAAACATAACAACAACATCAACCGATGTAAAACATAACCAAAATACAACATATACAAACATAAACATGAGACATTATATACATACTTTTTAATACATCACTGTATTCCTCAATATTCCTGGACTTGGCCAATTCCTCATCCAGCTACACTCATCCACATTCAACCTTTATCGTTTCCCCCCACCACCTCCCAGTATCCATTCGCCCCCACTCACTCCCTTCCGTACTCATTTGAAACAATCAGCCGGAATGTGTCAAACCCCCCAACATACATACCCATATTTATATACAACACACTTTAATATACACCCACATATACATAAGAATATATATACACCTATATACACTTCCACCTATACCTATATATATATATATATATATTTTTTTTTTATTATTATTTATTTTTAAAAATATATCTACTAACCCTAACTCTAACTAAACTAACCCTTCACCACACCAGGCCAACACCCCGCCTCATGTCCTCTCATGTCCGCTTAGTCCTGATGTTGGCTTCCGCCACCACACCGTAAACCTCCCACTCAGACCCTCGTCCCATGTCCTCTCATGTTCTGCATAGTCCGAGCCTGAGCGGGAGAAAAAGAAGAATCAATATAATCCTCCCCACACCCCCCAATTCCCCCACCCAACCTATCTAAACCCCTGTCACTCTCCCTCGCATATACATAACAACAAAAACACAACCCGAAAGCACCAAGTTCGGTTCCTGTAAGCCTTTATACTGCCTTTATGCACTGAAAACAAAAAACTCTGCCATGCACAATCCCAGCCTACCACCAGAAAGAGGAGAAAGAGACCCACCCGACCCCCCCCGGGGGATAGGATCCACCCACGCCGACACCATTCCCTATCGCTTCCCCTATCGCTTTCCCCTAATGCTGTCCCTTCTCTTACCCTATGTTTGATCTAGCCCTAAACTCGCCCTCCTTTCCCTATTGTTTTCCCTATCGCTTTTGTGCCTAAGCGAGGGCGGACCCCCCCCCAGACGAGCCAGATGAGCCCCCCCTCCCCCCGAAGGTCAATACCCTAAGGCACCCCAAAAGAAAAGCCCCTCCATAGGCGAGAGGCTTTGGATGCTCCCAGTCTATCAACCTCCAAAGAACGTACCTTCACCAGGTCACCGATGATGTTCCCTACAACCTCTTCCACCAGAAGGATTTTGCTCTGCGTAGATACTAAACACCGTGCGTTCCAGGTAAAGTGCCTAACCGCTATGCTAACTAAAAAAGAAGTGTTACGGTCCCTACCACCTAGGTCTCCGAACATCCCATAAGCCCACCCGGCATAGGAGAGGTTGGCTAAGCCGAGCCAGCCTATGGAGGCACCCACCCTTTTGTACACCTCTGCATTAAAGGGGCAATGAAGCAGGAAATGCTCCATACTCTCTAGTGTATCGCTACAATCCTCCCGAGGACATCCTCTGTCGTCAGTGTTTCTGTACTTCAAATTGCCCCTTACGTACAGTCTCCCGTGGAAGCAACGCCAAGCCAGATCCCAAAACTTCTGGGGAATCCTCACCGAATTTAAAAGTTTTAATCCCTCCCCGAGGTCACTACTTGGGCAGTCCTTGAGTGCCAGGGGCTTCTGGAAGTGGGTCATCAGAACCCTTCTGTCGAGGAATTTCCTCGGCATGGTCCTGATCTCCCACACCCCCAGACCCCACCAGCGTACCATCTTCAAGACCAGGGCGGCATAAGCCGGGAGATGTCCGTGGGGTGTGCGCAGGTCTTTCACTTGGCCCCCTCTCTCCCATTCCTGGAAGAAGGGCTGAAACCACTCCCTGCAGGAGAGAATCCACCAAGGAGCCCTCTCTTGCCAGAGGTTTGCCATATTGATCTTAACAAAGGTGTTCACTAGGAACACCACTGGGTTAACCATACCTAACCCTCCTAGTTTCCTTAGTCAATACGTAACTTCTCTCTTAATTAGGTTGAGCCTGTTCCCCAATAACAGTTGGAAGAACAGGCTATAGACCCGAGCCCAGAGAGGTTCTGCCAAGATGCACACACTGCCAAGGTAGAGCAACATGGGCACCAGGTAAGCTTTGGCCAAGTGAACCCTTTCTCTAAGGGTTAAGCACCAACCCTTCCATTGGTCGACCTTCTGGGCAACTAACTTTAGCCTGCCATCCCAGTTTTTCTTGGGATAATCACCCGGGCCAAATTCCACTCCTAAGATCTTTGCAGACCCCTGAGGCTCTGGAAGGGTGTCCAGGAGACCAAAACTAGGATCTCCTCCCCCCAGCCAGAGACTCACGCACTTGTCACGGTTAACCTTGGACCCAGATGCCCGTGAGTAACATTCCACTTCTGACATCACCCACTCCGCCTCCCCTTGCGAGGAGACGAAAATGGAGACGTCATCCGCGTATGCAACTACCCTCTGAGTGGCTTCCGGCCCTTCCAAGCCGACCTCGATCCCCGCCAATGGTCCACGGTCAACCCTTCTTAAAAAAGGGTCAATTGCAAACACATATAGCAGGGGACTCAGAGGACAGCCCTGACGGACACCAGACCCAACCTCAAAGGGGGTTCCAACCCAACCGTTAACCAGCGCGAAAGTCTCTGCCCCAGCGTATAAGGTCTGGAGCCAATTGACAAACCCTCCCGGCAGACCATACCTCAGAAGGACCGACCATAGATACTCGTGATTCACTCGGTCAAACGCTTTGGCCTGGTCCAAGGACGTACCCCTTCCACTGGCCAGAATTTCCCCGCTCCACTGCCTCTCTGACACTGAGGACAGCACTAAAAGTGCTGCGGCCTGGAACGGAACAATGCTGGACCGGCGAAAGGAGCCGGGGTGCAAATTTCACCAGCCGATTAAACAGCACCTTTGCGAGAACTTTTCTGTCCGTATTGAGGAGCGCTATGGGACGCCAATTCTCAATACGGGTCGAATCCTTACCGTTTTTTTTTAAATCAAACCAGTTTTTATTGATATTACAACATACATTATAAATCTCATGTACATCAACTCAATTCCAACAGTCAATACATTTTCGGTTTTGTACATCATATACAGTTACATGTAACATAACTCCCCCTTCCCTCCATCCCAACTCCCCCCCCCTGCAGTACCTCCTCCTTTCCCTGACTCGTATAACCATTCTCTCTCCTGCCTCATACTTATATATCAATAATCGCCTCCTGATCATTTCACCTTAAGATGTTTCCTACCTCCCTGCCGTGCCATAATTGTGTACCCATTTTCCCCATTGCTTATCATGTTTGTGTGTCGCCCCACGTTTTAGATATATCCGATGTTCCAATGCCACCGTGTGATTAACGTATCCCACTAGTTCAGACACCTCCGGGGGATCCGTATTCAGCCAATATTTTGCTATTAGTTTCCTAGCATGATACAAAACCTTTTTTATGACCAGTAATTCAGCTCCATCTCCTCCCTCTTCCCCCATACAACCCAACACATAGATCTTAGGTTCTAACGGAAAATCTCTCCCAAATACCCTCGCTACCATGCCTCCAACCTCCTTCCAGTAATCATTCAGCTTCGGACAACCCCAGAACATATGCTTTATGTCTGCCCCCTCAAACGAACACCTGGGACACTCCTGCGTTGGTCTGAGCCTCATTTGCATTAACACCTTAGGCGTCCTATACACTCTATGTAGGAGAAAAAGTTGTGACCTCCTGTGTGCTACATTAATGGAAAGCATTTTGGGCGATTCAAGTATCTCCTCCCACTCATCATCAGTTATATTCCCCACATCCTCTTCCCATTTGCATCTGATCTCCCCCATCGGATCTATAAGGAATTTGGAAAGTAATGTACCATAGATCACAGAAATAATCCCTTTAGTGTCCTTTGCTCCCAATACCTGTTCCATCACTCCCATAGTAGAGCAGCTCAAATCCACCAACCTACCCTGGGCCCGTGCCGCGTGACGTAACTGGAGGTATTGATAAAACATCCGATGTGGGAGTCCAAACTCCTCCTGTAGCTGTGAGAACAATTTGAGACTTCCCCCCTCATATACCTGATATACATATCTGACCCCAGCTTGTTCCCACTCCTGAAAACCGTCCAAGATATTGAATTCCCATAAGTATGGATTGTCCCATAGAGGCATATAATTGGAGCACCCAGTAACGCCCAGTATTTTTTTGCATTCCCACCAGACCCTATGTATCAATAGCAAAGTCGGTTTCCCTTTCGCCTCCCTCCTCAGTTTATGAGACTCCATTGCCTCTAGTATATCCGTGCACCGACTCAAATAATACACCAGTTTCCCACTAGAAGCCCACTCTTCCCTATTCTTCCAACCTTTAAAGTGTTGCGCTTGGGCTGCTAAATAATATATCCACGCATTTGGAAAAGCTAATCCTCCCTTTTCTGTTGGTAATTGTAATTTTTCCAATTTAATCCTGGGGATCCCCCTTTTCCACACTAAGTCCCTAAACAAATTATGTATTCTCCTGAACCAGTATTTAGGCAACCACACTGGGGCATTATGCACCACATAAAGAACCTGAGGCATCAGAATCATTTTGATCAGGTTTGCTCTTCCTAGCGCTGAAAGTGGTAGCCCAAGCCATATTCTAGTCTTATCTTTTAGTTTGTCCAATAATGGTTTCACATTCAACGCAACAAAATCCTGCACCCTCACCGAGACCTTAATCCCCAGATATTTAAATTCCTTAACACAAGGTACAGCAATTCCCCCCACCACCAGTGGCACCTCCAATGGTTTGAGTGGCAGCAATGCCGATTTGCTCCAATTAATTTGCAACCCTGAAAATTTACCAAACCGTTCCAATATAGTCATTATCACCGGCAGTGACCGAACTATCTCTCCCAGGAATAGTAAAATATCATCCGCATATAATGCTATGCGTTCCTCCAGCTCCCCACATCGAAATCCTTCTATACCCGGATGTTGCCTTACCACATTTGCCAGAGGTTCGATCGCTAGAGCGAATAATAGCGGGGAAAGTGGACATCCCTGACGCGTCCCCCTCCCCAGTCTAAAGGAATCTGACATCCGCCCATTGGCTCTAATCCTAGCCACCGGTTCCTTATACAGAAATTTTACCCATGTTATAAAATTACTCCCAAAACCAAACCGCTCCAGAACAGCCCACAGGTACCCCCACTCCACACTGTCAAATGCCTTAGCCGCGTCTAAGGACAACACTGCTCTACACTGTGTATCTGCAGCCTCTGTCTGCAAATTCAAGAATAATCTTCTTAGATTAACCGCTGTAGATCTTGATGGTATAAATCCCGACTGATCCAGGCCCACTACCTTAGTCACCACTCTTGTCAGCCTATTAGCCAGAACCTTTGCCAAGATTTTTACATCAGCGGACAGCAGGGATATTGGTCTATAAGAATCCGGCTGTGTTCGATCTTTCCCCTCTTTAGGAATGACTACTATTGCCGCTTCATACATAGTCTGCGGCAGTCGTCCCCTGGTAAAACTATCTTGGAACACCTCCAATAACTCTGGCAGAAGCTCCCCCCCATATGTTTTGTACAGCTCAGTAGGTATACCATCCATCCCTGGAGCCTTTTCATTTGCCATATAACTCACTGCTTCCTGCAGTTCCTCCAAAGTAATTGGCTCCTCCAGCCACTCCTTCTCCTCCTCCCCTAAGGTAACCCACTCCATTTCCTCTAGATAGTCTGTCAGAAGATCTTCCGAATAATCTACCCTTGTGCGGTACATCTCAGTATAAAAGGACTTCAACACACCCAGTATATCCCCTGTTTCTCCAACCAGTGTCCCCTCTTTGTCCTGTAATTGGTGGATGAACGCACCCTCCCGCTGAGGTCTAGCCATATTTGCCAACAATCTGCCCGTCATTTCCCCCTCCTCATAGTATTTTTGTTGCAAAAACAACCTTTTATTAGCTGCTTGTTCCAGCTGATGTTCCTTTAGTAATTTTAGGGCTACCTTCCACTGGGCCATCGTTTCTGCTGTATTATTAGCTACATGGTTCTCCTCGGATAACGTCACCCTTTCCAGCAGATGTTCTCCCACCTGTCGTGATCTATTCTTTATGGTCGTGATTTCCCGAATATACACCCCCCTGATATTTGCCTTCATAGCGCCCCATAAGATATCCATAGGAACCATACCTTTATTAAACTCAAAGTACTCCTGCAAGCTCGCAGTTATTATCTCCTCCCCCACTAGTCGGATCCAGAACGGATTTAACCTCCAATGCAGTCTTAGCCCCCCTATCTGCGAACTAGTTCGGACCTTCAATATCATTGGGGAGTGATCAGACAGTGACCTTGGCAAATATTCCACCCCTTCCACACACTCAATCCCTAACCCGTTACTAAACATCAAATCTATTCTAGACAACGATCCATAAGTAGATGACACACAAGAATATTGCGTAGTAGATGGCCACTTTGCCCGCCAAACATCCGTGTACCCAACCTCCATCATGTACTTCCCAAACCGCGTCAGAACAGCCTCTCCTACCCCCCCCCCTTTTGGAAATTTATCACGTCTTATATCCATTACATTGTTGAAATCTCCCATAAGTATAGTCGGGACCATCGGCCAACTAGCCAGCCTTTCCAACACTTCTCTTATTGGAACCACAGAGTATGGGGGAGGTACATACAGTACCACAATTATACATTCCCAATTAAACAGTTTACAATGTACCCCTACATATCTGCCCTCTCCATCTCTAAAGGAAGCCAAACAGCAAAAAGGTACTTCCCTATGAACCAGGAGACTAACCCCCCTTGAGTATGTGGAATGAAAGGAGTGAAAACTGTGTCTAATCCACACCCTATGTGCCTGTTGCACAGTAAGATGCGTTTCCTGTAGTCCCATCACTCCAGCAGACTGCCCTTTCAGAAAATCAAATATAGCTCGCCGTTTTGTTGCCTCTCCCATACCTCTCACATTCCAGGAAAAAAGATTTACCCTACCCCCATCTATCCATTTCTTTTATCTGACAGAGGCCATTACCCTTGAATCCAGTGGCAATCAGAGCGTACTGCATTTCCAACTCCCTTTCCCTCCAAAACATGTTCCTCCCTCCACCCACCTCCCTAACCCACCCAACTTTCCATAAACTTACCCTCCAAAGAGGGCCCGGGCTGGCGAAGAAATCTCCACCAATGTGACTGTTCAGCTTCCCATTCACACTGCAGAAACACATCTTTTCCCGCAATATAAACCTGAGAACCACAAACCTCCCGCCACCTTACTACCATAGACATATAGCATTTTAGTGACTCCAACAACTGATGCTTCAATTAAACTGACATCTCTGTCTTCCCTTCAGCATTATAAATATAGAGACTGCAGCCCCACATTAGAACAGAAAATAAATGCAGAAAAACAGTGCCTTATTCCCCTGTGCGGCGCATCCTCCTCCTTTTTCATAAAAAGCAGAGTCCCCTCTTCAACCATCCACCTGATGATCACACAGCAGCTTCCTCTCGATTCTGACGAAGGCGATCCTCGTGACTGTCCAGCCATCTTAACGCATCTTTTGAGTTCTCAGCGCCGCAACCCGAAGCTTCGCCGGATACAACATGGAGTATTGAACACGCAGATTCCTCAGTCGTCGTTTGATATCCAGAAATTGCATCCTTCTTTTCTGGACCTCTACAGAAAAATCCGGGTAAAATGACACTTTCACCCCATTCACCCGTATATCTTGCTTTTCCCGGGCCTGCCGAAGAATTAAATCTCTGTCTTTATAATGAAGCAGCTTTACCAGCACAGGTCTTGGCGGCCGTCCAGGTGGACCCGGGCGAGTTGGTACTCTATGGGCTCTTTCCACCGCAAACAATGGTGTCAACGACTCCTTACCAAACACCTCCAGTAGCCATTTTTCTAAATAGGAATCCGGATTGGACCCTTCCACTTTTTCGGGTATTCCCACCATCCTCACGTTATTGCGACGCAGATGATTCTCCAGGTCATCCGTTTTAGATAACAGGTAAGTAACATCCACAGCTACCGCATTTACATCCCTCCTCATGGGCAGCATTCTGTCTTCCACATCACTGACTCTACCTTCCACCGCTGTTATACGCTCCGACACCTTCTGTAGATCGTGCCGTATTATGGAAATATCCTCCTTAATTCCGCCCACCTGGCAGGTGAGTTTAGCTAGCGTGGCATTACATAGGCTTACCGCCGAAAAAACATCCGCCAGCGTGGGCCCAGGCTTATTCAAACTGTGCGAGCCTCGATCCAGCCCTCCTCCTGAGCTGCCTGCAGCATCTTCTCCATTCTCCTCCTCCTCCTCTGATTCCATCTGTGCCCGCAGCGGTTCATATCTGGACCCGGAGCAGCCTGCCTGCTCTTTCCCTCCACCTGTCATCTCTCCTCCAGCATCTGCCTTCATGGGTGTCTTTCTGGCAAAGCGCTCCAGTCGGGATGCCGCCGCCCCTCTCAGGTCCCTGCTCTCTGCCATCATGCACATGTCGGCGCCATCTTGTAAGCCCAGCTCACCTTCCTCTGCCGCCTTAGACTTTCTTGAACGGGTCATTACAGCCTCCAGATTCTGCAGAATCGTGTCACCAGGTTCTCCTCCTTCTCCCCTCTCTGCACAGGTATGTCTCCGTTAGGAGAGTTCAGCCACAGGATGTGTATCAGGATATCGGCAGCGGGAGCTCCGGTTCCTGGGTCCGCTCACATATGCCGCTAAGCCACGCCCCCGAATCCTTACCCTTTGATAAAACAATCAAAGCTGACCTCCTCATTGACTTTGGCAGAGTGCCCGAGGATAGACACTCATTAAATACCGCTGTCAAGAGAGGAACTAGGGTTCCTTTAAAGGTCTTATAGAACTCGGATGTTAAGCCATCCAGCCCTGGCGATTTTTTCAGACCTAGTCCGTCAATCGCCAGCATTACTTCCTCTTCTTTGATTGGATCTATCAAAACATTAAGGGAGGAGTCCTGACCCGGCTCAGGAATAGTTTCAGCCAGGAAAGTCGACAGGTCTGGATCCTGCCTACCCAAAAGGTGAGAGTAGAAGGATCTAACGACCTCCAGAATCCCTGACTTGGATCTCCTCAGGGACCCTGTACTGTCTATTAGTCCTGTCACTATTTTACGACTCACTGACATCTTACAGTTCCTGTAGGGGTCGGGCGAGCGGTACCTCCCGAAATCCCTCTCAAGAACCAAAGATGCGTGCCTATCATACTGACACCTCTTGAGCAACGCTTTCACCCCGGAGATCTCCTCCTGTCTACCTCCGTCCGAGACCAGACGTTCGAGTTTCATCCTCAGCTCCCGATACAGGCGGTACCTGCTCATGGACCTGAGGCCTGAAAGCCGGCGGAAAAATCCTGCCACCCTATATTTGAACAACTCCCACCACTCAGACTTAGTGCCACCTAGATCCAACAAAGGTACCTGGTCCTGGAGAAAATCTTCAAAGGCCTGTCTTATTTCCGCTTCTTCCAGGAGAGTGGAATTCAGCCTCCATATACCTCGACCCATCCGAAGGGATTCTGCAATGTTCAGAGAAAACAAAATCATACAGTGGTCGGAGAATTCCACCTCAACAACGGACACTGGTGAAGAGATGGCTTCCTCCTTCAAAAAAAAACTATCTATCCTAGACCTACAACTTCCTCTTTGATAGGTGAACCCGGGGTGACCTGGGGTATGCCTGATGTGGATATCCACCAGGCGAGCCTCGCTAGCTATGCTATTTAAGGCTACACTATCGTAGGCCGGTCTGTCTATGGAACCTCCTCTATCGCGGGGTCTAACGACAGTGTTAAAATCCCCTCCAAAGATGAACTGTCGCCTAGAAAAAAGGAAAGGCTTAATCCTCATAAAGAGATTTTTCCGGTCCCACTTAGTTTGGGGACCATAGATGTTGATTAATCGCAATTCTTGTCCCTTTATGAGAACATCTAAAATCAGGCACCTTCCCATTTCTAATTCTATCATCCGTTGGCATTTTATCGGTGCGGTGAAAAGAACCGCCACACCGCTATATGGCTCGGCCGCAAGAGACCAGTAGGAGGGCCCGCGTCGCCAATCCCTCCTGGCTTTTACAACGTCTGCCAAAAGTGACAGCCTGGTCTCTTGCAAAAACAAAATGTCAGCTTCAACTCGGCTGAGAAAATCAAAGGCCATAAATTTAGCCATATCTGACTTAATGCTGGCGACATTATGGAAGCAAGCGTCAACGGTGTGGGTACCGCCATCCTGGATGATAAAATTAGATGGCTTTCTTCTTCCCACCCCTGTCATGGTTTGAGGAGGACCCCCCAGACTCTCTTCCTTTTTTTGCACTTTTTTTGGAGGTGGTGGAGTCCATTCCCTCCTGGCGGACCTCCCCCCCTCACTCACACTCCCATCCTCGTCCCCCTGCCCCAGGTTGACCCCTGCCCCAGAGGCCTTTGTACCTCTTGGGGAAGGGGTTCAGCGCCCTCTGAGACCCCTACCTCACCCTCCTCTTCACTTTGCTGAAGAGCTGGAAAATCCATGAGAGCTTGGTAGCGGTTGGGGGAGAGCACCAGAGGGGTGCAGATGTTGCCTTCCGTGGCCGGGGCATGGCCAGATGACTTTGGCCCGCTCAAGATCTTGCCCTGTGTCCCAGGTGTTTTTTTAGGCTGTACCCTCTCTTCCTCACCAACACTTTCATACTGGGAGGATTGAGAGTCTTCAGCCGCTTGCTCCCTCTGGATCCTCCTGACCTCCTCATCCAATTCAGCGTCCCCAAGGGCATCCGTCCTCAGGGCAGGCTCCGGGTTCAGGCCAGAGGTCCGCCCAGTTGCCTGGGTTTCCCTCAGCTCCCTCTCCTTTTCTCCAGCCTTCGATGGTAGGAAGGCTGGAGCCCTTTCCTTGATGTCTTCACTTGCCCTTTTGCTCCGCCATCTCTGTACGCCCCCTCACCCACAGGAGCCACCCCACTCTCTCCTCCTGCAGGCCCGGCGACGGCATTGACCACGGAGCGGGGACACCTACTGAATGGGTGACCTAAGTCACCACACAGGTGACACCTAATCTAGATGACCTTTCCCCCCACAATGAGCACACTTCCGAACAGTGCAGGCTGCACTCAAATGCGAGGGGTCGCCATACCGGTGACACAGCCTCGGTTGCCCCTGGTAGAAGACCAGGATACGATCCCTCCCAAGGAAAGCAGAAGATGGGATGTGGGACACAGTTTGCCCCAGACGTTTAAGTTTCACCATAAACGTCCAGGCCCCCGACCAGATGCCAAACTCGTCCAGGTTCTTCCTGGGCATCTCCGCTACTTCCCCATACCGACTTAGCCAGGTCATGATGTCAACGCAAGAAAGTGACTCGTTACGGGTGAGAACAGTCACCTTCTTGAGACCATTCTGACGGGATATTGCTTGTGCAGCAAAATCCCGCCAGCCGGGCTCGTCCCTCACCAGCTCATAATTCCCCCAGAAGACCTCTAGGCCTCCCGGTTGAACAAAGCTGATGTCGAACTCAGCTGAGCCATGAGGATGTATCAGGGCGAAGATGTCACGCGCCCTGAAGCCCATCCCCAGCAGCAGCTCCACCACCATTTTTCTAGGGGGACAGATTTCATTGCCATGCCACCGGAGACGGACCACATTCCTCCTGACCACAGCCTGCCCGGTTGTCGGGAGTGACCACTGATCTCCTCTTTTCTCTCGGAAGGCCTCTAACCCGTACCTATCTATCCAGAAGGATAGATCCCTCTGCACACCCTCTATGGTTAGGGACTGCTTCCCCTCCCTTAAGGCTTGCAGGAGGCGCTGTTGCAAGTTACCCTCCCCAGGGCCCGAGGACGAAGGCGGGCGGGCCGACGGTCCCCCCCCACTACCCCGGCATAAGTCCTGCTCGGAGCACTGGGCAGGGGAGCGCCAGGCCCCCCCACACTTCCGGCTGAAACATCCTCCCGTGATCCTAACACCCTTTTGGCCAAGCCAGGTTCCACATTATTACGTTTTTCCTTCGCCTTCCCTGCCCTGACCCCAACCCCCACCTCTGCATCATCAGGCGCAACTTTGGATGGGCCGCCAGATGACATAAGCGGCACCTCCACGCAACCCTCCGCATCATTGGTGTCCATGTCACTTGCCAGGGCAGGGAGAGGCACTTCTTAATTTATGTTTTCATTATTTACATTTATTTTTACACTTGCATTTTCATTAGTATTTTTATTTGCATTTACATTTTTATTCACTCTATTATTAACTTTATTCTTCACCATGTTGTTTTCTGCTTGAATCAGCATTTCATATGATGAGCTGCTTTGCAGCGGTCGCTCTATGCATTTGTCAGCCAGGCCACTCCCCTCCTCCACTCTGGAGTGGCCGGCTCCGCCCCTTTCACTTGCCGACCTGCATAGCAGTGGCCGCTCCGTGTGTTTACTAGCCAGGCCACTCCTCTCCTCCATTCAGGAGTGGCTGGCTCCGCCTCCAGCAGAGGCTTCGGCTACTCCCTTGTCCGAGGCGTCGGGGGCCCGCTGGCCTATCACGCTGGCCGGTCCCAGTGCGACCGGACCGGCCACGTTGCAGGCACCCGGCCCGCGGGACAGCGGTGCCCCCGACTTCCGGTCCGCCCCCTCCTCCGGTATGCGGCTCACACCGCATACCGGTCTCCTGGGCTCGCCGTCAGCCGGGACTGGGGCCACGCCCCCTGCAGCGCTCTGACAGCCAGCGCCGCCCACTTCACAGTGAGCGGCGTCCGGCGCCATCTTGCCCGCCCTCGATGTTATCTCCCCGCTTTCCCACCCCGACTCCACTGCAGAAGCCGGGGCTGGGGGGTTTGCGGGTCCTGCACGTCGGACCAGAATCTCTTCTGGCCCGGAGTGCAGGGGAGACCCGTGCACATATACCAGCCTCACCTCTTTCCGCCGTTCTTCAATCTGTTTCTGTTTTTGTTTTTTCCTCCGTCTCCGCTCCGATGCCGCACTCCTCTCTTCCTCTTCCGGGGGCAGCTCCGATCCAAAACTAAACCCCTCCAACGACATGGGGGACTCCTGGTCGCAGATTTGGGTCATCAGACCAGGGGGGTGATCCCCCTCGGACCTGGAGCTGCTCCCCGAATCTGGTGGCCGCACAACATTTGGCACGATCCCGCTGATGGAGGCTTCCCCCGCCTGGCTTGGTGTCTCTGCACCCGCCTCGTTGCGTGCCGGGACCGGCATTGGTATGTCAGGAGTTTCCTCCTCTGAAGTACCTCTGCTTGCTTGTTTACTTCCTCTGCTTGTTGTCAGTTTTTTTTTTGGTTTTTTTCTTCCTGGCTTAATCCGGCCATTTGCAGAAACCTGTCGTCGTCAGAGAAAGCTCCTCCCCCTTCCAAGATTGCGGCTCTCCTGTCTTCTACCTCCTTTACCTCCCGCAGCAGGGAGCAGACCTGTGCCGATTATTTGGCCCTCCTGATGCCGGAGGATTTTGCCGCTCTCTGCCGGGCCACTGTTAGGTCTCCTCGGAGTTGCTGCAGGGATCTCCCCAGGTCTTTATATTCCTCGAGGTGGGCCTCCAGGCGGGAGCCAAAAGTAGTGGCCTCCTCTCCCGGCCTCAGTGACCCCCACTCCACGAGGTCCCTGCAGCCATGGTGTTCCGGTCCTGCTTCTCCATGCTCCGTTACCTCTGCTCTCCTGGCGGCATGCTGCGATGCCCCAGCCGCTTGGGGGGATGAGGCCACATTGCTGCAGCCCCGCGATGTCCTCCTCTCCCCTGGGGCTGGCTGAGCTTTCCCAGCCGGCTGGGATGTCCCTCCACCCCCCACCGGCCTACTCCGGAGGGTGGAGGACCGGGACTCCATCTCCAGATGGAGCCCCCCTCGGGGCACTCTGCTAGCCCAGGCAGGTGTAATAAACCTGGGCAGGTAATAAGGCAGAGTCCCTGGGAAGGTATACACAAAAAACACCACACCCAAAAACAAAGCACCTCCTCTCTCCTCAGAGAGCAAGCCGCATCTGCCAATAAACAGGGTCAATTTTTGTAGGGATTGTCAAAAGCCATTGCTTGTTGCTTTTACATCCATGTATGGAAGAACCCCGGCAGACATCTGCCAATAAAAAGGGTACATTTTTGGAGGGCTTGTCAAAAGCCATTGCTTGTTGCTTTTACATCCATGTATGGAAGAACCCCGGCAGGCATCTGCCAATAAAAAGGGTCAATTTTTGGAGGGCTTGTGAAAAGCCATTGCTTGTTGCTTTTACATCCATGTATGGAAGAACCCCGGCAGGCATCTGCCAATAAAAAGGGTACATTTTTGGAGTTCTTGTGAAAAGCCATTGCTTGTTGCTTTTACATCCATGTATGGAAGAACCCCGGCAGGCATCTGCCACCATAAAGGGTACATTTTTTGAGGGCTTGTGAAAAGCCATTGCTTCTTCTTTTACCACCTTATATGTATGAACCCTGGCAGGCATCTGCCGCCAAAAATGGTTAATTTTTGTACCTTTTTTAACAATGCATTAAGCATACAACATGCACAAGTGCAGTGGTTTCTGTTAGTTATCACCGTGGCCCATCAGTTTTCCTATAGCCATACATGTTGGCGTAACTTTGACACTAACTTTGCCTTAAAGACAGCTCAAAAGTACTTGGATACACTCATGGGTGACCTAAGAGTGTTATACAGGGCTTCTAGGGCTTTTAAACAGTGTTATACAGGATTTTTAGGGGCTTTCTTGTATTACAGGTGTAAAAGGGCTATATACATATAACTATAAATATAATAATATATATATACTCACTTACTACACACTCATCCACGTGTGTACAAGGGCTAGTATAATAGCTGGGTTTCACCTACTTGGTCGCCCACTATTACTACCCCCTTTATATTCAGGGTCACTAGGGTTATGCCTAGTTCCCCTACCTTTTCCTTATACTAACGTCTACTTGCTTTGCTTCTATAAATACAATTGTATAGTAAATAAAGGGTAATATTTATTACTAACAATAATCACACTTACATATACAATACACCAAACTAAACACAGAACACAGTAACCGATCACCGTATAGTATCAGTATACCCCAATACATATAACACGTTAATATATACTGAGTATACTCACACTATACGTAGTACAGTATAAGCACGGTATCCTATGTTATGCCTCCACCCGCATACCTAAACATACATATGAATACAGTTACATTACAATCCAATACACGCTACCTAATATCACTTTCCCTATACTCTAAGGGTTCAGCAATGGGTTATCAAGGGGAATGGGTTGCTGTGTAAATGGTGGGAAGGGGTTAAACAGGTACAGCAGGGCTAGCAAGTTAGTTACTCAGGGCAGCAAGGGTAAACAGGGACTCAGGGCTACAAGGGTTGAAGTAAGGAGGGGGAAAGAATAACGTGTAGTTGCTGCTACATTTGGATACTTAGCAGTCCATGTGGTACAAGTTGGTGTGGTCTCTCAGCAAGGGCCATGAGCCAAGAGCAGGCCAGGAGGGAAGAGGAGACCCTTAGTGGTGCCAGGTAGCAGGAACAAAAGAGAAAAAGCTTTGGGAACGTTTGTCCTTTTAAACATCCCCGTCCACACCTGTGTGACCTCACAGGCTCATGCATGTGAAAGGGAGGGGCCTGGGCCTCATGGAATACCATTATCTAGTAGGTGAATGGGTATACACCTTTCTGGAGGGACAAATCTATATATATCTACACTCACATGTATATAGATATAAATATATAAAACACTTCCCTTTACAATCCCCCTGTTGTCGGGAACACGACAATGAAATTTGTGGAAGTGTTTGTTCTGTATTACCCCCTCAACCTTGTTACTGGTAATGGTCGTAGATGGAATGAAGTATACTATTGGACCTAGATACGTGACATCAGCTATCTCCTCAAGGACACCTTCCCGCCAGTCCTCCAACTCTGGAGTCTAGTGTCGAAATAAAAGAAACCTCACAGTTCATAGAATGAAGTTGAAATTAAATCTCTTAGTCCATAGAACGAAGCCTCAAGGTCCATAGAACGAGGTTGAAACAAAACCTTCACAGTCCATAGAACTCTGTCTCAAAGTGGATTGAAACTCCAAGTCTCTATCCTTGATCTTCTTTCTTGAATCTTGATCTGTCTTATAAATATTTTCCTCTTTAGCGGCGGAACAAGGTTGAAACAAAACCTTCACAGTCCATACAACTCAGTCTCAAAGTCGATTGAAACTCCAAGTCTCTATCCTTGATCTTCTTCTTTCTTGGATCTTGATCTTTCTTATAAATCTTTTCCACTTTAGCGGCGTCAGCAGGTCTTTTAGCGGCCGATCCCATTTGAGCATGCCAACCCGTGTAAGGCTACTTGTGCCCTCACACGGTCAGCCTTGGAATGGCTTAGCCCGCCTTTCGACAACCTTTGTACGCAATCCGTTATCTTTCCAAATCTTTTCAGTATCTTGATTGAAGACGAAACAATCTTTGTGGGCCGATATCCATGTCTCTATCATGGCAGGTTAACATCCCCAAGGAGGAGATGATGTCTTAGTACCCAGGAATCTACAGTGGGGTGGAGCATCGCCTTCCATTTTCCCTCTAGCATTATATCCATCATCGTATTGACCATACCAGTTCTCAGGTTGAGGTAGCAAATACCTACCAGGGTGTGTGTGTACCTTACCTGTCCCTAATGGTTCCTACACACTACCCACTCATACATACAAAATGTAAAATAATCAAAAATACAAAAATATTCCGCCCCAAACCATAGGTATATGTAACGACGGGGGTAGGGAAACGAACAAGTGAGCCCTAATCTACCCGCCACTCTGTCCCTGCCTACTTGCAACGACCCCCCCTAGGCAACGGGGTACAACTGGGCGGCGGTCCCTACGCTCAGTAAGTGCACGAGACAAACATACAAGGGAATACAAAGCAAAGGGAAAGGGGCAGTTGCCCACGGCAACACCGTGAGCAACCAGGGTGGTGAACGAGCCAAGTCAAACCAGGAGAGCACGAGGTATCAAACGCAGAGCAGGAGAGTAGTCAGTAAGCCAGGGTCAGTATGGAGCAGGATCAAATAGTAGGAAACGACACGGAAAGAATCACAAGCAAGGAGGAACAGGAAAGGCAGGTATAAATAGACAGAGGGCGGGAGCTAGCTGAGTCTGGCCAGGCTGCGATAGGCTCTCCCACTCCTAAGCCTGCCAGCCTGAGTGGTGGAAGCTGGAGTCAGTCTCAGAGACATAGACTCAGGTGAAGACTGATTATCTATGGGCGTTAACCCCGAAGCTGTGCCTGGCAGATCCTTTACAGTACCCCCCCCCCCCGCCTTTTATGAGGGGCTACCGGACCCTTTCTAAGTGGACCTGGTTTATTGGGGAAACGAAGGTGGAACTTTCTGACCAATACCCCAGCGTGAACATCCCGAGCGGATACCCAAGTCCTCTCCTCAGGCCCGTATCCTCTCCAATGGACCAGGTACTGGAGGGAGCCTTGGACCATCTTGCTGTCCACAATCTTGGCCACCTCGAATTCCACCCCCTCAGGGGTGAGAACGGGAACAGGAGGATTCCTCGAGGGAGCCAAGGACGGGGAGCAGCGTTTAAGGAGGGAGGCATGAAACACGTCGTGTATACGAAAAGATGGGGGTAACTCCAGCCGGAAGGAGACAGGATTGAGGACTTCAATGACCTTATACGGCCCAATAAACCGGGGAGCAAACTTCTTGGACGGGACCTTAAGACGCAAGTTCCTAGACGATAACCACACCAGATCCCCGACCATAAACATGGGGTTTGCAGAACGTTTTCTATCAGCCTGAGTTTTTTGTATGCTCTGGGATGCCTCTAGGTTCTTCTGAACCTGGGCCCAGACTGTGCACAGTTCCCGATGAACGACCTCTACCTCGGGATTGTTGGAACTACCAGGTGAAACGGAGGAGAACCGTGGATTAAACCCAAAATTACAGAAAAAGGGGGAGACCCCTGACGAGTTACTGACCCGGTTATTAAGGGAAAATTCAGCGAGGGGAATGAATGAGACCCAATCATATTGACAGTCAGAGATAAAACACCTTAAATATTGTTCTAGAGATTGATTAGTCCTCTCCGTTTGGCCATTGGTTTCAGGATGGAAGGCAGAGGAGAAGGACACATCAATCTCCAACTTTTTACAGAAGGCTCTCCAAAACAAAGAAACAAATTGTACCCCTCTGTCCGAAACAATATTGACAGGGACCCCATGGAGACGCAGGATGTGTTTGACAAACAAGGTAGCTAACGTCTTGGCGTTGGGTAGTTTCTTGAGGGGCACAAAGTGTCACATCTTACTGAAGCGGTCTACTACCACCCACACCACCGACTTGCCTTGGGATGGAGGCAAATCGGTGATAAAATCCATGGAGATATGTGTCCAGGGTCTCTGGGGAATGGGCAACGAACATAGTAAGCCCGCTGGTCGGGAACTGGGAGTTTTGGACCTAGCACAAACCTCACAAGCGGCGACGTAGGCCTTAACGTCTTTAGGCAACCCAGGCCACCAATAGTTTCTGGCAATGAGGTGTTTGGTACCCAGGATGCCTGGATGACCAGATAGTGCGGAGTCATGATTTTCCCTAAGTACCCTTAGCCGGTATTGCAGGGGAACAAACAGCTTGTCCTCTGGAAGGTTCCCGGGAGCTGAACCTTGATCAGCCGCAATTTCAGAGACTAAATCAGAATCAATAGAAGAAATGATTATACCGGGAGGCAAAATACAAGCAGGATCTTCCTCCGAAGGAGGGCTGGCCATGAAGCTACGCGACAGTGCATCGGCCTTAATATTTTTAGACCCAGCCCTATAGGTAACCAAAAAGTTGAATCTGGTAAAAAATAGCGCCCATCGAGCTTGTCTCGGGTTTAGCCTCCGGGCAGATTCTAGGAAAACCAGATTCTTGTGGACGGTAAGGACCGTTACCTGGTGCCTAGCCCCCTCCAGGAAGTGGCGCAACTCTTCAAATGCCCATTTAATGGCTAAGAGTTCGCGGTTGCCAATATCATAGTTACTCTCAGTGGGCAAAAACTTCCTGGAGAAGTAGGCACAGGTGCGGAGATGGGTGAGGGACCTGGTACCCTGGGACAAGACAGCCCCCACTCCCACCTCGGATGCGTCAACTTCCACAATAAATGGCTCCATTTGGTTGGGCTGAACCAGCACCGGGGCCGAGATAAAGCACTTCTTAAGGACCTCAAAAGCCTGGACAGCCTCAGGAGGCCAGTGGAGGAGATCAGCACCTTTGCGAGTGAGGTCCGTAAGAGGCTTAGCGATGACCGAGAAGTTAGCAATAAATCTCGTGTAATAATTAGCGAACCCCAAAAAACACTGTAACGCCTTCAGGGAGGCAGGTTGGACCCATTCCGCCACAGCCTGAACCTTGGCGGGGTCTATGCGGAATTCATGAGGAGTGAGCATTTGACCCAAAAATAGTATCTCCTGTACCCCAAACACACATTTTTCGGTTTTTGCAAACAGTTTGTTTTCCCGAAGGACCTGGAGCACCTTCCTGACATGCTCAATGTGGGAGGACCAGTCCTTGGAAAACACCAGTATGTCATCAAGGTACACTACAAGGAATATCCCAAGGTTATCTCTCAAAATCTCATTTATGAAATTCTGGAAGACCGCCGGAGCATTACACAACCCAAAGGGCATGACGAGGTATTCGAAATGACCTTCGGGCGTGTTAAACGCAGTCTTCCACTCATCCCCCTCTTTGATGCGGATAAGGTTATACGCCCCCCGTAGATCAAACTTAGAGAACCATTGGGCCCCCTGAACCTGATTAAAGAGATCAGGAATCAAAGGAAGGGGATACTGGTTCCTTACAGTGACCTTATTCAGGTTACGGTAGTCAATGCATGGCCTAAGACCACGGTCCTTCTTCCCTACGAAGAAGAAGCCAGCACCTACCGGAGAAGTAGAGGGGCGAATGTAACCCTTGGCCAGGCATTCCTGGATATACTCTCTCATGGCTTCACGTTCGGGACAAGAAAGATTAAATATCCTACCCTTAGGAAGCTTAGCTCCTGGTACCAATTCGATAGCGCAATCGTATTCTCTATGAGGAGGTAACACTTCGGAGGCCTCCTTAGAGAAAACATCAGCAAAGTCCTGAACAAACTCAGGTAGCGTGTTCACCTCCTCAGGGGGAGAAATAGAATTAACAGAAAAACATGACGTCAAACATTCATTACCCCATTTGGTAAGCTCCCCAGTATTCCAGTCAAACGTGGGATTATGCAACTGCAACCAGGGAAGGCCTAAAACCAAATCGGACGATAATCCCTGCATCAGCAGTACAGAGCACTGCTCCAAATGCATGGAGCCAACAAGGAGTTCAAAAACAGGGGTATGCTGTGTAAAATAACCATTAGCAAGAGGAGTGGAGTGGAGTCGATACCCACTACCGGGACAGGTTTAAGCAAATCAATCAAAGGCATAGCAAGAGACCTAGCAAATTCCACAGACATGATATTAGCAGAGGACCCTGAATCCACGAAGGCACTGCCGGTAGCAGACCTACCACCAAAAGAGACCTGAAAGGGAAGCAAGATCTTATTACGTTTCATATTTACGGGAAATACCTGTGCGCCCAAGTGACCTCCCCGATGATCACTTAGGCGCGGAAGTTCTCCGGCTGCATTCTTACGCTTAGGACAGTTGTTCACTTGATGCTTGTTATCCCCACAGTAGAAGCAGAGACCATTCTTCCTGCGGAAATCTCTACGTTGTTGGGGGGACACGGAGGCCCCGAGTTGCATAGGTACCTCTGAGTCTTCCGGGGAGGAACGAAGCAACGGAACCTCGGAAGGCATCATGGGGGAGTCGGAGGAGAAAACACATAAACGTTCACGTTGTCGTTCCCTGAGACGTCGGTCAAGTCGTACCGCTAAAGCCATAACCTGGTCTAGGGAGTCAGAAGAGGGATAGCTAACTAGCAGGTCTTTCAGGGCATTCGACAGACCCAGCCTAAACTGGCACCTTAAAGCAGGGTCATTCCACCGAGAAGCTACGCACCACTTCCTAAAGTCAGAACAATACTCCTCAACAGGTCTCTTACCCTGACGTAAGGTCACCAGCTGACTCTCGGCAAAGGCAGTCCTGTCGGTCTCGTCATAAACGAGTCCGAGAGCAGAAAAGAAACGATCAACGGAGGAAAGTTCAGGGGCGTCAGGAGCCAAGGAGAAGGCCCACTCTTGGGGCCCTTCCTGGAGCCGGGACATAATTATACCCACCCGCTGGTTCTCAGAACCTGAGGAATGAGGCTTTAAGCGAAAGTAAAGCCTACAACTCTCCCGAAAGGAGAGAAAAGCCCCCCGGTCCCCTGAGAACCGGTCGGGCAACTTGAGGTGGGGTTCAAGAGGTGAGGTGAGGGTGACTACCATGGTATCATCAGGCTGGTTGACCCTCTGAGCCAGGGCCTAGACCTGTAGGGAGAGACCCTGCATTTGCTGAGCCAGGGTCTCAAGGGGGTCCATAGTAGTGACAGGGACCAGGGTAGACTAGGTATGGGCTTGTGATTATGTAACGACGGGTGTAGGGAAACTAACAAGTGAGCCCTAATCTACCCGCCACTCTGTCCCTGCCTACTTGCAACGACTCGCCCTAGGCGACGGGGTACAACTGGGCGGCGGTCCCTACACTCAGTAAGTGCACAAGACAAACATACAAGGGAATACAAAGCAAAGGGAAAGGGGCAGTTGCCCACGGCAACACCGTGAGCAACCAGGGTGGTGAACGAGCCAAGTCAAACCAGGAGAGCACGAGGTACCAAACGCAGAGCAGGAGAGTAGTCAGTAAGCCAGGGTCAGTATGGAGCAGGATCAAATAGTAGGAGCTGTAGCTGGGCCAGGAAACCACACGGAAAGAATCACAAGCAAGGAGGAACAGGAAAGGCAGGTATAAATAGACAGACGGCGGGAGCTAGCTGAGTCTGGCCAGGCTGCGATAGGCTCTCCCACTCCTAAGCCTGCCAGCCTGAGTGGTGGAAGCTGGAGTCAGTCTCAGAGACATAGACTCAGGTGAAGACTGATTATCTATGGGCGTTAACCCCGAAGCTGTGCCTGGCAGATCATTTACAGTATATGTACATATAGAGATTCATGCTCAACCAGCATCTCTCACTACTCCTCCATAAACACGTGAAAGGTACACATGTAAATGGGGTGACTACAGGCTGTAAATATATGTCCACCTACACGTACATACTCACTCGCTGTGGGACGGGCACGTCCTCACTGAGTATACCTATGTTGCTGACACATATCTACACCTAGAATGTCTATACGTACACCTTGAAAGTTTTTGTACGACACATTGATACATATTACATTACACAAATATATATATACATAAACTTCACGATTACGGGTCGCAGGACAGTATTGCTTTTATGTCCTTAGTCCAAGTTCATGCTTTTACGCCTGACCTAATTTACTTGGTCGGCAAGTCCTTTCACCCATCAGTACTATCACAGGGTGGATGAGCAGGTTGAAGAAGAAAATTGCTTTGGGGTTGTAGCCAAACAGGCTCTCCCATCAGGACACCTCTGAGTCTCTTTTCAGGGAATGGGATGGAGGCTCGATTCTCAGACTCTTTAAGCTCCTCCACGATATCCTCTTCCTCACTGAACTCAGGATCATCTGGAGTCTTATAGGAGCATCTGATATCGAGCCCCTACTCAGGGGTGACTGGTCTGCTACATCGATACCTGTGATAAATCAAAAAGGTACAATGCTCCTTGGAGGAGTATTCCTCTTCCGGTGCAATTAGTCGCACAGATGGTGTGGTAAACATATTGTACTAACTCCAATACCCTTGACCCATGTATCTTAAGCTTGAAGAGGGTATTGGGTTGATCTTTATCTCACAGGTCCCCTTAGTATCTCAACACTGGTGTCTAAGCACCCGGTCCTAACTACCTTGGCAGAGGATCGCATCCTCCTCCTTCCAACATCCATCTCTACAGACAGATATGGATGGCTGCCCTTACAGGTTAGGATATCTGAGGGGAGCTGTAGATGATGTACCATTTTGTGGATCTTCACAATTCTCATATTTGTGGAACTATATCCCCATCTTACCAAACCCATTTTCTTAAAATCAAGATATGGGTGTAATGCCAGGGTAACCTCCCCCTGTCAACCTTTCCTAAAGGACCACTCCAGTTAAACACAAAGGAATCAGCCATACTGTTATTCGCTGTTTTTAATTGCACTCGCATTAGGCCTCAGATGGAGTTGTGTTACCTGTCTGATAATAACAACTTCAACGTTCTCCTAATAGACTGCAACCAAAACATTTTGCGATTATAGATGTAAATGTATTATCATCGTGAATTTCAAGGTCTAGGTGCGCAGCATAACATAACACTATAAGTGAACTTAAGTTACCTGTCCGTACCTCTATACCTAATATAAGTTCACAGAACAAGCAAATACATCACTATTCATTGGCTGGTTCTTCAGTTGTATTCCTGGAGTGGTTTTCTAATTATGCATTATAAATACAGGCAACACCCATATAGTATAAATACATATTACTGATAACCAGGGATATACCACAATAGAATCTGTAAAGGAGCCTGTAAAGGATCTGCCAGGCACAGCTTCGGGGTTAACTCCCTTAATTAATCAGTCAGCACCTGAATCTACATCCCTGAGACTGACTCCAGCTTCCACCACTCAGGCTGGCAGGCTTAGGAGTGGGAGAGCCTATCGCAGCCTGGCCAGACTCAGCTAGCTCCCGCCCTCTGTCTATTTATACCTGCATTTCCTGTTCCTCCTTGCTTGTTATTCTTTTTTGTGTGGTTTCCTGGCCCAGCTACAGCTCCTTCTATTTTGTTCCTGCTCCATACAGACCCTGGCTTACTGACTACTCTTCTGCTCTTCGTTTGGTACCTCGCACACTCCTGGCTTGACTCGGCTCCTTCACCACTCTGGTTGCTCACGGTGTTGCCGTGGGCAACTGCCCCTTTCCCTTGCTTGTATTCCCTTGTATGTTTGTCGTGCACTTACTGAGTGCAGGGACCGCCGCCCAGTTGTACCCCGTCGCCTAGGGCGGGTCGTTGCAAGTAGGCAGGGACACAGTGGCGGGTAGATTAGGGCTCACTTGTCCGTTTCCCTACCCCCGGTCATTACAGAGCCACAAAAGAAAACACAACGACAACAAAAGAACTGTGAACAAACAACAGAGCATACAGGAAAAGGGAGACCATAAACACACCTTACAGACAAAGAGATAACACTTAAGTATGGACATGTAAATTATGGCCTACTTAAAATTCACAGCTGAATTCCAAACCAGTTCTGGTTAGTTATTCAGTTCTTTGAACACATGGTTTAGCAAATGTGTGGGGGAGATACTCATGTAGCCATTTTGTCCTTTCCTATAGTCACAATTTGATGTAATGTGGCCATTTTCTATTGTTTCATTACTAGGCTTTCCACGGTTGCTCATACCATGGCAGTTTCTAGCAATATGTCCCATCTGACCACATTTAAAACATTTAACAGGACCACATTGCTTAGTACCCAAAGACTTGCAGTACTTTGCAATATGGCCTGAGCCGGCACATGCAAAACATTTAACATTACATGCTCTGCTGGACTTAGGGCAGTCACCAGTGCATGATCTCTTAAAGTTCTGCATGGCTAGGGCCGCACTTCTGACTATCGTACGCTTACATTTGCGTAACACTTTCGTAACAATGTTACCTTCAGGATTCCGGATGGGATCACGATTTGGGACATCTGATCCATCACTCTTTCTACTCCCCCCTTTTTGCCCTGTAGAGGGCAAACTTACAGCAGAATCAGGCCTTGAAAAAGACAAGGCCGGTAACATTTTTGAGAAATCTTTTATGATGTTTTGCATACTGGCAACCAATTGTGACCTAGCAGCAAGCTCATCATTCACATTCAACTTGGCAATGATGGCATCCATATATGCCGCCTTATCCTTAAACGCATTGATCACAGCATAAGACCCAGTCAGCTGTGCATCAATATCATCACCACGATTTTTCAAAACTATCACCTGCGATTCCAGCATGCAAATTTGCTTATCTCTATCAATGTTACATTGAGCATTCTCTGCCAGTTGTGTCTGCAAAGCAGAAACCTGCTTCACATTGTTAACACACCACTGGCAGTGAAGATTTGGGGAATCACTCTTTTCTGAGTGATCAGGCTTCCACGTCTCTTCATAAACACATATCAGTTTAGCAAGCATGTGGAGCCTTTTGGAGGTTTTGTTAAAAACACTCCTCTTGCTTATGCACATCTTATCATGCGCATAAGCCTCGTCCAGCAGAGTGGACCACAGCATTCCTGCTGACTTGTATGTAGAGGGGGGTACTGGGTTGAATGAACTATGTTTAGAAAGTTTTTTTAAGTGTGGAGAAATCCATACTTACTCTATCAGAAGTCCTCTTGGTTACTGCATAAGACTCTAATGTATTGCTCGATCGCCCGACGATTTGTCGCCGTAGATCAGCACACCGCAAAGCAAACTAAAAACGTTAATACCTTAGAAAAACAAAACAAAAAACAATAGGTTCGCTGTTCTCAGTTGTATCCTGTATTAAGCCTTAAATAAAATTATGTTACTCGTCCAAACTTCAAGGTCTGGGCGCACAGCATAACATAACACTTCACTGTGTACGTATGTTATCAGTACACGCCTCTCCGCCTATCTTAGTTCACCTTTTAACACCGTTTTATTGTACAAAACACAGAAATAAATTGAAAACAGTTCGGGCCTCGGCTCGCCAAATGTAAAAGGGCTATATACATATAACTATAAATATAATAATATATATATACTCACTTACTACACACTCATCCACGTGTGTACAAGGGCTAGTATAATAGCTGGGTTTCACCTACTTGGTCGCCCACTATTACTACCCCCTTTATAATCAGGGTCACTAGGGTTATGCCTAGTTCCCCTACCTTTTCCTTATACTAACGTCTACTTGCTTTGCTTCTATAAATACAATTGTATAGTAAATAAAGGGTAATATTTATTACTAACAATAATCACACTTACATATAAAATACACCAAACTAAACACAGAACACAGTAACCGATCACCGTATAGTATCAGTATACCCCAATACATATAACACGTTAATATATACTGAGTATACTCACACTATACGTAGTACAGTATATACACGGTATCCTATGTTATGCCTCCACCCGCATACCTAAACATACATATGAATACAGTTACGTTACAATCCAATACACGCTACCTAATATCACTTTCCCTATACTCTAAGGGTTCAGCAATGGGTTATCAAGGGGAATGGGTTGCTGTGTAAATGGTGGGAAGGGGTTAAACAGGTACAGCAGGGCTAGCAAGTTAGTTACTCAGAGCAGCAAGGGTAAACAGGGACTCAGGGCTACAAGGGTTGAAGTAAGGAGGGGGAAAGAATAACGTGTAGCTGCTGCTACACGTGAATACTTAGCAGTCCATGTGGTACAAGTTGGTGTGGTCTCTCAGCAAGGGCCATGAGCCAAGAGCAGGCCAGGAGGGAAGAGGAGACCCTTAGTGGTGCCAGGTAGCAGGAACAAAAGAGAAAAAGCTTTGGGAACGTTTGTCCTTTTAAACATCCCCGTGCACACCTGTGTGACCTCACAGGCTCATGCACGTGAAAGCGAGGGGCCTCGGCCTCAAGGAATACCATTATCTAGTAGGTGAATCGGTATACACCTTTCTGGAGGGACAAATCTATATATATCTACACTCACATGTATATAGATATAAATATATAAAACACTTCCCTTTACAACAGGTTCGGTCCGAATCGAACTTTTTCACGAAATTCGGCGAATCTGCCGAACCGAACTTTTCATAAGTTCGCTCATCTCTAAACACAGTGATAACTCGGAGTACAGATAATGTAGTAGTGTTACCTGCAGTCCTATGTAACACCACAGATAACACACAGTGATAACTCTGAGTACAGATAATGTAGTAGATGCACACACAGAAATATATACACATACAGATACAGGGGCATTTCTAAAGGCTTATGAGCCCTGGTGCAAGAATTTAGCTTGGGCCCCCTACCCCTTCCCAACAGCACCAGACCCCTGCACACACAGTATAATGCTCCCCATAGCTGACCCCACAGTATAATGCCCCACAGCTGCCCCCCACATTATAATGCCCCTATAGATGCCCACACACAGTATAATGCCCCCATATCTTCCCACACAGTATAATGCCCCATAGATGCCCCCACACAGTATTATGCCTCCCATAGCTGCCCCCAAAGTATAATGCCCCCACAGCTGCTCCCACAGTATATTGCCATCCATAGCTGCCCCATACAGTATAATACCCCCATTACAATATAGTGCCCCATACAGTATAATGTACCCATAGCTGCCACATACAGTATAATGCTCCCCATAGCTGTGCCATACACTATAATGTCCCATACAGTATAATGTCCCCATAGCTGCCCCATACACTATAATGTCCCATACAGTATAATGCCCCCCATAGCTTTCCTATACATTATAATGCCCCACACAGTATAATGCCCCATACAGTCTAATGCCCACTATAGCTGCACCATACAGTATAATACCCCCCATAGCTGCCCCATACACTATAATGTCCCATGCAGTATAATGCCCCCATAGCTGCCACATACAATATATCACCCCCATACAGTATAATGCCCCATAGCTGTCCCACACAGTATAATGCCCACCATAGCTGTCCCATACAGTATAATGCCCCACACTCTATAATGCCCACCATAGCTGTCCCATACAGTATAATACCCCACACAGGTTAATACCCCCCATAGCTGCCACATACAGTATAATGCCCCCATACAGTATAAGTCCCCTGCATAGCTGTTTCATACAGTATAATGCCCCCCATACAGTATAATGCCCCCAATATTACTGTCCCATACAGTATAATCCCCCATACAGTATAATGCCCTCCCATAGAGGTCCCATACAGTATAATGCCCCCATACAGTATAATGCCCTCCATAGTGGCCACATACAGTATAATGTCCCCATACAATATAATGCCCCCTATAGCTGCCCCATATAGTTTAATTCCCCCCATAGCTGTCCCCCATATAGTATAATGCCCACTCAGCAGCTACCACATGAGACCCCCTTCCTTACCCAGTATAATGCCCCATATATACGTACCTAATAGAAAAATAATAACATAATTACTTACCTATCCCCGTTTCCACAACAGGTGGAGAATCCTTCTCCGGTCTGCACTTTGAGGGACTTGGCGCAGACAGCCGCGATGACATTAATACATTGCGCCTGCCTGCGCCGAGCCACTCGCGGCACAGTGAATGCTGGAGCAAGGCTCTGAGCTGAGGATGCAAATACAGTTGGAAGCACGGTCAGCGCTATGTGGCAACTGCGACCGTTGCAACCCCTATGGCTACGCCACTGTACAGATACATATATAGGCACTTAGACACACATACACACATACTGGAACTTATACACACACAAACACAGAGACACACAGACAAATAAAGGCACAAACAGACAGACTGAGCACTCACATCTCCTTCCTCACAGGCTTCTTGCAGGCTGGACTGTGGGCGGAGCTAACTGTGCCTCGGACAACACGTTCTTGCCAAATATATATATGATACTGCAGAGGCGTAGCTAGGTTCTCCTGCACCCAGGGCAAAGATTCAGCTTGGCGCCCCCCCCCCCCCTCCAATCTCTTTCCCCACATCTCCTTCCCACTCACCATGTTTGCTTTCTCTACGAATCAATGAGGTGTAACTTTTTTTTTCACTTTTATTTTAATGTAACTGAAGCATAAAAGCATAAAGCCATTTGTATATTTTACAAGCAGTATAGTTCTATGTGCGGTCCTTGTTTCGCGGATCCGTGATATGCAGTCATATAAATGGCAACAGATGTGTGCTTGAGGCCTTAGGCCTCATGCCCACTTCAGTTTTTTTCATCAGGTTGCTATCCGTTGTTTTAACTGATAGCACCCAGACACATTAATTTCAATGGGGCCATGCACACTTGCGTTGTTTTAACGGAACCGTGCCGCGGTTCCCTCAAAAATAGGGCAGGTCGAACTCCTGCCCGTTTTTGATGGAACAGTCTCGGCCTTTGCATTGATTTGGTCCGTGAAACAACGGACTGCACACGGAAGCCATCCGTGTACGGTCCGTGATTCACGGAACCGTCATTAGTGGCCGTACAAAGGCCGACGGAAGTGTGCATGAGGCCATACAGTCAAATCCTTCCTCCCCACTAAAACAATTAATACAGAATCCCCTCACCCCACACATAATATTTACAGTCATGTCCCCCCTCATATCAGTCCGGAGCTCCGTGGAGGGATCTTCATGTTATGAAGGGTCACACATTGCAGGCAGGAGGAGAGCTGTGTGTAAGACTGCTCCTCTTCAGCCCTCTCTTCCTCCATCCTCCTTGCCTGTCTGCTAGGTAAAAAGCTGGGGCTGAACACTTCAATGGTGTTCTCCTCACAGGCAGAGTGTATGGCCGGCTGCATTATATAACTTCACATGTGATGTATAAAGCAGTCGCCCGGAGCACACACGCTCTACCTGTGCAGGAGAACATCGTGCATTACATTACACAGCTCCCGCTCCTGTCCCCTGCGCTGCCCATGGCACTAAATGTCTATGGGGGTACCGGCCCCGAGGGCACATGCCTCCACTCCCCTGGTCGGCTCCCCCCCTTCCTTCCCTTGTAGTTGCGCCTGGGGCACATGCCCCGCCTGCCCCGCCCTAGCTACGCCCCTGGATACTGCAATAATTTTTGTAAAATACAGAATAGCACATGCATACAGATTATTTACATTTCCTCTTTTTTTTTTAGACTTTAGTTGCTTTGTTTTTGCACTTGTGCATTTTAAAAGTTGAAAACAATTAGGCCCTATTCACACGACAGGGTTTCCCGGGCCGTGTGACGTCCGTTCAAAAAACGGCCGTCACACAGCCGCAGTAGGAACGATAGACCCCAAATGAGGCTATTAACACGACCAACTTTTTGACGGCCCATCAAAAAATGAGACATGCCCTATTTTCAGCCGTTCTCCCAGCCGCCGACCTCCCATAGAAGTCTATGGGGTCCGGTAATACACGGCCATCACTTGTATGTGTTCCGAGTGACGGCCGTGTCTTCAGTCGCTTGCTCTCTCCTCCTCCTCACATTGCGAAGTGCATGTGAGGAGGAGGAAGAGGTTATCTTTTTGCTCCCCAATCCTTGGCCACAGCTTTGGCAAGGCTGTGGCCAGGGATAGGGTATTTCGCTCCCGGAGAAGTCCCTGACATCACTGTCCATATATGGACACAGTGACGTCAGGAACTTCTGAAGTGGAATCCCCGGAGTTTTCATTCCAGGGTAAGTCCCTGACTTCACGGTCCATATATGGACATTGAAGTCAGGGACTTCTCCTGGAACGGTCCCCTACAGTGACGCTATCTACAGAAAGGTAGGGAGGTGCTATGTAAAAGAGTGCTGTGTAGAACTACCTACAGGGGGCTGTGTGGCATTACCTGCAGGGGGTTGTGTGGCATTACCTACAGGGGCTGTGTGGCATGTAGCGTCCATGGCCACGGGCCGTCTGGTTTACTTACCTCCAGACGCACGCAGCCATGGATCTGTGAGCACTGGTCCCCATCTCCTTCCTAAGAGATGGCAGCACTCACTTCCGCACCGGTCCGCTGTGTCCCGTAGGGTGCTCACGCTCATGCCAGCTCTTAAAGGGCCAGCGCGCACAGGAAAACAATCATTATCAACTCACATGATTTCCTGGACTATAAGAAAGCCTCTGCCCTTCTGATCCTTGCCTGAGCATTGTTTGTCATATCCTAGTTTGTCTAAGCAAATGGTCTCCTAGTGTTTTCAAGTTCCAGTGTTCCCTGTTCCTGTATCCTGTGTTCTGTATCCCGTGCTATCCTAGTCAAGTGCCGTGCTGTGCTGTAGTTGTGCTGTGCTGTATCTATGCCTGTCCTGATACTCCACGCCTGACGTCTACCTGCTGCCTAGTCCCAGCTGAGCCTGCATTGCTACTATCCGAGCTGCCACAGGTACCCTATACGAACTATAGACTTTGACTTGCACCCTGTTGGCCAGCTGCCATACCGCCAAGGCGATACGGCCCAATGGGTCCACGAACCCTACATGACAGTACGCTCAGGCCATGGACCCCGCTGGTCGATCCAAGACCATGACAACGTCACAACAGATGCGGGTGGATATGCTAGACCTCCGGTCTCGACAGAATCAACTCGTCCAGGCCTTGAATATTCTCGCACATCGGTAGGAGGCACAAGCTGCTGTTCCTCCTACTTCACCTCCTGGCAGTGCTGATCCTCAGACTGCACCTCCTGGCAGTGTTGATCCTCGTTTTTCTTTGCCACTTCCTGACCGCTATGATGGAGAAGCAGGTACCTGTCGTGGATTTTTGAACCAGTGCCAGATCCACTTCAGCCTGTATCCTAGGGCATTTTCGTCTGATGGTGCAAGGGTCGCTTTCATCACCTCTCTTCTTACTGGCAGGGCCCTTGCATGGTCGAACCCTATCTGGCAGAGACAAGGACCATAGACCCGTGAATTCCAAGGGTTCCTCTGGACATTTTGCACGGTGTTTGAGGAGCCTGGGCGAGCCTCCTCTGCAGTGGCTTCCTTGTTGAACCTACGCCAAGGAGACATCTCTGTGGACGAGTACGCCATCCACTTCCGCACCCTGGCGGGAGAACTGTTGTGGAACAATGAGGCCCTTGTGGCTACATTCTGGCATGGACTGTCTCCTAAAATTAGAGACGAACTTGCCGCTCAAGACCTGCCATCTACCCTGGATGACCTCATCCTTCTGGCTGCTGATTAATAGAAGGCTCCGAGAACGGCTCCAAGTGGTTCGTCGGGAGGGAGCTCTTCCTAGTCCGGCTCCTACCTTGCAGCAACCCCTGCCATCCTCAGATGCCGATCCTCCTAAGGAGTCTGTGAGGATGGGCCAATGTATGATATCTACCAAGGAGAGACAACGCAGACGCACTTCGGTACTTTGTCTTTATTGCGGCCTCAGAGGCCATCTTGTGCGTTTGTGTCCCCAAAAGCCCCAAAGCCTAGAGTTGGTAGGAGAGACAACATTGGGCAAAGAAAGACTCCCGTCTAAATTGTCCATACCCATGACCATAGTATCCGGTGAGAAAATGCATCAGGTCTCTGTGTATCTGGACTCTGAATCCGCTGCTAATTTTATTTGTAGAGACCTGGTGGACTTTGTTCAATTACCCACTACCCCTCTGGAGAAACCGTTGATGGTTGCATCGGTAAATGGACTACCTTTGCCAGACCCAGTTATAGCTGTGACCAAGCCGCTGAGGCTCCAATTAGGGGCTCTTCACTCCAAACTTCTGTTGTTCTATATCCTATCCAAGCCGTTAACCCTGTGTTGCTGGGCCTGCCTTGGCTCCGACTACATGCCCCAGTCCTGGACTGGAATTCTGGAGAGGTTCTCTAGATGCAGATTCGTTTGGCTCAGCCTTCTCTGCCTCGGTCATTGGCAAGATTGCCTGGTCATTATGCTGCATTTTCTGATGTCTTCAGCAAGAGGGAGGCTGAGACATTGCCCCCACACTAGGCGTATGACTGTCCTATCGAGCTGATTCCTGGTGCATCCCTTCCCCGTGGTAGGATGTATCCTCTCTCCTTGCCAGAGACTCTGTCCATGTCCGCCTATGTTAAAGAGAACTTGGAGAAGGGCATCATACGGAAGTCTTCCTCCCCGACAGGAGCCGGGTTCTTCTTCGTCAAAAAGAAGGATAGCTCCCTGCATCCTTGTATTGACTACCGGGGTCTCAAACAAATCACGATGAAGAATAAGTATCCTTTGTGACTGATCTCTGAATTGTTCGATCGTACTGTATACGTGGTGCCAAGGTTTTTTGCAAACTAGACCTGCGTGGGGCTTACAATCGAATCCTGATTCGCCAGGGTGACGAATTGAAGACTTCATTTAACACCCGTGATGGACACTATGAATATCTTGTAATGCCCTTCGGCCTGTGTAATGCTCTCGCGGTTTTCCAGGAGTTTGTTAATGACATTTTCCGTGACCTCCTCTATGTTTGTGTTGTGGTCTACCTTGAAGACATCTTGATTTTTTCTCCAGATCCTATGTCGCATCAGAGACATGTCCGTCAAGTTTTGCTGCGGTTAAGGCAGAATCGTCTGTACGCCAAGTTGGAGAAGTGCGTGTTTGAAAAAGATGCTCTACCCTTCCTGGGCTAATTGTCTTGAATAGAGGTCTCAAGATGGATCCTGAAAAGGTAAAGTCTGTCCTGGCTTGAGGGCCATACAGCACTTTCTGGTATTCACTAATTTTTACAGACAGTTTATTTCAAATTTCTCCTCACTGACTTCCCATATCTCTAAACTTACTAAGAGGGGCATGAATGCCAAGGTGTGGACTTCTGAGGCAGAGTCCGCATTCAATAGCCTGAAGAGTGCCTTCACGTCAATTTCTATCCTTCATCATCCAGATGTTTCTCTACAGTTCTCGTTGGAGGTGGACGCATCCTCTGTTGGTGCTGGCGCACCCCTGTTCCAAAGCGGTTCCAAAGGAACATTAATGGTATGTGGATATTTCTCTAAGCTCTGTTCTTCCGCAGAACGCAATTACTCGATTGGGGATCGGGAGTTACTAGCCATCAAATTGGCTCTGGAAGAGTGGAGACATCTACTAGAGGGTGCGGCTCATCCCATCCTGATTTTTACGGACAACAAGAACCTCACCTATCTTCAGACGGCCCAACGGCTGAACTCTCGTAAGCCCAGGTGGTCACTGTTCTTTACCAGGTTCCAGTTTGAGCTCCCTTATCGCCCGGCTGACAAGAATATGAGGGCCGATGCCTTGTCCAGGTCTTTCGAGACAGAAGACACCATGGAGATTCCACAGAACATTATTGATCCGTTTTGCATTGTCTCTGTCAATCCCCTGCAAGTTGGGGACATTCCTCCAGGGAGGACTTTTGTGCGCCTGGCTGACAGAGGGAGAATCCTCTGCTGGGGACACTTCTCTAGACTGGCAGGCCACGCGGGGACCCGTAAGACTCGGGATCTGATTGCCCGTCATTTCTGGTGGCCTACGCTGCCCAAGGACATTATGGGCTTTAATTCTTCTTGCCCAGTATGTGCAGCTAACAAGGTCGCTCACTCCAGACCTGCTGGCCTGCTTCAGCCATTGCCTGTGCCCAATGCTCCCTGGCAACATATAGCTATGGACTTTATCACTGACCTGTCTCTCTCTGCTGGACGCAGTGCTGTCTGGGTGGTGGTGGTGGATCGATTTTCGAAGATGGCCCACTTCGTTCCTCTGACTGGTTTTCCTTCTGCTCCTCAACTGGCCAAGCTTTTCATCCAACGCATCTTCCGCCTGCACGGCTTGCCGCAGCATATTTTGTCTGATCGGGGGATTCAGTTAACCTCGTAGTTCTGGAGAGCCCTCTGCGAACTTCTAGATGTAAAGTTGGACTTTTCCCCGGCCTACAATCCTTAGTCCAATGGTCAGGTCGAGAGGATCAATCAGATCTTGGAGAACTACTTACGCCACTTCATCTCCAAGCAGCATGATGACTGGGTGCAGTTGCTCCCATGGGCTTAATTCTCCTACAATAATCACACCAGCGAGTCCGCAAGGAATACACTGTTCTTTATTGTCTATGGCTAGAGATGAGCGAACTTATCAAAAGTTCGGTTCGGCTAGTTCGCCGAATTTCACTAAAAAGTTTGATTCGGACCGAACTAGTTCGGACCGAACCTGTCATTTCCGTGCGCCGAGCATAGTACTGTCCAGGGTGCTGATAGAGTTAATGGGCTGCACTAACTCTTTCAGCAACCTTGACAGTACATGCTCGGCGCGCGGAAAACACAATTAATGTAATAATAAAAAATAAAAAAAATACGTTCATACTTACTTTCCTCCTGTCCGGCCTCCAGCGATGACGTCCCATCCATGTCGCCGCTGCAGCCAATCACAGGCTGTAGTGGCGGTCACGCACGTCAGGATGACGTCAGAAGGCCGGCCTCCAGGGATGATGCTTCATCCCACGTGACCGCCTCTGCAGCCAATCACAGACTGCAGCGCACTCTACACTACACTACACTACAATACAATACACTACACTACAAATCTTCGTGGGAACGTCTTAGGTGAGTTTATTTGCATATGTTGGCATGTATGTATGTTTGCATGTATGTATGTATGTATGTATGTATGTTGTCATATATGTATGTTGTCATGTATGTATGTTGTCATGTATGTATGTGTATATGTGCATGTATGTTTGCATGTATGTATGTTTGCATGTATGTATGTTGGCATGTATGTATGTTGTCATGTATGTATGTATGTATGTATGTATGTATGTATGTATGTATGTATGTATGTATGTTGTCATGTATGTATGTATGTATGTATGTATATATGTGCATGTTTGTATGTGTATTTGCATGTATATATTTGCATGTATATATTTGCATGTATGTTTGCATGTATGTATGTTGTCATGTATGTATGTATGTATATATGTATGTTGTCATGTATGTATGTGTGTGTATATGTGCATGTATGTTTGCATGTATGTATGTTGTCATGTATGTATGTTGTCATGTATGTATGTTGTCATGTATGTATGTATGTATGTATGTATGTATGTATGTATGTATGTATGTGTATATGTGCATGTATGTTTGCATGTATGTATTTTGTCATGTATGTATGTATGTATATATGTGCATGTATGTTTGCATGTATGTTGGCAGGTATGTGTATATATGTGCATGTATGTATGTATGTATATTTGCATGTATATATTTGCATGTATATATTTGCATGTATGTATGTATGTATGTATGTTTGCATGTATGCATGTTTGCATGTATGTATGTTGGCATGTATGTATGTTGGCATGTATGTATGTATGTTTGTATGTATGTATGTATGTATGTATGTATGTATGTATGTTGTCATGTATGTATTTATGTATGTATGCTGTCATGTATGTATGTATGTATGTATATATGTGCATGTATGGTTGCATGTATGTTGGCATGTGTGTATATATGTGCATGTTTGTATGTATATTTGCATGTATGCATTTGCATGTATGTATGTATGTATGTGTGTATGTATGTTTGCATATATGTTTGCATGTATGTATGTTGGCATGTATGTATGTTGGCATGTATGTATGTATGTATGTATATATGTGCATGTATGTTTGCATGTATGTTGGCATGTATGTATATATGTGCATGTTTGTATGTATATTTGCATGTATGCATTTGCATGTATGTATGTATGTATGTTTGTATGTATGTTTGCATGTATGTATGTTTGCATGTATGTATGTTGGCATGTATGTATGTTGGCATGTATGTATGTATGTATGTATGTATGTTGTCATGTATGTATGTATGTATGTATGTATATATGTGCATGTATGTTTGCATGTATGTTGGCATGCATGTATATATGTGCATGTTTGTATGTATATTTGCATGTATATATTTGCATGTATATATTTGCATGTATGTATGTATGTTTGCATGTATGTATGTATGTTTGCATGTATGTATGTATGTTTGTATGTATGTATGTTTGCATGTATGTTTGCATGTATGTATGTTGGCATGTATGTATGTTGGCATGTATGTATGTATATATGTGCATGTATGTATGTTTTTATTTTTGCATGTATGTTTGCATGTATGTTTATATATATGTGCATATATGTAATTATGTTTGCATGTATTTATGTTTGCATGTATATTTGTGCATGCTTGTATATATGTATGTATCTTTGCATGTTTGTTTGTATGTATGTTTTCATGTGTGTGTGTATGCATGTATGTATGTATGTATGTATGTATGATAGTTTGCATGTATGTATGTATGTATATATGTGCGTATGTTTGCATGTATGTATATTTGCATGTATATATGTGCATGCTTGTATATATGTATGTATGTTTGTATATATGTATGTATGTATGTATGTATGTTTGCATGTATGTTTGTTTGTTTGTTTGTATATATGTCTGTATGGCCATGTATGATACTGTCTGCTGGCGCCCTGTATCTAAGTCAACTTCGCGGCAGGCTTCTATACATGGTATAACAGTCAATATCACACATTAAACAGAATCTAAGCCTACGACATGTTTTGTTTCATTTTTTTTTTGTTTTTTTTTTACAGGTTTGGTGTTTGGACTACGTCGGTTTCGAGGACTACTTAGATGACCGTTTTTTTTTCTACAATAAAATGGTTAATGAGGGTTGTCTTGGGGGTGCTTTATTCCAATAAAATATTTTATCTATATCTTTTTCTTTTCAAATTTTATTACTACCACTTTAGTAATGGCCGCTGTCTGAGTGACAACATCCATTACTAAGGCGAGGCTTAGTGTTAGCCGGTGCAGAGGCTAACACTAACCACCATTATTACCCCGGTACCCACCGCCACCAGGAGTACTGGGAAGAGCTGGGTACGATCCAGCACCCGACTGTCTGAAGAGAAGGGCGGGTACTGGGGTGGCCGCAGGCAGGTAATATCAGGGGTGCCGGGAAGAGCCAGGTACGATCCAGTACCCGACCATCTGTTGTGATGGTCGGGCTCTGGGGCGGCCGCAGGCTGGTATTATGAGGCTGGGAAGGGCCAAAAACAGTGGACCTTCCCACCCTTGTAATGCTAGGCTGCTGCTGCTGTGTTGTATCTGGCTGGTTATAAAAGTGGGGGGGACCCCACGTCATTTTTTTAAATGATTTATTTACAAATTTATTTTTTATTTTTTTAAAAAGACATGGGGTTCCACCCAATTTATCATAACCAGCCACATACAACACAGTGTTATTAGCCTGGGAATGGACAAAACCAGTGGCCCTTCCCATCCATGTAATGTCAGACTGCTGCGGCCTTGTATATGGCTGGTTATGAAAAATGTGGGGGACCCGTGGATTGTTAAATTTGTTAAATTAAAAAAAAAAAAACGACGTGGGGGTCCCCATTTGTATAACCATGCAGCCTAGCATTACAAGGGTGGGAAGGTCCATTGTTTTTGGCCCTTCCCAGCCTCATAATACCAGCCTACGGCCGCCCCAGTACCCGACCATCACAACAGATGGTCGGGTACTGGATCATACCAAGCTCTTCCCGGCACCTCTGGTGGTGGTGGGTACCGGGGTAATAATGGGTGGTTAGTGCTAGCTTCTGCACCGGCTAACACTAAGTACCACCTTAATAATGGACTCTGTCAATCAGCCAACTGCCATTATCTAGGCACTAATAAAGTTTAAAAAAAAACACAAAGACAATTCTTTTTTATTGAAATAAGAAATCCCCAACAAAACCCTCGTTAACCATTTTATTAAAATATGAAAAAACGTAGATCTACGCAGTAGTCCAACGAATCGAAGATGTAGTCCAATCGGTACATCAAAATCTGCAACAACATAAAAAAACAGTTATCAATGTGAACAATACCAATACTTCTACTCACCTACACACATATATACACGCACACAACAAGATATACACACACACATAAACAGACAAACACACACATATACACGAACTCACACATATACAAACAAAAACACACATATCCAAACACACACATATACACGAACACACACATATACACAAACACACACACATATATAAACAAACGCATATACACAGTTATACACAAACACAACAAGATATACACAAACACACACACATATACACGAACTAGCACATATACACAAACACACATATACAAACAAAAACACACATACCCAAACACACACATATACGCAAACACACACATATACACAAACACATATACACAAACACACCCATATATACACAAACACACACACATAAACACACACCCATATACACACATATACACAAACACACACATATACAAAAACACACACACACACACACACACAAACATCTACACACAAACATATACACAAATACACCCATATATACACACACATATACACAAACATATACACAAACACATATACACAAACACACCCATATATACACAAACACACACACACATAAACACACACCCCTATACACACATATACACAAACACACACATATACAAAAACACACACACACACACACACAAACATCTACACACAAACATATACACAAATACACCCATATATACACACACATATACACAAACACATATACACAAACACACCCATATATACACAAACACACACACATAAACACACACCCATATACACACATATACACAAACACACACATATACAAAAACACACACACACACACAAACATCTACACACAAACATATACACAAATACACCCATATATACACACACATATACACAAACATATACACAAACACATATACACAAACACACCCATATATACACAAACACACACACATAAACACACACCCCTATACACACATATACACAAACACACACACACACACACACACACACACAAACATCTACACAAATACACCCATATATACACACACATATACACAAACATATACACAAACACATATACACAAACACACCCATATATACACAAACACACATAAACACACACACATATACACAAACACACATATAAAAACAAAAACAGACAAAGACACATACCCAAACCCAAATATAAACAGATGGAGCGGGCTGCACAGGCGGGTACTGTAGTGATAATGGGAGATTTTAATTTCCGGGATATTAATTGGTGTCATGGTTCAGCTTCAACTGCAAAGGGGAGACATTTCCTCAACCTGTTGCAGGAAAATTTTATGGGCCAGTTTGTGGAAGACCCGACTAGAGGTGAAGCTCTGTTGGATCTGGTCATTTCTAATAATGCAGATCTTGTTGGGAATGTCAATGTTCGTGAAAACCTCGTTAACAGTGATCATAATATAGTTACATTTTACCTATACTGTAAAAAACAAACGCAGGCTGGGAGGGCAAAAACATTTAATTTTAAGAAAGCCAAATTCCCCAGGATGAGGGCTGCAATTCAGGATATGGACTGGGAAGAACTAATGTCAAATAATGGAACATATGATAAATGGGAGATTTTCAAATCTACTTTGAGTTATTATAGTGCAAAATTTATTCCTATAGGTAACAAGTATAAACGACTCAAATTAAACCCCACATGGCTTACACCTTCTGTGAAAGGGGCAATACACGACAAAAAAAGGGCATTTAAAAAATACAAATTTGAGGGTACATCTGCAGCCTTTGTAAAATATAAAGAGCTTAATCAAATCTGTAAAAATGTAATAAAATTAGCAAAAATACAAAATGAAAGGCAGGTGGCCCAGGATAGTAAAACAAATCCCAAAAAATTCTTCAAGTATATATATGCTAAAAAGCCAAGGTCTGAACATGTAGGACCCCTAGATAATGGTAATGGGGAGTTGATCACAGGGGATCAAGAGAAGGCAGAGTTACTAAATGGGTTCTTTAGCTCTGTATATACAACAGAAGAAAGAGCAGCTGATGTAGCCGGTGCCAGTGCTGTTAATATATCAGTTGATATACTGAATTGGATGAATGTAGATATGGTCCAAGCTAAATTAAATAAAATAAATGTGCACAAGGCGGCCCCGGGACCAGATGGGTTACACCCTAGAATTCTTAAAGAGCTTAGTTCAGTTATTTCTGTCCCCCTTTTCATAATATTCAGAGAATCTCTAGTGACTGGTATAGTGCCAAGGGACTGGCGCAGCGCAAATGTGGTGCCTATTTTCAAAAAAGGCTCTAGGTCTTCCCCGGGTAATTATAGACCAGTAAGCTTAACATCCATCGTGGGGAAAATGTTTGAGGGGCTATTGAGGGACTATATACAGGATTATGTGACAATAAATAGCATTATAAGTGACAGCCAGCACGGTTTTACTAAGGACAGAAGTTGTCAAACTAACCTAATCTGTTTTTATGAAGAGGTGATGTTATGGCAGGAAGGAGGTGAAGAGAACAAGTGAGCCCTAATCTACCCACCGCCCTGTCCCTGCCTACTTGCAACGACCCGCCCTAGGCGACGGTGTACAACTTGGCGGCGGTCCCTACGCTGACTAAGTGCAAGGGGATACAAACAGGGAACAAGCAAGGGAAGGGGCAGTAGCCCACGGAACACCGTGAGGAAACGGAGTGGTGAACGAGCCAGTCAGGATCAGGATTTAGTGGAGTATACAAACGCAGAGCACAGAGCAGGAAGCAAGCAAGGTGCAGAGCGAAGCAGGATAAGCGGGAACTGAAGCAAGGCAGAAGCAGGCTGGAGCAAGGTAGCAGTGGGGCCAGGAATCCAAGAAGAATAACAAGCAATGAGGAAGAGAAAACGGCAGGTATAAATGGACAGGGGGCGGAGCTAACTCCGACTGACCAGGCTGCGATAGGCTCTCCCACTCCTGAGCCTGCCATCCTGATTGGTGGGAGCCGGTGTCAGTCTAAGAGGTCTGGCCTCAGGTGTCGACTGATTAATCCTGGGAGTATCCACAGACGTAGTGCCTGGCAGATCCTTTACAGGTGAGCAGAAGCCTAGACACAGGGGCCGCTGTGGATTTAGTGTTTTTGGACTTTGCAAAGGCATTTGACACTGTCCCCCATAGACGCCTAATGGGTAAATTAAGGACTATAGGTTTAGAAAATATAGTTTGTAATTGGATTGAGAATTGGCTCAAGGACCGTATCCAGAGGGTTGTGGTCAATGATTCCTACTCTGAATGGTCCCCAGTTATAAGTGGTGTACCCCAGGGTTCAGTGCTGGGACCACTATTATTCAACTTATTTATTAATGATATAGAAGATGGTATTAATAGCACTATTTCTATTTTTGCAGATGACACCAAGCTATGTAATATAGTTCAGTCTATGGAAGATGTTCATGAATTGCAGGCAGATTTAAACAAACTAAGTGTTTGGGCGTCCACTTGGCAGATGAAGTTTAATGTAGATAAATGTAAAGTTATGCATCTGGGTACCAACAACCTGCATGCATCATATGTCCTAGGGGAGCTACACTGGCGGATTCACTTGTTGAGAGGGATCTGGGTGTACTTGTAAATCATAAACTCAATAACAGCATGCAGTGTCAATCAGCTGCTTCAAAGGCCAGCAGGATATTGTCGTGTATTAAAAGAGGCATGGACTCGCGGGACAGGGATGTAATATTACCACTTTACAAAGCATTAGTGAGGCCTCATCTAGAATATGCAGTTCAGTTCTGGGCTCCAGTTCATAGAAAGGATGCCCTGGAGTTGGAAAAAATACAAAGAAGAGCAACGAAGCTAATTAGGGGCATGGAGAATTTAAGTTATGAGGAAAGATTGAAAGAATTAAACCTATTTAGTCTTGAAAAAAGACGACTAAGGGGGGACATGATTAACTTATATAAATATATTAATGGCACATACAAAAAATATGGTGAAATACTGTTCCTTATAAAACCCCCTCAAAAAACAAGGGGGCACTCCCTCCGTCTGGAGAAAAAAAGGTTCAAGCTTCAGGGGCGACAAGCCTTCTTTACAGTGAGAACTGTGAATCTATGGAATAGCCTACCGCAGGAGCTGGTCACAGCAGGGACAGTAGATGGCTTTAAAAAAGGGTTAGATAATTTCCTAGAACAAAAAAATATTAGCTCCTATGTGTAGAAATTTTTCCTTCCCTTTTCCCTTCCCTTGGTTGAACTTGATGGACATGTGTCTTTTTTCAGCCGTACTAACTATGTAACTATGTACTATGTAACACATATATACACAAACACACACATACACAAACACACACACTGTTTCTTTTAAATGCTGCTGGGGAACCCGCTCGATCCACTATATAAGGCTGCGCTACAGTGCAGCATTTAAAAGAAACAGGATCCTGACCTGCACGCTCCTCTCCTGAAATATTCTGTGCTGCTGTGAACTCTGCTCTTACCATTACGTAGCTCTCAGGGCAGATACAGACGGACGTTGCGTTTTTGCGCGCGCAAACAACGCAGCGTTTTGCGCGCGCAAAAACCATTTGACAGCTGCGTGTGTCATCCTTGTATGATGCGCGGCTGCGTGATTTTCGCGCAGCCGCCATCATAGAGATGAGGCTAGTCGACGCCCGTCACTGTCCAAGGTGCTGAAAGAGCTAACTGATCGGCAGTAACTCTTTCAGCACCCTCGACAGTGAATGGCGAACACAATATACAGCAACCTGTTAAAAAAAAAAAAAAAAGTTTGTACTTACCGAGAACTTCCCGGCCGTTGCCTTGGTGACGCGTCCTTGGTGACGCGTCCTTGGTGACGCGCCTCTCTTGACATCGGGCCCCACCTCCCTGGATGACGCGGCAGTCCATGTGACCGCTGCAGCCTGTGCTTGGCCTGTGATTGGCTGGAGCTGTCACTTGGACTGAATTGTCATCCCGGGAGGTCAGACTGGAGGAAGAAGCCGGGAGTTATTTTTTTTTACAGGTTCATGTTTATTGGGATCGGTAGTCACTGTCCATGGTGCTGAAACAGTTTAACTCTTTCAGCACCCTGGACAGTGACTATCTCCGGACGTCGCATACCGGAATTTTTTTTGCCGGGTTCGGCCAAAACTAGTTCGGCCGAACCCGGTGAAGTTCGGTTCGATTGTCCGGGTTCGCTCATCTCAAAGACACTCCATTTGGATGTTTGGAAACAGAAAAGCACGTGGTGCTTTTCTGGTTACATTCATCCTTTTGACAGCAGGTGCGCTGTTTCAGTCGGTTCGCACGGAAGTGCTTCCGTGCGACCTGCGTGGTTTTCACGCACCCATTGACTTCAATGGGTGCGTGATGCGCGAAATACGCGGAGATATTGAACCTGTCGCGCTTTTTGCGCAGCTGACAAATGCTGCGCAAAAAGCACGGACTGTCTGTACTGCCCCATAGACTTGTATGGTCTGTGAGTGGCGCGTGAAAACCACGCGGCCCGCACGGACCGAATACACGCTCGTGTGAATACCCCCTCAGTCTGTTACCTCTCCTCCACTCCTGTCCTCAATAACACCTTCACATGATTGGCAAGTCACCACCGCGCACAAGATCTGCACGCTCATCTCCTGAAATACTCTGTGCTGCTGTGAACTCTGCTCTTACTGTTACGTGGTGACTTGCCAATCATGAAGGTGTTATTGAGGACAGTAGTGGAGGAGAGCTACGTAATGGTAAGAGCAGAGTTCACAGCAGCACTGAATCTGCACGCTCATCTCCTGAAATACTCTGTGCTGCCTTAAACTCTGTGGACAGGTCAGGATCCTGTTTCTTTTAAATGCTGCACTGTAGCGCAGCCTTATATAGTGGATCGAGCGGGTTCCCTAACAGCATTTAAAAGAAACAGGATCCTGACCTGTCCACAGAGTTTAAGGCAGCACAGAGTATTTCAGGAGATGAGCACGGCTGGCCACGGGCAGCCGGTCGTTTTTCCGAGCCGTGCTCCCATTATGCACAGGACCGTAAAAACACCCGTTATTGCGGGTCGTAATTACGACCCGCAATAACGGGCTCATAGACTTCTGTTACCCACGGGTACCTTCCCGTTTTCTCACGGGAAGTTGCCCGTGCCGTTAAAAAAATAGAACATGTTCTATTTTTCTATTTTACGGGCCGTGCTGCTATACTTTATAATGACAGCACGGCTCGCAAAAGCGGCCGGCTGCCCGTGGCCGGCCGTGCCCGGCATTACGAGTCGTAATTACTATTACGGCCCGTAAAATAAAAAATAGAACATGTTCTATCTTTTTAACGGCACGGGCACCTTCCCGTGAGAAAACGGGAAGGTACCCGTGGCTAACAGAAGTCTATGGGCCCGCTATTTCGGGTTGTAATTACGACCCATAATAACGGGTGTTTTTACGGTCGTGTGCATGAGGCCCCGTAATGAAGGGTGGCTACATGTGTGCACCCGTCATTACGGCAGCGTTTCTAGGCGACGTCAGTAAATAGTCACTGTCCAGGGTGCTGAAAGAGTTAACTGATCGGCAGTAACTGTTTCAGCACCCTGGACAGTGACTACCGATCACAATATAGAGTAACCTGTAAAAAAAAACACGTTCATTCTTACGGAGAACTTTCTGCTTCCCCCAGTCCGGTCTCCTGGCCGTTGCCTTGGTGACGCGTCCCTCTCGACATCCGGCCCGATATTCCTTGATGACGATGCAGCCAATGTGAGCGCTGCAGCCAATCACAGGCTGCAGAGGCCTCTGCAGCCAATCACAGGCTGCAGAGCCCTCTGCAGCCAATCACAGGCTGCCGCGTCAGAAAAGAAGGTCGGACTGGAGGAAGAAGAGGGACTCGTCACCAAGAGAACGACCAGGTACGTATGAACTGCTTTTTATTTTATTTTTAATCAGCAGCCTCTTTTCTCTATCAGTGATTGATAGAAACAAGTGGCTGCCGATTTTTATAATTTTTTTGACCGGGTTCGGTCAAAACGGGTTCGGCCGCACCCGGTGAAGTTCGGATTCGCTGCGAACCTAACTTTTCCGGAAGTTCGGACCGAAACCGGGTTCGGTTGTCCCGGTTCGCTCATCTCTATCTATGGCCAACACCCACGAATTCCTCTCCCGATGTCTGATACATCCGAGGTACCAGCTGCTGACACTGCTTTTAGGGACTTTCTGCAGACTCGATCCTCTATCCTGCTGGCAGTCGACCACATGAAACGGAAGGCGGACACAAGGAGAAGAGAACTTCCTCAGTTTCTTCCTGACACGAAGGTCTGGCTGTCCTCAAGGAATATTCGTCTGAGGGTGCCATAATACAAATTTTCTCCCAGGTTCCTTGGACCCTTCGAGATCCTGCAGCAGATCAACCCTGTCACCTGAACCGCTTTACCAAAACTCCTAGCCCTGCGGTTGCCTCCAGTGGCGCTTCAGACACCTTCGAGTTTAAGGAGATCTTAGACACCAAGAAAGTGAGAGGAAAGTCTTTTTAATTGGTGGATTGGAGGGGGTTTGGTCCTGAAGAGAGGTCCTGGGAGCCACAGGAGAACCTCAATGCTCCTACCCTTCTCAAGAAATTCCTCTCTCGCTCTGGCCCCAAGAAGAGGGGACATAAGAGGGGGGATACTGTGGCTTCCATGGCCACGGGCCATCCGGTTTACTTACCTCCCGACGCCCGCAGCCATGGATCTATGAGTGCTGGTCCCCATCTCCTTCCTAGGAGACGCCAGCGCTTATTTCCGCTCCGGTCTGCTGTGTCTCGTAGGGTACGCGTGCATGCTCGTGCCCTCCTAAAGGGCCAGCATGCGTACATGAAAACAATCATCATCATCATCAACTCACATGATTTCATGGACTATAAGAAAGCCTCTGCCCTTCTGATCCTTGCCGGAGCGTTGTTTGTGGTATCCTAGTTTGTCTAAGCAAATGGTCTCCTATTGTTTTCCAGTTCCAGTGCCCGCTGTTCCTGTATCCTGTAACCTGTATCCCGTGCTATCCCGGTCAAGTGCCGTGCTGTGCTGTAGTCGTGCTGTGCTGTATCTACGCCTACCCTGCTACTCCACGCCTGACGTCTACCTGCTTTCCAGTCCCAGCCGAGCCTGTCTTGCTTCTGTCCAAGCTGTCACAAGTACCCTATATGAACTATAGACTTTGACCTGCGCCCTGTTGGCCAGCAGCCATACCGCCAAGGCGGTATGGGCCAGTGGGTCCACGAATCCCACGTGACATGCCATTACCTACAGGGGGGCTGTGTGGCACTACTTACAGGGGGCTTTGTGGCATTACCTACAGGGGGCTGTGTGGCATTACCTACAGGGGGCTGTGTGGCATTACCTACAGGGGGCTGTGTGGCACTACCTATAGAGGGCTGTGTGGCATTACCTACAGGGGGCTGTGTGGCACTACTTACAGGGGGCTGTGTGGCACTACCTACAAGGGAAGCTGTGTGGCACTACCTACAGGGGGCTGTGTGGCACTTCCTACAAGGGGGGCTGTGTGGCACTACCTAAAGTGGGGCTATGTGACATTACCTACAGGGGGGCTTTGTGGCATTACCTACAGGGGGCTGTGTGGCATTGCAACCAGGGTGGCTGTGTGGCATTACCTACAGGGGGCTGTTTGGCATTGCTTAGAGGGGGCTGTGTGTCATTACCTACAGGGGGGCTGTGTGGCACTACCTACAGGGGGCTGTGTGGCACTACCTACAGGGGGTTGTGGTGGCATTACCTACAGGGGGCTGTGTGACATTACCTACAGGGGGCTGGGTGGCACTACCTACAAGGTGGTCTGTGTGGCACTTCCTACAAGGGGGGCTGTGTGGCACTACCTACAAGGGGGGCTGTGTGGCATTGTTTACAGGGGGACTGTGTGGCACAACCTACAATGGGGTCTGTGTGGCACTACCTACAAGGGGGTCTGTGTGGCACTACCTACAAGGTGGGCTGTGTGGCATTATCTACAAGGGGGCTGGGTGGCACTACCTACAGGGGGCTGTGGCAGTATCTACAGAGGGCAGTGTGTGGCATTATCTACAGAGGGAAGTGTGTGGCAAAAAAATGACACATGATGCTAGGCTGCAGCTGCTTTATTGTATCTGGCTGGTTGTGAAAAATAGCGGGAACCCCACGTCTTTTTAAAAAAAGAAATAGAAAAAAAATTACGTGAGATCCCCTCCATTTTTCATAACCAGCCAGATACAATAAAGCAGCAGCAGCAGCCTAGCATCACCAGGGTGGGAAGGGCCATGGTTTTAGGCCATTCCGAGCCTGATATTACCTGCCTGCGGCCACCCCAGTACCCGCCCTTCTCTTCAGACAGTCGGGTGCTGGATCGTACCCAGCTCTTCCCAGTACTCCTGGTGGCGGTGGGTACCGGGGTAATAATATGGGTTAGTGATAGCCTTATTACTGGCTAACACTAAGCCCCTTCTTAGTAATGGACGCTCTCAGACAGCTGCCATTACTAAGGCGGTAATGAAGTATTAAAAAACAGAGACATAAAGACATTTATTTTATTGAAATGACAACTCTTCCACACAATCCACTTTAACCATTTTATTTTAAAAAAAAAGAAATAAAGCTTAAATCAGCGAAGTAGTCCAATGAATCTACGACGTAGTCCAAATGGTCCAGCGGAAGCTGCAAAACAAAAATTAGCAGTATGAAAAATAAAAATAAAGCTGGCTGCCCCCACAGACGTACAAACATATGAATAAATAGCTACCTTCGGAAACATATTAAAATAATTAGAAAAATGAGGCCAATAAAAAAATAAAAAATTATAACACCTTTCTTTTAAAGAGAACCTTTCACCTCCCCATACATGTACAGCTGAGTGCAGCAGGTAATGGGCAGGGCCGCACAAACTCTTGGGCACTTTACATTTTTTTCGTTATTTAGATATCAGTGCTGTAATATTTGGCGCCCGATATTTAAATAACCCCCTCAACTGTCAATGGGGAGGTAATTGGCAAGGGGGCGTGTAACATCGCTGTGACACTGTCCAATCAGCTACGGTCAGCGTTACAGCAAGAGCTGGAGAGAGAGCGCGTGCGCGCAGCTCCGCCACCACTAAGGAACACAAGAGGAGAAGAAGAGTGTGAATTCTTCTTCTTCTGTTTCATGGCATCGGAGCTGTGCGTGCACGCACGCTCTCACTCTTTAGCTCTCGGCAGACAAGGACGACAAGACTGATCTCTCACCTGAGATCACAGTCTTGTACTTGCCTGCCGAGAGCTGAAGAGTGAGAGCGTGCGTGTGCACATGATCTCCTCTCTCCAGCTCTTGCTGTTGACATTGTCCGCAGCGGATTGGGCAGTGTCACAGCAATGTTACACGTCCCCTTGCCAATTGCCGCCCCATTGGCAGTTCATGGGGTTATTTAAATATCGGGCGCCAAATATTACAGCACCGATATCTAAGTATGGAAAGAGGGTAGAAAAAAAAAATGTAAAGTGCCCCAGAGTTTGTGCAGCCCTGACCATTACATGCTGCACTCAAATGCAAATCTGTGGGCAGGTGAAAGATTCTCTTTAAAGTGTAACAACTTTTTAAAAAAATGTTGACATGTCAGAAGTTTTGATCAGTGGGGGCCGAGCACTGAGACCCTCCACTAGTCGCTAAAACGAAGCAGCAGAAGTGCTCGGGTGAGCGTGTGCCGCTTCAATTCTGTTTGGCTTTCCTTGGAGCAGTGTACAGGCTCAATAGAAAGTCTAGGAGTCCGTACACCGCTCACTCGGCTGAAAGTCGATCATAAATGAAGCGGCACAGCGCTCACCCGAGCACTTCTGCTGCTTCGTTTTAGCGATCGGTGGGGGCCTCAGTGCTCGGTCCCCCACCGATGAAAACTTCGGACATGTCACTATGATATATAAAGATATCTATTACTGCGATTGGTGCAAGTTTTAATAACTTTTTACTAAAAATGATTTGCACTTTTTGAGATACAGCTGCTTTGTATCCTGTATACAGAGCAGCTGTATATAGCGCTGAGACCTGAATCCATTAGGTCGCCTATTACCGATCACATCTAAGTTATGAACTTAGATGTGATCGGTTACAGCTCGATCCTGCAGGACTCGCTGACACTGAATCAGTCAGTCCCACTGACCTGACGGATACAGGATACAGCGCTATATACATTATATAATATATTTATTTTAATTAGCGGGGGCAGGTTTATGGGGAAGGATTAGGGCCTGTTCACATCAGCATTGGCTTTCCGTTCCGGGGTTCCGTGGGAGGTTTCCGTCGGGTGAACCCCCTGCAACGGAAAATCAAACTGAAACCACAGCTTCCGTTTCAGTCACCATTGAAATCAATGGTAACGGAAACATTGCTAATGGTTTCCGTTCATCACCATTCCGGCAGGTTTCAGTTTTTGTGACGGAATCAAGAGCGCAGTCGACTGCGCTAATGGTGACTGAAACGGAAGCTGTGGTTTCAGTTTGACTTTCCGTTGCGGGGTTACCTCCGACGGAACCCCAGAACGGAAAGCCAACGCTGATGTGAACAGGCCCTAAGGCTTCTTTCACACTAGCATTAATATACGTTTACCTCTCTTCCGTCAGAGGAAGAGAGGATCAATACGTTAAACGGAAAGCAACGGCTCCATTAGAATTACCATTGCTTTCAAGTAATTCTTTTGTATCAGTTGCTTTCCGTTTGTCTCCGTTCGCTAAGTTTCCGTTTTTTTTAAAGGAAACAAAAGTGAAGTCTGCAGAACTTTTATTTCTGTTCAAAAGAACGGAAACCTAGCGAACGGAGACAAACGGAAAGCAACTGATACAAAAGTATTACCATTGAAAGCAATGGTAATTCTAATGGAGCCGTTGCTTTCCGTTTAACATATTGATCCTCTCTTCCTCTGACCGAAGAGAGGTAAACGTATATTAATAGCCCAATACAAGTAAGATATTAATAAATAAATTAATTAAAAAAAAAAACCCAACTGGGATTTGAACCAGCAACCTACAAGTGTGAGGCAGACAAGCTAACCACTACACTTCAGTCAATGCCTGTGAAACTGTAGTACTTGAGGGTTTATTGAATGACAGGCACTATTAGTCTCTCCTATCTGCTGCGTGTGGGTGGTGACTGGTCAGAGACTCACAGTCAGACTGGCTGCCGCAGCTGCTGCATGCAGTGTGCACTGTGAGACTCACCAGTCAGCCCTATTTGTAGCTTTCCCACGCTAATTAAGCAAAGGAAAGCTACAAAGCCAGGAGTATACTGCAGGGGGGGGGGGGTCGTTTTACTGACAGCAGAGGGCTCTATAGGGGGGAATCATCCCCCCACCATAGAGCCCTGACTAGTTACTATACTGGAAGGTTAGGGGGGTCTGAGCATCTGACTGCTCTAAAGTGGGGGCAGAATCCCCCCTATAGAGCTCTCTGCAGTAAGTCAGACGCTCAGACCCTCCCCCACCCACACTAATTGTTCCATTATAGTGATGTGAGGGCTCTATGGGGTGGATTATTCCAGCCCCATAGAGCCCTCTGCTGTTGGTAAAATGCCCCCCTGCAGTATACTCACGTCCCGGTCCCAGCAAGGCAGGCACTTACCTCGTGGTGCTGGTGCTGCTCGTCGCTCCTCCTGCAGACTTGCTCCTCTCTGGCTGTATGTACTGTGTACAGCGTCAGAGAGGAGGAGGAGTATTACAGACGTTCGGCGCGTCTGCATGGCCCCTCCCCCCGGTCCAGTCCCGGGCTGAAAATGCCGCCCCCCCCCCGTTTGGGTAGGTGGTGCCGCCTGAGGCCGTCGGCTCACCTGGCCTCATGGCAGGTTCGGCACTGATTGGCAGATATGTATAAATCATTCATTGTCTAATGCAGTGATTTATAACCGTGGTGCCGCAGCACCCTGGGGTGCCAACCGGGGTGCCGCGACACTCCTTTGAACCTCTACCACAGCTGTGCTTTCTATCATCGAGTGCATGTGAGGAGGAGAGTTTTTGCAGCCCTCTTGTACATAGCACCCCCTCTTCCTGTACATAGCGCCACCCCCCCCCCCCCTTCCTGTACATAGCGCCACTGTAGCACCCTGAAGAAGCGAAATCCCCCTGTGGCCGGGGATTCCGCTCCTGGTCTTAGCACTTAATATCCCTGTCCATATATGGAAAGTGTCCACAGGGGCAACTCCTAAAACGGAATCCCAGTCCACAGCGTAATTGGTGCGGTGGCCAGTGATTCGGCTCCAGGAAAAGCTGGTGTCACTGTTCATAAATTGGGTCTGACTAGCCTTAGAAAGTGTTTGAACAGAAACAAAAACATGACTGACATACAAATAAATTTCCTCCTAGACAGTATGGAATTTATCCTTGAACACAATATCTTTACTTTTAAACAAACCCTTTTTACACAATCCAAAGGTAATGCTATGGGGACCCGTGTGGCCACCAGTTATCTGAATATATTTATGGGGGATTTCGAAGATTCACAAATCTTGAACCACCCCTGGGCGAAAATACATATAGTACTTTACAAAAGGTATATTTACGATCTTTTCTTTCTGTGGAAAGGGGACATGGAGAAAGCTACACTTTTCTGTAACTCCCTAAATATCAACTTATGGGGCCTAACTTTTACTAGCACCATAAGTGCCACAGCCATTAAAAATTTAGATATGAAAATCTCCTTTCATAACCATGTTTTTACTACAAAAACTTTTTTTTTAAAAAGGTGGACACAAACAGTTATCTGGATTCTAAAAACGGTAACTTTTCTAAATGACTATAGAACATCTCTTTTATCTGGTACAAAGGGATTAGAAAAAATTGCACACTAGACGAAGACTTCGGCATCCAATCAAGAATTCTCAACACCCGTTTCAAGGATAAAGGCTACCCCAAATCACTATTAACTGAAACTTTCAAAAAAACCTCCTTACTATCCCAAGAAACTTGCCTAGCCCCTAAAAACCCATCTTCTTTAGACAACAGTTCAACCACAGACAAATACCATCTCATAACCAGAACCCCTTACAATACCACTCATAAAAGAAAACTGAGAAATCCTAAAAAAAATACTGGTACATACTAGAACATGACCCCAATCTTAAACCTTCACCTTCAGACGGGCTCCAACTCTCAAAAACATATTAGCTGTCACATTGGTTGCGTGGACCCACTGGGCACTACCGCCTTGACGGTATAGCAGCTGGCCAACAGGGTACAAGTCAAAGTCAATAGTTCGGATAGGTGTACCTGTGGTAACTTCTGACAGCGAAGACAGGCTCGGATGGGACCTTGGCAGCAGGCAGACACCAGGCGTGCTGTAACCAGGAAGGTGTAGTATACAGCAATACATGACTCCAACTCTAAACGGCACTTGAACCAGGATAGTACGGGACACAGATTACAGGTAGCAGGAAAGGGAACACTTGTGTAAAGGATCTGCCAGACACCGCTTCTGTGTCGACGCCCGTGGGTAATCTGTCTGCACCTGCTCCTAAATCTGAGAGAGTGACACGATCTTCTACCAGTCAGGCTGGGAGGCTGAGGAGTGGGAGAGCCTATCACAGCCTGGTCAGACGGAGCTAGCTCCCGCCCTCTGTCTATTTATACCTGCATTTCCTGCTCCTCCTTTGCCTGTGATTCTTTTCTGTTTCCTGGCTCTGCTGCTCCTGCTATGATTATTGACCATGCTTCATTTTTGACCCTGGCTTTACTGACTACGCTCCTGCTCTGCGATTGGTACCTCGTGCACTCCTGGTTTGACTCGGCTCGTTCACTACTCTTGTTGCTCACTGTGTTGCCGTGGGCAACTGCCCCATTTCCCTTAGCTTCTGTGTACCCTTGTCTGTTTGTGTCTCGTGCACTTATTGAGCGTAGGGACCGTCGCCCAGTTGTACGCCGTCGCCTAGGATGGGCTGTTGCAAGTAGGCAGGGACTGAGTGGCGGGTAGATTAGGGCTCACCTGTCTGTCTCCCTACCCCGTCATTACAACTTGGGAATGGGAAACACTAAAGGGACCATTTGCAGAGACGAACATAGGTAAAGGACAACAAAATTCAGGCAATGCAGGAAGGGGCAGGGCCCTTCTTATAGTACAGGGTGGTCATGGGCTAATTTGGGATCTAATTAAGGTGCGCGCGCTGGCCCTTTAAGATCGGGACACAGCGGAAGTGTGTGCTATCCTCTCCTGAGAAGGAGATGCGGGCCAGCGCTCACTGATCCATGGCTGCAGCCGTCAGGAGGTGAGTAAACCTGACGGCCCGCGTCCATGGGTGTTACTTTAGCACCAAGTAGAATCTGCCATTGGAACAACGAGGTAGCCCCCTTCAAACACAATGAACCACCGGGCAGCTATAAATGCAACACCAAATGATGCCTATGCTGTAATAGCATTACCCATAAACTCACCACTTTCCAATCAACCTGCTCAGGTGAAGTTTTCAGCATTGAATATTATCTTAACTGTAAATCCTCCCATGTCATTTATTTAATGAACTGTATTTGCGATAAACAATACTTAGGCAGAACTACCCAACTCCTGCACTGCCGTTTAAATAAACACAGATCCAACTGTGCAAAAAATGTCATGCTACATGGCGTCTCTAGGCATTATATAACCCAACACCTATCGATAGGATCGCCCCTACCAACAATAATAGATTTGAAAACCTATGCAAAAGGGTGGTATTTTGGAAGTACAAATTACATACCCTCAAACTAAATGGCCTCAATGAAGTAGCAGAAACCATCATCTAATTTTTTACAAAAATATATCATTTTTCCGCTATCCCCACTCTCCAACACCCCACCAGTAACTGCTAAACTCTCAGCCATCACCCGCACGTTGCATACGTGTTTTACACCTTTTACGTCCCATAAATCATATTTTACTCATTTTTTTTAATGAATTACAGTTTGAATTATCCACCTTTCTTTAATAATATTATCACCACTATGCGTCCTATAAAAATATTTTTATCCATGTATGCCATACAGTGGTGTGACCAAAATCCTTCTATATATCAACATCCATATTTGTTTCCATAGAGAGAACTGTTTTTTTTTTTTTTTATTTCGCTACTTTTATAAACGAAGACACTCCAGTACGGGAAACTTAATACATCAATAAATCAAAGTAACCGCCCCCCTCCCAAAAGCACATGATTAACATACCTCTAACCATGCTCTGAACTGGTAATTCTCAGCATGATCATCATCCTCATGAGAAGCCCATTCAACATCCCGTTTATTTCACCCCCTGATATGTGCCATCCTTTAACCACTCCCAGTTTATTGCCAGCAAGAATGTGATTTTTCTACCTCCTTCTACACTGATCATAAATGGATAGAGATGTCAGGGGCTTCTCTTGTAGTGGAATCCCCGACAAAAGCGTCGACAACGCTGTGGAGAGGGATTCCGCTTCAGGAGTTGCCCGTGATGTCACTTTTCATATACGGACAGAGACATCAAGTGCTACGACCAGGAGCGGAATCCCCGGCCACAGGGGGATTCTGGTCCTTCAGGGAGCTACGAAGGCGCTATTTACAGCAAGGAGGGAGGGGCGCTATGTACTATGTACTAGAAGGGGGGTGCTATCTACAAGCGGGCTGTGTGGCACTACCTACAGGGGGCTGTGTGGCACTATCTACAGGAGGCGTCTGTGAGTGGCGGGCTAATGGTCATTTTACTGTGTGTCTGATGGTCTTTAAGTGATTTCATCCTCTGACCTCCAATAGACATTAACAGGAGGCAGAAAATACCTGCGGCGCTCGTTTGGAGTACTTTTTTGCTTGCGTTTTTTTGCATTAGCTTCAACGACTTAAAAAAAAATGCTGTCAATCCAAAATCTGCCTCAAAGCTCCTGAAATCAATGGGAGGCCTCAATGGGAGGCAGAGACTGTTTTTGCCCACGAGCGGAAAAAACGCTAGCGGAAAAATGAGGCATCATGCCTTTTCTTCAGCTAGATACAATAAAGCAGGTGCAGCCTAGCATTACCAGGGTGGGAAGACCCAACTTTTTTGTTTTTTTCCAGCCTAATAATACCAGCCTTCGGACGCCCCAGTGCCCGACTATCAAATTCGGATGGTCGGGTACTGGATTGTACCCGGCTCTTTCCAGCACACCTGGTGGCGGTGGGTACTGGGGTAATAATGGAGGGGGGTTAGTGTAAGCCTCTTCACTGGCTAACACTAGGCCCTGCCTTAGTGTTTATCAGACAGCTGCCATTACTAAGGCAGTAGATAAGTAGATAATACGTCAAAAAAGACACCATCACACCAGCATTGAACTAAAACCCTCGTTAACCATTTTATTGAAAATAAAAACGCTGTCATCTAAGTAGTCCTCGAATGAGTAGTCCAACGACCGAACCTGTAGAAAAAAAAACAAAAAAAAACATTAGTAACAAAAAAAGCAAAATAATTATCATACTTACCTTTCTTAGTCTGTGACAGTAAACTAAGCAGCGATAGCTCTAAGCCCATCCATTGGTTTGTTTAAATCACGTGATCCAAGTTTACATCAGTTCATTGGCCTAATTTTACAAGTAGGACAATGTACTGATGTAACCAGTGGGGCGTAATTTGCTCCAGTTGGGAAGGGAGTATTTAAAAAAAAAAAAAAAATGAACTGTGACCTAACCAATAATAGGGGAAATGAGCCCCACTGTTCATGTGGGGGGCAGAGGAGGGAATGTTAACAGGGTAGCACTGATCATTTTTTTAGTGTCAGTTCACACGTTGTGTAACACTGCAGATTTTCCAAAACGGATTCCATTGCGAAAAATCTACAGCATAACACAGTAGCAGCAGAGTGGATGAGATTTGAACAAATCTCATGCACACGTTTCATAAAAAACCCACTGAAAAAAATGTTAATAAATTGACCTGTAGTGCGCTTTTTAATCTGCAAGCATGTCAATTTATGCTGTGAGATCGCTCGTTTTCTGCCGCAGGTTTTTGAATTCATTCACATGTTGCTATTTTTGGGCTGGAAAAGCTGCTTTATCAGGAGCGTCAGCACTAAAAGTACCTAGGGCAGCCTCAACTCCAAATACGGCCCTGGACGCCAGGGGCTTCTCCTGGAGCCGAATTACGGGCCATTGCGCCGGCCACGCTGTGGACTGGGATTCCACTTCAGGAGTTTCCCCTGATGTTAATGTCTGGTTTGGAACCACTGCATTAGACAATTAATGATTTATACATACCTGCCTTGGACATTGTTTGGCACCCTCTGTTCTCGGATTGGCCACAGCTGGACACGTGAGCAGCTCTGGCCACTCCAATAACAGAGAGCGTGTATTACAGTCTGAGGATCACTGGGGAAGCATACCCCCTCCCCCTGCCCTGTGAGTGACCTGACCGCTGGTCGGTCAAGTCACAAGTTCAAACGGAAAACCCCCCTCCCAAAAAATACAAGTTTCTGTAACTGCCCCCCTTGCTGGATGCAATAAGCATTGCACCCCCAGTACCTAGTGGCAAATACGGCCCTGTCTATAGCGGAAACCCAGTGAGAAAGTGGTTAAGACTAGATCAGATATATGCAATCACTCTCATACTGGCTAGTGCTGTGACAAGTCTGATAAGTTCTCAGTCCTGCTGATTCAGGAGAAAGAACTCAGTGAGTGAGACAAGTATGTATAACTGCCGCTGCAATATTTGTGTAACATAAGGGTTTTCCCACCATAATAAAAATTGATCACTTGAGTATGTAAACACTATCTGAACAGGGGTGGTCCCACCACTCATCCCCACAAAACCCTTAAAATAAGGGAGCTGCAATGACGTTATTATCACTTAATATAGTAAAAGATCATAGGGCAGAAAAGATACATTAAAAAAAAAATAATAATTTTTTTTAACTAGTGGCAGCTTCATACGCTGCGATAATGCATACAATTCAGGCAATCACAACAGTCTATAAACACTCTAATGCAGCTCATTCCAATAGTTTTAATAGCGATATCAATATCTTGATGGTTTTGACAAGAAATTTCAGTCTTGCTACACAAAAAAAAATTATTAGATGGTATCGCATTACAGAACTCTGTTCTTTAACTTTCTAGCAAACTCATCTCTGTTAACCTCTTGCTTGTATATTAGTTAGTCCAAATCAGCAATAAATTGCTTCCTTTAGAGTAATGCCCCATGTAGTGGTGTGCGCATGCGAAAGAAACCCTGTTCACTTGCAGTGGCCATTGGCAAGTGAGTGGGGTCTCAGCCGCATGCTGATGTCACTACGTGGGACCGTACACTTACAGTCACGGCTTATAGGCAATAAACATAATTCATGTGACTTCTCTCCCAGAGCTATCAAAGGAAGACAAACTGCGTTTTTGCAGTATTTTTCCTTATGTTTTTTGCCACAAATAACCCTGCAGACAAATGTTTAGGGTACGTTCACACGGCCTATTTTCAGACGTTTTTCGGGCCATAAATGGCCCGAAAAACGTCTGAAAATACAGGGGCTGAATGCCTCCAAACAGCTGCCCATGTGAAAAATGGCGTTACGTTCCTACAGGGCATTTTTTACACGCCCGTTTTTAAAAATGTAGAAAAACGCCCCGTAAAAAGGAAGTGCATGTCACTTCTTGAGCCATTTTTGGAGCCTTTTTCATTGACTCAAGCTCCAAAAACGGCAGCAAAAAACACAGCAAAAAACGCAAGTTGCTTAAAAAACGGCTAAAAATCAGGGGCTGTGTTAGATTGAAAACAGCTCTGTATTTTATGGCCATTTTTGGTTTGCCGTGTGAACATAGCCGAACTGTAAGGCTATGTTCACACGGAGTATTTTGGGGGAGGAATATCTGCCTCAAAATTCAGTTTGGAACTTTGAGGCAGATATTCCTCTCCCTGCACGCCGATTTTCGCGGCAATTATCGCGCCGTTTTTCGCCCGCGGCCATTGAGCGCCGCGGGCATAAAACAGCGAGAAATACGCTTTCTCCTGCCACCCATTGAAGTCAATGGGAGGTCGGAGGCGGAAGCGCCCGAAGATAGGGCATGTCGCTTCTTTTTCCCGCGAGGCAGTTTTACTGCTCGCGGGAAAAAGACGCCGACGCCTCCCATTGAAATCACTTGACAGCTCCGTGTGGCAGCATCATATGATGCGCAGCGGCGTGGTTTTTGCACAGCCGCCATCATTATGACACCCCTTTTGTCGTTGTGCTTTTCTGTTTTCATTCATCCTTTTGACAGCTGTTGCGCGAATCACGCAGTTCGTACGGAAGTGCTTCCGTGTGGCATGCGTGGTTTTCACGCACCCATTGACTTCAATGGGTGCGTGATACGCCAAAAACGCTCAAAGAATGGACAAGTCGTGACTTTTACGCAGCGGACTAACGCTGCGTAAAAATCACGCACATGTCTGCACGGCTCCATAGACTAATATAGGTCCGTGCCACGAGCGTGAAAATCCCGCGCGTTGCAAGGACGTATATCCCGTTCGTCTGAATAAGCCCTTAGTGTGAGTTTTTTTGGACAATGGTGTCTTTTTTAAAAAAATGATAACAATTCAAATAACAGATATATATTAATATGTAAATGTACCAGTGCAACCTCTATAGCCATAGTCTCTAAGATTAGCCCTTTATGCCCCAATTTAACAGAGGATATATTAGAAATGTAGGATTGCTAAATTACACGAGAATTAAAAGCTACTTGGGTGACTGTCAGTTTGTGGACTTTATGATGTTTCATTTATGGTGTACATTAGAACATTATATCAATATATTTAAGCATAGATTTTATTCTTTCAGAGAGCACTGTGTGCTCAGCATTTTGATCTGCTTAGAAAGCACTATTACCTTCCAGACCAATCAGACTTTCAAGGACTGAGGCACAAGCATGACACAGCAGTAATGGAGTATAGGTGGACCTTCAGTGACACTCTTATAAAAAGAAGGATCCATTTCATGGCTTCACTGTCATTTCCAGTGTACAATAGCACTAGACAGCCATCATGGTTCATTGGACAACTGAAGAGAGAGCCGCCATCTCCTCCACATGGAGCAAGGTTAATGCTGAAAAGGACGGGCATGAAGCTCTGACCAGGTAATACACATGCATGAATTTAATACTTTAGACAGTATAACTATATTTTATATACAAGCTGTAGTTTTATTAGTGAGTCACACAATAAAAATCCTTCTTTGTATTTATCAGTATATAGAACCATTACTTGAAAGCAGTCTAGGGTGTTCAATTTTCAAACTCATTCTTGGTTACCCTCTTTGAACGTTGCAATTGTTTCTGTTGTTTTAAATTTAGATTAGCTAAGCTTATACTGTACATGACTAATTTGAAACATCACCTTGGAAACTAAAGGGGTTTCTCACAATTAACATTTATCATCTATCCACGGAACAAGTGATAAATGTCTGATTGCTGGGGTCCCCACTACCTGGACCCCTACCGACCTCTAGAGCCGGTGTCCTAAGCCCCCTGCTTATTCTCAGTGCACGAACGCAGTGAGGAAAACGTTGATTGGAGTGGTGGACGTGCATTAGCAGTGCAGAACGGAGACAGCCGAGTACAGTGCTCGGCTATTTCCGGCAGCCCCATGGACATTGAATGGATCGGCAGGACACATGCTTAACTGCCACTCCATTCAAAGTTTTTCTTGCTGTGGTCATGCTGTGAGAAGGAACCAAGGGGCGCGGGACCCCCGCTCTAGTGATCATGGGGGTCCTAGCGATCAGACATTCTTTACCTACTCTGTGGATAGGTGTTTTATTGGGGGAGAAGCCCTTTTAGAGTCTAGGTAATGTAGATGTGTTTCCCCTCGGTTTTCTATAACATTTATTTTACATTCTGGCTAAGGGGATACATCTGAGAATAAGAGTAAATCAATAAGAGTTGATAATTGCTTCTCATTCTGCTTATGTACTTTAGGCTGCTGGTTGTGTACCCCTGGACCCAGAGATATTTCAGCTCCTTTGGAAACCTGTCCAATGTCACCGCTATTTCTGGCAATGCCAAGGTGAAGGCTCACGGCAAGAAGGTGCTTACAGCTGTTGGCAATGCCATCCAGCACCTCGATGATGTAAAGCATTTCCTGTCTGACCTCAGCAAATCCCATGCTCAGAAACTCCATGTGGACCCCGAGAACTTCAAGGTAACGCACCATACAGATATATTAAAATAATTCATTTTCTGCAATAAAATTCCTGTTTAACTTTATTTATATTTGTACTTTAATATTAAATGTCAATTTCCAGCGAGTAAAAAGTTAACTATTTAAGGCTTTTAATGTAGTATTTTGAAGATAAACACAATTAATTTCTAAAAATAGAAACTAAGTAGTACATTACTATAACGCTTTATATGATAAATTAGCTAAAACCCAATCTGATTGATTTTTCCTTTTATCCACAGCGTCTTGGAGAAGTTCTAGTCATTGTATTGGCCTCAAAACTGGGATCCGCTTTCACTCCTCAGGTCCAGGCTGCCTGGGAGAAGTTCATCAATGTTCTGGTGGCTGCTCTGAGCCACGGCTATTTCTAAACTATTGTTTATGACAGTTTTACTACCCATGTATTAAGTAGCTTGCAGTCTGTAAAATAAAATGCTATTTTAAATACTAAAACAGCTTTAAACTAAAACTGATTTTTGTTCTTGATTTTTTTTGTTTGTCGAAATATCACTCAATGAATTGAAAATGTATTTTACATTTTATAGCTATAGCTATGCACAAAGCTAATAATAAAATTCATAATGGAAGCCACGACGCTGTGCTGGATCTATTTCATGATGGATTCCAATGGTGCCCAATAGAATGCATTGACTTATAATGGGGTCTGTTGTGGGTTTTGCCGTAATTTCCGTTTCTTCTTTATCGCTAGAAACCATACCTATTTACCAAAAAGGATATAACATTTACATCACATCACTGAAAAATGCCATACTTACAAGGGCAGGTTAAAAGACCAGTACATAGCAGTATACAGACAAGCTACAATACCATATGAGGGAGGTTGCACAGTTGCAAAATACTGATGAACAGTCACTCATATGCCTAACATCCATGAGGGGAGCCCAGCATTTTCTAATTGAAAAGATCATACTTACTGATACAAGAGCAGGTTACAATAAAATCCCTTCTTATTATTAGTAGGGGGTGCTTGGTAACGGAAAGTGATAGAAGGCGGCAGGGGTGAGACACAAACTAGCAGGGGCTCTGTGGAGGGCCCGGGGTAGAGACTATGTTGCAGGCCAGGGGGAAGGGAAGGCATGGGGGAACAGAAAGGGGCAGAGGCAGGAGGGGGAGACCAACCTGACAGGGAATTCTGGAGGAGCAAGGAAGAGGCAGTAGGTGTGCAGGGGGCCAACATAAAAAAAAAAAAAATCACTGCACTAAGGCTGCATGTACACAGCACAGTCACTCATCAGGTTGCAGTGCTGACTGATGCTTTTGTCCACTGCAGGCTCTAAGATCTCCCACCGCGATGTCACCCCAGGACGAAGTCTCCGTCTCCTTCTCACGTGGCATTAATGTCAGCTGTGTAGACACAATGGAATTTATCCTTGATAACAATATCTTTACTTTTAACTCCTTCCATCTTTAGCCACTTTTGACCTTCCTGACAGAGCCTCATTTTTCAAATCTGACATGTTTCACTTTATGTGGTAATAACTCCGGAATGCTTTTACCTATCCAAGCGATTCCGAGAATGTTTTCTTGTGACACATTGGACTTTAAGTTACTGGCAAAATTTGCTCAATATATTCAGTATTTAATTATAAAAAACACCAAAATTTAGCGAAAAATTGCAAAAATTTGCATTTTTCTCAATTTAAATGTATCTGCTTGTAAGACTGGCAGATATAACACACAGAATTGTTCCTAATTAACATCCACCATATGTCTACTTTAGATTTTTTTAACATCCTTTTATTTTTCTAGGACGTTACAAGTCTTTGAACTTTAGCAGCAATTTCTCACATTTTCAAGAAAATTTCAAAAGGCTATTTTTACAGGGGCCAGTTCACTTGTAAAGTGGCTTTGAGGGCCTTATATATTAGAAACCCCCAAAAAGTCACCCCATTTTAAAAACTTCACCCCTCAAAGTATTCAAAACAGCATTTAGAAAATGTCTTAACCCTTTAGACATTTCACAGGATTTAAAGCAAAGTAGAGGTGAAATTTACAAATTTCATATTTTTTTGCAGAAATACATTTTTAATACAATTATTTTTATAACATAGAAGGTTTTACCAGAGAAATGCAACTCAATATTTATTGCCCAGGTTCTGCAGTTTTTGGAAATATCCCACATGTGGCCGTAGCGTGCTACTGGAATGAAGCACCGGTCCTAGAAGCAAAGGAGTACCTAGAGCATTTTGGGGCCTTATTTTTATTAGAATATATTTTAGGCACCATGTCAGGTTTGAAGGGCTCTTGCGGTGCCAAAACAGTAAAAATCCCCCAAAAGTGACCCCATTTGGGAAACAACACACCTCAAGGAAATTATCTAGGGGTATAGTGAGCATTTTGACCGCACAGGTTTTTTTACAGAAATTATTGGAAGTAGGCTGTGAAAATTAAAATCTAAATTTTTTCAAAGAATATGTAGGTTTAGTGACTTTTTTCTCATTTCCACAAGGACTAAAGGAGAAAAAGCACCACAAAATCTGTAAAGCAATTTCTCCCGAGTAAAACAATACCGCACATGTGGTAATAAACGGCTGTTTGGACACACGGCAGGACTTAGAAAGGAAAGAGCGCTATTTGGCTTTTGGAGCTCAAATTTAGCAGGAATGGTTTGCGGAGACCATGTCACATTTACAAACCCCGTGAGGAGACAGAACAGTGGAAACTCCCCACAAGTGACCCCATTTTGGAGACTACACCCATTGAGGAAATTATCTAGGGGTATAATGAGTGTTTTGACCCCACAGTTTTTTTGCAGAAATTATTGGAAGTAGGCCCTGAAAATGACAATCTAAATTTTTTCAAAGAAAATGTAGGTTTAGCTAATTTTTTGTCATTTCCACAAGGACTGAAGGAGAAAAAGCACTGCAAAATTTGTAAAGCAATTTCTCCCGAGTAAAACAATACCCCACATGTGGTAATAACCGGCTGTTTGGACATACGGCAGGGCTTAGAAGGGAAAGAGCTCTATTTGGTTTTTGGAGATCACATTTAGCAGGAATGGTTTGCGGAGGCCAGGTCGCATTTGCAGAGTCCCTGAGGGGACAAAACAATGAAAACGCCCAAAAAGTGACTCCATTTAGGAAACTACACATCTTGAGGAATTCATCTAGGGGTGTAGTAAGCATTTTGACCGCACATATGTTTCATAGAATTTATTAGAATTGGGCAATGAAAATAAAAACAATCCTTTTTCTTCAATAAGACGTAGCTTAAGAACCCAACATTTGTAAAACAATACCCCATATGTGGTCATAAACTGCTGTTTGGGCACACGGCAGGGCTCAGAAGTTGATGGAGCGCCATTTGGAGTGCAGATGTTGCTGCATTGGTTTCTGGGTGCCTGTGGGCCCAAAACAGTGGAAACAGCCCAGAAGTGACCCAATTTTGGAAACTACACCCCTCAATGTATTTACCTAGGGGTGTAGTGACCATTTTAACCCTGCAGATGTTTTGTAGAAATTAGTGTGCACTCGATGTTGCAGAGTGAAAATTAGATTTTTTTCCATAGATATGCCAATATGTGGTGCCCAGCTTGTGCCACCATAACAAGACAGCTCTCTAATTATTATGGGGTGTTTCCTGGTTTTAGAAACACCCTACGTGGGGAACTAATCTTTTGCCTGGACATTCGACCAGGCTCAGGAGTCAAAGCGTACCATGTAAAATTGAGGCCTAATTTGGCGATTTACAAAGTATTGGTTCACAACTGCAGAGGTTCAGATGTGAAACTTATAAAAAGAAACCCCTGAGAAGTGACCCCATTTGGAAACTACACCTCTCAAGGCATTTAATAAGGGGTGTAGTGAGCATTTTCACCCCAAAGGTCTCTTCCATAAATGATTGCACTGCGGATGGTGCAAATTAAAATGTATATTTTTCCCTAGATATGCCATTTCAGTGACAAATATGTCATGCCCCGCTTATGCCACTGGAGACACACACCCCATTTATAATGTGGGGGTAATATATAAGCCAGGCGGAGTATATCAGTGGCATAGTCAGGTGGTATAATAATGGGGTAAAAAAACAATAAAATAATTCATAGATTTGTGTTACGCTGTAACACAATCCTTTCTGCACAGGCCGGTGTCGTACTGATATATGGCGTCCTTTCTTATGCCCCTTTTGGTCCACACCTTTGCTGTTTGGGGAATTTTGCTGGGAAAGTGTTGTCCTAGTATAATACAAGCACAAGATATGTTTGGGCCCTCCCCTTCCTGGTTCCCTAATTTTAGGTCCTTGATAAATCGCCTCTTGAAACAGAAGAAATGTTCCCCTCGGGCCGACACAACTGCATATTTTTTATTTCCTGACTTATTGGAGCCTTAACTAATTTTATTTTTTCATAGACGTAGTGGTATGAGGGCTTTTTTTTGCGGGACGAGCTGTAGTTATTATTGGTACCATTTTGGGGTACATGCGACTTTTTTATCACCGTTTATCCTATTTTTTGGGAGGCCAGGTAAACAAAAAGCCGCAATTCTGCCATAGTTTTTTTAGTTTTTTTATACAGCGTTCACCACGAGTTATAAACTACATGTTCACGTTATTCTGCGGGTCAGTACGATTCCGGCGATACCTAATTTATAGAACTTTTTTATGTTTTACGACTTTTTGCATAATAAAATTACTTTTGGAAAAGGAATGTATTTTTTCTGTCGCCAAGTTGTGAGAACCATAACTTTTGAATTTTTTTGTCGACGGAGCTGTATGCGGGCATGTTTTTTGCGAGACAAGCTATAGTTTTTATAGGTACCATTTTTGGATACGTGCGACTTTTTGATCACTTTTTATTCCAATATTTGTAGGGCAAAGTGACCAAAAAGCAGAAACTCTGGTAGAGTTTTTTACGGGTTTTTTTTTACGCTGTTCACCGCGTGCAATAAATAATATAATATTTTGATACCTCATGTTGTTACGGTCGCGGCGATACCAAATACGTATGGTTTATTTTATTTTTTCAATAATAAAGGACTTGATAAGGGAAAAAGGGCGATTGTGTTTTATTTTATTACTTGAAACTTTTATTGTTTTCAAACTTTTATTTTTTTCACTTTTTTTTATCCCTTTTTTATACTTTTTTTCAAGTCCCACTAGGTGACTTGAAGTTCCAACTGTCTGATGTTTTTTTTCTAATACATTGCACTACCTACGTAGTGCAATGTAATAGATCTGTCAGTTATTCACTGACAGCAAGCCGACGAGGCTTCGCCTCCCGGCAGGGCCTTATCGGCTTCCGAAATGGCAGAGCAGGAGGCCATTGTGTCTCCTGTTGCCATAGCAGCTGTCGCCAGTCCTGATTGCCTGTCAGGGCTCGCGATCTGCTAGTTACCGCTACGATGCAGCAATCGCTTCCATCGCTGATGACGCCGGATCAGCTCCTGAGCCGGCGCCATCTTGCTGGCGGCTACGGAAGCCGCTCAGGCTCCGCCGCCGGGTGGATCTTGACCGGCTTCAGTGCTAGGCAGACCGGAAGGCCAGTATTAGGCCTCCGGTTGCCATTGCAGCCACCGGAAGCCCGGGAATTTCATTGCTGGGGTTCCGATGAGCTGCAAACAGCTTAAATGTAGCGATCACGTTTGAACGCTGCATTGAATAGGTTAATGGCGGTGACCGAAGCTAATTTCGTTCCCCGCCATTACAGCCGGATGTCAGCTGTAAGATACAGCTGAGATCCGGCGATGATAGCACCGGCTCAGCTTCTGAGCCGGTGCCAAACATTTGGCGTACGAATACGACATTTTGCGGGAAGCACTGGCTTTCCATGACGTATACTTAAGACAAATGTCGGGAAGGGGTTAATGTCAGCTGTGTAGACACCAGACCAGATGGCAAAATTAATTTAGACCCCAGACCTGACCTCTAAATTAATTCAGTCTCTAGATGACGCCCCTGGATTTATTCATACTCCAAATTAATTCAGACCCTAGACACCACCTGAAAATTATTTTAGACCCTAGACCAGGAACCAAAAAAAAAAAAAACAGAACCCAGACAAGAGCAAAAGCAATAAACATCAGACCGTAAACCAGATTGTAACATATACTAACAGCTCCTTGATCCTGGGTTCTCTTTACTTCCAGCGCTGCACTATGTCTGCATTGCTTCTCTGCATAGCTTTTTACCTCATGTGTCTACTTTATTTGATTAACAGCTGAAGGAGCTTAATTAGGCCTAGATCTGAGCATCTACTCCCCTATATATTTAGCTGCAGCATAAAGGGACTGCACTTGTGCTGGGGTGGAATGAGGGCAGAAGTCATCTCTGTCTAAGTGTCATATTGGCAAAGTGTCCTGGCAGTTATACATGGCATAGATCTAACATCCATCTCTCCTCTCCTCTCTTCATACAGGTATATAATCCATCCCATTCCTGCACTTAACTATCTGTGTGCTGAACGTCATTTCAAACGCTGAAAGATTTATTTTATGGTATATAATCCATTCCATTCCTGCATTAACCTATCTGTGTGCTGGGATGTTGATGCGACCGGATGCATCACTGGAGAGCTCCGTGGATACCCTTCCAATCTTTTTCAATCTGGCTGTTTCCCGTTGAGAGAAACTCACCATCTTGCCTACTCTGCTTACCTGCTTCCTGGGCATTGCAGAGGTGCCGGCCTGTTGCCATTTCCTGCACTTTCCCGAAGATTGACGAATGAGGCCTGGGCCTCCTGTTAGACCGGGGCCTCGAGATTTAGCGGAACGGAGTGTCGGCGGCATGGGCCGCGTCCTTAACATCTACAACTGGGATGTGAAGCTTGGCCTGTGACTCATTGGCGAGCTTCTCCCTCTCCATTTGCGGTCACAGTAGTCGCCGGGGAATAGAAGCAGAAAGCAAATTTTAATCACGGCCTCCTCATTATTCCCCAGTACACAGGACACACCATAGACTGGATCGCCTTTACGTTTCTAATAGACACCTTAATGTAGTCACTGCTTCAGATATAGGGTCCATCCTAATTTCAGACCATGCTCTAATTTTAATGTCTCTCTCTGTTTTATCCCTACCAAGGAAAACACTGTCCTGGTCGCTAAATGAGATGTTACTCGGTTCGTCGGACCATATCTCACTGATTGAGGGCAAACTTCTGGAGTATTTTCGCTTCAGTGACATTCCGGAGACCCCTATACCGATCATATGGGAGGCTCATAAGGCTTGCATTTTGGGCGGGCTTATCACTTTGGGCTCAAGAGTCAAATAAGCTAGGGATGCCCAGATGAATTCCCTTCTGAACCAGATTTCCGCCCTAGAAACACTTAGGAAACTATCGTCTTTACAGAATTCCCAAGCTGAGCTTACGAAACCGAGAAATGATCTCAGGGATCTCTTGAATGTTAAGGCTGCTAAGGCCCCCCAGCATTGTAAATTGAAATATTATGCTCATGGGGATAAGGGGTCCAAAATAATGTCGAGCCTTATTAAGAAACAAAAAGAAAAATCTTTTATTACCAAAATGAAAACGGACACTGGGGAAGTTATCTCTTTCACAGAAGAAATTGCGGAGGAATTTCATAAATTTTACTCCTCCCTCTACGATATACAGACAACTGCTTCCTCTGTTGACCCAGAGGAGCGCTCTACTCCCATTGAATCATTTCTACATTCCATCTCCCTACCCAAATTAGATGATAATGATTTAACAGCCCTGACATCCCCGTTCACTGAGCAGGAGGTTAGGGAGGAGTTGTTCTCCATACGCAATGGTAAGATTGCAGGCCCTGATGGGTTCCCTATATTTTACTACAAGACCTTCCCCACGACTCTGCTCCCGTACTTTTGTGACTCTCTGCAATTCACTTCTGACGGGAGGAAGCTTACCCAAACAAATGTTGTAAGCATATGTTACAGTTATCCCGAAAGAGGGAAAAGACCCTATGGCGTGTTGAAGTTATAGGCCTATTTCCCTATTGAACACAGATGTCAAGTGGTGGGCGAAACTTCTAGCACACAGTATAAACTTAATACTCCCCAAACATATTAACCCAGAACAAACAGGTTTTGACCCGAATAGGGAGGGGAAATTCAACACCACCTAAGTGATACATATATATTTTGCTAAACGACAGGGAACTCCACTAGCTCTCCTTAGCACTGAGGCAAAAAAGGCATTTGACTGGGTTGCGTGGGACTTTATGGAAGCAGTCTTAGCCCGTTTTGGTCCCCCCCCCCCCTTTATCAAAGCCAATTTTACGCTTTATAAAGATCCATATGCTAAAATTAGAATAAATGGCGTCCTCTCCCCGCCCTTTGACATTCACAATGGAACGATACAGGGGTGCCCGTTAACCCCCTCTCTATTTGTATTAACTATAGAATCCTTGATCCAGAAATTCATACAATCCCCTGTTGTTCATGGCATAGAGATTGATTAACTTTTGTTTATATCATATCCCATTCAAGCATTTCCAGAGATTCTCTCAATATCAGAGGACTTTGGTAAGGCTTCGAATTTCAAAATTAATTTGGGAAAATCCATGGCGTTAAACATTACGGTGCCGGACGCGGTGATTCAACGACTTAGGCTGGGTTCACACGAGCACATTAACGTCCGTAATGGACGGACGTATTTCGGCCGGAAGTCCCGGACCGAACTCAGTGCAGGGAGCCGGGCTCCTATCATCGTAGTTATGTACGATGCTAGGAGTCCCTGCATATCTGCAGGACAACTGTCCCGTACTGTAATCATGTTTTCAGTACGGGACAGTTGTCCTGCAGAGAGGCAGGGACTCCTAGCATCGTACATAACTACGATGCTAGGAGCCCGGCTCCCTGCACTGAGTTCGGTCCGGGACTTCCGGCCGAAATACGTCCGTCCATTACGGACGTTAATGTGCTCGTGTGAACCCAGCCTTAAGTTGTCCACACCCTTTTCTTGGCAATCCACTGATATAACATACCTAGGTGTCCACATCCCCTTAGACCCTACCAGGTTGTTTAAATATAATTATAAACCGTTAGTACAGAAAATAGGCATGCATCTTTCAAGCCTTAAGATTCCATATGTTTCCTGTTTGGGCAGGAAAAATATATTAAAATGCTATATTATGCCGCAAATTTTGTATGTATTGCAGACAATTGCGATATGGCTTCCACGATCCTTTTTCACTCAGATTCACCACCTATTTTCCAAGTTTGTCTGGAATTCTGCTCATCCTAGAATTTCCTATACTCTTTTACGACTTGGTAGACAACAGGGGGGATGTGGATTACTGGATGTTCAGGCCTATTACCGAGCTAATCATTTAGCAAGATGGTTATCGTTAGTACATACGCAACAGCATATATCACTTCACGTTCACATTTAGAAACATCTTCTTGGAGATGAGGGTCTTATCCACTTGTGGTCTAATGTACCACTGACAGCAAAACATTAAGAGGCACAGTGGATGTATGGCAGAACTTCTTCATGAAAAATCAGACAGATAAGAGACTTTCCCCACTCATGCCACTAGGCGTCCTCCCGGCCTTTCTAAAAGATGGGGCCATTCCGACTCCCTTTCCTTGGTCATACCTAGTTTATACACCAATTTATCCTACCCTAAAAAATGTTTTGGCTCCGCCAAAGCTATCTTTTTTAATGTCGCCTCGGGAGCCCACCTCCCTCTCCTTCCTACATGATTTTTGCATTCAACACGGTATGTAAAGAATTTTACGCAAAATATACAACACCTTTACAAGATATTAATTGGCTAGAGCATTTTTTGTTATACCCGAACCTTCCTAAAGGTCTTCTATCTAAAATATTCAAGACCTGTAAATACTGCCTCCCTAGGTCTAACCATGCATTCCTGTTAGAAGGTGAGGGATCCAGGACAAACACACCCTCCGCCTGCGAGCACCGACACGCCAAGTCCTCTTCCTGAAGGGCCGAGGCGCGTTTAACATATGATATGGAGGATCGGAGACACCCCCTCAAATAGGCCTTGAGAGTATCCCACACCAGAGCGGGGTCCCCTGTTTGAGCATGAGCCTCTATGAAAATTGACAACTGTTCAGGTATTCGATCATTTTGCTGAATGAGCTGAAGCCAAAAGGGATGAATCCTACCCGCCCCTCTCCTGCCTGTCTGTGGCCTCTTTAAAGTCAGCAACACTTGGCTATGATCCGATATTCCCCTTGGTAGGTGTGTAATTGATTCTACTTCCTGGAAGATAGCAGGCGAGCCAAAAATTTTATCAATTCTGGACAGCGCATTATGTTGTGGGGTGTGACACGTGAACTCTCTAACACCCTTGTGAATCGCCCTCCACAGATCAATCCACCCCATCTCGCATAAGTAGGCCTAACCGAGTCGGGCCCCCCGATCCTCGCCCTTCATTTCCTTGAAGGCGGTCTAAACCAGGGTCCATAAGCATGTTAAAATCTCCCATCATAACCACACGGGAACCCGGGTATGAGGACACGAACCGCATGTTTTCCTGAAGTATCTCCAAGGATGCAGGCGGAGGATTATACACCCCCAATATCACATAGGGAGAGTCATTAATAACCGCATGCAGAAAAATGTATCTCCCGTTAGGGTCTAAATTGGACTGTAGCAGTTTCCAACGAAGTTCAGAGTGCACCAAGATAGCCACCCCCCTAGAATAGGAAGTGTGGGAAGCATGCCCCACCAACTGTACCCAGGGCTTACTCAAGCATCTCATAGTATCAGGTGTCAGGTGAGTTTCTTGCAAGCACGTTAAGTGAGGGCGGTGTCGTCTCACAACTGCAAATATCATACGTCTCTTTTCAGGAGAGCACATACCCCGAACATTCCAGGACATTAACCATAGTCCCTCCATTTCTCACCATCTGAATATAATAGATAGCCATACCTCTGAGTCCCTCCCACAAGCCCCAGAGAACATACCTTCCACAGCCATTGTATAAACCTGAATATGTCCCATGCATGTACTATGTTTGTGAATAGCTCTACCGCACCATGAGTTGACTTCAAATCCTTCAAAACACACTCATTAACATACATTGCTCAACAGGAGCAAACCTTTGTAGCCAAGAATCTAGAGGCTAGTCTCTACGGCTAGCGTATTTCTGCCGTACAAACACAATTTATAATCAAGTGATGCATCTCCCCTCCCGGCCAGCACCCATTACACAGAATAGATGATAAACATAAGGAGACCTGACTGTCGGTGAAAGCCCCGCATACCATATTTGCATTACACCCCGGCAAGGATAGGAAGAACATAAAACTCCCAAGATACACAACCCATACCCTGTATACCATGCAGATTTTTCCATCAAATAATAAGGTACAAAGCCATAACTTTCTCACAGAAGGATGCCTCCAACAGGAGACGCAGTGAGGTCAAACAATATGGGATATCCATGAGTTCCATATATCAATAATAATCACCCATCCTGGATAGCCAACGCAATCAGCGACGAGGAGAACGTCTGTTCTTTTTTGTGAGCCATTCATCCGCCTCAGCAGGGTCAGTAAAGAATAAAGCACGATCTCCGTCCACACCCGAAGTCGAGCAGGATAAGCCATGGAGTACGGAATCTGTAAATCTCGGAGACGGCGTTTGATGGGAACATAGGACGCCCTCTGTCGCTGCAAATCAGGAGAAAAATCTGAATATATGGATACCGAAGCATTATCAAAGCGGATCCCTCCAGCCTTTCGGGCTTCCAGAAGGACCATGTCCCGATCCTTACAATTCAGCATCCGAGCCAGTAGAGGTCTTGGGGGAGCACCCGGGATGGGTGGTCTTGCTGGAACCCTGTGCGCCCTCTCTACCGCAAAAGCCAACGAAAAGGAGGCAGTCGGGAAGATGTCACGTAGCCATTTCTCCACAAATTCCCCAGGCCTCTACCCCTCCGCTCTCTCCGGTAATCCCATGATACGGAGATTGTTACGGCGCGACCTGTTCTCTGAGGGTATGTTCACACGTAGTCAACAAAAACGTCTGAAAATCCAGAGCTGTTTTCAAGGGAAAACAGACCCTGCTTTTCAGACGTTTTTTTACCAACTCACATTTTTCGCGGCGTTTTCACGCCGTTTTCGCGGCGTTTTTTACGTCCGTTTTTGGAGCTGTTTTCATTGGAGTCTATGAGAAAATAGCTTCAAAAACGTCCAAAGAAGTGTCCTGCACTTCTTTTGACGAGGCTGTATTTTTACGCGTCATCGTTTGACAGCTGTCAAACGACGACGCGTAAATAACAGGTCGTCTGCACAGTACGTCGGCAAACCCATTCAAATGAATGGGCAGATGTTTGCCGACGTATTGGAGCCGTATTTTCAGACGTAAAACGAGGCATAATACGCCTCGTATACGTCTGAAATTTGGCCGTGTGAACATACCCTTAGTGTTCAAAAAATGATGCCAATCTAAAGTAGACATATGGGAAATGTGAACTAGTAACTATTTTGGGTGGTATAAGGGCATGACCACACGTGGCGGAATTGCTCTGGAATTCCGCTGCGGACATCCGCAGCGGACACGTTTCTCCATTGCTTTCCACAGCTTTTTAGTAGGGTTTGTTTACACGTTGCGGACAATTCCGCTACGGAGCATAGGCTGCGGTCCGGAATTTGGTGTCCGCAGCATACAATGGTTGTTGCGGACGTGTTGCGGACTCGTTGTGGAATTTCTCCATTGACTTCAATGGAGATTCTAAATTCCGCACCCGAATCCGCAGATGTTATGTGTGGCGCGGATTTCGGGTGTGTTGCAGTGCAGATTTCAAGCCGTAGCAGGATATGACATCATTCTGTTGAGGAAAGAGAGCCTCCATTTTCGGCTTGCAGGCTGACCGGAAGAGACAGAAAAGACACAGCAATGGCCAGATATCGTCGCATGGACATGGAAGTATCCACACTTATAAATCTGGTAAGTACCTGCATATGTTTATGCCATGTTGTTTAAAGTGGACTAGTATGTATGGTGTATCACTAGCAGCATCTGCAGTATGTACCCATTCTAAGGCAGATAAACATGTAACAGATCCAACCTTATTCCTAAGTACAAGCCAAACTTCAATATGCACTGTGTATTTATTTTGTAGGTGCATAATAGGCCAGAATTATGGGACACCTCCAGTGCTGGTTACAGTGACCGTAACACACGGGAGGAAGGCTAGATGTATGTGTGTCATGGTCCGTACCCCGAGTGGGATGGCATGCTGGAGAGAGAGCAAGGAGTGATTGGTAAGTTTCCATATAGTTTGTAATGCAGATCGTTTTAAAGACTGTATGCTAACATTCTTTTTGCATCATTTGAATGCTTAAATGTCTCTTCAAATCTTTGGCCTTTCATGGTTAGCTAAACGATACACCAACTTCTGTCATGTCACTATGACATGTGCGGAATTGTTGACACCTTTCTTCGAACTGTAAGGGTATGTTCACACGCCGAGCCAAAAACGTCTGAAAATACGGAGCTGTTTTCAAGGGAAAACAGCACCTTATTTTCAGACGTTTTTTGATCAACTCGCATTTTTCGTGCCGTTTTTTCCGGTGTTTAAGGAGCTGTTTTCAATAGAGTCTATGAGAAAACGTCCCAAGAAGTGTCCTGCACTTCTTTTGACGGGGCTGTAATGTTACGTGTTGTCTTTTGACAGCGACGCGTAACATGACAGGTCGTCGGCACAGTACATCGGCAAACCCATTGAAAACAATGGGCAGATATTTGCCAACGTATTCGAGCCATCTTTTCATGCGTAAAACGCCTCCATGTCGTGTGAACCCAGCCTTAGCCATATCCACTGTCTAGTCGAGTTATGACCCAATGATGTTGATGGATTGATGACCTATCGTCAGGACAGGCCATTTTAAGTGTTTGTTCTGGATTCACCTTACATCATCCCCTATGTCCTCATTTACCAACATTATTACTTTTGCAGAAAATGATGTGCGCAACCGATGGACAGTCCACGACCGTTTCCGGAAGCAGCTCGGCAAAAGAAATCCAAGTGGGTCCTCTCCGGCACTTCGCTCCACCATTGCGCACTTTGAGGAACTGGCTTTCCTGATTCCGAGCAGGGAGCTACGAACGTAAGTCTCGATTTGCGCACACACCTGGGTTAAAAGGGAGCGAATGAAACACCTGATTAGAATCAATAGGATTTCTATTATAAAAAAACTCAATGGCCTTTTTTTTTCATGTAGATCTCAGGGCAATGTACCACCTCGCACTCAGCAACTGAGTGGCCTTGCCCAGGTGCAGCAGCAGGCGGTGGGAGCATTGTCCCACAATGTTGTGGGGGAAATGCAGGCCGACGACATGGCTAAAGAAGATGTGGCCCACGAGTCTACTCAGGCCACATTAAGTACTGTGGAAGACACCTGTCCAGCGCCCCTGGCAGGACCTCCCCGTCAGAGGCAACGTGGGGGTGGGCGAAAACGAGCGAACACACCCGAAACTGCCAACGCGGTGGAGTCCCAGGCCTTGACGATGATCCGGAGGGTGGAGGCTGAGGATGACCTGCACAATTTTGGCTATTCCGTAGCTGGGCGCTGTAGAAGGATGCCCCAAAATAGGCAGACGGCCTTTATGACGTGTGTTCGCTCTGTCAGATATATTTGAGGCCTCCGAACCCCTTCCCGATGGGGCTGACGTTATTTTCCATATGCGCACATTGACTGGGCATAGGGCTGACCCGTCTGCTGCTGTGCCACATGCCCCACCTGCAGCCAGACCAATTGTTTTCACCCTGGTCTGGTCGACACCCTTCTTCCTCTTTCCGGCCTTACTCCAATGTCCCATCCACTTTTTCAACCTCTTACTCTTCGAATCTTCCACCTCTTCAGATTCATCCTCCCACCTCTTCGTCATACATGCCTCCTACCACTACCTCCTCATCTGTCCCCTCTTCGTGTCCCCAATTGACCCCTCCTCACTACCATACTTTCCAGTAGTTGTATTTTTGGGTTTGTCGGTACTCTTGACCATTGTTGGGCATAGTTTTGTGTGAGTGTGACAGTGTCATGCCATGTTACTGTACTATTGTTTATGCACGAAGTTGTTCCCTGAATTTGTCTCAGGGCGTATAGTTGACATTTGGTGACGTAAAACGTCAATGTTTAATAACATTTTTGTTCAATTTCTGACTCTGGCTTGTTTCGTTGCTGTTTTTAACGTGTGGTCGTCAAAATGTTGAAGGGCATAAAGGGTACCATACCGAATGTTCTCGGTTTGGTCGTTTTCAGGAAGGAGATAGTGTGTGGGTGGGTATCCTAGGGTGTGCTGAACAAATAAAGCCAACCTGAACATCATACTCACTTTTCAGACATGTGATTAATCCAATACACACACTTAGGCAAAATGCGAAAAATCGGGCAGTTTTTTATTTTAAAGGCAGCAGATCAAACACACAATTTCACAATCCATAGGAGTATCATTGACAGAAGAGAATACTGTTTATACATGAGACGGATTACTGCTGGGTAGGCTGCACACCACCAACACAGGAATATTGCCAAGGCACGGCCCCTTCAGAAGTCATGAAAAAATCACTGAAAATCTCTCGAACTCGTACACCACAACTGGGCTGCCCAACAGAACCCCAGTTAATGCCACTGCCAACATAGGACAGAAGTGAGTCCCCTTCAACTTCTTGATGGTATTCCTGGAGGTAGTTATGGAGAACACAGCATGCCTTGATGACGGCATCAATGCTGGTTTCCTCCAATTAGATGGCCGAGGTAAAGACCCTCCACTGATTTGCCATGATGCCAAACGTGCACTCCACGAAACGTTGTGCCCTGCTCAGCCTATAATTAAAAATCCTCCTATGGACATTCAGTCCCCTTCGTGGGTATGGGCGCAGCAGGTTAGGGCTCAATGGAAATGCCTCATCCGATACCATCACGAAGGGGACTGGACGTGTGGTTCCTGGAAGAGGTGTCAGAGGTGGTAGAGACACGCAATCCTGGAGAATTTGTAGCCAAATCTGGGAGGCTCGCAGCACCCGTGCGTACCCAGTACTACCATAGGCACCAACATCGATGGCAACAAATTTGTAATGTGCATCAGCAACCGCCATCAGGACGACCAAAAAATACTTGTTGTAATTAAAGAAGCGTGATCTTGAGTGCGGTGGCTGCTGCACCCTTACATGCTTCCCATCAACTGCGCCTATGCAGTTAGGGAAATTGGTTACAGTTTGAAAGCCTGCTGCGACCTTTAACCAAATCTCTGTAGTGGCGCAAGGCATCACAATGGGCTTCAACTTTTCCCAGATAACGTGGCATGTGCTCTTCACAATTTGTGAAATGGTGGATTTGCCAACCCGAAATTGGAGGTGCAGGGATGCATACGTCTCGCCTGTCGTCAAAAATCTGAAAAAAACCACAACCACATCATTAATTACATTACATAACACGATTTGTTAAGAACAACATGTAGGGAGACTATAGTACATATGTTTCTAAAAACAACAAACTTGTCCAATATCAACAACTGCTCAATAGGGACATTGATTGGATGTTAGATGACACTCATAAATGTGGCCACTTACCGCAAGGTGATGAGCAACCTTTCCTCAGCAGCAATCGCCATCCTCATCACGGTATTCTGCTTGGTAATGTGAGGCCTGACAATTTCTAGCAGCCTGTCAAATGCTTCATTGTTCAGCCGGCAGAATCCCGTAAATTTGTCGGGATATCTAGAACAAAACACGAAGATGAACAAAAATGGTGGTTAAACAGCCTAATTCAGAAACACATGCTAGCATTTCCAGACACCATGTGGTGTGTACGAATTAATCCCTTCGTCCTTCTCTACTACTTTTTCGGAGGTTTGACACAGGTGTGGTCCAGACACGAGTAATGAATATGGTATGCTCAGGATAGGCCATCAAGATATGATCCTTCTGGGTCCTCCAGACGAGACCGTCACCAAGCAGCTGTTTGGAAGGGGCCGCTGTGCTCGAACGCCCGCTGCTACCCCTTGATTTCCTTGACTTGATCACACTGTCAATCGCCGACACACATGTAGCGTACGTTACGACTATGCGATCTTTCTCAGATGCACTTCAATGGGATAAGGTTCGAAATCGTGTGATTGGCCACTGGAGCTGTGTTAGCAATTGAATTGTGAGCAAGTTAAGCAAAAGAAGGGTATACGAACACTATGGACCCTTCACGACAACTAATCGGTGACGGGGACGACTGTCAGAGGCCGAGCGATCAGAAATCAATGGCCTATCCGGTTCACAGAACATCGTGTTTTATAGCCTGGCCAACACTTTGCTCATCTGGCTGCTACATGTGAGGGTAGGGTGCAGAGTAGAGACTCATTCCAATACATATTATGCATGTTATGTTAAGTTGCCCAACAAAACCTCAGGGACAGTGACAATGAAATATTGTATTAAAAATATATACCTTCTTAAATCGCGGTAAAGAAGTGCAAAATGACCTTTGGATGGTCTTTCAGCAACCAAAGGGTGAACCCACAGTCGGACACGGCCTCTTTCTTCAGCCTGCGTGCAAATAATGTTTGTGAAATCTGTGAAGGATTATTTATTTGCTTATATTCTCTGTATGAAATTACATTGTGAATTATCAAGCAGGATGCCGAATTACTAAGATATGTATTACGTGAAAGTGATTATAATAATGTTTAAATGATTTAGTTTCGTGCAGCAGCCATCTTGTCTGGAGTTCCCATCTTGGTTCTTTTGTAGTGAATAGAAAAGTCATTGTTCCTTTAATACAAGTAATGTTGATTTCGTATGTTTTATCTTTGACCTTGGTTCCCATGCGAAGTTTGTAGGGAGTGAGAAGGGAGGGTGGCAAGTATGCGTGAAGGAAGGTCTCCCCCATCTCCACGGGAACATTCTGTCCAAAAGAGATAAGGCCACCTGTAAACCTAATGTGTGAAGAATTATAATGATGTATCTGGGATGTATTTTATTGTATGCTTTTTACTGAATAACAAATATTGTCACTGATTGGTTAACCTCAAGCCTACACCCCTTCTGAATTTCAGTTTAACAGTTTGAGTCTGGTAATAAATCCTTCAGAGGAGTATTTTTGCGCATATCAGCAGCGACTGTGTGTTTTCTTCTCCTCTCTCGATATATATTGGTGAAATATCCTAATTAGGATACTGACTAATGGGGTCTGGCCTTGAGTCTGTTTGGACTCGTATAAATTTCAGTCTAATATATTTTGAGCGATGGATTTCCACGACAAATCCAAGAAACATATTATTATATCTCTAGCATACAGAAACATATACTTTTGACTATGACGTTTGGAGGCAACAAAATATTACTTACACGTTGCCTTCGCCGACGACAGACAATGCTCACTATGGTGCGCAGCAGCAGAATCAGATATTGTCGGCGTAATTGAAGTGGTCTCTACTGGATGTCAGGCATTGTCCCACACATCGGTTGACTATACTTCTCCAGGCAGATTCCCTTCTCTTTCTGGCCACACTTATACATGCCATGGGTGCGTCCAGCACGTGGTCATAGGACATTACCTCACAAATGATGTCAGTTCCTTTATTTCCAGACTTGCCTTGGAAATCCGCACCTAAATCCGCAAGGCAAATCCGCAGCACTTTTGCAAAATCCGCAGCGGAATCCGCAATGTGGATTCTGTGCGGCATTGATGCGGACAGTTGCGGAAGAAATATGCCACGTTTGGGCATGCCCTAACCATCTGTTTTACAAGCAGATGCATTTCAATTCTGAAAAATTAAATTTTTTATAAATTTTCTCTAAATTTTGCAAATTTTCACCAATAAACACTGAATATATCATCCAAATTTTACCACTAACATACAGCCCAATGTGTCACGAGAAAACAATCTCAGAATCGCTTGGATAGATTTAAGCATTTTGACGTTATTACCACATAAAGTGAAATATGTCAGATTTTAAAACTGGGCTCTGAGCCTTAAAGGGAAGGTGTCATGAAATTATTATAATTTTTTTTAATATGATATTAACATAAATTGTATTTATTTTTGTGCTCGTGTTCTACTTTTTACTTTTTTTTTACTTTTACTACTCTATGGGGCTGCCATTTTTTTTTCACCTCTGTATCTGTCGATTAACGACACATACAGAGATGGAATATGGCACATACAACCCCATAGAGAATGTGAACGGGAGCCATTCCATTCTCTGCAGCGTACGCTGTCTGTGTGGGAACAGCGCATGCGCCGCTCCCACACAGAGCAAAACGAAGCTCATTCGCAGAGCGAAATCCGGCGCCATTTTCTAGTGGACCGGAAGCCGCTGCCGGACAGTAAGATCATGACTTCAGGCTGCGGCTTCCAGCCATATGTTCAAGGAAGCGAAGGCGCAAGGAATTGGAGCGGAAGCGGCAGCCGCAGCAGGAGCAGGTAATTTATGTTCGTGTATGGGATGTGTGCATTATGTTTGTGTATGTTCGTGTTATACTGTCTGCTGAGCCCTGTATCTAATCCTCCTACTCTGTGCAGTCGCTCAGAAAATGGCGGCACACAGTGTAGGAGGTTTGAAGATTCAAACCCCTCCTTCTCCTGGCACTTGCCAGAATAAGGGAGGGGGGATTGTGTGAGGACACTAGAGAGAGTGTGTCTACACTAAATTTGCAGAATAAAGTTATGAGGTTGCTACACCACATTGACCATGCTGCAGTTTTTGGAACTGCTCCCTCTAATGGCCAGCACGTGGAAATGTTATAAATTAGAATCTAATTTATAATATTTCCTGACTTGTGAAAAAATGACAAAAATTAAAACAATGTGTAATTACTTAAATATTAATTGTTTAACTAAAAAAAAATAAAAAAAATTCTAGCGAAACATTCCCTTTAAGGCCCAAACTAGGCTGCGTCCTTAAGGGGTAAAAAGGATGGGTAGATGGGATTCTAAATGTTTTCAGCGTTATATTAGACCATCGTTATCTTTATTTTAATTATGTTTATTTCGTTTCCCCAGGTCAAGTTGCTTGGATCGTTGGCCATTCTTTCATCCATTGGGCTGAATGCAGAGCAGCGGACAGATGTTATAGTATAAATTTATCCTTGGATCCAGATTTAATAAAAAATTACTGGAGGGGTGTTTGGGGTCAGAAATGTGACCGTTTGATTGAGCAAATTATGTTTATGAGTAGTTGGTACCCGGATCCTGATGTAATTATTGTACATTTAGGGGTAACAACATAGGTAAAGACAGTACTGTTCATTTAATTTTTCTCTTGAAACACAGTTCATTGACACTTAGGCATCTTTTCCCTAAGTCTAAATGAATTGTTTCTGAAATTATTCCTCGCCTAATATGGCTGCGATCTAGGGATTTAAAGTTCTGTGACAAGATACGGAAACGAGTGAATAGATGATATATTTTCCAATTTTTACCTTTGCTAGGTGGGTTTCCATTTAGACACACAGATCTGGAAGGTGGTGTGCCCGGCCTTTATAGGAAAGATGCTGTACATTTATCTGAGATCGGTTTGGATATTTTTAATTTGAACCTCCAGGCAATGATTGAAATTGCTTTTGGTGGGGTTGGGCCAGAGATGCTTTAGGGCATTCTGGCCTGTTGGGGTTAGTCGCTCAGCAGTATGAGTGGACATTTATGTCTTATTTGTGGTAGGCTTGAATTTATGGCTAAGCCAGGTTAATAATTCAGGATGATAAAGTTAATGGTATTTATTATTCAATATTTTATGGTAACTTTAATAAAAGGCCGTGGCCAGAATATTTTTAGCACCACTCCAGTGTCGTGTCTATTTATTTAGTTAATTTGTTAATTTTTGATAATGGTTATTTTATAATAATGTTAATAGTATGTTTTGTAATCCCATGTTCTGTCATGTTTGTATAACAGCAGATTAATGCCTGTGCGTTGCAGATGTACAGGCATCTGTAAGGCCTCATGCACACTTCCAATGGCCGTTGTATGGCCACTAATGACAGATCTGGGAAACACAGACCGCACATGGATGGCTTTCGTGTTCAGTCCGTTGTTTCACGGACTAAATCAATGAAATGACCGAGACTGTTCTGTAAAAAACGGACAGGAGTAGGACCTATCCTAATTTTGTCGGAACGGCCACACGCTTTCGTTGAAACAACAGAAGTGTGCATGGCCCCAATGTAATGAATGTCAGGGTGCTATCCAAAAAAAAAACAGATAGCACCTTAAAGAAATAACTAAAGTGGGCATGAGGCCTTAGGCTATGTTCAGACGTTCAGGATTTGCCATAGGATGGACATTTAAAAGTATTTGCGGCAGAAATCTGAGAATTTCTGCCGTGGATGTACCAGAGGCTCAACATGAGGATTTGCCCTACTGTAGTTTAATGGGGCTACTCCACGACTTTTCCAAGCGGTCCCCGGTACCCACCGCCACCAGGAGTACCGGGAAGAGCTGGGTACGATCCAGCACCCGACTGTCTGAAGAGAAGGGCGGGTACTGGCGTGGCTGCAGGCTGGTACTATCAGGCTCGGAATGGCCAAAAACCATGGCCCTTCCCACCATGGTAATGCTAGGCTGCTGCCCCTCACGGTGTCAGGTCCGTATTTCACACCGAATAACCACCTCTGTAAATTGAAAGCTGAAGGCATGCCTGGAGAGAAGTACACCACACAATTGTCTGAGGTACAGCTTCAATGTCAGCCAGGAGGAACTGAACTTTATTCAGAACAAAGAAACACACACAGAGAAGACACATGCCCCTCCCTATAGATGTGTGACTTGCTTAAATTCTATTCGCTCCCCAGCTGTAACTTTTCCTATACATTCTTCTGCACACTCCTCTTTGCATTCCAGGGGGCGGTGTCTTCCATAGGTGTGTCCGACATGAACAAAGAACTTGTTATATATATCAGTATATTACACAAAGAACTGAAATGTATATACATATATGTGAGGATAATATTTTTCAGACAATATACATAGTAATGATCCCTGACAGTCCCCCCTAAAAATATTATTACTCTATCCCTGAGTCTTGCCTAGCAACCTACCACTGACCACTCGAACCAGGCGGGTAGGGGTTTTGGACTTCTTCACCAGCTTGAGACGAGCTACTCCTGATGAGTAACCCCCCTTTGTACCTGGACTTCCAAGGTGTCGGAGTGGTCCTAACTTTCCCTATTCTCCTCTGGATACAGGATGGTTGTCTTGATATAATCTACAAACCACTGCTGGTTGTAATATATATATATATATATATTAATCCGGTCTACATTTTTATTAACAGTAATAATTGTCGCACTGTCACTTACTGTCCTAATGGGACTTTACCCCTGCAGATATGACAGGTCATGGGCAGCACAGTGACCTTCACCTCACACCTTCACATAAAACTCCTCAGATTGCAATTTGCAGCACCGTGGCATATTTACACACATTATAATTATAAACCTCAGACATTATAAACAATAGGGCCTCAGCTAATAACATAATGCTACCACCCTCAGGTCTCGGGTCCCATCAGTTCATTGCCAGTCCTGTACACCATCGTCTTCTTCTTCTCCTGTCTTCTGCTCTTCACTGACTGTCACCCTCAGGGTAACCCACACAATTGTGGAGTCAGACTACGTTGGTGTCCAGTGGGGGAGTTATTATTACCCCCTCCTGGTCACTTAATTATCAAAACACTTGATCCTGCTGACGGATTCACTCAGGTCTTTGGTCTTTACTTTGCTGATGTCATCAGGACTTGGTTTGGTCCTTCTCATCTGTCCGACACCGTCTCCTTTAGTTTACGTCATCAGGCTGTACATAGCACCTCATGTTGTGAGCCTGGGGTGAGATCCCACGTAGGCGGATTAGTGGAGTTGTATTGTGACTATCAAACCCTCCGCATCTGTACTCTTCGTCTGGTAAGTTACTTGTCTGGGCGGCCGCTTAGAATTGTGACACTGCCGTCAGTTCATGATAAACGCGTTGTACTGGCTCAGGCTGTGCCTGCCGCATCTCAGTGATGGAGTTCATCGTGTTAAAAGTCTTTTAGTTCATATTTACTGGCACTTGCTGGGGACCCCCAACTCTTGTCAATTGTTAAAATAAATACTAATCTGGTGATAACATCATCCGCATACATTATAAACGTTGTTCTAAGTACATACAATAATGTCAGGCCCTTAAATGACATCAAACACCTTTATATAAGGAAAAACTTCTCTGTTACAATGGACAGGGCACCTAGAAGATGTGTGATTACTGGGTACATTTCATTTGCACTTGGTGATACTCTTTCAGCAGGATTTGTACCTTGATCTCAGCTGATCGCCTAGAACATCTCCACCTCACAGAAACATACACAGATTCCACATGTTTATCTGACAAGCGTCTTAAACCTATTTTTCTTACTCTAATCTGGTTCGTTCTACCTGGGAAGGCCTCTCAAGGTCGGTTCTCTTCGTGGGAGGCGGGTATGATAAGGTTGGCACCGGTCTGCCAGGACTGTTCTGTAGGCAAATCAAACAGCTCTAACAGAATTTAGCAGCGACAGCTGTAAAACCTGGGACATACCAATTAGATCTTACCAAATCGATCCTTGCAGTCTTGGGGCATATGTGAGGTCATACACCATCAAAACAAGTGCCATCAAGAGTGAATTGGGTGCCACCGTTCACCTTCCTTTATCCGTCCACATTCTGTTAGAATCTGGTTCTCACGCCTTCCGCTCCCAGTTGGACTCTTCCTGTGGAGAACAAGCTTTTTCATTGTATAAACATTAATTGATCTTAATCAAATAATTCATTTGAAGAAAAACATTAACAAATAGCATCTTTACATCAAACGTTCACACTGGTCAGTAACTAAAACTTACAAATTGATTCTTCTTCTTTATATACATATCTATACATACACATATATACACTGCACAGAATTCTCTGCTCTAAAATTTCCCTTTCACAGCAAAAATAAAAATAAACAAATAAAAATGTTTTCGAATGGGAATATTCCGCTTCTGTACCTTTTATCTGACGCATGACTCTAATAGTCCAATGCTAAGGCTGGTCCAGAACTTTACATAAAACTTAACCTCAGTATTTAATATTCCCACAACACTTCTTAAATACAATTATTAAACAAACTAACTTTGGGACAATGTCTAGAGAACTGCTGACATCTTATCATTGTACAAACACCAGTTCAATACTTGGGATAACATTGTTCCCCTGTCGCTTACACACAACGTCTGTAGTGGGGAAAATACAGGCCGGGCTTCAGGCCCCCCGAGAACAGGTCTACACACATGAGCACTTTGTCATACACTTCTACCTCGGGTAGTTGTATGTTCTGCAGTCGCTGGGACGGGTAATCTGGCCGGGCTGCACTTTTCACAGGTACCTTTGCTGTTTTACCTATGTCATGCCGTGCGCACATCATGCCGGCTGCTACAAACCTAGTGGTGGCATTATTGTATCCAGGGACAAGCCAATTTACTGACACCTGGCCGCACATACTCTTGTTGTCAGGTCTGTCTTCTCTCGCTCTCTCAATTGGCTTACCCGATGATCCAATAAAGTTCCTACTACCAATGGGCCCATAATTGTGGGCGATGCCAAAAGTGTACCTAGAGTCAGTGTAAATGTCGGCCGTCTTACCTTCTGCCAGGTTACAAGCCTCAGCGAGCACCTCCAGCTCCGCTCCTTGAGATGAACAAGAAGGTGAGAGTGGTTTCTGGGTAATTTACCTGGTGCCTCGTATCCTGTCTTGTACATACTGTATAATAAAATATCTCTTTATTACAAATTTACATTAAAAACCCATGTCACATACAGATAGAACATCTCAAAGGGGTGGCGTCTTCAGTAACAGTATGGGGGTATTATTCAGTAACAGTATGGTGTATTATTCAGTAACAGTATGGGGGTATTATTCAGTAACAGTATGGAGGTATTATTCAATAACAGTATGGGGTATTATTCAGTAACAGTATGGGGGTATTATTCAGTAACAGTATGGGGGTATTATTCAGTAACAGTATGGGGGTATTATTCAGTAACAGTATGGAGGTATTATTCAGTAACAGTATGGGGTATTATTCAGTAACAGTATGGAGGTATTATTCAGTAACAGTATGGGGGTATTATTCAGTAACAGAATGGGGGTATTATTCAGTAACAGTATGGGGGTATTATTCAGTAACAGTATGGGGGTGTTATTCAGTAACAGTATGGGGGTATTATTCAGTAACAGTATGGGGGTATTATTCAGTAACAGTATGGGGTATTATTCAGTAACAGTATGGCGGTATTATTCAGTAACAGTATAAATGTATTATTCAGTATCAGTAGGGGGGTATTATTCAGTCACTATGAGGTTATGGTGTGGCAGTATTATTCAGTAACAGTATGATGATATTATTCAGTCACTATGTGGTTATGGTTTGGCGGTATTATTCAGTAACAGTATGGGGTATTATTCAGTATCTGTATGGGGGTATCATTCAGTAACAGTATGGGGGTATCATTCAGTAACAGTATGTGGATATTATTCAGTCACTGTGGTTATGGTGTGACAGTATTATTCAGTAACAGTATGGGATATTATTCAGTCACTATGTGGTTATGGTGTGGGGGTATTATTCAGTCACTGTGGTTATGGTATGACTGTATTATTCAGTAACAGTATGGGGGTATTATTGGTAATGTTGGTCTTATAATCTATGTAAATTACTGTGGTGGGGAAGTGTGAGTGTGGCAGCAGATGATCAGGCTAAGAGACAGTCTGCAGAGTGGCATGTGATGTACTTTGACATGTAGGTGAGACTTACGTGTGGGATGTGGGCCCATAACTTGTGTACAGCCCAGGGCCTAAGATCATATTAATCCACCACTGGCATCAAGCCAGCACAGGCAGACCACAACAATACAGCAGGTAGAGCAAAGAAACCAGCCCAGGACGTGCCGCTTCAAAACTGCGCTAAGCGCGATCCGTCCTGGACTGGCCTGAATGTAATTGCAGAGAGTGACGCCGCAAATGAGACTGGCTGCCGAGGAGAGATATGGGGCTGTACAGTGCAGACTGTACTATTTGCACTGCACTGATTGGCAGTAAGAATAATTCTTTAAATATTTTCCATACTTCAAACAGCACTTTAAGGCTGTGTTCACACTGAGTTTTTTGCAGCAGGAAAATTCTGCCTCAAAATTCTGTTTGGGATTTTGAGGCAGATTTTGTCCTTCCTGCACGTCGCTTGCCGCGATTTTCACCGCGTTTTTCGCTCGCAGCCATTGAGTGTTACGGGCAAAAAACTCAGCGAAATACCCTTTCTCCGCCTCCCATTGATGTCAATAGGAGGTCAGAGGCGTAAACGCGCGAAGATAGGGCATGTCCCTTCTTTATCGAGAGGCATTTTTGGACGGTTTTTGACGAGTTTTGCGGAGCGGTTTCTGCGCCCAAAAACTCGTCAAAATACTCAGTGTAAACAGGGCCTAACAAATAAACAGCAAATGTTTTCCTATTTAAAAAAAGTATATATTGCGTGGTTGATGTGTAAAGCTAGGAATGAGAAAACTCCGATAGATTTGGGGGGGGGGGCACCTTTTTATAGTTCGCCTCAGGCGGCAGACGGGCTAGGTTCACCCCTGGTCAGAGGAACCCATGAATGGAATTTGCATCACTATGGATTTCAATGGTGACGGATTCGGTGCAAATGGTTTCCATTTATCACCGTTGTGTGAGGGCTCCATAGTTTTGACAGAATGAATAGCACAGTTGACTACGGTATTTATTCCGTCAAAATAACAGAACCCTTACACAACGGTGATAAACGGAAACCATTTTCACAGAATCCATCACCATTAAAATCAGTGGTGATGCAAACGGAAACCTATGGTTTCAGTTTGGAGTCCGTTCATGGGTTCCCCTGACGGAAAGGTCCAACGGAACCCATGAACGGAGTCCAAAAGGCGATGAGAACTAATCCTTAGTTGTAAGGATAGATAATGATTTCCTTCACATTTGAGCTACAAGTTACGTAGCCGTTTCTTTCAGCTTAACCCATTGGGACCAAATCTATTCTAATTAGTAGGGACATTTCCTACTCATATATAAAATGTTATACAGGACGACATATTTATTGACAAGTTGTAACTAATGAGAAAGGGCAGGGGGGAAGGGTCTGTGGATTTCCAGGTCATATACCCCTGTGTTTTTTAAATGTTGTAAGAATCCTCGAAGGAAACACCACGTTGGTACATATCGTATAATCTGTCCCTGAAAAAAATCTGAGAAATGCTCAAAACATGCATGAAAAGATTTAGGCCTTGGTCACACAGTGCAGAACATGCACTTCTATTAAATACGGGATTGCTGGAGGCGTGGCTTGCTGAGAATGTAGAGATTTGCACGTTTCTGAGCTCCTGCAAGAACTCCTGAAAAATATCAGATTACTTTGCCTGAGGTGACATATACTTACCTGAACTGCTGTATTACCTGAGATCCTCGCTTGCTGCGGTGATTGCGGGTTGCAGGTGCAAAGATATGAACAGAAGCAAGGCAAGATTCTCTCAGAGGCCCGCTGAGCGGGACTCACAAGATGGCGATGCAGAGGAAAGGCTGGCTGATCAACACGTGGAGCCGGTGGTCACGATTGCGGTCAGGCTGGAGCGCTTTGCCCGTACTGCCATTGAGTCTAAGGTGAGGAGCACTGTGAAGCTGCATATTCCCGAACCCACTATCTTAGATGGGGAATCAATGAGTGCTATGGATTCCCGGGCTTCTGAGGAGCCCCTGTCGTGTCGAGGGGGGAGCCGCTCCCTGCGCAGCAATCAATAGCGGGAGCCGAGCCCACATTACGAGATGTCTTTTTGGCTATCAACTACTGCAAGTCTACGCTGTCTACTTTGAATGTGAAGGTGGGTGCCATGAAGGAAGATATTTCCATTATTAGGCATGATATGCAAAAAGTTAATGAGCGACTTGGCGAAGTGGAGGGACGGGTCACAGACCTGGAAGTTAATATGTTTACTACCATGAAAGACTCTAAAAAGTCGACCCAAGATATTGTGGCCTTGTTTAACAAAACCGACGACCTAGAAAATAGGTTACGTCGTAATAATGTCAGGCTGATTGGAATACCGGATAAATCAGAAGGCTTGAATTGCACGGAATATATGGAGAAATGGTTGCGCACTTCTTTTGGGGAAGACACCTTAACCCCATTATTTGCTATTGAACGGGCTCATCGTGTGCCGACTCGCCCTTTACCACCTGGGCACCCCCCACGGCCTATATTGGCCAAGTTACTGCACTATAAAGATCTGGATATCATTCTACGAAAAGTGCGGGAATGTCCGGATTTGGCTATAAATGGCGGGAAAGTCTCCATATTCCCGGATTACTCAGCGGAAGTTCAACGTAAAAGAGCGCGTTTTCAAGATGTCAAAAAGCGGCTGAGAAATTTGCAAGTGGCGTACTCTATGCTCTACCCAGCGAAGTTGCGTGTTGCAGCTTTAGGAGGAACTAATTTTTTTGAAAATCTGCACGTGGCCATGCAGTGGCTTGATGGATATGAGAGGCAACTACGTGTCAAGATGCCCTGAAATGTGGTCCATATGTTTTATCTTGCAGGTCATGTATTCTGCTTAATGATACGTAAAGTAATGAGTATGTGACCTGACTTGCTGCTATTTACTGGTTCCTCAGGCAGCACTTATGGGCTTTATGCCTAGCAAGTTTATTGTTATGTTGAAATGCAGGATATATGTTTAGACAGAATGGTGGTATGCTCTACACAATCTTTCTCTTTCAGAGATAGAGGTTTACTATGTTTATATGTGGGTTTTTTTGGGGGGGTTCTGGGGATAAAGTTCGCACACACTTGGATTTTATATGAGTGTAAAACAGATGTACACCCTTGCTTGCAGATGAGACATGGCAGGCTAAAAATTGTGTCCTATTTTGAATATGGCTAATTCAGTTAGATTTCCTAGTTGGAACATTAGGGGTATGGCTGATGCCACAAAGCGTCAGGCCATTTTTCAATATATTGGCGAGCACCAGCCAACGATTGTGTGTCTGCAAGAGACTCATTTGATAAATGATAGACTACAGCAGCTACAGAGGAGATGGGTGGGCTTTAGTTGTCACTCCACGTTCTCAGTATATTCTAGGGGAGTTAGTTTATTAGTTCACAAACAAATTCCATTCAATTGCTTAGACATGGAGGTGGATGCAGAAGGTCGATATATCTGTGTGCTCTGTACCATATACTCAAAAATTTTTATAATAATATCTATATACATACCTCCTCTTTTTTCTAATAGAGTCTTACTGAAGGACATGTCTTTTGTGGCGGATAAACCAGGGATACCTTTGCTCCTCCTTGGGGATTTTAATAATATTCTTGACTCCAACTGGGATAAATATAGAGATGGGGACAGGAGTGACGGGGAAGCCCGGACTCCGTTTGGTACACTGGTACAAGAACTGGGATTACTGGATATGTGGAGATTACAACACCCTCGTCTATTCCTTAAGAAACCCAGTTGGGTTGGGGCAATGATCGGTCCAAACATGGTTTGGAGGCGGTCGGTCAAAATCTTTGTTAGGAGCTTATAGTCTTGGTTTAAAAGGGAAATCGGGCGATATGAGGAAAGGAGGATTGGATCCCTGTCAGGTTTGGGAAGCAATATGGTCCTGGACTCATGAAAGTTTGGCAGGTCAATCTCCCCACTAAATATGGCTTGTAAGGTCCTCGTCAATGTCGGTACAATATCTGGCAAAAGTTGGTAAAATTCAACCGATAGGCCGTCAGGACCCGGCGTTTTATTATTGGGTAGCTTAGAGATTGCTAAAGCAACCTCCGCCTCCGTGATATCATTATTTAAAAAGTGGAGTTTTTTTAATTGGCGATTTGCTTCATAAATATATATCTGGCGTGGCCAAAATACCACATTTCTGCCTTTATCGGCAGGTTTTACTACCACATCTTGCCATGATTTAATCCTCTCCAAGCGCGCTCTCTCTCTTTGAACTCGTCAGATTGTCATTCTTAATTTTCTTTGGAATGTTTTGCTAATCTTCAGAGACTAATTTGACAAAAAAGGATGTACTATGGGGGAAATAGACAACGGGGGAATTTTGTAGTTTTGGTTCTAATACAGATATGAATCTTACCTACTGATATTGCCTCTTCTTGGTGAAAGAGTTTCTCAAATATTCGCAATGTTTCTCGTTCCTCAACTGTCACAAATAAATAGTCTTCCTCTTTAAAATGCCATTTCTTAAAGATCAAAGATTGTGCAAAAAAATTGCAGATCTTTTACTGCTGACAAAAGATCAAAACAGGAGGTGGGAGAAAAGGTCAAGACTTTGTCTAACAGTGTGATGTCACTTATAGATAATTGCATAGAAATGTTAATTACCTTCTTGTGATATCTTGGATTTTGTTCCAATCCCTTATTCGTTTTTCTCCGACTGTTGGACGACTGATTTTAGTTCCGTTTTCTTTTGCATCTTGGTAAGTCACGTGTAGAACTCATGCTACTACATAATTTCATATCATGGTGATCGCTCTGTGATGACAAAGATCACATAGAAGAGGAAAGACTCAGTGATTCACCATTTTGTCTCCGATTCCATCAATATATTTTCTTCTGTTGAAAAACATTATTACTACATATCAATTTCTTTGTTTTTGTGCTCTCAATTTCTTTTTCCCACACAAGGCATTGTTGATCCAATTGCGTTTTAAATGTTTCTAAGTCTTCTTTAACCAGCCATGACTGTTCTCTGGCTCTAAAATCCATAGTTGGGTTTCTGGCACTATTTGTAAAAATATAGAAAACAAACTGATAAATAATCCAAAAATACAGCAAGGATCTGAAATCCCAAATGCAGGTGCACGGCATTTATTACTAGTGAGGGGAGATCCTAGGGTGAAGTCCTGAGCACATCAATATATATATATATATATATATATATATATATATATATATATATGTATATACATATATGTATATACACACACACATGTCTTTGACAGTGGGCAAACTTACAAAATCAGCAAGGGATCAAATACTTATTTCCTTCACTGTGTATATATATATATATGTGTGTATAGAAGGTAGAAATTCGAGGCACTCACTGCTGTTTCTGTAACTCCCGACCATGTAATCAGGAAGTGGCTGGGAAGCAGCATGAGCACAAAAAGCTAGAACGGGGTTGGGGGGCAGCGGCGGATCATCGTTAGGAAGGTTCGAGCAGCCGCCCAGGGCTCTATGCTCCCAGGGGGCCCATGGCTGCCAAGCCCATAACATTTATTGGCTGGGTTGCACGTGCTCCCTCAAGCCCGTTGGCGCCTAGCACCGGAGGGGGCCCCGATGCTAGAGACAGCCACATTCACTTGTATCTGTGTCCTCAGGACGCAGATATAAATTAATACTATAGGCTGCAGGCCAAGTTAGGACTGCAGCCTATAAGGTGCTGGGAAGACTCCTTGGGCAGGCCGCCGTGATGACGTAACTGCATCACGCTGGTATGCGCATGCGTCCTGCCTGGAGACAGTGAAGCGCACCGTCCGTCGTGGGAACGGGGCAAGGTAAGTACAATGTTTTGATTTGTAGGGCTATGTGGCAATATACAGGGGGGTGATTGCTGTGTAGCACTATATACAAGGGGAGGGGTGAATTGCTGTGTAGCACTATATACAAGGGGAGGGGGGATGTGTGGCACTATATACAAGGGGAGAGGGGATGTGTGGCACTATACACAAATGTCTAAGATGGAAAAACCCATTTAAGCTGCACACTCGTCTTTAATAGATGAAAAACACTACTCTATGGCCAGAGGTAGAACGTCCAAATGTCCTCAAGAATATCCTCCAAGAACAAGAACTCCAGAAGAAAACTCTTCTGCAAACAGCAACCAAACCGCATCTGACCGGGGAAATCCAACTCAAAATCACTTTATTACCAGAACTGTATGAATTATTTCTATCACACCTACTTTACTTAGTCATAATACTTTCTATAGGAATTTTATCAACATTTAAATTGTAACTAAACTTTCAAAAAACTTTGACCTGTCATAGTGACAGAAATGTTGATCAGCACTGAGACCCCCACGACTGCTAAAACGAAGCTGCAGGGTGAGCGATGTACTGCTTCGTTTCTGGTTGTCTTCCCTCAGAAAGTTGAGCAAACTGTGTACAGACTCAGACTTTCCATTTAGCCCGTACAACGCTAGCTCAGCTTTCCAAGGAATGCCAATCAGAAACCGTGCGGCACAGCACTCACCCAAGCACTTCTGCCGCTTCGCTGTAGCAGTTGGTGGGGGTCTCAGTGCTGAGACCCCCACTGATCAAAACTTCTGCTATGTCACTTTGATATGTTAAGAGTTTAGTTACACTTTATCAGCCTCACACAAGACTAAAAACATACCTTTAGCCAACTGCCTCATGACAATCACAATACCTAAACGGCTCCAACGCCAGCCACAAAGTCCTATAAATGAATCAAATGCAAAAAAAGATTCTAACCAGTGCCACATTTTTTTTCTGCCTGCGATTGATTTCAATGAGAGGTCAGAGGCGGAAACCGAGAAAGAGATTTTGGGCATTTTTTTGGCGCGGATTCCGATGTGGTATCCGTGTGAACTGACCTGTGGAGCAGTCACCATCTTGATTCTCTAAACTTGGAAATAAGACACCTGGAAAAGAAAAAGAAGAAGGAGGTGTGAGAATACATTCCTGGTAAATGCTATGTATTTCTATATAACGCCAAAGTCTGTGAAAAGATGTTACTGCAGCGTGTGATCCTACAACTAGAATCTATCCGGATACTTACGAGTCACTGATACTAATCAGAAAGGGGGCAATTTATTAACAATGGCCTTTTATACGCCAGTCCTAATAGAAAAAGTAATTTGGAGTAAAGTGCGACACATTTATTAAGAGGCAAAATAATTTTAATAAATGTGTTGCATTATTCTGCTAGGCCGTGCAGTAAAATTGTGCCGCAATGACCGCAGCCATGCGTCTTAGCATCCCTACCACGTCTTCCATAACATAAAATTAAACAGCCAGGAAAAGAGCGATCATTGTTCCTGGCCGTTAGTCCCATCTGTAATACACAGCTGACACCTGGAGCGTATGGAGCACGCACAGCCCGTTAGCGCTCCATACATCACCCCCCCCCCCGCACCCTGACATATTTGACACATCATTTTGTGGGAAGTGGTTAACCCCTTAACGCTCAGTGGCGTAATAATCCGTTGTGCTAAGTGTATCGTTCGCGCTCAGCGACGGACTATTACGTCGCAGGAGTAACGGTCATTTCGTCCATCTTCCTGACTCATGCAGAAGCTGTGACAGCTGCTGTCTTGTACAGCAGTTGCCGCAGCTCCTATAGCGGGGACCGATCGCTGTGTCCCCGCTGATTAACCCCTTAAAAGCTGCGTTCAATAGCGATCGTGGCTTTTTAGGGGTTAAGCTTCCATCGCCGGCTTGCTACACGATAGCAGCCGGCGATGGTGACTATGGCAACCGGACACCTAACAATGGCGTCCGGCTATGCCATCGACGGAAGCCTAGTGGGTCCTGACAAAGTCAGGACCCACTATGCTTGCTGTCAGTGAGTAGCTGACAGCTCTAATACACTGCACTACGCATGTAGTGCAGTGTATTAGAATAGCGATCAGGGCCTCCTGCCCTCAAGTCCCCTAGTGGGACAAAGTAATAAAGTAAAAAACAGTTAAAAAAAGTTGTGTAAAAATAAGAAAATAAAAGTTTTAATAGTAATAAAAACTAAAAATCCCCCTTTTTCCCTTATCAGTCCTTTATTATTAATAGAAGTATATAAACAAACAAACTATACATAATTGGTATCGCCGCGTCCGTAACGGCCTGAACTACAAAATTATTTTGTTATTTATCCTGCGCGGTGAACGCCGTAAAAGAAAATAATAATAAACCGTACCAGAATCACAATTGTTTGGTCACTTCACCTCCCAAAAAATTGAATAAAAAGAGATCAAAAAGTCGCATGTACCTACAAATGGTGCTGATCGAAACTACAGTTCGTTACGCAAAAAATAAGTCCTTGCACGGCTTTCCTGATGGAAAAATAAAAAAGTTATGGCGCTTAGAATAAGACAACACAAAAAGTAAATGATTTTTTACAAAAAGTATTTTATTGTGCAAACGCCATAAGACATAAAAAAAACTATAAACATCTGGTATCGCCGTAATCGTATCGCCCCGCAGAATAAAGTGAATATGTCATTTATAGCGCACGGTGAACACTGTAAAAAAAATAGAATAAAAAAACAATAGTAGAATTGCTCTTTTTTTAGTCATGGGCACAATATATTGGACACTGAAATGGCATATATATAGAAAATTGCAAATCTCACACTGCACAATCTGCTGCACATTACCTTTTACACAATACCTGTGGGGTCAAAATTATCACTACACCTCTAGATGAATGTCTTAAGGGGTGTAGTTTTTAAAATGGGGTCACTTCTCAGGGGTTTCAACTGTACTGGTACCTCAGGGGCTTCTGCATACACGACTTAGCAGCAGAAAAGCTCCGGTAGGCCAAATGGTGGTCCTTTCCTTCTGAGCCCTCCCATGGGCAGTTTATCACCACAAATGGGGTATTGCCGCACTCAGGACAAATTTGGCAACAAAATGGGGTATTTTGTTCCCTGTGAAAATAAGAAATTTTGATAAAAAATGACATCTTATTGGAAAAAATGTTTTTTTTTTAAATTTCACTGCCCAATTCAAATACGTGCAGTGGAAAAACTGTGGGGTCGAAATGTTCACAAGAACCATAAATCAATTCCTTGAGGGGTGTAGTTTCCAAAATGGGGTCACTTCTGGTGGGTTTCCATTGCTTTGATACCTCTGGGGCTCTGCAAATGCGACATGGCACCCGAAAACCAATCCACCAAAATCTGGACTACAACAAACACAGAGGGCTCCCTTCCTTCTGAGCCCTCCCATGGGCCCAAACGGAAGTTTATCACCACAAATGGAGTATTCTCGCACTCAGGACAAATTGGGCAACAAAATGGGGTATTTTATTTCTTGTAAAAATAAGAAATTTTATCAAAAATGACATCTTATTGGAAAAAAATTCATTTTTTAAATTTCACAGCCCAATTCAAATACATGCTGTGAAAAGACTGTGGGGTCAAAATGGTAACAACAACCATAAATGAATTCCTTGAGGGGTGTAGTTTCCAAAATGGGGTCACTTTTGGGGGATTCCTACTGTTTTGGCACCACAACACCTCTTCAAACCTGGCATGCTGCCTAAAATATATTCTAATAAAAAAGAGGCCCCAAAATGCACTAGGTGCTTCTTTGATTCTGGGGCTTGTATTTTAGTCCACGAGCACACTAGAGCCACATGTAGGACATTTCTAAAAACTTCAGAATCTGGACAATACATATTTAGTAGTATTTCTCTGGTAAAACCTTCTGTGTTACAGAAAAAAATAAAATAAAATTGAAATTCAGCAAGAAAATTGAAATTTGTAAATTTCACCTCTCTGTTGCTTTAATTCCTGTGAAATTCCTAGAGGGTTAAAAAACTTTCTAAAGGCTGGTTTGAATACTTTGAGGAGTCTAGTTTTTAAAATGGGGTGTTTTATGGGGGTTTCTAATACATAGGCCCCTCAAAGTCACTTCAGTAATGAACAGGTACCTTAAAAAAAGGCTTTTGAAATTTTCTTAAAAATATGATAAATTGCTGTTTATGTTCTAAGCCTTGTAACGTCCAAGAAAAAAAAAAATATTCAAAAAACGATGCCAATCTAAAGTAGACATATGGAAAATGTGAACCAGTAACTATTTTGGGAGGTTTAACCATCTGTTTTACAAGCAGATGCATTTAAATTCAGAAAAATGCTATTTTTTTTAAAAAAAAATCTAAATTTTGCAATTTTTTACAAATATACACTGAATATATCGAACAAATTTTACCATTAACATAAACCCCAATGTGTCACGAGAAAATATTATTGGAATCGCTTGGATAGGTTTAAGCATTTCGATGTCATTACCACATAAAGTGAAATATGTGTAGATTTCAAAAATGGGCTCTGAGCCTTAAAGGGATCCTGTCATCAACATCTTACCTGTTAAACTCCCCTGACCCCTCAATGGCCGCAGCTGTCCAGAGTTCATTCCTGTTCTCTTCTTTCCTGAAGTCCTCCTCTGTCAGTAAATATAGTCGTTTAAACTTTTCCCGCCTTTTATGGTAATTATTTTTCCCTCTGGGATGCAGCTTCTTAACCACGCCCACTGCCACCACCTGTCCGGCCCTGACTGGCTAAGGAGCTGTCAATCAAAAAGAAGGAGGTGGAGTCCACTCAGATGCTGGAGGAATGAAAACCTGACTCTTTTCAGATGAAGATTTGACTCTTTTCTGCTCATTTGAATACGGCGTGGGACCACTGAAAAACGGAATACTAAAGGTACAGAGCTTACTTAGAACATATTTATAGCTTAGATGACAATGATTTTTCACCCACTTTCACCAGGTATTGCTGGCTTTATAGCTAAAATGCTGGTGACAGGTTCCCTTTAAGGCCAAAACAAGGCTGCGTCCTTAAGGGGTTAAGGGGGGAAAAACACAGACAGATTCTTTAAAAGGTTTATTTTTCCGTCGATATAGTCCTATGAGGGCTTGATTTTTGCGGGACGGGTTGTCGTTTTTCCTAGCATCATTTGTTGTGCCACATTAATGTACTAGGAAATGGGAAAAAAAAATATTTGTTGGGTAGAAAGTGAAAAAAACAGCGATTCCTCCATTGTTTTTTGCACTTCGTTTTTACGGAATTCACTGTGCAATTAAAACAAAATGTTAACTTTATTCTGCGAGTCAATACGATTATGGCGATACCAACTATATAGAGTTTTTTTAAATATATTTAAACTACTTTTACAAGTAAAAACCAAAGTGTAAAAAATAAAATTTATTTTGTCGCCAAATTCTGAGAGCCATAATTTTTTTATTTTTCCGTTGATTAACCTATTCAGGACTGAGCCTGTGTTGGCCTTCAGGACGAAGACGATTTTTCAAATCTGACATGTGTCACTTTATGTGGTAATAACTTCGGAATGTTTTTACCTATCCAAGTGATTCGGAGATTGTTTTCTTGTGACATATTGTACTTTATGTTAGTGAAAAAATGTGGTCGATAAATACAATATTTATTGATAAAAAAAAACACCAAGATGGAAAAAATGTGCAAAAATTAGCATTTTTTAAAATTAGAATGTATCTGTGTTAGGGTATGTGCACACACACTAATTACGTCCGTAATTGACGGACGTATTTCGGCCGCAAGTCTCGGACCGAACACAGTGCAAGGAGCCGGGCTCCTACCATCATACTTATGTACGATGCTAGAAGTCCCTGCCTCGCTGAAGGCAACTGTCCCGTACTGTAAACATGATTATACTACGGGAAAGTTGTCCTGCAGCAAGGCAGGGACTCCTAGCGTCATACATAAGTATGATGCTAGGAGCCCGGCTCCTTGCACTGTGTTCGGTCCGGGACTTGCGGCCGAAATACGTCCGTCAATTACGGACGTAATTAGTGTGTGTGCACATACCCTTAAGGATCTGCCAGGCACAGCTTCTGTATCCACGCCATAGGTAATCAGTCTGCACCTGCTTCTATGTCTGTGAGACTGACTCCATCTTCCACCACTCAGGATGGCAGGCTTAGGAGTGGGAGAGCCTATCACAGGCTGGCCAGACGGAGCTAGCTCCCGCCCTCTGTCTATTTATACCTGCCTTTCCTGTTCCTCCTTGCTTGTGATTCTTCTCTGTTGGTTTCCTGGCCCTGCTGCAGCTTCTTGAACTACTTGTCCCTGCTTCGTATTGACCCTGGCTTACTGACTACTCTTCTGCTCTGCGTTTGGTACCTCGTACACTCCTGGTTTGACTCGGCTTGTTCACTACTCTCCTGCTCTGCGTTTGGCACCTCGTACTCTCTTGGTTTGACCGGCTCGTTTACTACTCTTGTTGCTCACGGTGTTGCCGTGGGCAACTGCCCCGTTTCCCTTTGTTCTGTGTTTCCTTGTCTGGTTTTCTGTCGTGCACTTACTGAGTGTAGGGACCGTCGCCCAGTTGTACCCCGTCGCCTAGGGTGGGTCGTTGCAAGTAGGCACGGACTGAGTGGCGGGTAGATTAGGGCTCACTTGTCTCTTTCCCTATCCCTGTCATTACAATCTGCTTGAAAGACAGATAGTAATACCACACAACATAGTTACTAGTTTACATTTTCCATATGTCTACTTTATGTTTGCATCGTTTTTTGAACATTCTTTTATTTTTCTAGGACGTTACAAGACTTAGAACTTTAGCACAATTTCTCATATTTTCAAGAAAATTTCAAAAGCCTATTTTTACAAGGACAAGTTCAGATCTGAAGTGGCTTTGAGGGCCTTATATATTAGAAAGTCCCCATAAATCACCCCATTTTGAAAACTGCACCCCTCAAAGTATTCAAAATAGAATTCAGAAATTGTTTTAACCCTTTAGGCGTTTCACAGGAATTAAAGCAAAGTAGAGGTGAAATTTACTAATTTAATTTTTTTATTGCCAAAATTCATTTGTAATACATTTTTTTCTGTACCACAAAGTTTTACCCGAGAAATGCAACTCAATATTTAATGCCCAGATTCTACAGTTTTTAGAAATATTCCATATGTGGCCCTAGTGTGCCAATAGACTGAAGCACCGGCCTCAGCAGCAAAGTAACACCGAGGATTTTGGGGCCTCCTTTTGGATTAGAATATATTTTAGGCACCATGTCAGGTTTGAAGAGGTCTTGTGGGGCCAAAACAATAAAGACCCCCAAAAATTACCCCATTTTGGAAAATACACTCCTCAGGGAATTTATCTAGGGGTATAGTTAGCATTTTGAACCCACAGTGTTTTTTGCTAAATTTATGTGAATTAGTTTGTGAATATGAAAATCTACTTTTTTTCTGAAAAAAACACCCCAACATATGTAAAGCAATTTCTCCCAATTATAGCAATACCCCATATGTGGTAATAAACTGCTGTTTGGAACCACAGAAGGGCTCAGAAGGGAAGAAGCGCTATTTGGATTTTGGATTTCTGATTTTGCTAGAATAGTTTTCAGTGCCATGTCGAGTCTGCAAAGCACTGGAGGGAACAAAATAGTGGAAACCCCCCAAAAGTGACCCTATTTTGGAAACTACACTCATCAATACATTTTTCTAGGGGCAAAGTTAGCATTTTGACCTGACGGTTGTTTTGCTGAATTCATTGGAATTATTCTGTAAAGGTAAAAATCTACTTTTTTTCTGAAAAAAGGTAGCCATTTTTAATTTTTACAAGGAATAAAGGGGAAAATGCACCCCAACATTTGTAAAACAATTTCTCCTGATTATTACCACATATGGCATATTTACGTAAACTGCTGTTTGGACCCACAGCGGGGCTTAGAAGGGAAGGAGCGGTATTTGGCTTTTGGAGCTCAAATTTAGCTGAAATGGTTTTTGGGTGCCATGTCGCATTTGCAAAGCCTCTGAGAGGTCAAAACAGTGGAAACCCCCCAAAAGTGACCCCCATTTTGGAAATTACACCACTTAAAGAATCTATCTAGGGATATAGTGGGCATTTAGACTCCAAAAGTCTTTTGCAAGATTTATTAGAATTAGGATGTGAAAATGAATATCAACATTTCTTCCACTAAAATGTTGAAATTTTTCAATTTCACAAAGGAGGAAAAAGAACCTCAACATTTGTAAAGCAATTTCTTCCGAGTATGGCTATACCCCACATGTGTTCATAAATGGTTTTTCATTAGAAAGTAATTAACCCTTTCCGGACTGATCCATTTTTGCTTTTGCTTTTTCGTTTTTCCCTCCCCGCTTTCCAAGAGCCATAACTTTTTTATTTTTCCGTCCATAGAGTGGTGTGAGGGCTTATTTTTTGCGGGACGAGCGGTTGTTTTTATTGGTACCATTTTTTGTTACCTACAACTTTTTGAGCACTTTTTATGAAATTTTTTGATCGAGCCAAGGTAACCAAAAAACTGTGCTTTTGCCGTTTTAACCCCTTAAGGACGCAGCCTAGTTTTGGTTTTGGCCTTAAGGCTCAGAGCCCATTTTTCAAATCTGACATATTTCACTTTATGTGGTAATAACGTCGGAATGCTTAAACCTATCCAAGCGATTCTCAGATTGTTTTCTCGTGACACATTGGGGTTCATGTTTGTGGTAAAATTTGGTCGATATATTCAGTGCTTATTGGTGAAAAATTGCAAAATTTAGAGAAAATTTTGAAAAAATAGCATTTTTCAGAATTTAAATGCATCTGCTTGTAAAACAGACGGTTATACCACCCAAAATAGTTACTAGTTCACATTTCCCATATGTCTACTTTAGACTGGCATAGGTTTTTGAACATTCTTTTATTTTTCTTGGACGTTACAAGGCTTAGAACAAAAACATAAATTTCTCATCTTTTTAAGAAAATTTCAAAAGCCTTTTTTTTTAAGGTACCTGTTCAGTTCTGAAGTAGCTTTGAGGTGCCTATGTATTAGAAACCCCCATAAAGCACACCATTTTAAAAACTGGACCCCTCAAAGTATTCAAAACAGCATTTAGAAAGTTTTTTAACCCTTCAGGCATTTCACAGGAATTAAAGCAAAGTGGAGGTGAACTTTGCAAATTTCATTTTTCTTGCGGAATTTCAATTTTATTCAATTTTTTTTTCTGTTAAACATAAGGTTTTACCAGACAAATACTACTATATATGTATTGTCCAGTTTCTGTCGTTTTTAGAAATGTCCGAAATGTGGCTCTAGTGTGCTCATGGACTAAAACACAAGCCCTAGAAGCAAATAAGCACCTAGTGCATTTTGAGGCCTCTTTTTTATTATAATATATTTTAGGCAGCATGCCAGGTTTGAAGAGGTGTTGAGGTGCCAAAACAGTAGGAATCCCCCAATAGTGACCCCATTTTGGAAACTGCACCCCTCAAGGAATTCATTTATATTTGTGGTTATCATTTTGACCCCAAAGTTTTGTCACAGCATCTATTTGAATTGAGCTGTGAAATTAAAAAAATTAAATTTTTTCCAATAAGATTTCATTTGTGATCGAAATTTCTTATTTTCTTAGGGAACACCCCATTTTGTTGCCCAATTTGTCCTTAGTGCGGCAATACCCCATTTGTGGGGGTAAATTGCCGTTTGGGCCCATGGGAGGGCTCAGGAGGAAAGGAGCGCTATGTGTTTGTTGGAGTCCAGACTTTGTTGGATTTGTTTTCAGGTGCCTTGTCGCATTTGCAGAGCCCCAGAGGTATCAAAGCAATGGAAACCCACCAGAAGTGACCCCATTTTGGAAACTACACCCCTCAAGGAATTCATTTATGGGTAATGTGACCATTTAGACCCCATCGTTTATTCACAGAACTTATTTGAATTGGGCTGGGAATTAAAACAAAATACATTTTTTCCAATAATATGTAGTTTTGGCTGAAAATTTCTTATTTTCAAAATAAATAAAATTCCCTATTATGTTGCCCAATTTGTCCTGAGTGCGGCAATACCCCATTTGTGGTGATAAACTGTGATTTGGGTCCATGGGAGGGCTCAGAAGGAAAGGACCACTATTTGGTCTACTGGGGATTTTCTGGTGCAAAGTCATGTTTGCAGAAGGCCCTGAGGTAAAAAAACTACAAGGCATTCATCTAGTGGTGTAGTGAGCATTTTTACCGGAGACATACACCCCATAAACTGTAATGTGGGTTCTCATGGGTATGGCAATACCCTCAATGTGGCTGTTAGCTGCCTGGGCACGCAGCAGGGCTCAGATGGGAAAGACGAGGGGGGATAAGCTGTGCGGAGTGCATCAGGGTAATTAAAACTGGGCTAGATTAAAAATCAAGGGATGTATGATACATTTTAAAACACTCTTTCATACAGAGCCTTAGTTTTTCAGGACACGTGTCACATTGATATATTGTGTCCACCATTATGCCCCTCTTATAGCAGACTTTGCACCTCTTTTGACTTATGCCCTTCTTTCCAGTTTGGGGAACTTCTCCTGGAAAGTGTTGCCCTGGTACGATGCGTGTGGCGTCGCTTCCAGTAGTACTGGGTGCCCCCCTTCTTGGTCCCTAAAAATTAGTTTCTTGATAACCACCTCTTGAAATTCCAGGAAATTTCCCGTCTGGCCTGCACATTGACGTAGCACGTACGCATGTACACGATGCCATCTGTATGAGGTGCCCGGACAGCTTCTTATACCACACCGCATGGTGCTGTAGGGTTTCAGGACTTGATCTGACAAGTCCATCCCTCCCATGTACCTATTGTAGTCCAGGATGCAGTCTGGTTTTGGGGTCTCCGTACTGGTACCAGGTACAGATACCTGGGTACTGGTGTGGCCATGTATTGTTGTCAATACAAGGACATCTCTCTTGTTCTTGTACTTGACACACAATATGTTGATGCTGGATTGTGCCCTGCTCTCACCCCTTCTTGTTTTCCCTGCAGAGTCTTAGGTAGGCGTCTCAAATTTCTTATGTAACACCACAGATAACACACAGTGATAACTCTCTGAGTACAGATAATGTAGTAGATGTTACCTGCAGTCCTATGTAACACCACAGATAACACAGTGATAACTATACCCAGGGCCGGCTCCAGGTTTATGTGGGCCTTTGGGCAACAAAGACTTAATAGGCCCCTTTGCAGGGAACTCACAGCAGTAAAATGGCAGAAAACATCACTTTGTACCCCCATATAGACGTTAGGACCTGTTTTTGCCCCATATAGAAGTTAGGCCCCCAGTTTGTACCCCGATAAATTTAGTGCCCTCTGTAGATAGTGCTACCAGGGTTGCCCACAACCAATTTATTTTTTTCTGGACAAGTTGGCCCAAAATTATGGACAAACAGAAATTTTTACGAACTGTTTTTGAAAATTGAGAACAACATGTTTCTCGAACTTAAAACATGAATATAAGCAGGTTAGCTATGCCAATTGTGAATTAGAAAGTGATAATAATTAAAGATTATAATAATAGGTTCAGGTGAACTCTGCATTTTTACTTCTTGTTCAGTTCAAGGCTGCGGCACTAAAACTTGCAGACAAGACGTACTCGGCTCTAGGAAGATCGGTGCAATGTACAAAGAGTGCGACATGGATCACTGGAGATATAGCTACGCACTACATATACACGCACTAAAAACATACACATTGCACACATACTGCACACACTACATCTACACACTGCACACATACATACATACATACCGCCCACACGCTACATATACACACACACTGAACACATACATACTGCACACATACATACTGCACACACACTGCACATATATATATATACTGCACAGAGGCGGATCCTGATGTGGGCGGTTCAGCCCAAACCGCACATCAGTTAAAAAAGAACTATCCGGAAGTATTTGTTTCGGTCATCGGCCCCACCTGCTGATGAAGGGGGGCATGTGCACTCAATTGCGGCCAGGGAACAGGGAGCTGGTGGCACAGCAAATCAGCTGTTGAGAGCAGACTGTCAGAGAGAGCGATGGGAAGGTGCTGGAGTCTCTCTCCCTGACAGTCAGCTCCTCTGTGCTGCTGTGCACTGTCCCACCTGTCTAAACCTCCAGCAGTTGCTTGATAACAGCAAGACTGCAAGTAGGAGGTGAAGGACCTGTGGTGACATCCCAGTCACATGATCAAGGTCCTGGAGACAGCATCCGAGCACAAGCACCGCAGAGGAAGAGGCTGTGGTAAGTGTGTGTGTATAGTGAACATATTGTAAGTCTATATCGTGTGTGCTGTGTATAATGTCAGTCTATATCGTGTGTGCTGTGTATAATGTCAGTCTATATAATGTGTGCTGTGTATAATGTCAGTCTATATAGTGTGTGCTGTGTGTATAATGTCAGTCTATATAGTGTGTGCTGTGTATAATGTCAGTCTATACAGTGTGTGCTGTGTATAATGTCAGTCTATACAGTGTGTGCTGTGTGTATAATGTCAGTCTATACAGTGTGTGCTGTGTGTATAATGTCAGTCTATACAGTGTGTGCTGTGTGTATAATGTCAGTCTATACAGTGTGTGCTGTGTGTATAATGTCAGTCTATACAGTGTGTGCTGTGTATAATGTCAGTCCATACAGTGTGTGCTGTGTATAATGTCAGTCTATATAGTGTGTGCTGTGTATAATGTCAGTCTATATAGTGTGTGCTGTGTATGATGTCAGTCTATATAGTGTGCTGTGTATAATGTCAGTCTATATAGCGTGTGCTGTGTATAATGTCAGTCTATATAGCGTGTGCTGTGTATAATGTCAGCCTATATAGCGTGTGCTGTGTATAATGTCAGTCTATATAGCGTGTGCTGTGTATAATGTCAGTCTATATAGCGTGTGCTGTGTATAATGTCAATCTATACAGCGTGTGCTGTGTATAATGTCAGTCTATATAGTGTGTGCTGTGTGTATAATGTCAGTCTATACAGTGTGTGCTGTGTATAATGTCAGTCTATACAGTGTGTGCTGTGTGTATAATGTCAGTCTATACAGTGTGTGCTGTGTATAATGTCAGTCTATACAGTGTGTGCTGTGTGTATAATGTCAGTCTATACAGTGTGTGCTGTGTGTATAATGTCAGTCTATACAGTGTGTGCTGTGTGTATAATGTCAGTCTATACAGTGTGTGTGTGTGTGTGTGTATAATGTCAGTCTATACAGTGTGTGCTGTGTATAATGTCAGTCTATACAGTGTGTGCTGTGTGTATAATGTCAGTCTATACAGTGTGTGCTGTGTGTATAATGTCAGTCTATACAGTGTGTGCTGTGTGTATAATGTCAGTCTATACAGTGTGTGTGTATAATGTCAGTCTATACAGTGTGTGCTGTGTATAATGTCAGTCTATACAGTGTGTGCTGTGTGTATAATGTCAGTCTATATAGTGTGTGCTGTGTATAATGTCAGTCTATACAGTGTGTGCTGTGTATAATGTCAGTCTATACAGTGTGTGCTGTGTATAATGTCAGTCTATACAGTGTGTGCTGTGTGTATAATGTCAGTCTATATAGTGTGTGCTATGTGTATAATGTCAGTCTATACAGTGTGTGCTGTGTATAATGTCAGTCTATACAGTGTGTGCTGTGTGTATAATGTCAGTCTACACAGTGTGTGCTGTGTGATTAATGTCAGTCTATACAGTGTGTGCTGTGTGTATAATGTCAGTCTATATAGTGTGTGCTATGTGTATAATGTCAGTCTATACAGTGTGTGCTATGTGTATAATGTCAGTCTATACAGTGTGTGCTGTGTATAATGTCAATCTATATAGTGTGTGCTGTGTATAATGTCAGTCCATACAGTGTGTGCTGTGTATAATGTCAGTCTATATAGTGTGTGCTGTGTATAATGTCAGTCTATATAGTGTGTGCTGTGTATGATGTCAGTCTATATAGAGTGTGCTGTGTATAATGTCAGTCTATATAGCGTGTGCTGTGTATAATGTCAGTCTATATAGCGTGTGCTGTGTATAATGTCAGCCTATATAGCGTGTGCTGTGTATAATGTCTGTCTATATAGCGTGTGCTGTGTATAATGTCAGTCTATATAGCGTGTGCTGTGTATAATGTCAGTTTATATAGTGTGTGCGGTGTATAATGTCAGTCTATATAGTGTGTGGGTGTATGTAGTGTGTGCTTTGAATATATAGTAGTGTGTGTGGTGTTAGTGTGAATTGTATATAGGGCGTTTAGTTTCTAAATTTTTGTGTGTGAAATTGTTTCCCACCCATAGAGCACTCAGATGCTCAGTATCCCCCCCCTTGCAGTATAATCTCCCCTGTAGAGCCCTCTGTAGTTATTATACTGACAGGGTGAGGGTGTCTGACTGCTTAAAGGGTAACTAAACTTTTTTTAAAAAAAATTGACATAAGTTCTGATCGGTGGGGGTCCGGGCACTGAGACCCCACCGATCGCTAAAACAAAGCAGCAGAAGCGATCAGTGAGGAGCCACTTTGTTTCTCATCGTCTTTCCTCTGATAGCCGAGCAAGCGGTGTACGGACTCAATAGAAAGCCTATGTGTCTGTACACCACTCCGAGGAAAGACGATCAGAAATGAAGTGGAACCCTACTCACCCAGGCGCTTCTGCCGCTTTGTTTTAGTGATCGGTGGGGGTCTCAATGCTCGGACCCCCATCGATCAAAACTTCTGACATATCACTATTACATGCCAAAAGATTTTTAAAAGTTTAGTTACGCCTTGGGGACTGAATTTATTGGTCTGAATTAATGTATGGGCCTGGGGTCTTAATTTGCTTAGGAGTTTGGTCTCGAGTATAAAACAATTTAGGGTGTTTAGTTTCTGAATTTTTGCGTTCTATAGACTGAAAATGGCTGTAGAATCGAGGGGCAAAGATTTCTCATCAGGAAACTCTGCAGTCATCAGGAGAAGTCGCCATAGCGGTCTGTGTTAGATGGAGAAGAAATGAGAACGACTCTCATCGGAGAAGACATCACTTGTGAGTCATTGAATTTATAGATCTGTCCCCTCCCCTGACATGTCCATTATAGGAAATCCTTGTATTCTATAAAAAGTCTTTGTGTACCCAGGACTAATAAACAAATGCGTGTTACCATTTCCAATGTTAGGAGGATGTGTCCCTACACAGAGTGATACTGTCTGCAATGGTTGGAGACTGTCAGTTTGTAGGGACACAGCCCTTTTACAAGGGGAATCGTAACAACCATTTGTCAATGCTCACACAGAAAGGTGGTGTTTAATATAGACATGACATGGCAGGGTGGTGGTGGAGAGGGGGGCCCAAGCTTGTGGAACAGCCCAGGGCCTATGGTCTACTAAATCCGCCACTGATACTGCACACATACATATATACATACACTACATCTACTCACATATATACTGCACACTTCATCTAAACACTGCATATATACCTATACACACATATTACATATTCACACACTGCACACATAAATACATACTGCCCACACTGCATACATATATACTGCCCACACGCTACATATACACACACTGCACACATACATACTGCACACATACATACTGCACACACACTGCATATATATACTGCACACATACATAAATACTGCCCATGCACTACAGATAAACACAATGCACATATACATACTGCACATAGGGATGCACGATGCATCAAAACTTCGATACTGTTTCTATACTGTGCATCCCCAAACGGTTCGATACCGTTATTTCATGTATTTCGATGTGCGGTATCACAGCTCAGTATTGTAATACATGAATGTATGAGAGCGGGGCTGCAGCTGTGTGATACAGTCATTGCCGCGCTCCTGAGTCCTGATAACAAGTGCGCAGGGTCAGGATGATGCGATGCGGCCGGCGCTGCACTAATGAGCGGCGGCACTGAAGACAGAACATGGCGGGCGCACTGCAAAACACCCCCATGTTCTGTCCTCAGTGCCTGCACCGCAGCTCATTAGTGCAGCGCCGGCCGCATCTCCTCATGCTGACCGCACGCGCACTTGTTGTCAGGAGCAGGGCAATGGCTGTATTACACAACCGCAGCCCCGCTCTATAACCACAGAGATCAGAGAAACCTCTCATCTCCGCCGTTATTCCCGTGAATGCTGCGATCCCAGCGGACTGCAGCATTCAGAAGGGGGAAGCGGGGATGCCCCTTGGATCGCGTCACAGGAATTTGTGACGTGATTGAGGGACATACCATATATGGGCAGACAGCCCAGGGTCCATTGAAGGACCCCAGGGCTGTCCTACAATGTTTCCTGTTGTTAGGGCATACTTGGGTATGTCCTAAGAGCTGCTGTAAAGGATCTGCCAGACACAACTTCTGTGTATACGCCCATAGGTAATCAGTCTGCACCTGAGTCTATGTCTCTGAGACTGACTCCATCTTCCACCACTCAGGATGGCAGGCTTAGGAGTGGGAGAGCCTATCGCTGCCTGGCCAGACGGAGCTAGCTCCCGCCCTCTGTCTATTTATACCTGCCTTTCCTGTTCCTCCTTTGCTTGTGATTCTTCTCATGTGGTTTCCTGGCGCAGCTACAGCTTCTACTATTTGATCCTTCTCCATACTGACCCTGGCTTTCTGACTACTCTCCTGCTCTGCGTTTGGTACCTCGTGCACTCCTGGTTTGACTCGGCTCGTTCACCACTCTTGTTGCTCATGGTGTTGCCGTGGGCAACTGACCCATTTCCCTTAGCTTTGTGTACCCTTGTCTGTTTGTCTCGTGCACTTACTGAGCGTAGGGACCGCCGCCCAGTTGTACCCCGTCGCCTAGGGCGGGTCATTGCAAGTAGGCAGGGACAGAGTGGCGGGTAGATTAGGGCTCACTTGTCCGTTTCCCTACCCCCACCATTACAGCTGCCTGTGTACTATCAGTACACAGGCTAAAGTATTGTAATACAGATATATGCCAGTACAACTTACTGTGCCGGTCAACTGTCATAAACAGTTGACGGCACAGTTCTGTCACCTTGTCATTTGACAGGGTGACAGTTTTTAGCCAGGACGCACCGGTACGTCCCTGTGCCTTAAAGCAATGCAGGATGTACCGGTGCGTCCTGGTGCGTTAAGGGGTTAAGAGATAACATTTTGCATGGACTCCATCTTGTATGGTAGGCATCCATTTTGGATCATTGGAATCTATCTTTTGGCCTGAAGAAGCCATCTTGAGGTTAATAAGTAAAAAGTAAATGTCAGCAGATGTCTTGAAGCAATTCTATGTTATGTGTTCTTGAATTGAATGTTTTATTACTCTTGTAAGGAGCAGATCAAATAGCCTTGGCCGAATGGACAATGACTGTTTACCATAGGTCAGCCTTGGATTCAGGCCTCTGTTTAATTAATTTAAACTTATCTGCAGTCTCCATTCTCTAGTGAGATAAGAAGTAGACACAAATTAACTTGTGTATCTGAAATGTGTGTCTTCCCATGGGACACGGTTCAGGCCACCTGGGGTTTGTAGGGTGAAGTATTATTATAATGCATTGAAATAATTCTTATTGGCTGAATCAGAGTCATTATCATATTGTAGATGATTGGCTGAAACCAAAGCCTACACCTTTCCTGTCATTATACCATATGTGGAGTTTTGGGATATTACCATATATAGAATGTTTATGTTTGCAAGTATAAGGTTACCGCCTACTCTCATTTTCCTATAAATAAAAATGGATCCGCCCCCTAGGGCAGAGATCGTTTGAACACTGAAGCTGCGTGTCATGGTCTCTCTCCGGCCAGCCTCTCTCAGATCCACCATTGAGAGAGCATTCACTAATTTGGAGCTCATAGACAAATGCAGATAATGTCCAACGTTAACGGACATACTAAATTCTGCAGCGACACACGCACACATATTACATACACACAGAAACTGCATATACACACATATAGAGCCATTATACTACATACATACATACATACATAGAGGCACACTCCAGTCACCTCTTTGTCTTTAGACACACTGACACTTCTCTCCTTCCTGTAGTCTGCTCCTTCGGCAACTTCTGTCTCCTCGGACTTCTTCAGCACGGGGTGGTGCTCCAGTGCTGGGGGGGGGGAGGGGTGTACAGAGGGAGATTAAGAACTGAAGGGGCTATCAAGGGAGTACTGGGCTGTACAGGGTTTAGGAGACATTTTAGCAGCAGCGGCAGCAGCAGCTATACAGGTCAATGGTGCAGACACCGTGAAGGAGGCGGGTGCTGCTGACCTGTACAGCTGCTGGGCAGTGAATTAGATACAGAGCAAGGCACCAGGCAGGGGCTTCACATATCAGCAGTACAAGCTGAAGTAACGGCAGCCCAGCGTCCTGCTCTGCATAGATTCTCCTGTGTCACCTGTCAGGTCCTGGCCAAGCCGCTCTCTCTCTGCTGTCGGATTTCCTCCTCTCCGTTGTCCTCCTCCTCTCTGGCGGGCAGGAGGCCCCTCTAGTACTACACACCAGACGTGGTGCGCGGAGGCTGGGAAGACAATGTGCTACATGAGAGGTCATCACGCAGCGTGCATGTGACCCGGCTCATATACAACTTGCACAAACGCAGCTCCTTGCACAACAAAAAAATATACAAATCACAGATGCATTCTTTTTATTCCGGACAGTAGCCAAAAGTCCTCTCATTTCATGGACTGTCCATGAATTAAGGGACGGTTGGCAACCCTGAGTGCCACACAGCTCCCCTGGGACTCCTCTCCTCCCAACATTACGGTCCATATTTGGACAGGGATGCCGTGATGACAGCACCCGGCGGCCGAGTGGGCCCCCGCAAGGGTAGTGGGCCCCGGCACTTGCCGGCGAACGGTCGCTGACGATGGCCCTGACTATACCCACACATATATAAACACACACAGAGGCATAAATATATATATATATATATATATATATATATATATATATATACTAACATAGAGACATATATACACATATACACTTACATCTGTCCTTGCTGACAGGATCACAGGTTTCTTGCAGGACGGGCTGTGACGGAGCTTCCTCCTCTGCTCTTGCTCCTCAGCTCTTGTTTCCTCCGTGTGTGTAACGAGGAGCAGATTACAGAATAGGAGCAGAGGACAGAATAGGGGCAAAGCCCAGTGTTGCCCCCTACATGCTGGGAGGGTGCAGCACCCCGTGCACTCGTACAGGTCGCACACACCTAAGGCCATCCCTAAACATCGTGTCTTACACAAATCTCAAGTCTCTCGCTGTCTATTATTCGCTCAACTGACACCTGCAGTTCTATGGAGACGGCTGGTGCAGAGGAGCTCTGAGGATGGGATTATTCAAACCGTCCAATCAGAAGCTGCCAACTGGTTTGTACCACTAGGTAAACTACAAGTGTAGGCTCGGATCAAACCAAAGATGGTTTTTGTGCTTGTTTTAATACAGTAACAAGCTGTTATATGTTTTACACACACATATATATATATATATATATATATATATATATATAAGGACAGAGCTGAAACGTTGCACATGGGGCAATAAAGTACCCACACTTTTTCACATTTATTATGGAGTGCTGCCTATTTTTGAATAGTATATAGCAGGGATCGTGGTTTGTACCCTAGGGCTTGCACCCACACTTTACTGATGCTACTTAATTTGTTTGTTTTCATTGAAACGGCAGCGCTTTTGGTCTTTTTTATTCCTGTCAGTGAGTTAATTGTAAAAAATAAAAATTCACCCAATATCCACGTTTTAATGTTCTGTTAGTGTCTTCATCATACTGTACGGGTGAGATAATGTGATTGATAGAAGATAAGTGGCGGTTTCCCTATATATGGCGGTATCACAACAGTAACCACATTGGCCTCTCACATTATTAATGAATTGCTACGAGGCCTCCCCTCCTGAATAGTGGATGTATGTAACGTATAGGGTAAGGACACACAGGGGGATACGCTACGTAAAAGTACACAGAGTATCCGCCATGGGAGCCGCAGGGAATTTCGCCAGAAAAACTGCACAGAATTGTGGTGCAGTTTTTTGATTGGAATCTTCACTGCGGAAATACGGCTAGAAAAAAAACAAACATTTTTTCGGATTCGGGATTTTTACAGGCGGAATCTCAACTTTTCCACTGCAAAAATCACAACATTTGCCTATTTGTTGCGAGTTTTACCCCCCATTAAATTCAATGGGAAAAACCCGAAACAGAAGGGCAGCGATTCCGCAGCATAAATTGACAGGCTGCGGATTACATAAACGGTTTCTCAGCATATTTGTTCAAATTTCATCCACTCTGCTGCTACTGTAATACGCAATTAAATCAGTTTTAGAAAATCAACAGTGTTTACGCTGAGGGTATGTTCACACGCTAAAGTAAAATCAGCTGTAAAATACGGATGTTTTTAGGGGAAAACAGCCCCCGATTTTCAGCTGCTTTTTAGGCATCAAACGTTTTTTGATGCATTTTTTGGAGCTGTTTTTTTATTGACACAATGAAAAACGGCTATAAAAACGATTCAAGAAGTGACATGCACTTTTTTTTTCACTAAGTGTTTTCTTTACTACAAGGTGTAATACTGTCTCATGCCTCCCGTCCAGCAGATGGCTCTGCAGGAGCGCCAAGAACACTCACCCCGACAGCTGCACCATCCTGGCCTGCCTCCGGTCCCCTGGCCAAGCTCCAGATGGGCTCTCCAGGTGAGCCTGCCAGGTGAGCTGAACCGACAATGAAGGAAGCCTTTCCTGCCGACAGAGCCCATGTTGCACTATCGGCCTCTTCATTCGGCTGCGGTCACACGGGCCGATGGCTCGCCGCAAGCTGCTCCGGACGGCAGGGGCCCGAACGCTCCTCCCTGCTGCCCTCACCCGCAAACTGCCGCCATCTCTCCCACTGGCCTCGGACCGTCCATGCCACTGCTCCCGTCCTCCGGGAACCTCCACAGCAGGTAAGGGGGGTCACACTCCTCCGTCTGCTCCGAGGAAGCGACGATGTAGGGCTGAGGCGCTCAGGCAGCCTGGTACGCAGAGCCCTGGGGGGGGGGGGGACACCCTAAAAGAGACCCCACAAAGGCCCCTAACTGCTCCTGCACCCACCCTAGCCCCTTTTCCACTGCCTGTAACCTAATCTTCTCCAGCAACTGCTCTAAGCTCTCCATCTCTAGTCTAGGCCCTAAACGGACACAAAAACTTATAGGTACCCTGACACTGGCTGCACACACCTTCTCCTCACAAATTTCAAGCCATAAAATAGCTTCCCTACCTACCACCTATATATATCCCCTAACTCCAACCCCAATACCCGCAGTCCAATAGTAACGTTCCTTACTTAAACCCACCCACCAATCTATAAATCACAATATCCCTCTAGTTGACCCCTTGCAGGCCCAGAACCATCATGACCGCCCTCTGCCCAGCTCTGCTTAGCTCTGGGCTCACAATAGCGACTGTGGCATCTAAGGTGTTAAGAAGAGGGGTGACCCCCTCTAATAGTCCATCGCCCAACCCAACGACGTGATCACTGGCTGCGGATGATTGGCATAGCAACCTGGGGGCCTAATGATGAGCCCCTGGTCTGCCATCTCTGCACTCCTATTAACCCCTTCCCGCTCCTTGACGTACTATTATGTCATGGCAGCTGTATCGTTCGCGCTCCATGACGTAATAGTACGTCACGGGAGTAACGGCCGTTTCGGCCGTCCTCCCGACACATACAGGAGCTGTGACTCTGCTGTCTTGTTCAGCAGCTGTCATAGCTCCTACAGCGGGGACCGATCGCTGTGTCCCCGCCGATTAACCCCTTAAAAGCCGCGTTCTATAGAGATCGCGGCTTTTTAGGGGTTAAGCTGCCATCGCCGGCCTGCTACGCGATAGCGGCCGGCGATGGTGACTATGGCAACCGGACACCAAACAATGGCGTCCGGCTATGCCATAGATGGAAGCCTAGTGGGTCCTGACAACGTCAGGACCCACTATGCTTGCTGTCAGTGAGTAGCTGACAGTTCTAATACACTGCACTACGCATGTAGTGCAGTGTATTAGAATTGCGATCAGGGCCTCCTGCCCTCAAGTCCCCTAGTGGGACAAAGTAATAAAGTAAAAAAAAAGTTAAAAAAAGATGTGTAAAAATAAGAAAATAAAAGATTTAAAAGTAATAAAAGTAAAAATCCCCCCTTTTCCCTTATCAGTCATTTATTATTAATAAAAATATATAAACAAACAAATAAACTATACATAATTGGTATCGCCGCGTCCTTAACGGCCTGAACTACAAAACTATTTCGTTATTTATCCCGCACGATGAACGCCGTAAAATAAAATAATAATAAACCGTACCACAATCACAATTCTTTGGTCACTTCACCTCCCAAAAAATGGAATAAAAAGAGATCAAAAAGTCGCATGTACCTAAAAATGGTGCTGATCGAAACGACAGTTCGTTACGCAAAAAATAAGTCCTCGCACGGCTTTATTGTTTGAAAAATAAAAACGTTCTGGCTCTTAGAATAAGGTAACACAAAAAGTGAATGATTGTTTACAAAACGTATTTTATTGTGCAAACGCCATAAGACATAAAAAAAAACTATAAACATCTGGTATCGCCGTAATCGTATCGCCACGCAGAATAAAGTGAATGTGTCATTTATAGCGCACGGTGAACGCTGTAAAGAAAATAGAATAAAAAAACAATAGTACAATTGCTGTTTTTTAGTCACCACGCCACCTAAAAATAGAATAAAAACTGATCAAAAAGCCGAATGCACCCCAAGAAAACTACAATGGATTCCTCAAGGGGTCTAGTTTCCAAATTGGGGTCACTTTTGGGGGGTTCCCAATGTTTTGGCACCACAAGACCTCTTCAAACCGGACATGGTGCCTAATAAAAAAGAGGCCTCAAAATCCACTAGGTGCTCCTTTGCTTCGGAGGCCGGTGCTTCAGTCCATTACCGCCCGAGGGCCACATGTGGGATATTTCTCAAAACTGCAGAATCTGGGCAATACGTATTAATTTGCGTTTCACTGATAAATCCTTTTGTGTTATAAAAAAAATGGTATAAAGAGGATTTTCTGACAAAAAAAATAAATGTAAATTTCACCTCTCCTTTGCTCTAAATTTTTGTGAAACACCTAAAGGGTTCATAAACTTTCTAAATGCTGTTGTGAATACTTTGAGGGGTCTAGTTTCTAAAATGGGGTATTTCATAGGGGTTTCTAATATATGGGCCCCTCAAAGCAACTTCAGAACTGAACTGGAACCTAAAAAAATAAATAAATGAGGCAATACTTCGCTTCTTACATTATACTGATAATGAGCCGTGCCCACCCTGAGATGACCCCAGTTTTGACCGTTTGTATAAACGGAGACCCCTATTAGACCGTTCCAGTGCCCGGTTTTCCCCAGCATACACCCCCGAAAAGTGTATTTCTATTGATGAGTCCCTGGTACATTTTAAAGGGAGGGTTCAATTCCGCCAGTACCTGCCGGGTAAGAGGGCAAGGTATGGCGTGAAGATGTATAAGCTGTGCGAGTGCATCAGGGTATACCTACAGGTTTAGGATATATGAAGGAAAGGCCACCCCCAAACCAGACTGCATCCTGGACTACAATAGGTACATGGGAGGGATGGACTTGTAAGATCAAGCCCTGAAGCCCTACAGCGCCATGCGGTGTGGTATAAGAAGCTGGCCGTGCACATCATACAGATGGCTTTGTACAATGCGTACGTGCTACGTCGATGTGCAGGCCAGACGGGAACTTTCCTGGAATTTCAAGAGGTGATTATCAAGAACCTAATCTTTAGGGACCAAGAAGGGGGGCACCCAGTACTTCTGGAAGCGGGGCCACACGCATCGTACCAGGGCGGCAACATTTTCCAGGGGAAGTTCCCCAAACTGGCAAGAAGGGAAAAAGTCAAAAGAGGTGCAAAGTCTGCTATAAGAGGGCGATAAGGGATGACACAATATATCAATGTGACACGTGTCCCGAATAACCAGAGCTCTGTATGAAAGAGTGTTTTAAAATTTATCATACATCCCTTGGTTTATAATTTAACCCAATTTTACTTACCCTGATGCACTCCGCACAGCTTATCTCCCCTCGTCTTTCCCCTCTGAGCCCTGCTGTGTGCCCAGGCAGCTGATAACAGCCACATGTAGGGTATTGCCATACCCGGGAGAACCCACATTACAGTTTATGGGGTGTAGGTCTCCGGTCAAAATGCTCACTACACCTCTAGATGAATGCCTTAAGGGTGTAGTTTTTAAAACGGGGTCACTTCTTGCGGGTTTCAACTGTACTGGTACCTCAGGTGCTTCTGCATACATGACTTCGCACTAGAAAATCCCCAGTAGGCCAAATGGTGGCCCTTTCCTTCTGAGCCCTCCCATGGGCCCAAACGGCAGTTTATCACAACAAATGGGGTATTGCGGCCCTCAGAACAAATTGCGCAACAGAATGGGGTATTTTGTTTCTTGTGAAAATAAGAAATTTTCAGCCAAAACTACATATTATTTGAAAAAAATAATTTTGTTTTCATTCCCAGCCCAATTCAAATAAGTTCTGTGAAGAAACTATGGGGTCTAAATGGTCACATTACCCATAAATGAATTCCTTGAGGGGTGTAGTTTCCAAAATGGGGTCACTTCTGGTGGGTTTCCATTGCTTTGATATCTCTGGGGCTCTGCAAATGCGACATGGCAGCCGAAAACCAATCCAGCAAAATCTGGACTCCAAAGAACACACAGCGCTCCTTCCCTTCTGAGGCCTCCCATGGGCCCAAACGGCAGTTTATTGCCACAAATGGGGTATTGCTGCACTCAGGAAAAATTGGGCAACAAAATTGAGCATTTTGTTCCCTGTGAAAATAAGAAATTTTGCTAAAAAATTACATCTTATTGGAAAAAATGACATTTTTTAAAATGTCACAGCCCAATTGAAATAGGTGCTGTGAAAAAACTGTGTGCTCAAAATGCTAACAACAACCATAAATGAATTCCTTGAGGGGTGTAGTTTCCAAAATGGGGTCACTATTGGGGGATTCCTACTGTTTTGGCACCTCAACACCTCTTCAAACCTGGCATGCTGCCTAAAATATATTCTAATAAAAAAGAGGACTCAAAATGCACTAGGTGCTTCTTTGCTTCTAGGGCTTGTGTTTTAGTCCACGAGCGTAGTAGGGCCACATGTGGGACATTTATAAAAACTGCAGAATCTGGACAATACATATTTAGTAGTGTTTCTCTGGTAAAACCTTCTGTGTTACAGAAAAAAAAATGAATAAAATTGAAATTCCGCAAGAAAAATGAAATTTGCAAAGTTCACCTCCACTTTGCTTTAATTCCTGTGAAATGCCTGAAGGGTTAAAAAACTTTCTAAATGCTGTTTTGAATACTTTGAGGGGTCTAGTTTTTAAAATGGGGTGTTTTATCAGGGTTTCTAATACATAGGCCCCTCAAAGCCACTTCAGAACTGAACAGGTACCTTAAATAAAAGGCATTTGACATTTTCTTAAAAATATGAGAAATTGCTGTTTATGTTCTAAGCCTTGTAACGTCCAAGAAAAATAAAAGAATGTTCAAAAAACGATGCCAATCTAAAGTAGACATATGGGAAATGTGAACTAGTGACTATTGTGGGTGGTATAACCGTCTGTTTTACAAGCAGATGCATTTAAATTCTGAAAAATGCAATTTTTTCAAAATGTTCTCTAAATTGTTCAATTTTTCACCAATAAACACTGAATATATCGACCAAATTTTACCACGAACATGAAGCCCAATGTGTCACGAGAAAACAATCTCAGAATCGCTTGGGTAGGTTTAAGCATTCCCACGTTATTACCACATAAAGTGAAATATGTCAGATTTGAAAAATGGGCTCTGAGCCTTAAGGCCAAAACTAGGCTGCGTCCTTAAGGGGTTAAGCCTTGCCTCCGGCAGGGCTTAGTACGAGTCTGGCAGAATCACGATATATTTCAATATATTAGTAGTTCAGTAGTATCATGCAAGCGATGCAACGATTGCTGGTTCAAGTCCCCTAAGGGTATGTGCACACGAGAAGTGCCTTTTACGTCTGAAAAGACAGACTGTTTTCAGGAGAAAACAGCTGCCTCGTTTCAGACGTAAAAGCTCCTCGCATTATGCGAGGCGTCTGACGCTTGTAAATCTTGAGCTGCTATCATTGACTTAAATGAAGAACGGCTCAAATTACGCTGCAAAGAAGTGCCCTGCACTTCTTTGCCGAAGCAGTCAATTTACGCGTCGTCGTTTGACAGCTGTCAAACGACGATTCGTAAATGACAGGTCGTCTGCACAGTACGTCGACAAACCCTTTGAAATGAATGGGCAGATGTTTGCCGACGTATTGTAGCCCTATTTTCAGGCGTAAATCGAGGCATAATACGCCTCGTTTACGCCTGAAAATAGGTCGTGTGAACCCAGCCTTTGGGGACTAATATAAAACAAAGGGTTTTTTTTATGCATGGTAAAAAAATATATAATAAAACATTGGTATCGCCGCATGCGTAAAAGTCTGATCTATTACAATATAACATTATTTAACCCGAACGGTGAACGCCATAAAAATAAATACATTTAAACCGCCAGAATCAAAGTTTTTTGGTCACATCATCTCTCACAAATTTTTTGATAAAAAGTGACTACAGCTCGTTCCACAAAAAACAAGCCCTCACACAGCTCAATCGATAGAATAAAAAAAAAGAAGGCTCTATGTGTTATCAGCGTATGATGCGCGGCTGCGTAATTTTCGCGTAGCCGCCATCATTATGACACTCCGTTTGGATGTTTGTAAACAGAAAAGCATGTGGTGCTTTTCTGTTTACATTCAGAGTTTGACAGCTGTTGCGCGTATCACGCTGTTCGCACGAAAGTGCTTCCGTGTGACATGCGTGGTTTTCACACACCCATTGACTTCAATGGGTACATGATGCGCGAACAACGCACGAATATAGGACATCCCGGGAGTTTTACGCAACGCACTCACGCTGCGCAAAAATCACGGACTGTCTGCACTGCCCATAGATTCATATAGGTGCGTACGACATGCGTGAAAAGCACGCGCGTCGCACGCACGTAAATCACGCTCGTGTAAATGAGGCCGAACAGTATACAGGGAATATAGGACATACAATGAGGCTAGTATAATGGGAATATAGGACATACAGTGAGGACAATATACAGAGAATATAGGACATACAGTGAGGACAATATACAGAGAATATAGGACATACAGTGAGGACAGGTTATTGGGAATATAGTACATATTGTGGACAGTATACAGGGAATATAGTACATATAATGAGGACAGTATACAGGGAATATAGGACATAAAGTGAGGACAATATACAGAGAATATAAAAAATACAGACAATACAATATACAGAGCATATACTACATACAGTGAGGTCAGTATAAAGGGAATATGGGACATACAGTAAGGACAGGATACTGGGAATTTAGTACATATAGCATACCTCCCAACCTCTGAATTCGGAAAAGAGGGTCATTTTAAGCCACGCCCCCTAATCACGCCCAATATCCCGCATAAGCACATCAAATCACGGCAAGATCCTTCTTCAAATAACACGCGCACATTCTCACTGCGGATCTCTAGACTGTCTGGATATCACAGATATTATGGATCCGGTTATGTCATCTTTGTGTTACTTTTCCTATCTTGGGTATAACATTTGCTCATCACGGCAGCAGCAGCTGCAGGACAAACCTAAAGGCTGAGAAGAATGAAAGTCAAAAGGGAGACCCTGTGGTGGATGACTTTTCATTTGACAGGTAGCAGAGTTACATGATGGGGATTTTTTTTTCCTGTTGTGTAACTCTGCTACCTGTCAATGGAAACACTATCTGCCAAAGCGAAAAATGTTTCCCCATGGTGGAGTACCACAAAGAAACACCTGGGAGTCAGACATGATAGGGAAACATTTTTCCCTGTGGTGGATGACTTTTCAGCTGACAGGTAGCAGAGTTACATGAAGGGGAATTATTTTTCATGGACATCTAGTTTCTATTGCACCGCAGAGCAGAAGACAGAAGTCGCTGGAGGTGAGAAGTTTTTTTACTCTTCACATTACTAACCTTATTTTTTTGGGTTTTGCAGGTTCCGCTGGACTGTTTGGACTACGTCGTAGATTCATTGGACTACTGCGATGATCTACGTTTTTTTTAAATAAAACGGTCAAAGAGGATTGTGTGGGGGAGTTCTTATTTCAATAAAAAATATTTTCTTATGTGTCTCTGTTTTTTAATACTTTATTAGCGCCTTGGTAATGGCAGTAGTCTGATTGACAGCGTCCATTACTAAGGTGGGGCTTAGTGTTAGCCAGTAAAAAGGCTACAACTAACCCTCATTATTACCCCGGTCCCCCCTCCCGCCTCTAGGGGTGCTGGTAAGAGCCGGGTAAGATCCAGTACCCGACCATCTGTAGCAAAGAGCGGACACTAGGGCGGCTGCAGGCTGGTATTATGGGGCTGGGAAAGGCCAAAAACAGTGACCCTTCCCCCACTGGTAATGTTGCCTGCTGCTATGTTGTATCTGGCTGGTTATGAAAATGGGGAGGATACAATGTCGTTTACTTCATTTATTTTTAATTTTTTTTAAAAACGAGGTGGCGTCCCCCCATTTTTCATAACCAGCCAGATACAACAAAATAGCAGCAGCAGCCGAGCTTTACTAGGGTGAGAAGGGCCACGGTTTTTGGCCGTTTCCTGCCTCATAATACCAGCCTGCGGCCGCCCCAGTGTCCGACCATCACTGCAGATACACGGGTACTGGATCGTACCCAGCTCTTCCCAGCACCCCTGATGGCAGTGGGTACCAGGGTAATAATGGGGGGTTAGTTGCAGCTTTTTACTGGCAAGCACCAAGCCCCACCTTAGTAATGGACGCTGTCAATAAGACTACTGCCATTACTAAGGCGCTATTAAAGTATTAAAGAAAACACAGACACATAATAAAATATTTTTTTATTGAAATAAGGACTTCCCCACACAATCCTCTTTCACCATTTTATTAAACAAAACAAAACAGGTCATCGCAGTAATCCAACGAATCTACGACGTAGTCAAAACAGTCCAGCTGAACCTGCAAAACAAAAAAAAAAAATATGAAAAATAAAAAATCTTATAGTCACCTTCAGCCACTTCTGTCTTCTCCCCTTTGACACAATAGAAACTAGACATCAATGAACTTCTGAAATGTCATATATTAGAAATTAAAAGTGTTTTCCCCACAAACACAGGTATCGCTTATCCACAGGATAGGGGATACATATGTGATCGCTGGGGGTCTGACCACTGGGGCCAACAGCGATGAGAACTGGGGACCGAAAGTCCCCCGAAGTGGCCAGCGCTTCCCTCATTTCTAGGGAATTAGGGGACCCCTGTCTCTGGCAGCTCCATAAAAATTAATGTAGCACTGGTCGAGCAAGTGCAATAGCACTCCATTCTCATGGAGCACTTTGGGGGAATTTCAGTCCCCCGATCTCATCGCGGAGGGCCCCAGTGGTCAGACCCCCAGCGATCACACATGTACCCCCTATTCTGTGAATAGGGGATACATGTGCTTGTGGGAAAACCCCTTTAAAGGGGTTTTGCAATCCCTAAAAATTGATGGCCTATTCTCACGATAGGCCATCAATAGCTGATGGGTAGGAGTCTGACTCCCGGGACCCCTGCCGATCAGCTGTTTTGAAGGGGGTGCAGCGCTTGCTGCATCTTTGTCGGAGATTCACAGTGAGCAAGAAACAACGAAGGGGAAGCAGCGCTTATACGAGCGATGCATCCCCTTCAAAAATGCTGATCAGCAGAGGTCCTGGTAGTCGGACCCCGACCCATAATCTTTTGATGGCCTATCCTGAGGATAGGTCATGCATTTTTAGGAACTGAATAACCCCTACTCCATACGGAGCATCCATTTAGCCATTTTTATATTTATAGTGTAGCTAAACATTTAACAAACTTCTGACATATCATATTGACATGTCAGAAGTTTGTATTGGTGGGGTCCGAGCCAAGAAAAACCCACCAATCGCTAAAATGAAGCAGCTGAAGCGCTCGTGTGACCGCTCAGCCGCTTCGTATTTGTTCGGCTTTTTCCAGAAAGCAGATGTATCAGAGTACGGCCTCATAGACTTTGCATTGAACACGCCCTCCGATACATTGATTTCCAGAAAAAGCCGAACAGACACGAAGCGGCTGAGCGCTATGACATGTCAGAAGTTTGTTAAACGTTTAGCTACACTGGCGGGGGTGGGGGGGGGGGCACAAAAAGAATATGCCTGGAGACACAACAGTTTCTGAAATCATAAAATTTCATTTATTTATGATTTTAGAAACGCAAGTGTTTCCAGGCACTAAGTATAAACTCTGTACTCACTGTCCTGTGGCTTCTGTTCTCTGCAGTGCTCCCCTCTGCTCCCCTGCTCCAGGCAGACTGCTGCTGTGTTGCGCTAAGCATCACAGTGATGTGGTCACGCTATGCGCAGGCAGCATCGTTGTGGGGGGGCGTGACTGGCAATCGGGAGGGTCCGGAGCAGGGCGGGACATTGTTCAGTCAACCCGGGTCAGCGGTGAAAAACCAGGACTGTCCCGCCGGATTCGGGACGGTTGGGAGCTATGCATATAGTGATGACAGACTACAGGGAATATAGTACATATAGTGAGGACAGTATACAGGGAAAATAGGACAGACAGTGAGGACAGTATACAGGGAATGTAGGACATAAAATGAGGCTAGTATACAGGGAATATAGGACATATAGTGAGGGCAGTATGCAGAGAATATAGGATATACAGTGAGGACAGTATACTGGGAATATAGTACATATAGTGGGGACAGTCTGCAGGGAATATAGTACATATAGTGAGGACAGTATACAGGGAATATAGGACAGACAGTGAGTACAGTATACAAGGAATATAGTACATATAGTGAGGACAGTATACTGGGAATATAGTACATATAGCGGGGGCAGTATACAGGGAATATAGGACATACAGCAAGGACAGTACACAGAAAATATAGGACATACTGTGAGGACAGTATACTGGGAATATAGTACATGTAGTGAGGAAAGTTTACAGGAAATATAGGACATACAGTGAGGACAGGATACTGGGAATTTAGTACATATAGTGAGGACAGTATACAGGAAATATATAGGACATACAGTGAGGACAATACACAGAGAATATAAGACATACAGTGAGGACAGTATACTGGGGAAAAAGTACATACTGTAAGGAGAGTATACAGAGAATATAGGAAATATGGAGAGAACAGTATATAGTGAATAGAGGACATACAGTCGGGGCAATATACAGAGAAAATAGTACATAAATTAAGGACAGTATACTGGTAATATAGCACATATAGTGAGGACAGTATACAGGGAATATAGAACATACAGTGAGAATAATATACAGAGAATATAGGACATACAGTGAGGACAATATACAGAGAATATAGTACATACAGTGAGGACAATATACAGGGAATATAGGACACAGTGTGGACAGGATAGTGGGAATTTTGTACATATAGTGAGTCAAGTATACATGGAAAATAGGACATACAGTGAGGACAATACACAGAGAATATAGGACATACAGTAAAAACAATATACAGAGAATATAGTACATACAGTGAGGACATTATATAGGAAACATAGGATATACAGTGAGGACAGGATACAGGGAATATAGTACATAAAGTGAGGAGAGTATACAGGGAATATAGTACATATAGTAAGTGCAGTATACAGGGAATATAGGACATACAGCGAGGACAGTCTACAGGGAATATAGTACATATAGTGAGGGCAGTATACAGGGAATATAGGATATACAGCGAGGACAGTTTACAAGAAATATAGGACATACAGTGAGGACAGGATACTGGGAATTTAGTACATATAGTGAGGACAGTATACAGGGAATATAGGACATACAGTGAGGACAGGTTATTGGGAATATAGTACATATTGTGAACAGTATACAGGTAAAATAGTACATATAGTGAGGACAGTATACAGGGAATATAGGACATACAGTGAGGACAATATACGGAGAATATAGGACATACAGTGAGGACAGTATACTGGGAATATAGTACATATAGTGAGGACAGTATACAGGGAATATAGGACACACAGTGAGTACAGTATACAGGAAATATAGGACATACAGTGAGGACAATATACAGAGAATATAGGACATACAGTGAGGACAGTATACTTGGAATATAGTACATATAGTGAGGACAGTCTACAGGGAATATAGTAAATATATTGAGGACTGTATACAGGGAATATAGGATAGACCGTGAGAACAGTATAAAGGAAATATAGGACATACAATGAGGCCAGTATACAGGGAATATAGGACATATGTGAGGACAGTATACTAGGCACATAGGACATACAATGAGGACAGTATACTCGTAATATAATACTTATAGTGCAGAGAGTATAAAGGACATACAGTGAGGACAGTATACAGAGAATATAGGACATACAGTGAGGACAGTATACTGGGAATAAAGTACATATAGTGAGGACAGTCTACAGGGAATATAGTACATATAGTGAGGACTGTATACAGGGAATATAGGACAGACAGTGAGAACAGTATATAGGGAATATAGGACATACAATGAGTACAGTATACTGGGAATATAATACATATAATGAGGACAGTATAAAGGGAATAAAGGACATACAGTGAGGACAGTATACAGGGAAAATAGGACATACAGTGAGTACAATATACAGAACCCGAACCCGTTTTGACTGAACCCGGTCAAAAATATTATACAAATCGGCAGCCACTTGTCTCTATCAATCACTGATAGAGAAAAGAGGCTGCTGATTAAAAATAAAATAGAAAGCATTTCATACGTACCTGGTCGTTGTCTTGGTGACGAGTCCCTCTTTTTCCTCCAGTCCGACCTTCTTTTCTGACGCGGCAGCCTGTGATTGGCTGCAGAGGCCTCTGCAGCCTGTGATTGGCTGCAGCGCTCACATGGGCTGTATCGTCATCAAGGAATGTCGGGCCGGATGTCGAGAGGGACGCGTCACCAAGGCAACGGCCAGGAGACCGGACTGGAGGAAGCAGAAAGTTCTCGGTAAGTATGAACGTCTTTTTTTTTTTTACAGGTTACTCTATCTTGTGATCGGTAGTCACTTTCCAGGGTGCTGAAACAGTTACTGCCGATCAGTTAACTCTTTCAGCACCTTGGACAGTGACTATTTACTGACGTCGCCTAGCAACGCTGCCGTAATGACGGGTGCACACATGTAGCCACCCATCATTACGGGGCCTCATGCACACGACCGTAAAAACACCCGTTGTTACGGGTCGTAATTACGATCCGAAATAGCGGGCCCATAGACTTCTGTTCGCCATGGGTACCTTCACGTTTTCTCACGGGAAGGTGCCCGTGCCGTTAAAAAGATAGAACATGTTCTATTTTTTTATTTTACGGGCCGTGCTCCTATACTTTCACACAACCGTGCTCGTAATTACGACTCGCAATTACGAGCACGGCCGGCCACGGCAGCCGGCCGCTTTTGCGAGCCGTGCTGTCATTATAAAGTATAGCAGCATGGCCCGTAAAATAGAAAAATAGGACATGTTATATTTTTTAACGGCACGGGCACCTTCCCGTGAGAAAACGGGAAGGTACCCGTGGGTAACAGAAGTCTATGAGCCCGTTATTGCGGGTCGTAATTACGACCCGCAATAACGGGTGTTTTTACGGTCGTGTGCATAATGGGAGCACGGCTCGGAAAAATGACCGGCTGCCGGTGCTCATCTCCTGAAATACTCTGTGCTGCCTTAAACTCTGTGGACAGGTCAGAATCCTGTTTCTTTTAAATGCTGCTAGGGAACCTGCTCGATCCACTATATAAGGCTGCGCTACAGTGCAGCATTTAAAAGAAACAGGATCCTGACCTGTCCACAGAGTTTAAGGCAGCACAGAGTATTTCAGGAGATGTGCGTGCAGATTCAGTGCTGCTGTGAACTCTGCTCTTACCATTACGTAGCTCTCAGTCTGTTACCTCTCCTCCACTACTGTCCTCAATAACTCCTTCATGATTGGCAAGTCACCACGTAACGGTAACAGCAGAGTTCACAGCAGCACAGAGTATTTCAGGAGATGAGCGTGCGGATCTTGTGTGTGGTGGTGACTTGCCAATCATGTGAAGGTGTTATTGAGGACAGGAGTGGAGGAGAGGTAACAGACTGAGAGCTACGTAATGGTAAGAGCATAGTTCACAGCAGCACAGAATCTGCACGCTCCTCTCCTGAAATACTCTGTGCTGCTGTGAACTCTGCTCTTACCATTACGTAGCTCAGTCTGTTACCTCTCCTCCACTCCTGTCCTCAATAACACCTTCACATGATTGGCAAGTCACCACCGCGCACAAGATCCGCACGCTCATCTTCTGAAATACTCTGTGCTGCTGTGAACACTGCTCTTACCATTACGTGGTGACTTGCCAATCATGTGAAGGTGTTATTGAGGACAGGAGTGGAGGAGAGGTACAACTGAGCTACGTAATGGTAAGAGCAGAGTTCACAGCAGCACTGAATCTGCACGCTCATCTCCTGAAATACTCTGTGCTGCCTTAAACTCTATGGACAGGTCATGATGCTGTTTCTTTTAAATGCTGCACTGTAGCACAGCCTTATATAGTGGATCGAGCAAGTTCCCCAGCAGCATTTAAAAGAAACAGTGTGTGTGTTTGTGTATGTGTGTGTTTGTGTATATATGTGTGTTTGGGTATGTGTCTTTGTCTGTTTTTGTTTTTATATGTGTTTGTGTGTGTGTGTGTGTGTGTGTGTGTGTATATGTGTGTGTATATGTGTGTGTATATATGGGTGTATTTGTGTATATGTTTGTGTGTAGATGTTTGCGTGTGTGTGTTTTTGTATATGTGTGTGTTTGTGTATATGTGTATATGGGTGTGTGTTTATGTGTGTGTGTGTGTTTGTGTATATGTTTGTGTGTGTGTGTTTTTGTGTCTGTGTATATATGGGTCTGTTTGTGTACATGTGTTTGTGTATATGTGTGTGTTTGTGTACATGTGTGTGTTTGTGTACATGTGTGTGTGTTTGGGTATGTGTGGATTTGTTTGTATGTGTTTGTGTATATGTGTTAGTTCGTGTGTGTGTGTGTGTGTGTGTGTGGTGTGTATCTTGTTGTGTTTGTGTATATATGTGTGTGTTTGTTTGTGTGTGCGTGTACATATGTGTGTAGGTGAGTAGAAGTATTGGTATTGTTCACATTGATAAAGTTTTTTTACGTTGTTGCAGATTTTGATGTACCGATTGGACTACATCTTCGATTCGTTGGACTACTGCGTAGATCTACGTTTTTTCAAATTTTAATAAAATGGTTAACGAGGGTTTTGTTGGGGATTTCTTATTTCAATAAAAAAGAATTGTCTTTGTGTTTTCTTTTAAACTTTATTAGTGCCTAGATAATGACAGTTGGCTGATTGACAGCGTCCATTATTAAGGCGGTACTTAGTGTTAGCCGGTGCAGAGGCTAGCACAACAATCCATTATTACCCCGGTACCCACCACCACCTGGGGTGCCGGGAAGAGCTTGGTACGATCCAGTACCCGACCATCTGTTGTGATGGTCGGGTACTGGGGCGGCCGTAGGCTGGTATTATGAGGCTGGGAAGGGCCAAAAACAGTGGACCTTCCCACCCTTGTAATGCTAGACTGCTGCTGCTGTGTTGTATCGGGCTGGTTATAAAAATGGGGGGGGGACGCCGACGTCGTTTTTTTTTTAAATTTAACAATAGACGGTCCCCCACATTTTTAATAACCAGCCATATACAAGGCCGCAGCAGTCTGGCATTACATGGGTGGGAAGGGCCACTGGTTTTGTCCATTCCCAGGCTAATAACACTGTGTTGTATGTGGCTGGTTATGCTAAATTGGGTGGAACCCCATGTCTTTTTAAAAAAAAGTTAATAAATAAATAATTTTAAAAAAATGACGTGGGGTCCCCCCCACTTTTATAACCAGCCAGATACAACACAGCAGCAGCAGCCTAGCATTACAAGGGTGGGAAGATCCACTGTTTTTGGCCCTTCCCAGCCTCATAGTACCAGCCTGCGGCCGCCCCAGAGCCCGGCCATCACAACAGATGGTCGGGTACTGGATCGTATCTGGCTCTTCCCGGCACCACTGGTGGTGGTGGGTACCAGGGTAATAATGGTGGTTAGTGTTAGCCTCTGCACCGGCTAACACTAAGCCTCGCCTTAGTAATGGATGTTGTCACTCAGACAGCGGCCATTACTAAAGTGGTAGTAATACAATTTAAAAAGAAAAGAGAAAGATATAGATAAAATATTTAATTGAAATAAAGCACCCCCAACACAACCCTCATTAACCATTTTATTGTAGAAAAAAAAAACGTCATCTAAGTAGTCCTCGAAACCAACGTAGTCCAAACACCAAACCAGTAAAAAAATAAAAAATGAAATAAAACATGTCTTAGGCTTAGATTCAGTTTAATGTGTGATACTGACTGTTATACCATGTATAGAAGCCTGCCGCGAAGTTGAGTTAAATACAGGGCGCCAGCAGACAGTATCATACATGGCCATACAGACATATATACAAACAAACATACATGCATACATATATACAAACATACATACAAGCATGCACATATATACATGCAAACATACACACATATATACATACATACATGCAAACTATCATACATGCATACATACATGCATACACATGAAAACATACATACATACAAACATGAAAAGATACATACATACATATATATATATATATACACAAGCATGCACAAATATACATGCAAACATAAATACATGCAAACATAATTATATACATGCACATATATATAAACATACATGCAAAAATAAAAACATACATACATGCACATATATACATACATACCAACATACATACATGCAAACATACATACATGCAAACATAGATACATGCAAACATACATACATGCATACATACATGCATACATACATACATACACATACATACATACATGCAAATATATACATGCAAATATACATACAAACATGCAAATATATACATACATGCACATATATACATACATGTCAACATACATACATACATGCCAACATACATACATGCCAACATACATACATGCCAAAATACATACATCCAAACATACATTCATATATACAAGAATGCACATATATACATGCAAATATACATACATGCAAACATACACACACATATATACATACATACATGCAAACATACACACACATATATACATACATGCAAACTATCATACATACATACATGCATACACACACATGAAAACATACATACATACAAACATGCAAATATACATACATACATATATACAAGCATGCACAAATATACATGCAAACATAAATACATGCAAACATAATTATATACATGCACATGTATATAGACATACATGCAAACATACATGCAAAAATAAAAACATTCAAACATACATACATGCACATATATACATACATGCCAACATACATACATGCAAACATACATACATGCAACATACATGCAAACATACTTACATGCATGCAAATATATACATGCAAATATAAATACAAACATGCACATATATACATACATACATACATGCAAACATACATACATGCAAATATATACATGCAAATATACATAAGCACATGCACATATATACATACATACCAACATACATGCAAACATATATACATACATACATACATGACAACATACATACATACATACATGCCAACATACATACATAACATACATACATGCAAATATATACATACAAACATGCACATATATACATACATGCCAACATACATGCATATATATATATACACATACATACATGACAACATACATACATGACAACATACATACATGCAAACATACATGCACATATACAAATACATACATGACAACATACATACATACATACAGACATATGTGCGTGCAAACAGACATACATAAATAAACTCACCTAAGACGTTCCCACGAAGATTTGTAATGTAGTGTAGTGTAGAGTGCGCTGCAGCCTGTGATTGGCTGCAGAGGCGGTCACGTGGGATGAAGCGTCATCCCTGGAGGCCGGCCTTCTGACGTCATCCTGACGTGCGTGACCGCCACTACAGCCTGTGATTGGCTGCAGCGGCGACATGGATGAAACGTCATCGCTGGAGGCCGGACAGGAGGAAAGTAAGTATGAACGTATTATTATTATTTTTTTTATTACATTAAAATTGTATTTTCCGCGCGCCGAGCATGTACTGTCAAGGTTGCTGAAAGAGTTAGTGCAGCCCATTAACTCTATCAGCACCCTAGACAGTACCATGCTCGGCGCACGGAAATGACAGGTTCGGTCCGAATCTAACTTTTTTGTGAAATTCGACGAACTAGCCGAACCGAACTTTTGATAAGTTCGCTCATCTCTAGTGGAGTACCACAAAGAAACAGCTGGGAGTCAGACATGATAGGGAAACATTTTTCCCTGTGGTGGATGACTTTTCAGCTGACAGGTAGTAGAGTTACATGAAGGGGAATTATTTTTCATGGACATCTAGTTTCTATTGCAGCGCAGAGCAGAAGACAGAAGTCGGTGGAGGTGAGAAGTTTTTTTACTCTTCACATTACTAACCTTATTTTTTTTTGTTTTGCAGGTTCCGCTGGACTGTTTGGACTACGTCGTAGATTCATTGGACTACTGCGATGATCTACGATTTTTTAAAATAAAACGGTCAAAGAGGATTGTGTGGGGGAGTTCTTATTTCAATAAAAAATATTTTCTTATGTGTCTCTGTTTTTTAATACTTTATTAGCGCCTTGGTAATGGCAGTAGACTTATTGACAGCGTCCATTACTAAGGTGGGGCTTAGTGTTCGCCAGTAAAAAGGCTGCAACTAACCCTCATTATTACCCCGGTCCACTCTCCCGCCTCCAGGTGTGCTGGGAAGAGCCGGGTAAGATCCAGTACCCAACCATCTGTAGCGACAAGTGGACACTAGAGCGGCTGCAGGCTGGTATTATGAGGCTGGGAAAGGCCAAAAACAGTGGCCTTTCCCCCACTGGTAATGTTGCCTGCTGCTATGTTGTATCTGGCTGGTTATGAAAATTGGGAGGACAGAATGTCGTTTTCTTCATTTATTTTTTATTTTTTTTAAAACGAGGTGGGGTCCCCACATTTTGCATAACCAGCCAGATACAACACAGTAGCAGCAGCAGCCGAGCTTTACCAGGGTGAGAAGGGCCACGGTTTTTGGCCTTTTCCTACCTCATTATACCAGCCTGCGGCCACCCCAGTGTCCGACCATCACTGCAGATGGTCTGGTACTGGATCGTACCCGGCTCTTCCCAGCACCGCTGATGGCAGTGGGTACCAGGGTAATAATGGGGGGGTTAGTTGCAGCCTTTTTACTGGGAAGCACCAAGCCCCACCTTAGTAATGGACGCTGTCAATAAGACTACTGCCATTACTAAGGCGCTACTAAAGTATTAAAGAAAACACAGACACATAAGAAAATATTTTTTTATTGAAATAAGGACTTCGACACACAATCCTCTTTCACCATTTTATTAAACAAAACAAAACAGATCATCGCAGTAGTCCAACAAATCTACGACGTAGTCAAAACAGTCCAGCTGAACCTGCAAATCAAAAAATATAAAGTTAGTAATATGAAAAATAAAAATCTTATAGTCACCTTCAGCGACTTCTGTCTTCTCCCCTGTGATGCAATAGAAACTAGACATCAATGAACTTCTGAAACTTCATATATTAGAAATTAAAAGGGTTTTCCCCACAAACACAGTTATCGCCTATCCACAGGATAGGGGATACATATGTGATCGCTGGGGGTCTGACCACTGGGGCCAACAGCGATGAGAACTGGGGACCGAAAGTCCCCCGAAGTGGCCAGCGCTTCATTCATTTCTAGGGACTTAGGGGACCCCTGTCTCCGGCAGCTCCATAAAAATTAATGAAGCACTGGTCGAACAAGTGCACTAGCACTCCATTCTCATGGAGCACTTCGGGGGAAGTTCAGTCCCCCGATATCATCGCGGAGGGCCCCAGTGGTCAGACCCCCAGCGATCACACATGTATCCCCTATCCTGTGGATAGGTGATACCTGTGTTTGTGGGGAAAACCCTTTAAAGGGGTTTTGCAATCCCTAAAAATTGATGGCCTATTCTCACGATAGGCCATCAATAGCTGATGGGTCGGGGTCTGACTCCCGGGACCCCTGCCGATCAGCTGTTTTGAAGGTGGTGCAGCGCTTGCTGCATCTTTGTCGGAAATTCACAGTGAGCAAGAAAAAACGAAGGGGAAGCAGCGCTTATACGAGCGATGCACCCCCATCAAAAATTCTGATCAGCAGAGGTCCTGGTAGTCGGACCCCGACACATAATCTTATGATGGCCTATCCTGAGGATAGGTCATGAATTTATAGGAACTGAATAACCCCTACTCCATACGGAGCATCCATTTAGGCATTTTTATATTTATAGTGTAGCTAAACATTTATCAAATTCTGACATATCATATTGACATGTCAGAAGATTGGATTAGTGGGGTCCGAGCCAAGAGACCTCCACCAATCGCTAAAATGAAGCAGCTGAAGCACTCGTGCGAGCGCTCAGCCGCTTCGTGTCTCTTCGGCTTTTTCCGGAAAGCCAATGTATCAAGGTTCGGCCTCATAGACTTTGCATTCAGCACGCCCTCCGATACATTGATTTCCAGAAAAAGCCGAAAAGACACGAAGCGACTGAGGGCTATGACATGTCAGAAGTTTGTTAAATGTTTAGCTACACTGGCGGGCGAAGGGGGGCACAAAAAGAATATGCCTGGAGACAACAGTTTCTGAAATCGTAAAAGTTCATTTATTTATGATTTTAGAAAAGCTAGTGTTACCAGGCACTAAGTATAAAAACTGTACTCACTGTCCTGTGGCTTCTCTTCTCACTTCTCCCCTGCTCCAGGCAGACTGCTGCTGTGTTGCACTAAGCATCACAGTGATGTGGTCACATTGAGCGCAGGCAGAATCGTTGTGGGGGGGGTGTGGCTGGCAAATGGGAGGGTTCGGGGCAGGGCGGGACATTGCTCAGACAACCCGGGACAGCGGTAAAAAAATCGGGACTGTCCAGCCGGATCCGGGACGGTTGGGAGCTATGCTTATAGTGATGACAGTCTACAGGGAATATAGGACATACAATGAGGCTAGTATACAGGAAATATAGGACATATAGTGAGGGCAGTATGCAGGGAATATAGGATATACAGTGAGGACAGTATTCTGGGAATATAGTACATATAGTGGGGACAGTCTACAGGGAATATAGTACATATAGCGAGGACAGTATACATGGAATATAGGACAGACAGTGAGTACAGTATACAGGGAATATAGTGCTTATAGTGAGGACAGTATACAGGGAATATAGGACATATAGTAAGTACTGTATACAGGGAATATAGGACATACAGTGAGGACAGTATACTAGGAATATAATACATATAGTGGGGAAGTTTGCAGGAAATATAGGACATACAGTGAGGACAGGATACAGGGAATATAGGACATACAGTAAAAATAATATACAGAGAATATAGTACATACAGTGAGGACAGTATACAGGGAATATAGGACATACAGTCGGGGCAATATACAGAGAATATAGGAAATACACCAAGGACAGTATACTGGGAATATAGTACATATAGTAAGGACAACATACTAGGAATATAGGACATATAGTGAGGACAGTATACAGGGAATATAGGACATACAGTGAGGACAGTATACTGGGAATATAGTACATATAGTGAGGACAGTATACAGTGAATACAGTACATATAGTGAGGACAGTATACAGTTGTTATAGGACATTCAGTGAGTATAGTATACTGGAAATATAGTGAAGACAGTATACAGGGAATATAGGGCATACAGTGAGGACAGTATACAGGGAATATAGGACATACAGTAAATACAATATACACAGAATATAGTACAAACAGTGAGGACAGTATACAGGGAATAAAGGACATACAGTGAGGACAGTATACAGAGAATATAGGCCATTCAGTGAGGAGAAGATACTGGGAATTTAGTACATATAGTAATGACGGTATACAGGGAATACAGTACTATATAGTGATGACAGTCTACAGGGAATATAGTACATATAGTGAGGACAGTATACAGGGAATATAGTACTTATAGTGAGGACAGTATACAGGGAATATAGGACATACAGTGAAGACAGTATACTAGGAATATAATACATATAGTGGGGAAAGTTTACAGGAAATATAGGACATACAGTGAGGACAGGATACTGAGATTTTAGTACATATAATGAGGACTGTATACAGGGAATATAGGACATACAGTGAGGACAGTATACTGGGAATATAGTACATATAGAGAGGGCAGTATACAGGGAATATAGGACATACAGTGAGGACAGGATACTGGGCATTTAGTACATATAGTGAGTACAGTATACAGGGAATATAAGACAAAGTGAGGACAGTATACTGGAGAAAAAGTACATATTGTAAGGACAGTATACAGGAAATATAGGACATATGGTGAGGACAGTATAAAGTGAATAGAGGCCATACAGTGGGGGCAATATACAGATAATATAGTACATAGATTAAGGACAGTATACTGGGAATATAGCACATATAGTGAGGACAGTATACAGGGAAAATAGAACATACAGTGAGGATAATATACAGAGAATATAGGATATACAGTGAGGACAATATGCAGAGCCTATAGGACATACAGTGAGGACAATATACTGGGAATATAGGACAAACAGTGAGGACAGGATACTAGGAATTTAGTACATATAATGAGGAGAGAATACAGGGAATACAGTACATGCAGTGAGGACAGTATACGGTGAATATAGGGCATACAGTGAGTATATTATACTGGAAATATAGTACATATAGTGAGGACAGTATACAGGGAATATAGGACATACAGTGAGTACAGTATACAGGGAATATAGGACAAACAGTGAGGACAATACATAGAGAATATAGTTCATACAGTGAAAACAATATACAGAGAATATAGTGCATACAGTGAGGACAGTATACAGGGAATATAGGACATACAGTGAGGACAGTATACAGGGAATATAGTACATATAGTGAGGACAGTATAGATGGAATATAGTACATATAGTGAGGGCAGTATACAGGGAATATAGGACATACAGTGAGGACAGTATACAGGGAATATAGTACATATAGTGAGGACAGTATAGATGGAATATAGTACATATTGTGAGGGCAGTATACAGGGAATATAGGACATATAGTGAGGACAGTATACAAGGAATATAGGACATACAGTGAGGACATTATACTGGGAATATAGTACATATAGTGAGGACAGTATACAGGGAATACAGTACATATAGTGAGGACAGCATACAGTCATTATAGGACATAGTGAGTATAGTATACTGTAAATATAGTACATATAGTGAGGACAGTATACAGGGAATATAGGACATACAGTGAGGACAGTATACACGGAATATAGTACATATAGTGAGGACAGTATAGAGGGAATATAGGACATATAGCGAGGACAGTATACAAGGAATATAGGACATACAGTGAGGACATTATACTGGGAATATAGTACATATAGTGAGGACAGTATACAGGGAATACAGTACATATAGGGAGGACAGTATACAGTTATTATAGGACATAGTGAGTATAGTATACTGTAAATATAGTACATATAGTGAGGACAGAATACAGGGAATATAGGACATACAGTAAAAATAATATACAGAGAATATAGTACATACAGTGAGGACAGTATAAAGGGAATATAGGACATACAGTCGGGGCAATATACAGAGAATATAGGAAATACACTAAGGATAGTATACTGGGAATATAGTACATATAGTGAGGACAACATACTAGGAATATAGGACATATATTGAGGACAGTATACAGGGAATATAGGACATACAGTGAGTATAGTATACTGGAAATATAGTACATATAGTGAAGACAGTATACAGGGAATATAGGGCATACAGTGACTACAGTACACAGGGAATATAGGACATACAGTGAATACAATATACAGAGAATATAGTACAAACAGTGAGGACAGTATACAGGGAATATAGGACATACAGTAAATACAATATACAGAGAATATAGTACAAACAGTGAGGACAGTATACAGGGAATATAGGACATACAGTGAGGACAGTATACAGGGAATATAGGACATTCAGTGAGGAGAGGATACTGGGAATTTAGTACATATAGTAATGACGGTATACAGGGAATACAGTACATATAGTGAGGACAGAACACAGGGAATATAGGACAGACAGTGACAGTATACAGGGAATATAGGACATACAATGAGGCTAGTATACAGGGAATATAGGACATAAAGTGAGGACAATATACAGAGAATATAGGACATACAGTGAAAACAATATACAGAGAATATAGTACATACAGTGAGGACAGTATACAGGGAATATAGGACATACAGTGAGGACAATATACAGGGAATATAGTACATATAGTGAGGACAGTATAGAGGGAATATACGACATAGTGAGTACAGTATACAGGGAATATAGGGCATACAGTGAGTACAGTATACAGGGAATATAGGACATACAGTAAATACAATATACAGAGAATATAGTACAAACAGTGAGGACAGTATACAGGGAATATAGGACATACAGTGAGGACAGTATACAGGGAATATAGGACATTCAGTGAGGAGAGGATACTGGGAATTTAGTACATATAGTAATGGCGGTATACAGGGAATACAGTACATATAGTGATGACAGTCTACAGGGAATATAGTACATATAGTGAGGACAGTATACAGGGAATATAGGACAGAGTGAGGACAGTATACAGGGAACATAGGACATACAATGAGGCTAGTATACAGGGAATATAGGATATACAGTGTGGACAGTATATTGGAAATATAGTACATATAGTGGGGACAGTCTACAGGGAATATAGTACATATAGTGAGGACAGTATACATGGAATATAGTACATATAGTGAGGGCAGTATACAGGGAATATAGGACATACAGTGAGGACAGTATACAGGGAATATAGTACATATAGTGAGGACAGTATACAGAGAATATAGGACATATAGTGAGTACTGTATACAGGGAATATAGGACATACAGTGAGGACAGTATACTAGGAATATAGTACATATAGTGGGGAAGGTTTACAGGAAATATAGGACATACAGTGAGGACAGAATACTGAGAATTTAGTACATATAGTGAGGACTGTATACAGGGAATATAGGACATACAGTGAGGACAGTATACTGGGAATATAGAACATATAGTGAGGACTGTCTACAGGGAATATTGTACACATAGTGAGGACAGTATACAGGGATTATAGGACAGACAGTGAGGACAATATATAGGAAACCTAGGACATACCGTGCGGACAGGGTACTGGGAATTTAGTACATATAGTGAGGACAGTATACAGGGAATATAGTACATAAAGTGAGGACAGTATACAGGTAATATAGGTCATACAGTGAGGACAATATACAGAGAATATAGGACATACAGTAAAAACAATATACAGAGAATATAGTATATAAAGTGAGGATATTATATAAGGAATATAGGACATACAGTGAGGACAGGATACTGGGAATTTAGTACTTATAGTGAGGACAGTATACAGGAAATATAGGACATACTATGAAGCTAATATACAGGGAATATAGGACATATAGTGAGGACAGTATACAAGGCATATAGGACTTATAGTGAGGACCGTATACTGGGAATATATTACATATAGTGGGGACATTAAACAGGGAGCATAGGACATACAGTGATGAAAGTATACAGGGAATATAGGACATACAGTGAGGACAGCATACTGGGAATATAGGACATACTGTGAGGACAGTATACAGGGATAAAGTACATATAGTGAGGACAGTATACTGGGATTATAGTACATATAGTGAGGACATTATACAGGGAATATAGAACATAAAATTAGAACAATATACAGAGAATATAGGACATACAGTGAGGACAATATACAGACAAATTAGGACATACAGTGAGGACAATATACAGAGAATATAGTACATACAGTAAGGACAATATACCGGGAATATGGGATATTCAGCAAGAACAGGATACTGGGAATTTAGTACATATAGTGTGGAAAATATACAGAGAATATAGGACGTACAGTGAGGGCAGTATACTGGGAACATAGTACATATAGTGAGGACAGTATACAGGGAATATAGGATATACAGTGAGTACAGTATACACGGAATATAGGGCATACATTGAGGATAATATACAGAGAATACAGGACATACAGTGAGGACAGTATACTGAGAATATAGTATAAAGAGTGAATACAGTATACAGGGAATATAGGACATACAGTGAGGACAATATACAGAGAATATAGTACATACAGTGAGGACAATATACAGGAAATATATGACAGTATGGACAGGATAGTGGAAATTTTGTACATATACTGAGGGCAGTATACAGGGAAAATAGGACATACAGTGAGCACAATATACAGAGAATATAGGACATACAGTAAAAACAATATACAGAGAATATAGTACATACAGTGAGGACATTATATAGGAAACATAGGACAAACAGTGAGGACAGGATACTGGGAATTTAGTACTCATAGTGAGGACAGTATACAGGGAATATAGGACATACAGTGAGGGCAGTATACTGGAAATATAGGATATACAGTGAGGACAGTATACAGGGAATACAGTACATATAGTGAGGACAGTATAGAGGGAATATATGACATAGTGAGGACAGTATACAGGGAATATAGGACATTCAGTGAGGACAGTATACTGGGAATATAGTACATACAGTAAAAACAATATACAGAGAATATAGTTCATACAGGGAGGACAGAATACAGGGAATATAGGACATATAGTGAGGACAACATACTAGGAATATAGGACATATAGTGAGGACAGTATACAGGGAATATAGTACATATAGTGAGGACAACATACTAGGAATATAGGACATATAGTGAGGACAGTATACAGGGAATATAGGACATACAGTGAGGACAGTATACTGGTAATATAGTACATATAGTGAGGACAGTATACATAGAATACAGTACATATAGTGAGGACAGTATACAGTTATTATAGGACATACAGTGAGTATAGTATACTGGAAATATAGTACATATAGTGAGGACAGTATACAGGGAATATAGGACATACAGTGAGTACAGTATACAGGAAATATAGGACGTACAGTGAAAAAAATATACAGAGAATATAATACATACAGTGAGGACAGTATACAGGGAATATAGGACATACAGTGAGGAGAGGATACTGGGAATTTAGTAAATATAGTGATGACAGTATACAGGGAATACATTACATATAGTGAGGACAGTATACAGGGAATATAGGACATACAGTGAGGACAGTATACAGGGAATATAGGACATACAGTGCAAACAATATACAGAGATTATAGTTCATACAGTGATGACACTATACAGGGAATATAGGACATACAGTGAGGACAGTATACAGGGAATATAGGACATTCAGTGAGGAGAGGATGCTGGGAATTTAGTACATATAGTGATGACAGTATACAGGGAATACAGTACATATAGTGAGGACAGTATACAATGAATATAGGACATATAGTGAGGAAAGTATACTGGAAATATAGTACATATAGTGAGGACAATATACAGGGAATATAGGACACAGTGTGGAAAGGATTGTGGGAATTTTGTACATATAGTGAGGACAGTATACAGGGAATATAGGGCATACATTGAGGATAATATACAGAGAATATAGGACATACAGTGAGGACAGTATACTGGGAATATAGTATATAGAGTGAGGACAGTATACAGGGAATATAGGACATACAGTGAGGACAATATACAGAGAATATAGGACATAAAGTGAGGACAATATACAGAGAATATAGTACATACAGTGAGGACATTATATAGGAAACATAGTGCATACTGTGCAGACAGGGTACTGGGAATTTAGTACATATAGTGAGGACAGTATACAGGGAATATAGTACATAAAGTGAGGACAGTATACAGGTAATATAGGTCATACAGTGAGGACAATATACAGAGAATATAGGACATACAGTAAAAACAATATACAGAGATTATAGTACATACAGTGAGGATATTATATAAGGAATATAGGACATACAGTGAAGACAGGATACTGGGAATTTAGTACTTATAGTGAGGACAGTCTACAGGGAATATAGTACACATAGTGAGGACAGTATACAGGGACTATAGGACAGACAGTGAGGACAGTATACAGGGAATATAGGACATCCTATGAGGCTAGTATACAGGGAATATAGGACATATAGTGAGGACAGTACACAAGGCATATAGGACTTATAATGAGGACAGTATACTAGGAATATATTACATATAGTGGGGACATTAAACAGGGAACATAGGACATACAGTGATGAAAGTATACAGGGAATATAAGACATACAGTGAGGACAGCATACTGGGAATGTAGGACATACAGTGAGGACAGTAAACAGGGAATATAGGACATACAGTGAGGACAGTATACAGGGATAAAGTACATATAGTGAGGACAATATACAGGGAATATAGAACATAAAATGAGAACAATATACAGAGAATATAGGACATACAGAGAGGACAATATACAGACAAATTAGGACATACAGTGAGGACAACATACAGAGACTATAGTACATACAGTAAGGACGGTATACCAGGAATATAGGATATACAGTGAGAACGGGATAGTGGGAATTTAGTAGATAACGTGAGGAGAATATAGGACGTACAGTGAGGACAGTATACAGGGAATATAGTACATATAGTGAGGAAAATATACAGGGAATATAGGACATACAGTGAGGACAGTATACTGGGGATATAGTATATAGAGTGAGGACAGTATACAGGGAATACATAGTACATCGAGTGAGGACAGTATACAGGGAATATAGGACATACAGTGGCTACAATATACAGAGAAAATAGGACATACAGTGAGGACAATGTACATAGAATATAGTAGATACAGTGAGGACAATATACAGGGAATATAGGACACTGTGGACAGGATAGTGGGAATTTTGTACATATAGTGAAAACTGTATACAGGAAAAATAGGACATACAGTGAGGACAGTATACTGGGGATATAGTACATATAGTGATGACAGTATACAGAGAATAGAGTACATATAGTGAGGACAGTATACTAGGGATATAGTACATATAGTGAGGACAGTATACAGGGAATATAGGACATACGGTGAGGACAGTATACAAGGCATATAGAACATTCAGTGAGGACTTAAACTGGGAATATAGTACATATAGTGAGGACAGTATACAGGGAATAAAGGACATACAATGAGGACAGTATTATGTTTTATTTTGTTTCAGTTAAATGTCAGGGGAAAAAACAGTAATTACAAACTCTTTTAACGGAGATGAAGACGGCCTGCAGGGGACTAGATCACGAGAAGTCACAGTTTACTGTGTTTCCAAAGAATATCAGTCTAGAAAAGTCTATAAGACCCCTTCACATCACGTTTTTAGCCTCCACTTGATGTATATGCCAGGAACAAATAAACAGTGGCATCTGTCAAGCGTAGACTACAATGGCGTACGTTAAATGTATATGTCATTAACTCTCATGACCCATTTCAAGACATATATAGGTTAAACGGATGCCATAATAGCCTATAGGTGAGGGATGCCAAAGTTAGGGGGAGTTCACACAGTTTTTTGGCAAGTTTTTTTTACGTGGAAACCGAGTCAAAAAACGGCCTAAAATGCCTCCCATTGATTTCAATGGGAGGCGGAGGTGTTTTTTATTCCAGCGAGCGGAAAAAACGGCTCACGGGAAAAATAAGGGACATGCCCTATCTTTGGGCATTTACGCCTCTGACCTCCCATTGATATCAATGGGAGGCAGATAAATCGTATTTCGTGGTGTTTTATGCCCGCGGCGCTGAATGGCCACGAACGAAAAACGCTGCGAAAATCGGGGTGCAGGCAGAGGAAAATCTGCCTTAATTCCAAACTAAATTTTGAGGCAGATTTTTCTCCTGCAAAAAACTCAGTGTGAACCCAGCCGTAGGCATCAGTCATAGGCATCAGTCACCCATCGACAGATCAATGTAACATATACATGTCATGAAAAGCTATTGTAAATCCTATGACGTATACATTAAATGGAGGCCTGTGACGTATGCTATATAGTGGTATACGTCACCCATAGTCTCCCATGCTCAAAAACATATACCACGCATTGTACATTTCTTGAGGGATTCCGTTGTATGGAATAGCGTATACCTGCCTGACTTAGGCCAAAAGGACACTTTTTTTTTTACCTCTGTCGGGCTAGAGGAGACCTATGAACACTTTACTATGTAGGTTGGGAAAGCTCAACTAAACGTAGGGCTAATATTGATCATATCATGTCAAAATCTATCAATTACAATATATGTAAAGGGGTAAAAGGGGTCTTTGAAATAAAAAAACCAAAATTAACATATTTTGAATTATGTTAAAGAGCACCTGTCACTAAAATAATCCGTTTCTGTGTCTTTGGAGAAATCACTGTAGAATCATATGATAAATATCTCCTGTACTATTACATAGTTACATAGTTAGTACGGCTGAAAAAAGACACATGTCCATCAAGTCCAACCAAGGGAAGGGAAAAGGGAAGGAAAAATTTCTACACATAGGAGCTAATATTTTTTTGTTCTAGGAAATTATCTAACCCTTTTTTAAAGCCATCTACTGTCCCTGCTGTGACCAGCTCCTGCGGTAGGCTATTCCATAAATTCACCGTTCTTACTGTAAAGAAGCCTTGTCGCCTCTGCAGCTTGAACCTTTTTTTCTCCAGACGGAGGGAGTGCCCCCTTGTTTTTTGAGGGGGTTTTACAAGGAACAGGATATCACCATATTTTTTGTATGTGCCATTAATATATTTATATAAGTTAATCATGTCCCCCCTTAGTCTTTTTTCAAGGCTAAATAGGTTTAATTCTTTCAATCTTTCCTCATAACTTAAATTCTCCATGCCCCTTATTAGCTTCGTTGCTCTTCTTTGTATTTTTTCCAACTCCAGGGCATCCTTTCTATGAACTGGAGCCCAGAACTGAACTGCATATTCTAGATGGGGCCTCACTAATGCTTTGTAAAGTGGTAATATTACATCCCTGTCCCGCGAGTCCATGCCTCTTTTAATACACGACAATATCTTGCTGGCCTTTGAAGCAGCTGATTGACACTGCATGCTGTTATTGAGTTTATGATTTACAAGAACACCCAGATCCTTCTCAACAAGTGAATCCGCCAGTGTAGCTCCCCCTAGGACATATGATGCATGCAGGTTGTTGGTACCCAGATGCATAACTTTACATTTATCTACATTAAACTTCATTTGCCAAGTGGACGCCCAAACACTTAGTTTGTTTAAATCTGCCTGCAATTCACAAACATCTTCCATAGTCTGAACTATATTACATAGCTTGGTGTCATCTGCAAAAATAGAAATAGTGCTATTAATCCCATCCTCTATATCATTAATAAATAAGTTGAATAATAGTGGTCCCAGCACTGAACCCTGGGGTACACCACTTATAACCGGTGACCATTCAGAGAAAGAATCATTGACCACAACTCTCTGGATACGGTCCTTGAGCCAATTCTCAATCCAATTACAAACTATATTTTCTAAACCTATAGTCCGTAATTTACCCATTAGGCGTCTATGGGGGACAGTGTCAAATGCCTTTGCAAAGTCCAAAAACACTAAATCCACAGCGGCCCCTCTGTCTAGACTTCTGCTTACCTCTTCATAAAAACAGATTAGGTTAGTTTGACAACTTCTGTCCTTAGTAAAACCATGCTGGCTGTCACTTATAATGCTATTTATTGTCACATAATCCTGTATATAGTCCCTCAATAGCCCCTCAAACATTTTCCCCACGATGGATGTTAAGCTTACTGGTCTATAATTACCCGGGGAAGACCTAGAGCCCTTTTTGAAAATAGGCACCACATTTGCCCTGCGCCAGTCCCTTGGCACTATACCAGTCACTAGAGATTCTCTGAATATTATGAAAAGGGGGACAGAAATAACTGAACTAAGCTCTTTAAGAATTCTAGGGTGTAACCCATCTGGTCCCGGAGCCTTGTGCACATTTATTTTATTTAATTTAGCTTGGACCATCTCTACATTCATCCAATTCAGTATATCAACTGATATATTAACAGCACTGGCACCGGCTACATCAGCTGCTCTTTCTTCTGTTGTATATACAGAGCTAAAGAACCCATTTAGTAACTCTGCCTTCTCTTGATCCCCTGTGATCAACTCCCCATTACCATTATCTAGGGGTCCTACATGTTCAGACCTTGGCTTTTTTGCATTTATATGCTTGAAGAATTTTTTAGGATTTGTTTTACTATCCTTGGCCACCTGCCTTTCATTTTGTATTTTTGCTAATTTTATTACATTTTTACAGATTTTATTAAGCTCTTTATATTTTACAAAGGCTACAGCTGTACCCTCAGATTTGTATTTTTTAAATGCCCTTTTTTTGTCATGTATTGCCCCTTTCACAGAAGGTGTAAGCCATGTGGGGTTTAATTTGAGTCGTTTATACTTATTACCTGTAGGAATAAATTTTGCACTATAATAACTCAAAGTAGATTTGAAAATCTCCCATTTATCATTTGTTCCATTATTTGACATTAGTTCTTCCCAGTCTATATCCTGAATTGCAGCCCTCATCCTGGGGAAATTGGCTTTCTTAAAATTAAATGTTTTTGCCCTCCCAGCCTGCGTTTGTTTTTTACAGTATAGGTAAAATGTAACTATATTATGATCACTGTTACCGAGGTTTTCACGAACATTGACATTCCCAACAAGATCTGCATTATTAGAAATGACCAGATCCAACAGAGCTTCACCTCTAGTCGGGTCTTCCACAAACTGGCCCATAAAATTTTCCTGCAACAGGTTGAGGAAATGTCTCCCCTTTGCAGTTGAAGCCGAACCATGACACCAATTAATATCCCGGAAATTAAAATCTCCCATTATCACTACAGTACCCGCCTGTGCAGCCCGCTCCATCTGTTTATATAGCTGAACTTCCATCTCCTCAGTTATATTGGGGGGTCTATAGATTACACCAAAAGTAATTTTTTCAGTGTTTACCTCCCTTTCTAGTTCCACCCACAAGGTTTCAACCTCCTCACAGTCTTCACCCACTATTGTCTCTTTCACACTCGCCTTCATATCACTTCTCACATACAGACATACACCACCACCTTTCCTATTTGTCCTGTCTTTACCAAAAAGTGTAAAACCCTGTAGATTTACAGCCCAGTCATGTGAAGAGTCCAGCCATGTTTCAGCAACACCAACTATATCTATATTTTCTTCCAGTATCAAGGCCTCCAGCTCCCCCATTTTACTTGCTAGACTTCTGGCATTTGTGAACATACACTTTAACTTGCCTGTCAGTTTTTCACTTTTATTATCAGAAATGTGATTTGACATTAATCGGTCCTTTTTATTTACACTGATGTTTTGTAACGAAAGGATCTCCTTATCCTGTTGTCCAGTCCTCTCCCCACAATCTGTTTCTCCCCCCACCAATATAGTCTGACCCCTCTCTAACCTGGCTACCCCTTTTTTTTCTACATTGACCTCCCTCCTCAGCCCTAGTTTAAATACTCCGCCACCCCAGCTAGAATTCTCTCCCCCAGCACAGCGGACCCCCTTCCATTTAGGTGCAAATCATCTGCAGAATACAGTTTGTACCCCAATGAAAAGTCAGCCCAGTGCTCTAGGAACCCAAATCCTTCTCCTCTACACCAAGACTTCAGCCATGCATTTAACTCCCTGAGCTCCCGCTGTCTTTCCTGTGATGCGCATGGCACAGGCAGTATTCCTGAGAATACAACCTTGGAGGTCCTTCCCTTCAGCTTGTAGCCTAGTTCTTTAAAATTATTCTTAAGGCTCCTCCACCTACCATTTATTCTGTCGTTGGTACCGACATGGACCACGACAGCTGGATCATCACCAGCCCCTCCCAGCAATTTGTCCACCCGTTCCACCACATGCCGAACCCTGGCACCAGGGAGACAGCAAACCATTCGGTTGAGGTGGTCTTGGCGACAAATAATTCTATCCGTCTTCCTGATTATAGAATCCCATACGACTATCAATTGTCTTGGCTTACCTGCATTACCATCCCGCCGACTACTAGCTGGGCTGTTCTCCCGGCTGTTAGGGAGATCAGTATCCACTAGGGCTGCCATTTCTGAGACTGACACCCTCGCATCATCACCCAACTTGGCAATTTTGCCTGGAATGTCAGAAACCGGATCGGCCTTCCTTGTCTTTGACCCCTTTCTACTGCCCCTAACTACATTAACCCAGCTACTTACCTGATCCTGCTCACCCATGTCTTCACCCTCCAGTTGTAACCCACTAACTGCATGCTCTGTGAGCAGCAAGCTCCGTTCAAAATTGTCTATCCTCCTCAGTGTTGCATTCTGCTCCTCCAGATCTCTAATACGAGCTTCCAGGTGAACAATATGCTCACATCTGCCACAGAGATATTCACCCTGGAACTCCGGCTCCAGTCGTGCATACATATGGCAAACTGTGCACTGAAGAAAACCTCCAATCTTACTATGTAACTGTGATTTCCTTCCAGTAACTTACACCACAGCTGTCCTGAATTTTATCTATGTATCTTAACAAAATGGCTCATAATGAACATTAATAAGGGGGTTCCACCCATGTTCAGACCTCTTTTTAACCCCTTAAGGACGCAGCCTTGTTTTGGCCTTAAGGCTCAGAGCCCATTTTTCAAATCTGACATATTTCACTTTATGTGGTAATAACGTTGGAATGCTTAAACCTATCTAAGCTATTCTGAGATTGTTTTCTCGTGACACATTGGGCTTTATGTTAGTGGTCAAATTTGGACGATATATTCAGTGTTTATTTGTGAAAAATTGCAAAATTTAGAGAAAATGTATAAAAAAAAATAGCATTTTTCAGAATTTAAGTGCATCTGCTTGTAAAACAGACGGTTACACCACCCAAAATAGTTACTAGTTCACATTTCCCATATGTCTACTTTAGATTTGCATTGTTTTTTGAACATTCTTTTATTTTTCTTGGACGTTACAAGGCTTAAAACATAAACAGCAATTTCTCATATTTTTAAGAAAATTTCAAGAGCCTTTTTTTAAGGTACCTGTTCAGTTCGAAAGAGGCTTTGAGGGGCCTATGTATTACAAACCCCCATAAAACACCCCATTTTGAAAACTAGACCCCTCAAAGTATTCAAAACAGCATTAAGAAAGTTTATTTAACCCTTCAGGCATTTCATAGAAATTAAAGCAAGGTAGAGGTGATATTTGCAAATTTAATTTTTCTTGCTGAATTTCAATTGTATTCAATTTTTTTCTGTAACACGGAAGGTTTTACCAGAGAAATACTACTAAATATGTATTGTCCAGATTCTACAGTTTTTAGAAATGTCCCACATGTGTCTCTAGTGCGCTCGTGGACTAAAACACAAGCCCCAGAAGCAAAGAAGGACCTAGTACATTTTGAGGCCTCTTTTTCATTAGAATATATTTTAGGCAGCATGCCAGGTTTGAAGAGGTGTTGAGGTGCCAAAACAGTAGGAATCCCACAATAGTGACCCCCATTTCGGAAACTACACCCCTCAAGGAATTAATTTATGGTTGTTGTTACCATTTCGACCCCACAGTTTTTACACAGCACGTATTTGAATTGGGCTGGGAAATTAAACAAATGAAATTTTTTCCAATAAGATGTAATTTTTTATAAAAATTTCTTATTTTCACAGGGAACAAAATACCCCATTTTGTTTCGTAATTTCTCCTGAGTGCAGCAATACCCCATTTGTGGTGATAAACTGCCGTTCAGGCCCATGGGAGGGCTCAGAAGGAAAGGAGCGCTATTTGTTCTTTGGAGTCCAGATTTTGCTGGATTGGTTTTCGGGTGCCATGTCGCATTTTCAGAGTCCCAGAGGTATCAAAGCAATGGAAACCCACCAGAAGTGACCCCATTTTGGAAACTACACCCCTCAAGGAATTAATTTAATGGTGTTGTGACCATTTTGACCCCATAGTTTTTTCACATAACTTATTTGAATTGGGCTGGGAATTCAAACAAAATTATTTTTTTCTAATAATATGTAGTTTTGGCTGAAAATTTCTTATTTTCACAAGAAATAAAATTTCCACGTTTGGGCCCATGGGGGGGCTCAGAAGGAAAAGACCACCATTTGGCCTACTGGGGATTTTCTGGTGCGAAGTCATGTATGCGGAAGCTCCTGAGGTACCAGTACAGTTGAAACTCCCAAGAAGTGACCCCATTTTAAAAACGACACCCCTTAAGGCATTCATCTAGAGGTGTAGTGAGCATTTTTACCGGAGACATACACCCCATAAACTGTAATGTGTGTTCTCACTTGCATGGCAATACCCTCACTGTGGATGTTATCAGCTGCTTGGGCCCATGGCAGGGCTCAGAAGGGAAAGATGAGGGGGATAAGATGTGCGTAGTGCATCAGGGTAAGTAAAACTGGGGTAGATTAAAAATCAAGGGATGTATGATACATTTTGAAGCACTCTTTCATACGGAGCCTTAGTTTTTCGTGACACGTGTCACATCAATATATTGTGTCCTCCCTTATCCCCCTCTTATAGCAGACTTTGTACCTCTTTTGACTTTTTCCTTTCTTGCCAGTTTGGGGAACTTCTCCTGGAAAGTGTTGCCCTGGTACGATGCGTGTGGCCTCACTTCCAGAAGTACTGGGTGCTTCTTGGTCCCTAAATATTAGTTTCTTGATAACCACCTCTTGAAATTCTAGGAAAGTTCCTGTCTGGCCTGCACATCGACGTAGCACGTACACATTGTACAATGCCATCTGTATGATGTGCACGGCCAGCTTCTTATACCACACCGCATGGCGCTGTAGGGTTTCAGGACTTGATCTGACAAGTCCATCCCTCCCATGTACCTATTGTAGTCCAAGATGCAGTCTGGTTTGGGGGTCTCTGTACTGGTACCTCATACAGGTACATGGGTACTGGTGTGACATCTCTCTTGTCTTGTACTTGACACACAATATGTTGCTGCTAGAATGTGCCCTGCTCTCACCCCTTCTTGTTTGCCCAAGCAGAGTCTTAGGGAGGCCTCTCAGATTTCTTCAAGCAGTGCCACATGCCTCAGGACTTCTGGAAGCGAGGCAGTTGAAGAGTGGGACGCTGGTATAAAAATTACCCAGGTAGAGGTGGTAACCCTGGTCCAGCAGTGGGTGCACCAAATCCCACACAATTTTTGCATTAACTCCCAGTAAGGGGGGGGGGGGGGCATTCTGGGGGCTGATCACTGTTGTCCTTCCCTTCATATATCCTAAATTTGTAGGTATAACCTGATGCACTCTCGCACAGCTTATACATCTTCACACCATACCTTGCCCTTCTACCCGGCAGGTACTGGCGGAATTGAAGCCTCCCTTTAAAATGTACCAAGGACTCATCAATAGAAATACATTTCTCGGGGGTGAGTGCTTGGTCTAATAGGCGTCTCGGAGTAGGCAATGCTCATTAGGAGAAGCAAATTATTGCCTCATTTTTATTTATTTTTAGGTTCCAGTTCAGATCTGAAGTTGCTTTGAGGGGCCTATATATTAGACACCCCCATCAAACACCCCATTTTAGAAACTAGACCCCCTCAAAGTATTAATAACAGCATTTAGAAAGTTTATGAACTCTTTAGGTGTTTCACAGGAATTTAGAGTAGAGGTGAAATTTACATATTTATTTTTGTCAGAAAATCCTTTTTATACCATTTTTTTCTATAACACAAAAGGTTTTACCAGAGAAACGCAACTTAATACTTATTGCCCAGATTCTGCAGTATTTGAGAAATATCCCACATGTGGCCCTAGTGTGGTAATAGACTGAAGCACCGGCCTCCGAACCAAAGGAGCACCTAGAGGATTTTGAGGCCTCTTTTTTATTATTCACCATGTCCGGTTTGAAGAGCTCTTGTGGTGCCAAAACAGTGGAAACCCCCCAAAAGTGACCCCATTTTGGAAACTAGACCCCTTGAGGAATTCATTGTAATTTTCTTGGGGTGCATGCGGCTTTTTGATCCGTTTTTATTCTATTTTTAGGTGGCGTGGTGACTAAAAAAACAGCAATTTTACCATTGTTTTATTATTCAATTTTTTTTGCAGCGTTCACCGTGCGCTATAAATGACATATTCACTTTATTCTGCGGGGCAATACGATTATGGTGATACCAGATGTTTATAGTTTTTTTTATGTCTTATGGCGTTTGCACAATAAAATACGTTTTGTAAAAAATCATTTACTTTTTGTGTTGTCTTATTCTAAGAGCCATAACTTTTTTCTTTTTCTATCAAGAAAGCCGTGCGAGGACTTATTTTTTGCGTAACGAACTGTAGTTTCGATCAGTACCATTTTTAGGTACATGCAACTTTTTAATCTCTTTTTATTCCATTTTTTGGGAGTTGAAGTGAACAAACAATTGTGATTGTGGTACGGTTTATTATTTTCTTTTACGGCGTTCACCGTGCGGGATAAACAACAAAATAATTTTGTATTTCAGGCTGTTACGGACGCGGCGATACCAATTATGTATAGTTTGTTTGTTTATATATTTCTATTAATAATAAAAGACTGATAAGGGAAAAAGGGGGATTTTTACTTTTAAAACCTTTATTTTCTTATTTTTACACATCTTTTTTTAACTTTTTTTTAACTTTATTACTTTGTCCCACTAGGGGACTTGAGGGCAGGAGGCCCTGATCGCTATTCTAATACACTGCACTACATGCATAGTGCAGTGTATTAGAGCTGTCAGCTACTCACTGACAGCAAACATAGTGGGTCATAACTTTGTCAGGACCCACTACGCTTCCGTCGATGGCATAGCCGGACGCCATTGTTTGGTGTCCAGTTGCCATAGTCACCATCGCTGGCCGCTATCGTGTAGCAGGCCGGCGATGGTAGCTTAACCCCTAAAAAGCCGCGATCTCTATTGAACGCGGCTTTTAAGGGGTTAATCAGCGGGGACACAGCAATCGGTCCCCGCTGTACGAGCTGTTACTCCTGAGACGTACTATTAGGTCATGGAGCGCGAACGATACAGCTACCATGACCTAATAGTAAGTCCAGGAGCGGGAAGGGGTTAAGCAGCTGATTGGTTGATCATGTCATCTGATATACCATGCTGAATCTGATTGGTCAAAGCCCTCACTGAAGCTCCAGCCTTTAGACTCATTCAGACACAAGCCAATACTTCAGACTCATTCGCCTCTAAATGAAAGTTACTGAAAAAGAGACTAAAAGAAGTAAAAGGTATAATTTACTTGAATGTTCAGAAAAGGATATATCATAAGCTAATACTGATTACACCAAAAAAAATTGATGGCAGCTACACTTTAAAATGATCTGATCGATACAAATCTACCTGTCAGTGAACTCTGGCTAAATTTTAGATTTTTTGTCTCTGTTCTAATTGTATTTAATCCTAACCATTAAAAGTTATATTTTATTTACATATACATTACATATTACTATAGCTTGACTGGAAATAAAGGCATCTTTTTCTCATTTTGCTTAATTGCAAATTTGTATCTTTTTGTGACAATTTAATGCCTGCCAGCCTGCTGGGTCTCCTTTCATTTATACCTGCTACACTTTAAAATGAGGCACGATAGAAGTGTTGTGCACAGCTGATAGCGTACGGGATATTCATCTGAAATGTCGGTTCCCGTTTGGGTAAAGGACCAAATAGCTGTAATTAATATTGAGTTTGTGATTTGCGCCCTTGGGTAGGTGTGGGCGGCTGAGGGTAATGGTGGTTGAGACCAGTTGAACTGAAGAAGTACGTTTAACAGAGGAGAATGAAAAGGTTTACACCTTCAATGATTTATTTTTGCATTGACTACATTTGAATAATAAAGTATATGCTTGATATCTACTTGCCAACTTTCGGAAATGACTTTTAATGAGATTTTGTACTTTGGCGCGCAATGTTACAACAGTTCAGCTGCCAGAAAGACATTTGTGATATCACAGCATCTTACCCGACTAAAACATTTTTGGTGATGTCACAGCAGTTTAGCTGACAGAAACACATGTGTTATGTTATAGATGCTTACCTGACAGGTAAGCTACTGTGACATCACAAATATCTTCCTAACTAAAACCCACTTGTGATGTCACAGCAGCTTAACTAATTCAAAGTTGTATCTGATGTCACTACAACTTGCCTGACAGTAAGATACTTGTAGTGACAGGAGCTTAACTGACTGAAACCCTCTTGTGATGTCACAGCAGTTTACCTGATGGAAACACTGACAAATGACACCGTTATAGCAGCTATTTGCACAAGCCACTAAGGGACGATGACTACATAAAGATGTACAATTACACCCAGTGGCGTAACTACCACAGTAGCAGCAGCTACGGGGCCCGGGGCATGGGGGGGCCCGTGTCGCCCTGACAGTCAGGCACATTACATTATGTGCCAGTGCCAGGCCTGGAGGCACGGGCCCCCTCATGCTTAGTAGTAGCATCACGAGTCACGACACTAACATTACACTAGGCATCCGGGAGGGGGGGCCCGGTGACAGCCGCGGCGGGGGGGGGGGTGTCCGGGGGCCCGGTGATATTCACTGCACACTGTGCACTCCACTGATAGTCCTCCCACACACAGTGGAAGAGGACGTGGTAGGAGGATCGCTCAGGCAGGGGAGAGGACAGGGGGCGGAGCTAAGCGACCTACGCGAGACTTCGGGCGGAGGACAGTACAGTCAGGAGCCAAGGACTGCCGGAGTAAAGTCAGGACTGCCGGAGTACTAGCATCCCATAGGACGGGCGGAGGACGTGCAGACTGCAGAGGACAGGTACATGATGTACATCAAATAAAAAAGTTCATGGGAGAAGGGAAAAGTTTTTAGGCGGGCCGTGGGCAGAAAAACGCAGCAAAAAATGCATTTTCTGCCTGCCATTGTTGTCAATGGGAAGTCGGAGACAGAAACGCCCTTATAAAGGGCATTAGGCTATGTTTACACAGAGTATTTTGACGATTTTTTTGACGCTGAAACCGCGTCGCAAAACTCGTCAAAAACGGACAGAAAATGCCTCCCATTGATTTCAATGGGAGGCGTCGGCGTCTTTTTCCCGCGAGCAGTAAAACTGCCTCGCGGGAAAAAGAAGAGACATGCCCTATCTTCGGGTGTTTACACCTCTGACCTCCCATTGACTTCAATGGGAGGCAGAGAAAGCGTATTTCGCTGTGTTTTATGCCCGCGGCGGTCAATGGCCGCAGGCAAAAAACGCCGCAAAAATCGGCGTGCAGGCAGAGGAAAATCTGCCTCAAACTTCCAAACTGAATTTTGAGGCAGATACTACTCCTGCAAAAAACTCTGTGTGTACATAGCCTAACGCTTCTTTTTCCCGCAGGCGTTTTTTATGGTTTTCAATGGGAGGCACTTTCTGATGTTTTTTGCCACGGTTTTCGCGTAAAAAAACTCAGTGTGAACTCCCCCTAACACAGTGGCGTAACTACCTCTATAGCAGCCGTAGCGGCTGCTACGGGGCCCGCAGCATGAGGGGGCCCGTGTCGCCCGCCGGCACGGGCCCCCACCATGGCCAGAGGCTCCGCTAGCTGCCGCTATGGCTGCTACAGTGGGACGCCAATGAACACTACGGCAGAGCAGGGAGGTATCTCCCCGCTCTGCCATTAAACATAAGACATGTATCCCCCCCCCCCTCTCCACAGGACATGTATCCCCTCTCCACAGGACAGGGGATACATGTGTGATCGCTGGCATTGATAGGGAGAACGGGGGACTGAAAGTCCCCTGAAGTTCTCCATCACAAACCTCGGACTTCCGGGGTCTGTGTCGGCAGCTCCGTAGAAATCAATGGGGCGCCGGTCGCGTGTGGAGAGGGGATACTTGTCTTTTGTCTTTTCACACTGTAGGTCACATTTTTTTGGGGGGTTGGGGATGTATGGCGTTCACTACAGGGGGGGCTGTATGGCGGTCCCTACAGGTGGGGCTGTACGGCGTTCCCTACAGGGTGGGCTGTATGGCGTTCCCTACAGGGGGGCTGTATGGCGTTCCCTACAGGGGGGGCTGTATGGCATTCCCTACAGACCCCCCTGTAGGGAACGCCATAAAGACCCCCTGTAGGGAAAGCCATACAGACCCCCCCCTGTAGATAACGCCATACAGCCCCCCCTGTAGATAACGCCATACAGACCTCCTGTAGATAACGCCATACAAACCCCCCTATAGGGAACGCCATACAGACCCCCCTGTAGGGAACGCCATACAGACCCCCCTGTAGGGAACGCCATACAGACCCCCCTGTAGATAGCGCCATACAGTCCCCCCTGTAGATAGCGCCATACAGTCCCCCCTGTAGATAGCGCCATACAGTCCCCCCTGTAGATAGCGCCATACAGTCCCCCCTGTAGATAGCGCCATACAGTCCCCCCTGTAGATAGCGCCATACAGTCCCCCCTGTAGATAGCGCCATACAGTCCCCCCTGTAGATAGCGCCATACAGTCCCCCTGTAGATAACGCCATACAGCCCCCTCTGTTGATAGTGCCATACAGTCCCCCCTGTAGATAACGCCATACAGACCCCCCTGTAGGGAAAGCCATACAGACCCCCCCTGTAGATAACGCCATACAGTCCCTCCTGTAGATAACGCCATACAGTCCCCCTGTAGATAACGCCATACAGACCCCCTGTAGATAACACCATACAGACCCCCCCCTGTAGATAACGCCATACAGACCCCCTGTAGATAATGGCATACAGACCCCCCTGTAGGGAACGCCATACAGACCCCCCTGTAGGGAACGCCATACAGACCCCCCTGTAGATAACGTTATACAGTCCCCCCTGTAGATAGCGCCATACAGTCCCCCCTGTAGATATCTACAGAGGGGGCTGTATGGCGTTATCTACAGGGGGGACTGTATGGCGCTATCTACAGAGGGGGCTGTATAGCGCTATCTACAGAGGGGACTGTAAAAAAGGCACTATCTACTAGGGGGGGGGGTTGTTTTGACACCCAGGGGAGGGGGGGCCCAAGTCAAAAGTTTGCTATGGGGCCCAGCCTTTCCTAGTTACGCCCCTGATTACACCCCTTGAGTTAAACACTAGCTATATAAATAGATAGGTAGTGAACTCCCCCTAGTGGCTGCTGTATACACCCAGAGATATACTGTATATCACAAGTCAGAAAACAGAGCTCCCCAGATATATTATGAAATTTATTGGCACAGAATTTTGGATCCAAAAACATAATGAAGGATATTACCTTTAACCCCTTCCCTCTTTAGCCACTTTTGACCTTCCTGACAGAGCCTCATTTTTCAAATCTGACATGTTTCACTTTATGCGGTAATAAAGTCGGAATGCTTGTACCTATCCAAGCGATTCTGAGATTGTTTTCTCGTGACACATTGGACTTTAAGATAGTGGTAAAATTTGGTCGATACATTCAGTATTTAATTGTGAATAACACCAAAATATAGTGAAAAATTGCAAAAATTATTATTTTTATCAATTTAAATGTATCTGCTTGTAAGACAGGCAGTTATAACACACACAATTGTTGCTAACTAACATCCCCCATATGTCTACTTTAGTTTGGCATAGTTTTTTGAACATTTTCAAGAAAATGTCAAAAGGCTATTTTTACAGGGACCAGTTCAGTTGTGAAGTGGAATTTAGGGCCTTATATATTAGAAACCCTCAATAAGTCACCCCATTTTAAAAACTTCACCCCTCAAAGTATTCAAAACAGCATTTAGAAAGTTTCTTAACTCTTTAGATGTTTCACAGGAATTAAGGCAAAGTAGATATGAAATTTTCAAATTTCTTTTTTTTTTTTGCAGAAATTCATATTTCATCTATTTTTTTTGTAATGCAGAAAGTTTTACCAGAGAAACGCAACTCAATATCAGATTCTGCAGTTTTTAGAAATACCCCACATGTGGCCCTAGTGCACTTATTGACTGCAGCACAGGCCTCAGAAACAAAGGAACACCTAGAGGATTATTGGGCCTTGTTTTTATTACAATATATTTTAGGCACCATATGAGGTTTGAAGGACTCTTGCGGTGCCAAAACAGTAGAAACCCCCCACAAGTGACCCCAATTTGGAAACTAAACCCCTTGAGGAAATTATCTAGGGCTATAGTGAGCATTTTGACCCCACAGGATTTTTGCAGAAATTATTGGAAGTAGGACGTGAAAATGAAAATCTAAATTTTTCCCAATAAAACGTAGGTTTTGCTAATTTTTTTTCATTCCCACAAGGACTTAAGGAAAAAAAGCACCACAAAATTTGTAGAGCAGTTTGTCCCGAGTAAAACAGTACCCCACATGTGGTCATAGACTGCTGTTTGGACACACGGCAGGGCTTAGAAGGGAAGGAACGCCATTTGACTTTTGGAGCTCAAATTTAGCAGGAATGGTTTGCGGAGGCCATGTCGCATTTGCAAAGCCCCTGAGGGGACAAAACAGTGGAATCCCCCCACAAGTGACCCCATTTTGGAAACTACACCCCTTCTGGAAATTATCTATGGGTACACATGATTTTTGCAGAAATTATTGGAAGTAGGTCGTGAAAATGAAAATCTACATTTTTTCAAATAAAATGTAGGCTTAGCTATATTTTTTCTCATTTCCACAAGGACAAAAGGAGAAAAAGCTCTACAAAATTTGTAAAGCTATTTCTACCGAGTAAAACAGTACCCCACATGTGGTCATAAACAGATGTTTGGACACACGGCAAGGCTGAGAAGGGAAAGAACGCCATTTGGAGCTCAAATTTATCAGGAATGGTTTGCGGAGGCCATGTCGCATTTGCAAAGCCCTGAGGGGACAAAACAGTGGAAACCCCCACAAGTGACCCCATTTTGGAAACTACACCCCTTCAGGAAATTATCTAGGGGTATAGTGAGCATTTTGACACCACAGGATTTTTGCAGAAATTATTGGAAGTAGGTCGTGAAAATGAAAATCTACATTTTTTCAAATAAAATGTAGGCTTAGCTATATTTTTTTTCATTTCCACAAGGACAAAAGGAGAAAAAGCTCTACAAAATTTGTAAAGCTATTTCTACCGAGTAAAACAGTTCATAAAACAGTAAAACAGTAAAACAGGTCATAAACAGCTGTTTGGACACACGGCAAGGCTGAGAAGGGAAAGAACGCCATTTGGAGCTCAAATTTATCAGGAATGGTTTGCGGAGGCCATGTCGCATTTGCAAAGCCCTGAGGGGACAAAACAGTGGAAACCCCCCAAAATTGACCCCTTTTGGGAAATCATGCCGCTCAAGGAAATTATTTAGGGGTATAGTGAGCATTTAAATAAATGATCCAATTAAAAATCCATGGATGTGTGATAAACTTTGAAGCACTCCTTTATACACAGGGCAGGTTTGTCGGGGCAGGTTTCACAATGATAAATGGTGTCTCGTTTTCTCCCCCTTTTGTAACAGACTTTGCACCTTTTCTGGCTCCTTCCCTTTTTACCAGTGGAGGGGATTTCGCCGGGAAAGTGTTGCCCTGGTACAATACGTGGACCATCGCATCTAGAAGTACTGGGGCCCTCCCCTTCCTGGTTCCCCAATACAAGGGCCTTGATAACCACCTCTTGAAAATTAAGGAATGTCCCTGTCCGGCCTGCACATTGGTATAGCACATAAGCGTTATAAAATGGCATCTGTACCATGTGCACGGCCAGCTTTTTATACCACACCTTTGTTTTCCGCATGGCACTGTATGGCTTTAGTACTTGATCAGAGAGATCAACCCCTCCCATGTACTTATTGTAGCCGAGGATGCAATCTGGCTTGGAGGTCCTTGTGGTGGTACCTCAGACAGGTACAGAGGTGCTGCCGCAACCATGTATTGTGGTCAACATAAGGACATCCCTCTTGTCCTTATACTTGACCAGCAACAAGTTATCGCTGTGTAGTGCCCTGCTTTCTCCCTTTCTTAGTGGTTGCCCAATCAGATATTTAGAGAGGCCTCTCTGGTTTTTGCGCACGGTGCCGCATGCTGAAGTATTTCTGGTGGAGAGGCATTTAAATAGTGGGATGCTGGTGTAGAAGTTATCCGCGTAAAGGTGATAACCCTGGTCCAGCAGTGGGTGCATCAAATCCCACACTATTTTTCCACTAACTCCCAGGACAGGTGGGCATTCTCGGGGTTCTATCCTGGTATCCTTCCCTTCATAAACCCTAAACCTATAGGTGTACCCCGAGCTGCTCTCGCACAGCTTGTACATTTTAATTCCGTACCTCGCCCTCTTGCTTGGCAGGTATTGGCGGAATTTTAGTCTCCCCTTAAAATGTACAAGGGACTCGTCTATTGCTATATTCTTTTCGGGGGTGTACACTTCAGGAAATTTGGTGCAGAAATGATCAATGACTGGCCTGATTTTGAAAAGGCGATCGTATGTGGGGTCATCACGGGGTGGGCACTGTACATTATCACTATAATGCAAAAATTTCAGAATGATTTCAAATCGTGTCTGGGTCATTGCCATGCGGTATAATGGGGTGCTGTATAAAATGTCCGCACTCCTGTATTGCCTAATCTCTGTTTTTTTTACTAGGCCCATATGTAGAACAAGGCCCCAAAATGTCATCATTTCTGCTGCCTCTATGGGGGTCCACCTAGCAAATGATGAAGTGGGGTTTCGGGCTTAAAATTGCTGGGCGTATAAATTTGTTTGGGCCACCATTAAATTAACCAAATCCTCAGAGAAAAAGACCTTGAAGTCAATTTCCATGAGGCCTGCAGTCTCTAACCGAATTCCTGAGCTTCCTGTGAAATCCGGAATGTGAGGTTCATAATTATCAGGGGGTGGGTTCCACACGATATCACTAATTTGGGGGGTTGCCTGAGCTGATGCCCTGGGGCGCCTTTGTGGGGGTTCCTCATCACTGGATGAGGAGGAGGTCAAGATGAATGGGGCAATTTCCTCTTCTCCCTCGCTGGCCGTTTCAGTGTCAGAGGCCAGGATGGCGTATGCCTCCTCGGCTGAGTAGACCCTTTGGGATGATTGGGACATTTTTATTAGGGGGGTATGTATTGCTTCAACACGTGTAATAATTTATTTTTAGAGGTGGTTGTGTGTTGTGCTTTTAAACGTGTATATGAAATGTATTGAAAAAAAAAAAAAAAAGGAAGAGAAGAGAAGAAAAATAAAAATTCCTGACTACCTGACACTAACAAATAAATAACTAACGCTAACTATAACGCTGTAAATTTACTCTAAAACTGTCGCTACGCTATAAAAAATTTAGTGAACGAACTTCAGTTAAAAAAACGGAATGTCCGTCACTAAACGAACGCTGACTATAAGATATAAATTTATACTAAAACTGTCGCTACGCTATCAAAAATTTAGTGAGTGGACTGAATGTCCGTCACTAAACGGACGCTGACTAGAAGATATAAATTTATACTAAAACTGTCGCTACGCTATAAAAAATTTAGTGAACGGACTGAATGTCCGTCACTAAATGGACGCTGACTATAAGATGTAAATTTATTCAACCTGTATAAAAAAATATATAGCTATAACTTCTGCTATATATTTTTTTTACAAAACGGTCCGCTACTCTAATGCTACTCTTTTTTTTTTTTTACAGTTTTATAAATAAAAAAAAAGGCCAAAAAAAAAACCTGCGTAAACAAATTACCACTGAGGCTGATTATTAGACTCAGCACTCAGTAGCCGCAGGGCGCACGCAAAAAAAAGGTGCAGCAATACAAAAGGCCAAAAAATAAAAAAAACTTGCGGCAAAAAAAAAATTACCACGGATGCTGATCAGTGATGGCGGTCACTGATCAGCACTCAGTGGCCGCAGGGCGCACACAGGGAGGTGCAAAAATGCAAAAAAAAAAAAGAAAGTCCTGTGCCAAAAATTGACGGTCAGTGATGGCGGTCACTGATCCGCAGACGCAGGACGTAAAAAAGGAAAGAGGGGGAGGGGGGATGAGACGTTTAGGAAAAAACAAGTGCTGCTGCAAAAAAAAAACAAAAAAAAACAGCAGCAGCACAGATGATGATGATGACGGTTCACTCTGCAGCAGGAAGCCGTCGGATGAAGACGTCACAGCAGGATCGCAGCACAGAAGGCCTCAGATTCGGTAAGTTGGCTTCACAGACGGTCACACCAGCTCTGCTCACCGTTCCTAACCGGAATGAGGTGGGCAGGGCTGGTGAAGGGTGTTTTAAACACCCGCCATGGCTGCGATTGGTCGGTGCAGATCATATCACTGTGCCCTGTGGCACAGTAATAGGCTAAAGCCGCAAACAGCCGGAATTGGCCGGTCTGAATTGACCGGCCAATGGCGGCAATCGCCTATGCGGGGGGGAGGCGACACCCCCCTGGGCATCGTGTACAGCTGGCCTGCTGTTATGAACAGCAGCCATCTTTACTTTAAAACCTTCTCATTTTTTTTATAACTGTTTTCCCGTTTGCCGTAAATGTACGGCATTTTGCGGGAAGTCAATGCTTTCCATGACGTACATTTACGGCAAATGTCGGGAAGGGGTTAATAAAGGTGTAGTACACTTGCTGGAGCTCTCAGTTGGACGTGGGACCCATTCTGAGTTTTGCTTTAGGGCCTTAGGATTTTTGCATATGATCCTGGTCACAAGTGTATAACAACCAAGGCAGACGGCTAGGGGCAGACATATTATTGGTATTGGGCCCATATACTGTTCAGATATCTGTGTCTGCCGCTGTAGCAGAAATAGCAGCTTTTATAGATTCCAGCATCTAAGGGGTCATCTCCAAATTATTAAAGGTGAGGAATAGTTGGGATTCACTGTGCATGATGGAGTGGTGCCCAAACATTTTTTTGTGCACCTACAGGGACTGAAAACCATACAAATCATAACTCTCAATTTCCTGCAATGAAGAGAAAGGATCCAGCGATGTATAGTGTAGATAAGGGAAAACTGGGTTCATTCTTTGCCATTCTACCACCTTGTTACCCTCCTGGTGTTTCCGTTACTTTGTGTCACTGTTCGTGGATTATTTTTCAATAAAGTGGGAACCCAGTTTTCCCTTATCTACACTATACATCGCTGGATCCTTTCTCTTCGTTGCTATTGTTACCTGCCGCGAGCCGTGGCGGCTGATCCGGGCGATACTCAACACAGGAGTGTGAAGCTGGTGAGCTGGAGGTTTCCTCCCTTTTCCTTTTTCCCTGCTATTCTCAATTTCCTGGACACACTTGCTACTGGTGATGATCATCTTTGCAGTGAGGCCTGTTCTGTTTTTCTCCTGCGCCCCATGGTTCCTTGTTACACCCCTGCTTAGGGAGCCACATTTTATACAGTTAGGTCCAGAATTATTTGGACAGTGACACAGTCTTCATGATTTGGGCTCTATTTGAAATGAAACAACTGAGATGCAATTGAAGTGTAGACTTTCAGGTTTAATTCAAAGGGTTGAACAAAAATAACCTGTGAAACGTTTAGGAATTGTAACCATTTTTCTACACAACCTCCTCATTTCAAGGGCTCAAAAGTAATTGGAGTAATTAACATTACCATAAATAAAATGGTTTTTTTTAATACTTGGTAGAGAATCCTTTGCAGGCAATGACCGCCTGAAGTCTGGAACCCATGGACATCACCAAACGCTGGGTTTCCTTCTTTGTGATGCTTTGTCCGGCCTTTACTGCAGCGTCTTCAGTTGTTGCTTGTTTGTGGGTCTTTCTGCCTTAAGTTTTGTCTTAAGAAAGTGAAATGCAGCTCGATCGGGTTAAGATCTGGTGACTTGGCCATTGCAGAATATTCCACTTCTTTGCCTTAAAAAACTCCTGGGTTTCTTTCGCAATATGTTTTGGGTCATTGTCTATCTGTACTGTGAAGCGACGTCCTTGCTGCATTTGGTCAATCTGAGCAGAAAGTAAATCCCTGAACACTTCAGAATTCATCCTGCTGCTTTTGTCTTCAGTCACATCATCAATAAACACTATTGACCCAGTGCCTTTGGCAGCCATGCATGCCCATGCCATCACACTGCCTCCACCATATTTTACAGAGGACGTTTTGTGCTTTGGATCATAAGCTGTTCCAAGCCTTCTCCATACTTTCTTCCTCCCATCATTCTGCTACAGGTTGATCTTAGTTTCATCTGTCCAAAGAATGCTGTTCCAGAACTGGGCGGCTTCTTTAGATGTTATTTGGCAAAATCTAATCTGGCCTTTCTATTTTTGAGGGTGATTAATGGTTTGCACCTTGTGGTGAACCCTCTGTATTAGCTCTCATGAAGTCTTCTCTTTATGGTAGACTTAGATACTGATACACCTACTTCCAGGAGAGTGTTCTACACTCGGGTAGAGGTTGTGAAAGGGTTTTTCTTCACCATGGAAAGGATTCTGTGGTCATCCACCACTGTTTTCTTTCATGGACGTCCAGGCCTTTTGGAGTTCACGAGATCACCAGTGCGCTCTTTCTTTTCAAGAATGTAACAGTTTATTTGGCCACTCCTAACATTTGTGTATCTCTCTGATGGATTTCTTCAATTTTTTCAGCCTAACGATGGTCTGTTTCACTTGCATTGAGAGCTCCTTTGACCTCATGTTGTGGGTTCACAGCAACAGCTTCCAAATGCCACACCTGGAATCAACACCAGACCTTTTACCTGCTTAATTGATGAGGGATTAACGAGGGAATAGCCCACGCAGCCCATTAAATAGCCATTGAGATAATTGTTCAATTACCTTTGGTTCCTTGAAAAAGAGGCTGCTACATATTAAAGAGCTATAATTCCTAAAACATTCCTCAAATTAGGATGCGAATATCCTCAAATTAAAGATGAGTCTGCACTTTAAGCCCATATTGATTATATAATTGTATATTCAATGTTTTAAAAAAAAAAAAAAAAACGCTAAAATGCCAAAACTTAGGTCTGGAATTATTTGGACAGTGACACAACTGTAACGCAAGACTAGTTAATGAATTGGAGCTCCCGTAAAGCCTGGTTCTTTATCCGAGTGCAGTATTATTCTGGAAATCCAACATGATCTGACAGATCCCAGATTATCAGACATTCTGTACGATTAGATGAAAAAGAAACAAGTTTATAAAATGTCCTTGTAGAAATCCAGGAGTCTCATCATAGCTTCTCCCTCCTAAGTCTTCTGCTCCTTGTTTTCTCAGATTCCAGATTATGTTACAATTTTGAGTCGGTTTATCAGAATTTCTGGAATACTGAATTCCAGATTAAAAGAACTTTACACACATAAAACAACACTCAATTACCGGTATAAAAAAAGACACAGACGACAAGAATAAGTAGTAAACAGCGAAACCGTTTATTATAACAAATATCCACAAAAGCAGCAGAAACAGATTCAAAGATTTTACAAATATTTTATAAAGGTCCAAAACATGTAGAGAATTGTTATATTTCATACATTACAGGGGTTGTCTGGCCCTACTACAGCATTGTTATATGGGGGCACTCTTATTCAGGACCCTTATTAGTCAGCGAAGCCCAGAGCAGCTACAAAAGACGTCTCTATAGATAGATTATAGTAACTTACATCAATCCCTGTCCCCAGAGGGGCTCACAATCTAATTTTCTCATCGCACTTACACACCAGGGACCCTTTCACTTCCAGCACATGGGAAGGATGCACCATTTTATAAAAAAAGGGACACCCCACCCCATTGTGGCACCAAAAACTCGAAAGAACATAAAATTACTCTATTAATAAAAAATACAATTTCTTTCTTATTTCTGGATAAAGCTAATTTTTCAAATCCTAAATTGACCAATCCCTATCAAATCTACACTAATTTCCTTCTTAACAGATCAACTAGATCACTATGGACATTGTATAAATAGGTCTATGAAGAAGAAATTTCAGAAAGATTTGTATAATTCTTCACTGATAGGATTATATCTGAGAATTTATGTAATTTGCTTTTTCTGTTTATCAGATTCATATAATTTTGATTCTTTTTATTGCTTTGTATTTTTGATTTGGATCTGAATAAGTAGCTTTGTTCCTTTCTCACAGTCAGGTAGCTGCTGTAAAGGCCCATTTACATGAGGAGATTATCAGGATAATGTACTTGATATAAAGCATTCTTATAAAAAATTTAAAAAAAATTATTATTTGTATCTGAATGTAAATATAACTGGGATAGAATTGTCCCTTATAAATGGGCCTTTACAGATCTGCTCTGTCACTCCATGACTAAAATTATATTCACTACTGGACTTCACATATGGGTTTAAGCTTATAGAAATATATAACAAATCATATGTATCATCATCATCATTATCAGAAGTGCATGGTATTAAACACAAGCACAATTCTCAGCAGTGACAGAATACAGCAGGAGAGAGGCAGCGGTGCCGCTGTGGGGGATACAGAGGTCACATTCACAACTGGGCCCTGACATCTTGTGGGCCTATATTTCACCCAACATAAAGAAGCAGAATTATTAGCAGGAGGAGCGATGATTTCCATTCACATATTTATATAGTTACATCGCTGGGAAAAGACACATGTACATCAAGTTCAACCAAAGCATCAGAGAGGATGTGGATGAAGGTAAGGGGTAGCGGTAAATTTTAGAACATTGCTTCCTCCTACTGATCAAGAGGAAGGAATAAAACAAACTCATATCTGCCCAAAAGGGAAACATTTCCATCCTGATCCTATGTGGTGATCAGACTGGATAATTGTTCATACAAGAATTCTATACATTTAAGTAAGTGTGGATTTTGTTTGACGAAAGAAATTATTTTTGCCTTTTTTGAAGCCATCACCTGTCCCTGCTGCGACCAGCTCCTGAGGTGACTATTCCCAGATTCACCGCTCTTACAGTAAAAAAGGCTTGTCGCATCTGGAGACTGAACCTTATTTTCTCGAGATGGAGGGAGTTCCCACTGGTCTTTTAAGGGGATTTTAAAGGGAACAGCTTTTCACCATAATTTTTTGTACAGGCTATTTATATACTGATATAGATTTATTATGTCACCCTTAGACATCTCTTCCCAAGACTAAAAGGCACAACTTCACACTTATCCACATGAAATCTCATTTGCCAAGTGGATGCCCAAACACTCATCAGGAGGTGATGTGCAGGCAAGCTGTGGACTGCATACTGCTACTGAAGCTGGCAACTCTGCACTTACTTTGTACGCCCCTTTGGCTGGCGGCTCCGGCAGCGGCACATGTAAGACCCCTTACAGAATAGCATTGTAGAACGCATCTAAACCCTGGAGGGTGCCGACTACAAACAAGGAACTCTTCTCCTGTTTTAGTGGTGGCTGCAGGAGGAAAACGTTTACTACTGGAAGGGGTGTAATTGAACCTTTCTTTATCACCTAATAAGTATTGAGAACCAGCGCAACAAAGAAACTTCTCCATTCCAAAACACAAGTTACAACTTTAAGGGAGGTTTAACTTTCTTGCTTTAAATCAGTTTACTTTCAGAATTCTCTGATGGGTGGTGGAGGGATAAAGAAGAAGAACAATTGCTGATTTAACTGATCCCACACAGAAAGTACGTTTCACAGATGGCGGAAATAATGGTGGCCTCTAGTACGGACACTCTGCAGATACCGCCAGCGCTAATAAAAAAACAATGGAGGTTGTGATGCAAAGGATAATGGCCGAGAAGCGAAAACAAATGAAAAAGGAATTTTAAAGAAGTAAAAGATTATTTGATCAGTTTGAACACTAGATCTAACCAATTGGAATATAAGACTACATGCATTACTCACAACCTTAAAGAGGCTCTGTCACCAGATTCTCAAATCCCTATCTCCTATTGCATGTGATCGGCGCTGCAATGTAGATAACAGTAACGTTCATTTTTGGCCAAGTTATGAGCTATTTTATATATATATGCAAATGAGCTTTGAAATGGACAACTGGGCGTTTTTTTTCGTTATGTCCAACTGGGCGTGTATTGTGTTTTTAACTGAGCGTGTTTACGTGTATGACGCTGACCAATCAGTGACCAGTCAGCGTCATACACTCCTCTCCATTCATTTACACAGCAGCGATGTGCAGCCACATACACAGATATTAACATTAATCAAGTGTCCTGATACATGACCTCCAGCATGGACGTCATGTGTATTCAGAATCCTGACACTTCTGAATCTTTTCTGTGAGATTTCCAGCAAGGGAAACGAAATCTCGTTTACCTCCGTAATCTCGCGAGATTACGAATGGCTTGCTGGAATCTCACAGAAAAGATTCAGAAGTGTCAGGATTTTGAATACACATGAGGTCCAGGCTGGATGGTCATGTGTATTCATTATCAGGACACTTGATTAATGTTAATTTCTGTGTATGTGGCTGCACATCGCTGCTGTGTAAATGAATGGAGAGGAGTGTATGACGCTGACTGGTCACTGATTGGTCAGCGTCATACACGTAAACACGCCCAGTTGGACATAACGAAAAAAAATCGCCCAGTTGTCCATTTCAAAGCTCAATTTGCATATATATATATAAAATAGCTCATAACTTGGCCAAAAATGAATGTTTTTAAAAAAAACAAAAAACTTTACTGTTATCTATATTGCAGCGCCGATCACAAGCAATAGGAGATAGGGATTTGAGAATCTGGTGACAGAGCCTCTATAATGTCCTTCTAGGCCGTAATCTATTCATGGAGGAAGAGATAAAGCTATATAATAATAATAAACTTCTGGACCTAGAGAATAGGTCTTGTTAGATAACATCCGTCTATTTGGAATGCCAGAAAGTAATAAAAATGATCAGCTTGAACGATATATTTGGGAATAAACTTTGCAGTCCTACCAGAGGCAAGTTTTTTGGAATAGACTTTTGTACGCACTCATAAAGTGTGGAGATCTCCAGGAGCCCCGTAGTAATCACATATCTGTATGTGTGTAATGTGTATATATGTATGTGTGTAATGTGGATATATATATGTGTGTAATGTGTACAGTGAAGGAAATAAGTATTTGATCCCTTGCTGATTTTGTACGTTTGCCCACTGTCAAGGACATGAACAGTCTAGAATTTTTAGGCTAGGTTAATTTTACCAGTGAGAGATAGATTATATAAAAAAAACCAGAAAAGCACATTGTCAAAATTATATATATTTATTTGCATTGTGCACAGAGAAATAAGTATTTGATCCCTTTGGCAACAAGACTTAATACTTGGTGGCAAAACCCTTGTTGGCAAGCACAGCAGTCAGACGTTTTTAGTAGTTGATGATGAGGTTTGCACACATGTTAGATGGAATTTTGGCCCACTCCTCTTTGCAGATCATCTGTAAATCATTAAGATTTCGAGGTTGTCGCTTGGCAACTTGGATCTTCAGCTCCCTCCATAAGTTTTCGATGGGATTAAGGTCTGGAGACTGGCTAGGCCACTCCATGACCTTAATGTGCTTCTTTTTGAGCCACTCCTTTGTTGCCTTGGCTGTATGTTTCGGGTCATTGTCGTGCTGGAAGACCCAGCCACGAGCCATTTTTAATGTCCTGGTCGAGGGAAGGAGGTTGTCACTCAGGATTTGACGGTAAATGGCTCCATCCATTCTCCCATTGATGCGGTGAAGTAGTCCTGTGCCCTTAGCAGAGAAACACCCCCAAAACATAATGTTTCCACCTCCATGCTTGACAGTGGGGACGGTGTTCTTTGGGTCATAGGCATCATTTCTCTTCCTCCAAACACGGCGAGTTGAGTTAATGCCAAAGAGCTCAATTTTAGTCTCATCTGACCACAGCACCTTCTCCCAATCACTCTCAAAATCATCCAGATGTTCATTTGCAAACTATAGACGGACCTGTACATGTGCCTTCTTGAGCAGGGAGACCTTGCGGGCACTGCAGGATTTTAATCCATTACGGCGTAATGTGTTACCAATGGTTTTCTTGGTGACTGTGGTCCCAGCTGCCTTGAGATCATTAACAAGTTCCCCCTGTGTAGTTTTCGGCTGAGCTCTCACCTTCCTCAGGATCAAGGATACCCTACGAGGTGGGATTTTGCATGGAGCCCCAGATCGATGTCGATTGACAGTCATTTTGTATGTCTTCCATTTTCTTACTATTGCACCAACAGTTGTCTCCTTCTCACCCAGCGTCTTACTTATGGTTTTGCAGCCCATTCCAGCCTTGTGCAGGTCTATGATCTTGTCCCTGACATCCTTAGAAAGCTCTTTGGTCTTGCCCATGTTGTAGAGGTTAGAGTCAGACTGATTAATTGAGTCTGTGGACAGGAGTCTTTCATACAGGTGACCATTTAAGACAGCTGTCTTTGATACAGGCACACAGTTGATTTGGAGCGTGTAACTGGTCTGGAGGAGGCTGAACTCTTAATGGTTGGTAGGGGATCAAATACTTATTTCTCTGTGCACAATGCAAATAAATATATATAATTTTGACTGTGATTTTTTTTTTATAATCTATCTCTCACTGGTAAAATTAACCTAGCCTAAAAATTCTAGACTGTTCATGACTTTGACAGTGGGCAAACTTCCAAAATCAGCAAGGGATCAAATACTTATTTCCTCCACTGTATATATGTGTAAGCGTGTAATGTGGATATATGTATGTGTGTAATGTATATGTATGTGCGTAATGTGTATATATGTATCTGCGTAATGTGTATATATGTATGTGTGTAATGTGGATATATGTATGTGTGTAATGTGGATATATGTTTGTGTGTAATGTGTATATATGTATCTGTGTAATGTGGATCTATGTATGTGTGTAGTGTGTAATGTGGATATATATATATGTCTGTAATGTGGATATATGTATGTGTGTAATGTGGATATATGTATGTGTGTAATGTGGATATATGTATGTGTGTAATGTGGATATATGTATGTATGTGTGTAATGTGGATATATGTATGTGTATTATGTTGATATATGTATGTGTGTAATGTGGATATATGTAAGTGTGTAATATGGATATATGTATGTGTGTAATGTGGATATATATATGTGTGTAATGTGGATATATGTAAGGGTGTAATGTGGATATATGTAAGTGTGTAATGTGGATATATGTAAGTGTGTAATGTGGATATATGTATTTCTGTAATGTGGATATATGTATGGGTATAATGTTGATATATGTATGTGTGTAATGTGTATATATGTATGTGTATGTATGTAAAGTGTTTAAAGTTTATATACTTGTGCCAATGTCTGCGTAATGTGTATATATGTATGTGTATAATTGTATATATATATATATATATATATATATATATATATATATACACACACACAGGGTGGGCCATTTATATGGATACACCTAAATAAAATGGGAATGGTTGGTGATATTAACTTCCTGTTTGTGGCACATTAGTATATGGGAGGGGGGAAATGTTTTCAAGCTGGGTGTTGACCATGGCGGCCATTTTGAAGTCGGCCATTTTGTATCCAACTTTAGTTTTTTCAATGGGAAGAGGGTCATGTGACATCAAACTTATCGAGAATTTCACAAGAAAAACAATGGTGTGCTTGGTTTTAACGTTACTTTATTCTTTCATGAGTTATTTACAAGTTTCTGACCACTTATAAAATGTGTTCAAAGTGCTGCCCATTGTGTTGGATTGTCAATGCAACCCTCTTCGCCCACTCTTTACACACTGATAGCAACACCGCAGAAGAAATGCTAGCACAGGCTTCCAGTATCCGTAGTTTCAGTTGCTGCACATCTCTTATCGTTGGGGTCATCTGAATGCAATTATCTATGCTGTGAAGATATAAGTCTAAGGGGGTCAGATCGGGAGGCATTTCTTCTGCAGTGTTGCTATCAGTGTGTGAAGAGTGGGAGAAGAGGGTTGCATTGACAATCCAACACAATGGGCAGCACTTTGAACACATTTTATAAGTGGTCAGAAACTTGTAAATAACTCATGAAAGAGTAAAGTAACGTTAAAACCAAGCACACCATTGTTTTTCTTGTAAAATTCTCGATAAGTTTGATGTGTCACATGACCCTCTTCCCATTGAAAAAACTAAAGTTGGATACAAAATGGCCGACTTCAAAATGGCCGCCATGGTCAACACCCAGCTTGAAAAGTTTCCCCCCTCCCATATACTAATGTGCCACAAACAGGAAGTTAATATCACCAACCATTCCAATTATATATATATATATATATATATGTGTCTATGTGTTTAATGTATATATATATATATGTATCTATGTGCAACGTGTGTGTGTATATATGTAGGTGTGTGTAATATGTGTATATATATATATATATATATATATATATATATATATGTATAAGTGTGTATGTTTGTTATGTAAATATGTATAAGTGTGTATGTTTGTTATGTAAATATCTTTATAATGTGTATATATGTATGTGTATATGTGTGTACAATATGTATATATCTATGTTTATGTGAGTAATGATGGATACGTCTCCCGTAGCCCCTGGGCACAGCGCTACTTTAAGTGCTGAGCCCGGTGAATCCCCTGATGTCACTGTGCATATAAGGGCAGTGACGTCAGGGGCTTTAAAATGAATGTAAGGCGCTCTCGCCTGAGATTCTTTACCCTAACTGGAACCCCTTAAGCTTAACACCCTAACCCCATAATTCTAATCATAACTCTTACCCTAAGCCACCAACCTTCGAACCCTTACCCCCTAACCCTATTGCTAAGCCCCAACCCCTACCCTATCGCCTCACCCTAACCTCAACCGCTAACACCCTAAGCCGCTAATCCAAACCCTAACCCCCTAACTCTAACCTAAACTTAACCCCAACCCCTAACCCAATCCCCTAATGCTAGCCCCCTAAACCATAATGTTAACTCCCTAAATTTCTAACCCTAACCTTACACCTTACTCCAACCCTACCCCTAACCTTCACCCTATTCTAAACCCCCTAAACCTAACATCCCAACCCCCTGAACCAAAAACCATAACACTCTAACCCTAATTCCCTAACCCTAACCCCATAACCCTCACATTCTAAACCTAACTCTTACTCTAACCCTATTCTTAACCCTAACCCCCAACCCTATCTCCCTAAGCCATGTCGTGGAAATCCATCGCTCAAAATATATTAGACTGAAATTTATACGAGTCCAAACAGACTCTCAAGGCCAGACTCCATTAGTCAGTATCCTATTAGGATATTTCACCGATATATATCGAGAGAGGAGAAGAAAACACACAGACACTCTGATATATGTTCAAAATGCTCCTCTGAAGGATTTATTACCAAACTCAAACTGTTAAACTGAAATTCAGAAGGGGTGTAGGCTTGAGGTAAACCAATCAGAGACAATATAACAATATTTGTTATTCAGTAAAAATCATACAATAAAATACATCCCACTTACATCATTATAATTCTTCACACATCAGGTTTTGCAGGTGTCTAATCTCTTTTGGACAGAATGTCCTCGTGGAGATGGGGGGAGACCTTCCTTCACGCATACTTGCCACCCTCCCATCTCCCTCCCTGTCCAACTTCACATGGGAACCAAGGTCAAAGATAAAACATACGAAATCAACATTACTTGTATTAAAGGAACAATGACTTTCCTATTCACGACAATAAAACCAAGATGGGAACTCCAGACAAGATGGCTGCTGCACGAAACAAAATCATTTAAACATTATCATCACTTTCACATATTACATATCTTAGTAATTCGGCATCCTGCTTGATAATTCACAATCTAATTTCATACAGAGAATATAAGCAAATAAATCATCCTTCACAGCCACTAACCCTAACACTAACCTAAACATAACCCCCTAAATGCAACCCATAAGACCTTGATGCCAAACCTAACCCTATCCCCTAATACTAAACCCTAACCCAAACCCATAATGTTAACTCCCTAACTTTCTAACCCTAACCTGCTAAACCTAACCGCAAGCCCCTAACCCTAATTTCAACCCTACCCCTAACCTTCACCCTATAACTAACCCTCTAAAAATCTAACACCCTAATCCCCTAGCCCCACAGTCAAAAACCTAACCCAACCCTACACTAAAACCATAACCCCCTAAACCTAAGTCCAACCCGAACACTCTCACCCTAACCCTTTTCCTAACCCCAACCCCCTATCCACAACCCTAACCACTTACCCTCCCCCTATTCCTAACCCCAAACCCTAACCTCAAAACCTTAACTCTAACTCCCTAACCACGACTTTTACCACAACACTACCCACTCACCCTCACCTTAACCCTATTCATAATCCCCTACCCTATTTCTAACCCCTAACAATCTAAACCCTTCTCCCAATTCCTAACCCTAACACTAAAACCCTAACACTATTTTAAACCCCCAAACCTAACTTCTAAATCCCAGCCCCTAACCCCAACCCTACCCCCTCATCCTAACCTTTTCCTAACCCCAAACGCTAACACTCTAACCCCCTAACCCTATTCCTAACCCATAATGGCTCTGGCTGGGGATTTGCTCTTGGAAAAGCCTTAACCCCCAACTCTCTAACCCTAATTCTATCCCAAACTCTAACCCTAAGCCCCAACCCTAACCCTTTGACCTTAACCCTATTCCTAACTCTAACCCCCAACCCTAACCTCTTAACCCTAACCATATCCCCTAACACTATTTCTAACCCCAACCCCCTTTCCATAACCCTAACCACTTACCCTCAACCCATTCCTAGCCCCAAACCCTAAGCTCAATGCCTTAATTGCCTAACCCCAACCCTACACCCTAACACTATTCCTAAACCCATAATACTAACCCCAACCCATAACATACTAACCCTATTCCTAACCAATTATGTCTCTGGCCGGGGATTTTGCTCCCGGAAAAGCCCTAGCCCACTATACCCTAACCATAATTCTAAACCAAACTCTAACCATAAATCCCAAACTACAACCCTAACAACCCAACCCTAACCCCCATCCCTAACCTCTAAACCCTAACCATTTTCCTAACCCCCTAACCGTATCACCTAACTCTAAACAATTAATCCAAACTCCAACCCCCTAACCATCTAACTCTAATCCCAACCCCCTAACCCTTTAGCCTTAACCCTTGTCCTAACCCCCAACCCTAACCTCTAAACCCATTCCCCTAACACCAACCCTATTCCTAAAACCAATCCTAGCCCTAACCACTTACCCTCGCCCTATTCCTAACCCCCTAAACCTAACACCCCAACCACCTAAAGCAGAAACCCTAACACTCTAACCCTAATCCCCTAGCCCTAACCCCATAACCAAACCCCTAACCCTAGCACCCTAATTCTAACACTTACCCTAACCATCTAACCCTATTCTTAACCCTAACCCCGCAACCCTATCGCCTAACCCTAACCTCAACCCCTAACTCCCTAAGCCGCTAAGCCAGACCCTAACACTAATACAATCATAACCCCCTAAACCCAACCCCTAACACCTTAACTCCAAATCTAACCCTATCCCCTAATACTAAACCCCTAACCCAAACCCATAATGTTAACTCCCTAACTTTCTAACTCTAACCTGCAACCCCTAACTTCAACCCTACTCGCTAAACTTCACCCTAAAAATAACCCCCTAAACCAAAAACTCTATTCCTAACCTCCTAACCGTATCCCTTAACTCTAACCCGTTAATCCAAACTCCAACCCTCTAACCCCAACCCCCTATCCCTTTTGCCTTAACCCTATTCCTAACCCCGAACCCTAACCCCAACCTTTAAACCCTATCCCCTAACACAAACCCTATTCCTAAAAGCAAACCTACCCCTAAACACTTACCCTCACACTATTCCTAACCCCCTAAACCTAACACCCCAACCCCCTAAACCAAAAACCTTAAAACTCTAAACCTAATCCCATAACTCAAACTCCTAACCCCTTAACCCTAGCCACCTAACCCACCTAATTCTAACCCTATCTTTTACCCTAAGCCTCTAAACCCTTTTCTTAACCCTAACCCCAACCCTATCGCCTAAACTCAACCCCTAACTCCCTAAACCACTAACCCTAACCCCCAAATACTAACCCAAACTTATACCCCCAACACCTAACACTTTAACCCCAACCCTATCCCCTAATACTAACCCCCTAATCCAAACCCATAACGTTAACTCCTTAACTTTCTAACCCTAACCTGCTAACACTAACGCAACCCCCTAACCCTAACCTTCCCCCTAAAACCATAGCCCCCTAAACCTAAGCCCAACCATAACACTCTCACCCTAACCCTATTCCTAACCCCAACCCCCAACCCCCTATCCCAAACCCTACCCCCTAACCATTTACCCTCACCCTATTCCTAACCTCCAATCCTAACCACAAAACCCTAACTCTAACCCCAACCCTTACCCCTCACCCTCACCTTAACCCTATTCATAACACTTATCCCTAACCCCATACCCTATTACTAAACCTTAACCCCTTCTCATTCCTAACCCCAACCCTAAAACCCTAACACTATTCCAAACCCCCCAAACTTAACCTCTTAACACTAGCCCCTAACTCCCTAAACCCAACCCTACCCTTTGACCTAACCCTATTCCTAACCTCCTAATCCTAACACCAAACGCTAGCCATAACCCCTTAACCCTATCCCGAATTCTATCCTGAATTCTATCCCAAACTCTAACCCTAAACCATTAACCCTAAACCTCAACCCTAACCACTAGCCTCTAAACCCTAACCCTATTCCTAACCCCCTCATCCTATGCCCTAACTCTAACCCGCTAACCCAAACCCTAACATCTAACCCCAACCCTACCCCTAACCCCAACATCTTAACTATAAGCCAAACCCTATCCTCTAAACCTAATCCCCTAATCCCAACCCCTTAGTCCTAGCATCCTAACCCATACCCCAACGCCCCAACACTCTAACCCATAACACCCTAACCCTTAATCCTATTCCTAACCCTCAACCCTAACCGCTAACGCCAACCCTTGTCCTAACCCAAACCCTACCCCTTACCCTGTTCTTAACCCCAACCCTAACCCAAACTCTACTCCCTCACTCTAACCCTAACCCCCTAACCCATACCATCTGCCCTATTCATAACCACCTAACCGAAATCCCTAACCTTAACCAAAACCCTTAACACCTTAAACTAACCTTCTAACCTTATAAACCCTAACCCCCTGACTCCCTAACTTTAACCCCAACCCCAGCACCCTAACACAAACCAACACTCTAACCCTTAATGTTATTCCTAAACCTAACCCCGAACCCTAACAACTAACCTCTAAACCCTATCCGATAACCGTTTAACACTAGTACCCTAACTCCAACCCCTAGCACCCTAATTTCCTAACCCGCTAACCAAAAACTTAACCTCAACCGCCTAATACCTAACCCCAACCCTACCATCAACCCCTAAACCCAATCCTAACACTCTTACCCTAACCATATTTCTAACCACTAACCTCAAAACCCTAACACAAACCCCAAACCCTAATCACCAAAACCTAACCCCTTAACCTTATCACCCTAACCCCAACCCCTTAAACCCCTATCCCTTTTACCTTAACCCTTTTCTTAACTCTAACCCCTAACCTCTTAACTAGAGATGAACGAACTTATCAAAAGTTCGGTTCGGCTAGTTCGCCGAATTTCACAAAAAAGTATGATTCGGACCGAACCTGTCACTTCCGTGCACCGAGCATGCTACTGTCCAAGGTGCTGATAGAGTTAATGGGCTGCACTAACTCTTTCAGCAACCTTGACAGTACATGCTCGGCGCGCGGAAAATACAATTTAAATGTAATAAAAAAAAATAATAATACGTTCATACTTACTTTCCTCCTGTACGGCCTCCAGCGATGACGTTTCATCCCTTTCGCCGCTGCAGCCAATCACAGGCTGTAGTGGCTGTCACACACGTCAGGATGACGCTTCATCCCACGTGACCACCTCTGCAGCCAATCACAGGCTGCAGCGGCGACATGGATGAAACGTCATCGCTGGAGGCCGGACAGGAGGTAAGTAAGTATGAACGTATTATTTTATTTTTTTGGCATGCATGTATGTTGGCATTTATGTATGTATGTATGTTGGCATGTATGTATGTATGTATGTATGTTGACATGTATGTATGTATGTTGCCATGTATGTATGTTGGCATGTATGTATGTATGTTGACATGTATGTATGTATGTTGTCATGTATGTATGTATGCATATATGTGCATGTATGTTTAGTATGTATGTATGTATGTATGTATGTATGTATGTTGTCATGTATGTATGTATGCATGTTTGTATGTATATTTGCATATGTATGTATGTTTGCATGTGTGTATGTTTGCATGTATGTATGTATGTATGTATGTTTGCATGTATGTATGTTTGCATGAATGTATGTATGTATGTTGGCATGCATGTTGTCATGTATGTATGTGGTCATGTATGTATATACGTGCATGTATGTATGTTTGCATGTTTTTATTTTTGCATGTATGTTTGCATGTATGTTTATATATATGTGCATGTATGTAATTATGTTTGCATGGATTTATGTTTGCATGTATATTTGTGCATGCTTGTATATATGTATGTATGTATCTTTGCATGTTTGTTTGTATGTATGTATGTTTTCATATGTGTGTGTATGTATGTATGATAGTTTGCATGTATGTATGTATATATGTGTGTATGTTTGCATGTATGTATATTTGCATGAATATATGTGCATGCTTGTATGTATGTATGTATATATGTATGTATGTATGTTTGCATGTATGTTTGTTTGTATATATGTCTGTATGGCCATGTATGATACTGTCTGCTGGCGCCCTGTATCTAAGTTAACTTCGCGGCAGGCTTCTATACATGGTATAACAGTCAGTATCACACATTAAACTGAATCTAAGCCTACGACATGTTTTATTTCATTTTTTTTACAGGTTTGGTGTTTGGACTACGTCGGTTTCGAAGACTACTTAGATTACGGTTTTTTTTCTACAATAAAATGGTTAATGAGGGTTGTGTTGGGGGTGCTTTATTTCAATAAAATATTTTATCTATATCTTTGTCTTTTCTTTTCAAATTTTATTACTACCACTTTAGTAATGGCCGCTGTCTGAGTGACCACATCCATTACTAAGGCGAGGCTTAGTGTTAGCCGGTGCAGAGGCTAACACTAACCACCATAATTACCCCAGTACCCACCACCACCAGGGGTGCCGGGAAGAGCCAGGTACGATCCAGTACCCGACCATCTGTTGTGATGGTCGGGCTCTGGGGTGGCTGCAGGCTGGTATTATGAGGCTGGGAAGGGCCAAAAACAGTGAACCTTCCCACCCTTGTAATGCTAGGCTGCTGCTGCTGCTGTGTTGTATCTGGCTAATTAGAAAAGTTGGGGGCACCCCACGTCATTTTTTTAAATTATTTATTTTTAATTTAAAAAAAAAAAAAAAGACATGGGGTTCCACCCAATTTATCATAACCAGCCACATACAACACAGTGTTTTTAGCCTGGGAATGGACAAAAACAGTGGCCCTTCCCACCCATGTAATGCCAGACTGCTGCGGCCTTGTATATGGCTGGTTATTAAAAATGTGGGGGACCCGTCTATTGTTAAATTTGTTAAATTCAAAAAAAAAACCCGACGTGGGGGTCCCCCCCATTTTTATAACCAGTCCGATACAACGCAGCAGCAGCAGCAGCTGCCTAGCATTACAAGGGTGGGAAGGTCCACTGTTTTTGGCCCTTCCCAGCCTACGGCCGCCCCAGTACCCGACCATCACAACAGATGATATATACACAAACACACACACGGTTTCTTTTAAATGCTGCTGGGGAACCCGCTCGATCCACTATATAAGGCTGCGCTACAGTGCAGCATTTAAAAGAAACAGGATCCTGACCTGTCCATAGAGTTTAAGGCAGCACAGAGTATTTCAGGAGATAAGCGTGCAGATTCAGTGATGCTGTGAACTCTGCTCTTACCATTACGTAGCTCAGTCTGTTACATCTCCTCCACTCCTGTCCTCTATAACACCTTCACATGATTGGCAAGTCACCACCGCGCACAAGATCCGCACGCTCATCTCCTGAAATACTCTGTGCTGCTGTGAACTCTGCTCTTACCGTTACGTGGTGACTTGCCAATCATGAAGGTGTTATTGAGGACAGGAGTGGAGGAGAGGTAAGTCACCACGTAACGGTAAGAGCAGAGTTCACAGCAGCACAGAGTATTTCAGGAGATGAGCGTGCGGATCTTGTGCGCGGTGGTGACTTGCCAATCATGTGAAGGTGTTATAGAGGACAGGAGTGGAGGAGATGTAACAGACTGAGCTACGTAATGGTAAGAACAGAGTTCACAGCAGCACAGAGTATTTCAGGAGAGGAGCGTGCAGATTCAGTGCTGCTGTGAACTCTGCTCTTACCATTACGTAGCTCTCAGTCTGTTACCTCTCCTCCACTCCTGTCCTCAAGAACACCTTCACATGATTGGCAAGTCACCACCCCGCACAAGATCCGCATGCTCATCTCCTGAAATACTCTGTGCTGCTGTGAACTCTGCTCTTACCATTACGTGGTGACTTGCCAATCATGAAGGTGTTATTGAGGACAGGAGTGGAGGAGAGGTAACAGACTGAGAGCTACGTAATGGTAAGAGCAGAGTTCACAGCAGCACTGAATCTGCACACTCGTCTCCTGAAATACTCTGTGCTGCCTTAAACTTTGTGGACAGGTCAGGATCCTGTTTCTTTTAAATGCTGCACTGTAGCACAGCCTTATATAGTGGATTGAGCGGGTTCCCTAGCAGCATTTAAAAGAAACAGGATCCTGACCTGTCCACAGAGTTTAAGGCAGCACAGAGTATTTCAGGAGATGAGCACGGGCAGCCGTTCGTTTTTCCGAGCCGTGCTCCCATTATGCACACGACCGTAAAAACACCTGTTATTGCGGGTCGTAATTACGACCCGCAATAACGGGCTCATAGACTTGTGTTACCCACGGGTACCTTTACGTTTTCTCACGGGAAGGTGCCCGTGCCGTTAAAAAAATAGAACAATGTTCTATTTTTCTATTTTACGGGCCGTGCTGCTATACTTTATAATGACAGCACGTTTCGCAAAAGCGGCCGGCTGCCCGTGGCCGGCCGTGCTCGTAATTACGAGTCGTAATTACAAGCACGGCCCGTAAAATAAAAAAATAGAACATGTTCTATATTTTTAACGGCACGGGCACCTTCCCGTGAGAAAACGGGAAGGTACCCGTGGCTAACAGAAGTCTATGGGCCCGCTATTTCGGGTTGTAATTACGACCCGTAATAACGGGTGTTTTTACGGTCGTGTGCATGAGGCCCCGTAATGACGGGTGGCTACATGTGTGCACCCATCATTACGGCAGCGTTGCTAGGCGACGTCAGTAAATAGTCACTGTCCAGGGTGCTGAGTTAACTGATCGGCAGTAACTGTTTCAGCACCCTGGACAGTGACTACCGATCACAGTACCTGTAAAAAAAAAAAAAAGACGTTCATACTTACCGGAAACTCTCTGCTTCCTCCTGTCCGGTCTCCTGGCCGTTGCCTTGGTGACGCGTCCCTCTAGACATCCGGCTCGACATTCCTTGATGACGATGCAGCCCATGTGAGCGCTGCAGCCAATCACAGGCTGCAGAGGCCTCTGCAGCCAATCACAGGCTGCCGCGTCAGAAAAGAAGGTCGGACTGGAGGAAGAAGAGGGACTCTTCACCAAGACAACGACCAGGTACGTATCAAATACTTTATATTTTATTTTTAATCAGCAGCCTCTTTTCTCTATCAGTGATTGATAGAGACAAGTGGCTGCCGATTTGTATAATATTTTTGACCGGGTTCGGTCAAAACGGGTTCGGCCGAACCCGGTGAAGTTCAGATTCACTGCGAACCGAACTTTTCCGGAAGTTCGGACCGAAACCGGGTTCGGTTGTCCCGGTTCGCTCATCTCTACTCTTAACCATAACCCTATCGCCTTACTATATTGCTAACTCCTATTCCTAACACCAACACCCTACCACAACTCCTAACAACCTAACTTCCTAACCTAAAACCCAACACCAACCCCTACCCTAACACTCTCACCCTCACCCCCCTAACCCTATTTCTAACCACTAACCTCTAAACCCAAACCCCAAATCCTATCCCCTAATCCTCACACCATTACCCCTTAACCCTAGCACCCTAAACTCAACCCTCTAACCCTTAACCCGCTAAACCTAACCCTTTAACCTTAACCCTATTCCTAACTCAAACCCATAACCTCTAAACCCTAACCCTATCCCCGGGCTCTATTTCTAACCCCTAATCCTAGCCCCAACCCCCTATCCACTTATGAAAAATGTAGGTATAGGGAGAGAGGAGGAAAGGTAGAGCATGGTGGACAAAGTCGCCTTCAATTTTTTATTGATACCGACTAGTGTAGTAGGAGAAGGATTATACTGTGCAATGTCCCCTTTATTGCCACATTGTGTGGTATTTTGATTCAATTATTGCACAGTGTGATTACAGCTTTAAACAAATTCCACTGGGTAGGAAGCTTATTGGCCCTACTACTCAGGTGGAAATAAACGAGGTGGTGCTGCAAGGGTTATTTTTGTATCTGTAAGATACCTTGCATATGCACACTCTTTTAGAGTTTGAACACAACCTCCTGTAGTGTGCATATGCAAGGTATCTTACAGATACAAAAATAACCCTTGCAGCACCACCTCGTTTATTTCCACCTGAGTAGTAGGGCCAACAAGCTTCCTACCCAGTGGAATTTGTTTAAAGCTGTAATCACACTGTGCAATAATTGAATCAAAATACCACACAATGTGGCAATAAAGGGGACATTGCACAGTATAATCCTTCTCCTACTACACTAGTCGGTATCAATAAAAAATTGAAGGCGACATTGTCCACCATGCTCTACCTTTCCTCCTCTCTCCCTATACCTACATTTTTCATGATTTAATAGGTGGTATACACCAGAGCATGGAGGGATAAATGTAACAACTTATAATATAAATTGGAGTTCTACTCTACCAATTTCTTCCCCTATCCACTTACCCTCACCCTATTCCTAATCCCAACCCTGACCCTATTCCTAACCAAAACCCCCAACCCTAACCTCAAAACCCTAACTCTCTAACAGCCTAACCCCAACCCCTCAGCTTAACCCTATACAAAACCCCCTACCCTATTCTTAACCCCTAACACTCTAACCCCCTGACACCATTTCTAACCCCAACCGTACAACCATAACAATATTCCTAACCCTAATCTCTATACCCTAGCCCCTAACCCCAACTCTTACCCTAACCCCTCACCCTATCCCTAACCCTAAAGCCATAACACCGACACTAACAACCCAACTCTAACCCCCAACCCTAATCACTAACCTCTAAACCCTAACCCCTAAATCTATTCCTAACTGTATCCCCTTATTCTAATTTACTAACCCAAACCTTAATCCCCTAACTCCCTAACACCTAACCTCAACCCTACCCCCTAACCCCCAACCCTAACCTCTAGACTCTAACCCTATCCCCTAACCCAAACCCCTCAACCTTAACTCCTTAACCCAACCCCCTAAACCTCTAACCATAACACTGTAACCTTAACCTTATTCCTAACCCGCAACCCTAACCTATGATCCCTATCCCCTAACGCCAACCATATTCCTAACCCCAACCCTAACCCTAACCCCCTCACCCAAGCGCTTTACAGCTAGCACTCTGGCCTGGCACTCCTGTCTTGACAAAGACATTGACATCACTGTTCACATATGGAGAGTGACATGAAGGGATTATTAATGCGAAAATCCCCGGCCAGAAGGTAGGCAACACTCTGGCTCGGGATTACGCTCCTAGAGGAAGCCCCTGACGTCACTGTCCATACATGTACAGTAACGTTAGGGGCTTTAAGATGCCGGAATCCCCAAACAGAGTGTCAGCAATGCTCTGGCCAGGGATTTCTCTCCTGGAAAAGCTCTATCCCTAACCCCTAAAAGCAAAAGCCTAACCCCAATGCCTAACCCCCTAAAATGGTAACCAAGAACTTTACAGCAAACGCTCAGGTCAAGGACTCCTGTCTTGAGAAAGACCTTGATGTCACTCTTCATATATGGAGAGTGACGGTAAGTGCCTTGTAATGCAAGCCCCTGACATCATTGTCCATATATAAACAGTGATGTTGGGGAATTTAAGATGCTGGAATTCTCAGCCAGAGCGTCGGAAATGCTCTAGCTGGGGATTCCGCTTCTGGAAAAGCTGTAACCCTAAACCTAACCTCTAACCCTATAACCCCCTAACACTAACCCTCTAACCCATAACCTCTATCCCCTTAAATCTCTAACCACCTAAACCCTTACCCTAACCCTCTAATCACAACCCTAAAATCCTAACCGTCTTACTCCCTAACCTTAACTCCAAACCCTTTATCCCCAACTCCCTAAACCCCTAAGCCAAACCAAGTTCTTTACAGAAAGCGCTCTCGCCGGGGACACCTGTCTTGAGAAAGACCTTGACGTCAATGTTCATATGTGGAGAGTGATGTGAGAAGGGCTTTGTAATGCGAGACTCCCCGGCCAGAGCATTGCCAAAACTTTGGCCGGGGATTTCGCTTCTAGAGGGAGCACCTGACGTTACTGTACATATATAGCCCCTAAACAACTAACCCTAACCCCCACCCTAACCCTATTCCTACCCTTAACCCCCAACACTTACCACTAACCTCTGAACCCCAACACCTAATCATAACCCGCTAACCAATACCCCTTTAAAATAGCACCCTAGCCCCAACCCAACACCCTAGCCCCAACCTCTAACTCCCTAACCCTATTCCTAACTCCCAACACTAGCCCGTATCCTATAAACCCTATTGCTTATCCACAACCCCATTCCTAACCGGCTAATCCCAACCCCCTAACCCAATTCCCAACCCCCAACCTTAACCCCTGATCTCTAAATCCTAACCCCAATCCTACACCCTCACTAACCCTATTCTTAACCCCCTAATCCCAAAACACCTAACCCCAACCCTAACACTAACCCTTTCCCCTAACCCTATTTCTAACCACTAACCTCTAAACCCTAACACAAACCACCTATCCCCTAATCTACAAACCCTAACCCCTTAAACCTAGCGCACCCAAACCCAACTCTCAACCCCCTAAACCTAACCTTTTAAACTTAACCCTATTCCTAATTCTACCCTCTAACCTCTAAATCCTAACCCTATGCCCTGACTCTATTCCTAACCCCTAATCCCAACCCCCTATTCACTACCCTACCCCCTAACCTTCACCCTATTTCTAACCCCAACCCTACACCTATTCCTAACCCTAACCTCAAAACCCTAACTATAACTCCCTAACCGCCTAACTCCAACCTTTACCACAACCCTACACCATCACCTTAACCCTATTAATAACCCCTAGCCCGTACCCCTACCCTATTACTAACCCCTAACTCTCTAACCCCCTCACCCCATTCCTAACTCCAACCCTAACACTATTCCTAATCCCTCAACCTAACCTCTAAACCCTAGCCCCTAACTCCCTGATCACAACACTTACCACAACCCTACCCCCTCAACCTAACCCTATTCTGAACCCCCTAATCCTAAACCCAACCATTAACACCCTAACCCTAAACCATTATGGCTATGACCAAGGATTTCACTCCTGGAAAAGCCCTAACCCCTAATTCCCTAACCCAGTGACCTTATCCCTAATTCTAACCCTAAACTCCTAACCCTAACAAACCAACCCTAACCTCTAAACTTAAGCCTAACCTATCCCCTTACTCTAATCTCTATCTCCTAACCCCCTTTCATATATGGCCCCCCTAACAACTAACTCTAACCCCCACCCTAACCCTATTCATACCCTTAACCCCAACCCTAACCATGAACTTCTAACCCCTTTAAAATAGCAACCTAACCCCGAACCCCTACCATTCTATCCCTAGCCCCAACCTAACTACCTAACCCCCAACACTAGCCCCTATCCTCTAAACCATATATCTTAACCACAACCCCATTCCTAACCCCCACCCCCTACACTCACACAATTCCTAACCCCCAACCTTAACCCGATATCTAAATCCTAACCCCCAACCCTACCCCTATTTCTAACCCCCAACCCTAACCTCAAAACTCTAACTCCCTAAACCTAACCGCCTAACTCCAACCCTTACCCCAACCCTACACCATCACCTTAACCCTATTAATAACCCCTAGTTCTTAACCTATTACTAACCCCTAACACTCTAACCCCCTCACCCCATTCCTAACTCCAACCCTAGCACTATTCCTAACCCCTCAACTTAACTTCTAAACCCTAGCCCCTAACGCCCTAACCACAACACTTACCACAACACTACCCCATCAACCTAACCCTATTCTGAACTCATTAATCCTAACCCAAACCCCTAACACCCTAACCCTATTCCTAAACCATTATGGCTATGGATTTAACTCCTGGAAAAGCCTTAACCCCTAATTCTCTAACCCACTGACCGTATCCCTAATTCTAAACTAATCTCTAACCCTTAACTCCTAACCTCAACCCAACCCTAACCACTAGCCTCTAAACTTATTCCTAACCGTATCCCCTTACTCTAATCCCTATCCCCTAACTCCAACCTCATATATGGCCCCTTAACAACTAACCCTAACCCCCAGCCTAACCCTATTCCTACCCTTAACCCCAACCCTAACAACTAACTTCTAACCCCTAATCCTAACCGCCTAACCAAAACCCCTTTAAAATAGCACCCCAACCCCCTACCATTCTAACCCTAGCGCCAACCTCTAACTCCCTAACCCTATTCCTAACCCCCAACACTAGCACATATCCTCTAAACCCTATCCCTTAACCCCCACCCCCTACACTCAAACTATTCCTAACCCAATTCCTAACCCCAACCTTAACCCTTGATATTTAAATCCTAACCCCAACCCTACCCCCCTACCCCTATTCTTAACCCCCTAACACCAACCCCGACACCTAAATCCAACCCTAACACTATGTCTAACCACTAACCTCTAAACCCTAACACAAACCCCAAACCCTATCCCCTAATGCCCAAACCCCTTAAACGTAGCACCCTAAACGCAGCCCCCTAACCCCCTAAACCTTTAACCTTAACCCTATTCCTAACTTAACCTCTAAATCCTAACCCTATTTATAAACCCAACTCTAACCACAAAACCCTAACTCTAACTCCCTAACCGCCTAACCCCAACACTTACCCCAACCCTACAACATCACCCTCACCTTAACCCTATTCATAACCCCTAGCCCTTACCCCCTACCCTATTACTAACCCCTAACACTCTAACCCCCTCACCCCATTCGTAACCCCAACCCTATTCCTAACCCCTCAACCTAACCTCTAAACCCTAGCCCCTAACTCCCTAACCACAACACTTACCCCAACCCTACCCCATCAACCTAACCGTATTAGAACCCCCGAATCCTAACTCCAACCCCTAACACCTTAACCCTATTCCTAAGCCATTATGGCTCTGGCCAGGGATTTCACTCCTGGAAAACCCCTAACCCCTAATTCCCTAACCCACTAACCGTATCCATAATTCTAACCCATTCTCTAACCCTAAACTCCTAACCCCAACCCAACCCTATCCCCAACCCTAACCCACTCACCCAAGCACTTTACAGCATGCGCTCTGACCAGGTACTCCTGTCTTGAGAAAGACCTTGACATCACTGTTCATTGATGGAGAGTTACATGAAGGGATTTGTAATGCGAGAATACCCGGCTAGAGGGTAGGCAACACTCTGGCTAGGGATTCCGCTCCTAGAGGGAGCCCCTGAGGTTACTGTCCACATTAAAAAAAAGTAACATTAGGGGCTTTAACCCTTTAATGACCGCCGATAAGCCTTTTCACGGCGGTCATTAATGGGCTTTATACTGCAGCGGCGCTGCATTAGAATTAAGTAAACAGAGCAGGGAGCTGTCAAATCTCCCTGCTCTCAGCTGCCAGAGGCAGCCGAGGGCTGGGAGCCTCCCTGCTCTGCCTTGCGAGATCGATATTAGTATCGATCTCACCCATTTAACCCCTCAGATGCGGTGCTCAATAGCGAGCACCGCCTCTGAGTGGTTTTGGAGAGAGGAAGGGAGCTCCCTCTCTCTCCCACCGACACCCGGCGATACGATCGCCGAGTGCCAGTGTCTCCGATGGCAGCCGGGGGCCTAATAAAGGCCCCTAGGTCTGCCTGTAATGAATGCCTGCTAGATCATGCCGCAGGCATGACCTAGCAGATGCCTGTCCGTTTTAAACGGACAGGCAATAATACACTGCAATACAAAAGTATTGCAGTGTATTATGAGGATCGCATAGTGAAGTCCCCTAGTGGGACTAGTATAAAAGTAAAAAAAAGTTGAATAAAATTAATTAAAAAAAAAAAAAGAAAAAAATGAAAAACCCACTTTTTCCCCTTACAAACGGATTTACTATTAAAAAAAAAACACACAATAAATCAAAAAAGTTGCACATATTTGGTATCGCCACGTCCTTAACGACCCGACTATAAATCGATTACATTATTTAACCCGCACTGTGAACGCCGTAAAAAATAAAATAAAAAACTATGGAAGAATTGCTGTTTTCTGTTAATCCTGACTTTAAAAAAATGTGATAAGTGATCAAAAAGTCGCATCTACTCTCAAATGGTACCAATAAAAACTACAAGATGTGTCGTAAACAACAAGATCTTAAACAGCTATGTCGACGCAAAAATCTAAAAAGTTATAGCTCTTCGAATGTGACAATGGAAAAATTTAGAAAATGGCTTGGTCATTAGGGCCCAGAATGCAAGCAGGGGGAAGGGGTTAAGATGCCGGAATCCCCAACCAAAGCATCACCAACGCCCTGGCCGGGGATTTCGCTTCTGGAACTCTAACCCTAGCCCCTAATGCTAACCCCCAAACCCTATCACCCTAATTCTAACTCACCCTAAATCCTAACCCTCTAACCTAACCTTAACCTTCCAACTTTATTCCTAACCCCCAACCCTATCCCCTAACTTTAACCCAAACCCTAGCCCCCCTAACCCTAAAAACTAAACCTAACCCCCAACACCCCAACCCTAATACACTAACCCTTAACTCTATTAATACTCCTAACCCACTAACCTCTATACCCTAACCTCTAATCCTAACCCAAACCCCTAAACAATAAAACCCTAACTCCAACCCCTTAACCCTAGCACAAATAACACTTTAACTCTATTACTAACTCTAACCCCCAAACCTTACCTGTTACCATGTCGCCTAATTCTATACTTAATCAGAAAACCTTAGCCACAACCCTACCTAACGACTTTCCCTCACCTTATTGATAACCCCAAACCTATTCCTAACCCTCAACCCTAACATCAAAACACTAACTCTAACTCCCTAACCTAAATGCCTAACCCCAACACTTACCCCAACCTTACCCCCCTCAAAATCCTAACAATATTCTTAATCCCAAAACCTAAACTCTAACCCTAGCCCCTCACTACAGCACTTACCTCAGCCCTAACCCCTCACCCTAACCCCATAATACTAACCCCAACTCCTAACACCCTAACCCTATTCCTAACCAATTACGGCTCTGGCTGGGAATTTTGCTCCCGGAAAAGCCCTAACCCACTAACCCTACCCCTAACTCTAGTTCTAACCCTAAACCCCTAACTACAACCCTAAGAACCCAACCCTAACCCCCATCCCTAACCCCTAAACTTCACTAACCCTATTCCAAACCCCCTAACCGTATCCCTAACTCTAACCCGTTAATCCAAACTCCAACCCCCTAACTCTAAACCCCACCCCCTAACCCTTTAGCCTTAACCCTATTCCTAACCTCCAACCCTAACCCATAACCTCTAAAGCCTATTCCCTAACTCAGACCCTATTCCTAAACCAAAACTACACCTAACCCCCTAAACCTAACACACCCAACCCCCTAAACCAAAAACCCTAACACTCTAACCCTAATCCCATAACTCAAACCCCTAACCCCTTAACCCTAGCCACCTAACCCCCTAAGTCTAACCCTATCTTTTACCCTAAGCCTCTAACCCTATTAATATTTAGAGAGTCTCTCATGAGTGGTATAGTGCCAAGGGACTGGCGCAGGGCAAATGTGGTGTCTATTTTAAAAAAGGGCTCTAGGTCTTCGCCGGGTAATTATAGACCAGTAAGCTTAACATCAATTGTGGGGAAAATGTTTGAGGGGCTATTGAGGGACTATATACAGAATTATGTGACAATAAATAGTATTATAAGTGACAGCCAGCATGGTTTTACAAAGGACAGAAGCTGTCAAACCAACCTAATTTGTTTTTATGAAGAGGTAAGCAGAAGCCTAGACAGAGGGGCCACTGTGGATATAGTGTTTTTGGACTTTGCAAAGGCATTTGACACTGTCCCTCATAGACATCTAATGGGTAAATTAAGGACTATAGGTTTAGAAAGTATAGTTTGTAATTGGATTGAGAATTGGCTCAAGGACCGTATCCAGAGAGTTGTGGTCAATGATTCCTACTCTGAATGGTCCCCAGTTATAAGTGGTGTACCCCAGGGTTCAGTGCTGGGACCACTATTATTCAACTTATTTATTAATGATATAGAGGATGGGATTAATAGCACTATTTCTATTTTTGCAGATGACACCAAGCTATGCAATATAGTTCAGACTATGGAAGATGCTTGTGAATTGCAGGCAGATTTAAACAAACTAAGTGTTTGGGCGTCCACTTGGCAAATGAAGTTTAATGTAGATAAATGTAAAGTTATGCATCTGGGTACGAAAAACCTGCAAGCATCATATGTCCTAGGGGGAGCTACACTGGGGGAGTCAATTGTTGAGAAGGATCTGGGTGTACTTGTAAATCATAAACTAAATTTCAGCATGCAGTGTCAATCAGCTGCTTCAAAGGCCAGCAAAATATTGTCGTGTATCAAAAGAGGCATGGACTCACGGGACAGGGATGTAATATTACCACGTTACAAAGCATTAGTGAGGCCTCATCTAGAATATGCAGTCCAGTTCTGGGCTCCAGTTCATAGAAAGGATGCCCTGGAGTTGGAAAAAATACAAAGAAGAGCAACGAAGCTAATAAGGGGCATGGAGAATCTAAGTTATGAGGAAAGATTAAAATAACTAAACCTATTTAGCCTTGAGAAAAGACGACTAAGGGGGGACATGATTAACTTATATAAATATATGAATGGCGCATACAAAAAATATGGTGAAATCCTGTTCCATGTAAAACCCCCTCAAAAAACAAGGGGGCACTCCCTCCGTCTGGAGAAAAAAAGGTTCAACCTGCAGAGGCGACAAGCCTTCTTTACTGTGAGAACTGTGAATCTATGGAATAGCCTACCGCAGGAGCTGGTCGCAGCAGGGACAGTAGATGGCTTTAAAAAAGGCTTAGATAATTTCCTAGAACAAAAAAATATGAACTGCTATGTGTAGAAATTTTTTACTTCCCCTTTCCCATCCCACTTCCCCTTTCCCATCCCTTGGTTGAACTTGATGGACATGTGTCTTTTTTCAACCGTACAAACTATGTAACTATGTAACCCCAACCCTATCGCCTAACCTCAACCCCTAACTCCTTAAGCCATTCACCCAAACCCTATTCCCCTAACACTAACCCAAATTTATCCCCCTAACCCCAACCCCTAACACCTTCACTCCAACCCTATCCACTAATACTAACCCCCCTAATACATATTGTTAACTCCTTAACTTTCTAACCCTAACCGCAACCCGTAACCATAACTCCATTCCCTACCCCCTAACCTTCGCCCTAAAACCATAACCCCCTAAACCTAAGCCCAACCATAACACTCTCCCCCTAACCCTTTGACCTCAAAAGTATTTCTATCTCTAACCCCCAACCCTAATTTATAACCCTACCCCAAATCCAAAACCCTACCCCCTAACCACATACCCTCACCCTATTCCTAACCCCCACTCCTAACCTAAAAACCCTAAGGGTATGTACACACACACTAATTACGTCCGTAATTGACGGACGTATTTCGGCCGCAAATACCGGACCGAACACAGTGCAGGGAGCCAGGCTCCTAGCATCATACTTATGAACAACGCTAGGAGTCCCTGCCTCGCTGCAGGCCAACTGTCCCGTACTGAAAACATGATTACAGTAAGGGACAGTTGTCCTGCAGCGAGGCAGGGACTTCTAGCGTCGTACATAAGTATGATGCTAGGAGCCCGGCTCCCTGCACTGTGTTCGGTCCGGTACTTGCGGCCGAAATACGTCCGTCAATTACGGACGTAATTAGTGTGTGGCGCACATACCCTAACTCTAACTCCTTAACCCTAACCTTAACCTTTTCATAACCCCTAGCCCTAACCCCCTACCATATTCCTAAACCCTAACACTCTAACCCCTTCTCCTCATTGCTTACCCCAACCCTATTCCAAACCCCCCAAACCTAATCTCTAAACCCTAGCCCCTAACTCCCTAAATTCAACCCCATCCTTTCACCCTAACCCTATTCCTAACCTCCTAATCCTAACCTCAAACGCTAACATCCTAACCCCCTAACCCTATTCCTAACCCATTATGGCTCTGGCAGGGGATTTCGCTCCTGGAGGAGCCCTAAACCCTAACCCGAATTCTAATCCAAACTCTAACCCTAAACCCCAACCCTAACCACTAACCCTATTCCTAACCCCCTAAACCTTTGCCCAAACTCTCACCCGCTAACCCAAACCCTAACATCTAACCCTACCCCTAACCCAACATCTTACCTATAAACCTAACCCTATCCCCTAAGCATAATCCCCTAACCCCAACCTCTTAGCCCTAGCATCCTAACCCATACCCCAACGTCCTAACACTCTAACCCTAACCTCTAACCCCTAACACCCTAACCTTTAAACATATTCCTAACCCCGACCCTGAACTCTAAACCCTATCTGCTAACGCCAACCCTTTTCCTAACCCCCTAACCCAAACCCTACCCCCTTACTCTATTCTTAACCCCAACCATAACCCTGTCACAAAGTGATTTACAGCAAGGGCTCGGTCCAGGGACTCCTGGGACCTTGACATCCCTGTTCATATATGGAGAGATGGAGAGTGACATTAAGGGATTTGTAATGCGAGCATCCCCGGCCAGGGCGTAGTCAACACTCTGGCCGGGAATTCCTCTCCAAGAGGGAGCCCCTGATGTCACAGTCCATATATAAACAGTAACATTAGGGGCTTTAAGATGCCGGAATCCCTAACCAGAGCGTCAGGAAAAGCCCTATCCCTTTACTCTAACCATAGCCCCTAACCCCATAACCCAAACTCTAACATCCCAACCGTAACCATACAAACCTCTAAACCTCTAAACACTAATAACTAACCCTATCCTGTAAAACCCACTAAACCTTACCACTAAACCCAAGCACCCTAACCCCATAATTCTTACCCCAACTCTTACCCTAAATCCTAACCCTGATCTTCTAACCTTAACCACTAACCCTATTCCTACCCCTAATCCCCAACCGTAACTGCTAACCTCTAAACCCTAACCCTTATCCTAACCCCCTAACCCAAACCCCTTTAAAAATGCACCCTAACACTGTAACCCTAACCCCTAACTCCCTAACCATATTCCTAATCCCCAACCCTAGCCCCTAACCTCTAAATCCTAACACCAACCCTATTCCTAACGCTAACAACTAACCTCTAAACCCTATAACACTAGCACCCTAACTCCAACTTCCTAACCCCCACCCCTTAACCCTAACACCCTACCCATTTAATCTTAACCATATTCCTAACCCGCAACCATAGCCCCTAACCTCTAAACCCTATCCCTTAACCCCAAACCTATTCCTAACCCCAACCCACTACCCTCACCCTATTCCTAACCCTTTTTGAACCTTAACCCCTAACCTCTAAACCTTACACCCTCATTCTAACCCTGTTCCTAACTCCCTAACCCCAAAGCCTAACATTGTAATTTCCTAACCCGCTAACCCAAAACCTAACCCCAACCCCTAACCCCAACCCTTGCCCTAACCCTATTTCTAACACTATCCTCTAAACCCTAACACAAACCCTAATCCCCAAAACCTAACCCCTTAAACCTAGCACCCTAACCCCAACCCCTTAACCCTGATTCTAATCCTAACCCCAACCCCTAACACACTAACTTCCTAACCCACTAACTTAAAACCAAAGCCCAACGTAGGCAACACTCTGGCTGTGGATTACGCTCCTAGAGGAAGCCCCTGACGTCCCTGTCCATACATGTACAGTAACATTAGGGGCTTTAAGATGCTGGAATCCCCAACCAGAGCGTCAGCAATGCTCTGGCCGGGGATTTCGCTCCTGGAAAAGCTCTAACCCTAACCCCTAAAACCCTATCCCTAAATGTAGCCCCTAACCAAGAACTTTACAGCAAGTACTCTGGTCGGGGACTCCTGTTTTGAGAAAGACTTTGTCATCCCTGTTGATATATGGAGAATAACGTTAAGGGCTCTGTAATGCGAGAATCCCTTGACAGAGCGACGGCAAAACTCTGGCCGGGGATTCCACTCCTAGAGTGGGCCCCTGAAGTCAATGTCCATAAATGGACAGTGACGGCAGGGGCTATAAGATGCTGGATTCCTCAGCCAGAGCGTCGGAAACACTAAGGCTGGGGATTCTGCTCCTAACCTTAAACCTAGCCCTCTTACCCTAACCTTCTAACTCTAACCCCAACCCTATTCCTGACCCTAACCACTAAACTCTATATCCTAACCCCTAACCCTATCCCCCAATCCTAACCCCTAAACCTAGAACCCAAACCCCTTAACCCTAGCACCTAACCCTATTCCTAACCCTAACACCCTAACCTTAACCCTATTCCTAACCCTAACACCCTAACCTTAACCTTATTCCTAACCCCAACCCTAACTCACACCCCCTCACCCTAACCCCAACTCTAACCCTCTATCCCCTAATCGAGAGCTTTACAGCAAGCACTCTGGCGGTGGACTTCTGGCTTGAGAAAGAACTTGACGTCAGTATTCATATATGGAGAGTGGCGTCAAGGGCTTTGTAATGCGAGAATCCAAGGCAATGCTCTGGCCGGGGATTCCGCTCTTGAATAAGCCCTATCCCCTAAATCCCAACCCCCTAACCCTAATGCCTAACCCCCTAACCAAGCGCTTTGCAGCAAATGGTCAGGTCGAGGACTCCTCTCTTGAGAAAGACCTTGATGTCACCTTTCATATATATGGAGAGTGACGGTAAGTGCCTTGTAATGCAAGCCCCTGACGTCACTGTCCATATATAAACAGTGATGTTGGGGACTTTAAGATGCCGGAAATGCTCTGGCTGGGGATTCCGCTTCTGGAAAAGCTGTAACCCTAAACCTAACCCTAACCCCCTAACCTCTACCCTCTAAACCCCGAAATCTCTAACGCCCTAAACTCTTACCCTCTAACACCCTAACTCCAACCCTAACCCTCTAACCTCCTAACCCTCTTACTCCCTAACCTTAATCCCAACTCCCTAACCCTCTAATCCTAACCAAGTTCTTTACAGAAAACGCTCTCGCTTAATATATCCACCTCGGCTTCAGAGGATTAGCAGGCCTGTGTCTGCTGTCATGCAGTGATGACATGATGACTACCTACACTTGATTGCTATAGCCAGCCACTGGCCTCAGCATTGACGCAGCGGTCACATGCGTGAAGCTGAAATTTTAGCACTGCAGGACAGCTAAAATGAGTGGCGAGACCACCGGAGAGGCAGGGATATACCAGGTGAATAATGTTTCCTCATGTGTAATGTGTGTATATATGTATATTTGTGTGTATAGTGTGAATATATATGTAAATGTATCTGTGTAATGTGCATGTGTGTATAATGTGGATATATGTTTGTGTGTAGAGTGTAATGTGGATATATGTGTTAGTATAGTGTGGATATATGTATGTGTTTAACTTGGATATATGTAAATGTGTGTGTGTGTAGGTGTGTGTGTAGGTGTGTGTGTGTGTGTAGGTGTGTGTGTAGGTGTGTGTGTAGGTGTGTGTGTGTAGGTGTGTGTGTGTAGGTGTGTGTGTGTAGGTGTGTGTGTGTAGGTGTGTGTGTGTAGGTGTGTGTGTGTAGGTGTGTAGGTGTGTGTAGGTGTGTGTGTGTAGGTGTGTGTAGGTGTGTGTAGGTGTGTGTAGGTGTGTGTAGGTGTGTGTGGGTGTGTGTGTGTGTGTGTGTGTGTGTGTGTGTGTGTGTGTGTGTGTGTGTGTGTGTGTGTGTGTGTGTGTAGGTGTATGTGTAGGGGTTTGTAGGGGTGTGCGTGCGTGTGCGCGCGTTCGTGTGGGTGTGATTGTAATCTTTAAAGACTAATGCTGACCCTTCAGATTTGTATTTTTTATAAATCCTCTTATTTTGTCATTTATTGTTTTTTTAACATTAGAAGCAAGCTTTTTCTAGTTTCATTTTAGGGTTTTTTAATACTGGTTACTTATAGGATTATATTTTACAGTATAATTACTTAAAGTTTATGTAAAGCATTCCCATGTAGTGTCTGTGTATTTATTTGACAATAGTCGCTCCCAGTCTGTTTACTGTTGTGCAGCCCTCAACCGCGAGAAATTGGCATTTTTAAAATACAGTGTTTTACCCTCCCAGCCTGTTTGCTTTTAAGGTCCTATTCACGTGGAGTTTTTTGCAGGCAAAAAATTCTGCCTGGAAAAAAAAGCTCCGCCTTTTTTTAAATCGTTTTTACCACGTGCGTTTTTTGACACGGTTTTTGATGCGTTTTCCTACGTGGTTCTTTATGCGTATTTTAAAGCGTTATTTTTATCTCCTTCAACAGGCAAAGGAAAAAAAAAGGGAAAGCATTTTTTGCCTAAAACCGCGTCAAAACCGGTCGCGGCCGTTCACAGCATTTTTCCGTCTCTCATTGATTTCAATGGGGGTTTTTGAGGCGGAAAACGAATCTAGAAAGGTCATATCACATACGTACTGGAACCATTATACCCGAATGTTTACTTCTTCTTTAGTAGCGTACAACTCAAGTGCCAACTTCCATTACATGATAGTGTCTCAACAGGACTCCTTCTACAGTACAATAGATCTGGGGGTTGGCAAGTGAATACTTTTTCTTTACGTTCAACTTAACAACAATACCAATGCTGATGATGATAATATCCCTGCCTCTTTTCTATAGTAGTCGCAGTACGTTTTAATATATCATTGATAAATGAATAATGAATTGAGTATTTCTCTAGCTGTGACTATCTCATGACTATCACAACATATGGAGCATCCTGCGCACTGACAATTACTAAGCCTCTCCATATTTCTCAGCATTTTCTGGAGCCACCACTACTGCTCCTTTACCCTAGGATCATATAGTCAGAAGTAACATATAAGTTCTCTCCTCACTGTTCAGTCGTCATGGGTTTTCTGCTAGGATGGACACACCAATATTTACAATGTGTCTCTTCTTCTAGATGTTTGTAGGAATCTTCTTGTAGCCAGGATCTGCTTCTCTATGCTGGTTGGTGTCTTCTAGATGTTGAAGGTGGTCTTCTTCTAAGTATATGCAGGAATCTTCTAGCTGCTAACTGAGGTCTAGGTGTTGGTCAGTACTCCTTAAAATCTCAAAGAATGGGATAAAGATCTCCTGAAAAGAAAACAAGAAAAATATTTCGGCAGCAAGTCCCGGACCGAACACACTGCTGGGAGCCAAAATAAGTGTCAGACAATATTAGCACCATACAATACAATACTGCTGTAGTACAGCGCCCTAATAATACAGTGCACTTAACACTAAATGAAATTTACTACATATTTCAAGGCATTTTCCAGGAACATTTAAATGGGTTTATATGGCCACAAAACATTAAAAAAATAAAACCTTTACAATATACTGATGTTCTCCTTTCCAGGCTGTATCACGTGCTTGTATTGTCAGGTCAGTTTGATTGCGGTTGTATCTGATCCCATCAGAGGAGAGCAGGAAAAACCTTCCCAAATCTCTCCCATATGGAAAAGTTTTCCCTTCATTCCACTAATGGGAACAGTGGCGCAGCTATAGGGGTCGCAGCGGTCGCAATTGCGACCGGGCCCAGAAGCCAGGGGGGCCCGCAGCCCCCCGCACCACATCAATGAAAAGTTACTATAGTAACTGGGGCCTATGTAATAAACGACACGGGCCCCTGTTACTATAGTAACTGACCGTACTTACCTCCTTCTTCCTGGAGCGCATCAGAGGTTCTGACGTCAGAGCGCTGTGCGCAGCTCATAACGTCACGATGCTATGCGCCGCACACAGCATCCCAGCACTTCACGGAGTGAGGACCTGCGGCTGAAGAGGAGGTAAGTTCAATTTTAGTGTATTGGTGATGGGTTGGGGTCAGACACCCGGGACCCCCGCCAGTAGCTGTTGTGAAGGGGTTGCAGCCGCTCATACGAGTGCTGCTTCCCCTTCATTTCGGTCACTTTCTCACACTGAATCTCCAACACGGACGTGTCAGCGGTTCACAGTGTGAGCAAGTGAGGGAAATGAAGGGGAAGCAGCACTCGTACGAGCGGCTGCAACCCCTTCAAAACAGCTAATTGGCGGGGGTCCAGGGTGTCTGACCCCAACCCATCAGCTATTGATGGCCTATACTGATGTTTAGGGGCTGGACAGCCTTTAAAGCCTAACTACGGCTTATATACAGGCAGGGGCGTAGCTAAAAGCTCATGGGCCCGGGTGCAAGAATTCTGCTTGGGCCCCCCTACCACTCCCCAACACCACCATCATCATCAGACCCCTGCGCGCGCCTATGCCCAGACGCCTTGCCCAACAGCCCCCATAGTATAATGCCACCACACAGTATAATGCTCCCATAGCTGCCCCCACACAGTATAATGCCCCATAACGTATAATGCCCCCCCATAACAGCCCCATACCGTTTAATGCTCCCCATATCAGCCCCCCATACAGTATAATTCCCCCATATCAGCCCCCATGCAGTATAATGCGCACCCCCGCAATATCAGCCCCCATACAGTATAATGCCCCCATATGTGCATAATATAAAAATAGCATAATTACTTACCTATCCCCGTTCCCAAATCCCACTCCTCCGGTGTGTGCTATGAGTGACTAAGTGCAGGCAGGCGCGATGATGTTGCTCCATCACTCCTGCCTGCGTCGAGCCGCTTAGGGCACAGTGAATGCTGGATCAAGGAGACGTCAGCTCCTTGCTCCAGGATTGAATGGAACCGGGACCTCGGTGAGTGACTCGCGACCCCCTGGAGATCTTCATACGAACCCCCAGGTGTACGCGACCCACAGTGTAGGGATGTCATGATACCAAAATTTGGACTTCGATACCGATACTTCGTTTACTTTGCCAACAGTAATAAAAAAAAAAAAAAAGTTATTTCGTTTCCTAATGTGAGGCGCGTGGTGTGATGATGAATTTTGAATGTGACTCACATTAATAGTAATTAACCCCATCATGTTTCTCAGTCATAATGGGTTAATATGTAAGGTACATGATGCGTTTAATTACTATTAATGTGAGGCACATGGAGGTTAAATTCATCATCGCACCTTGTGCCTCACAATTAGGCCCCATGCACACGACCGTAAATCTCCGTTTTTGCGGACCGCAATTGCGGTCCGCAAAAATGGACCCATTCACTTTCATTGAGCGCGGACACATTTCCGTAGCGCTACGGATGGGTGTCCGTGCCGTAAAAATGTTCCGAAAATTATGGAACATGTCCGTTCTTTTCCATTTTGCGGGCCGTGCTCCCATACTTTGTATGAGAGCACGGCCCGAAAATACGGGTGGCAGTCTGCGGCCGTCCGTGCCCGCAATCGCGGGCCATGATTGCAGACACGGTGGTGTGAATGGGGCCTAAGCGATAGAAAGCAGTTTTTTTTATTTTTTTACAGCGTACACATCATAAATGATGCAAAACAACTCTTGAGCAGGTTATTACAGCCGCGCCAATACCGATTATGTGTATATTTTATGTATTGAGACTTATTTTAATGTTTATTGTAAAAAAGGTGTATGTGTATTTTTTTTAATTTAACATTACTTTGTTTTTACTTTATTTTTAAACTTTAATGTACTGGCATATATCTATATGCCAGTACATTAGCCTGTGTACTGATAGTACACAGGCAGTTGTTAGGACATACCTCCATATGCAAAAACAACAGGAAATATGGTAGGACAGTCCTGGGGTCCTTCAATGGACCCTGGGCTGTCTGCCCATATATGGTATGTCCCTTAATCGCGTCACAGGAATTCCCTGTGACACAATCCATGGGCATCCCCCTTCTCATTTTCCACTGAATGCTGCAGTCCGCTGTGATCGCAGCATTCACGGGAATAGCGGCGGAGATAAGAGGTTTCTCTGATCTCCTCCGTTATAGAGCGGGGCTGCGGCTGTGTAATACAGCCATTGCCCCGCTCCTGACAGTAAGTGCGCGCGGTCAGCATGAGGTGATGCGCCCGGCGCTGCACTAATGAGTGGCGGTTCAGGCACTGAAGACGGAACATGGGGATGTTTTGTAGCGCGCCCGCCATGTTCTGTCTTCAGTGCCGCAGATAATTAGTGCAGCGCAGGCCGCATCGCATCATCCTGACGGCACGCACATGTCAGGACTGAGGAGCGGGGCAGTGACTGTATTACACATATATATCACAGCCGCAGCCCCGCTCTCATAGTCATGTCTTACTATACTGTATTGTGTTGTATTGTGCAGTTTGCGGTGGAGAAAGGAGGGGGGGCTGTGATTTAACGCCCCCCCCTCTCCACCGCAAACAGCACAATACAACACAATACATTGCATCTCAATACATTACAATACATTACATTACAACACATTACATTACAGTCTGCAGCTTACCTAGAGTCCTCCGCACCAACTCTTCCACTGCTCTGTCTGGAAGACGTGTCACGTGACAACACGGTCACATGGTACACTAAGTGTATGATGCTGACATATGATGCTGACAAACACTTCTATTCACAATGCCCAGCTAATAAAACAAGTAAACACGCCCAGATGTTACAAACACAATACACGCCCAGTTGGAAATAAGAGAAAACACGCCCAGTTGTCCATTAGAAAGGCTCATTTGCATAAATATAAAATTGCTCATAACTTGTCCAAAAATGATCGTATTTAAAAAAACAAAACGCTACTGTTATCTACATTGCAGCGCCAATCACATGCAATAGGAGATAGGGATTTCATAATCTGGTGACAGAGCCTCTTTAATGGCGGCGCAGGGTACCAGGGTAACAATGGAGATTAGTGTTAACCTCTTCATGTCTAACATTAAGTACCCCCCATTAGTAATGGGCGTTGTGAATCAGCCTGCGACAATTACTAGGGCGGTAGTTATAAAGTTTAAACAAATACAAAGACATAGATAAAATATTTTATTGAAATAAAAATTCCACACAACCCTCGTTATCCATTTTATTGAGAATAAAAAAAAACGCAGTTATCGAATCCGAAGTAGTCCAACAACCGAACTTGTAAAAAAACAAAACACACAAAAATAATTAGTATCACGTCAAAAAGCAAAACAATTATTATTCTTACCTTTCCTGGGTCCAGCGCTGGAGCTGCAATGTCAGCAAGCTGAGCCCTATATCTAATCCAATCATGTGTAATACTGTCTGCTGAGCCACTGTATCTAATTCTATCATGTGTGATACTGTCTGTTGGGCCCTATATCTAATCCAATAATGTGTGATACCGTCTGCTGAGCCACTGTATCTAATCCTATCATGTGTGATACTGTCTGTTGAGTCAATGTATCTAATCCTATCATATGTGATACTTTCTGCTGGGCCCTATATCTAATCCTATCATGTGTGATACTGTTTGTTGAGCCACTGTATCTAATCCTATAATGTGTGCTACTGTCTGCTAAGCCAATGTATCTAATCTTATCCATAGCTTTGGGGTCGTAGTGCTATAGATATGCTGTCTTTATATATATATATATATATATATATATATATATATATATATATATGCACATATTCATACACACACATTTTTTTTGGGGGGTGGGCACATATGTATTGGGGCTATTCCCCCTGATGTTATAAGTCCTTAGTGATGCCCCGGCTGCTAGTGCTGCATTGTTGGATCACTTAGGAGACCCAGCGATGCAGCCATGAGAAGTTTGGGGGAGGCCCAAGTGGAACCTTTGCATCGGGGCCCATGAGCCTTTAGCTACGCCCCTGAATGGGAACCATATAAAAAAATACACAATGCTCACATTGTCTAATACGACAGAATACATACAGGAGAAAATAAGAAAACAGCGTCTAAGCTTTACAATATAGTACTGCGGGGGATTGTGTACAAAAAGGAAAATTACGTTGTACGGCCACCAAGACGAGCTGGAGATCCTTCAGCTTCAATTAGAGTATGTTCACATGTGGATTTTCACCACATTTTATTAAATTGCCATTAGAATTTTAGTGATCTGAATAGTAATCTGAAAATTGCCTGACATTTTTTTTTTCATTTTTCAAAGGTTTAAATGTATAATTATATTATTAGTAGAAGCGATTGTCCTGTAATGGTTTTGGGGGATATGAATTGTGTTATGGACGAGGTAATGGATAGGGTTAGCTCTAAGGGAGGAAATAAGAGCCCAATTAAAACATCATTGGCGAGGATAAGTGAAGAAATGGGTCTAGTAGATATATGGAGACTGAAAAACCCTAAAAAGAAAATGTACTCTTGTTATAGTGGTTCACACCATACCATGTCACGTATTGACTTGGTATTGTGTAGTGAATCACTTGTTACAACTATTGGGAAAATAAAATATGACAACAAAAGCATTTCGGATCATACGCCACTTATTGTGGACATAAAAAGAAATGAAAAAAAGGAATTTATTAAGCCTATAAAAATAAATCCACATTGGTTCTCATTATTACAAGACCCTGAAAATATCAAAGTTGAAATTCATTATATTTTGTCACTAAATTGGGAGACTGCCCCAGACTTAATTGTTTGGGAAACATTAAAAGCCTGTATAAGGGGTATCCTTTTTGAAAGAATAACAAGATTAAAAAGAGAATATAATAAGATTGAGCAAGAAAAAGAACGAAGTGTAAATTTGTTGGAGGCAAATTACTTTGAAACCCCTACGGAAGATAGTTTAAAGTTGTGGCTTCAGGCCCAAGAGGAATATAAGGCCTGGTTAATCGAGAAAGCACAAAATAAATTATTTTTTCTGGGGCAGAAAAATTTCTGTGAATCAGGAACACCAAATAAACTGTTAATGAGTATTATTAAAAATCAAAGTCAGAAGAATAATATTTTGGCAATTCTTGATAAAAGAGGGAATATGATTAAGCAAGATTATGAAATTAGATCAGAATTCTTGAATTATTATTCAGAATTGTATGGCTCCGGAAAAAAGTATAATGAAGAACAATTGGCGCTCTTTCTAGATTCAATGTCTTTCTCCCCCTTGTCTGATATTCAGAAAGATGAGTTGGATCGACCAATCTCCCTGGAAGAATTAAGAAATGCATTGACTAGTGTTAAAGGAAATACAGCTCCAGGTTTGGATGGTTTCCCATTTGAACTGTATAGAACATTTGGGGAAGAACTATTACCAGCCCTGTTAAAAACATTGAGTTCGGCAGTGGTAGAGGGCAAATTGCCAAGCTCAATGGTAGAAGCTAATATAGCTTTGATATTGAAACCAGGTAAATGCCCGGAAAGGATGGAATCTTACAGACCTATTTCCCTGTTGAACACGGATGCTAAACTTTTCGCCAAAGTGTTGGCGGGAAGGTTGGCTAAAGTAATCTCTACTGTAGTACATAGTGATCAGCAGGGATTTATTTCTGGTAGAACGGTCAACCAGTGTGTTCGTCGGGTATTTGGGAACATTCAAGTTACGCCAGGTGAGGCCCCCCGCTCCATTCTGTCTCTTGATGCAGTTAAAGCATTTGACAGAGTGGAGTGGGGCTATTTATGGGCAGTCATGAGAAAGCAAGGTTTTGGAGAATTTTTTATAGGAATGGTTAAATTATTATATAATGGTCCTAGAGCAAACATTAACATAAATTGGGAGAACTCAGAATTTTTCAATTTAAGTAGGGGTACAAGACAGGGTTGTCCTCTTTCTCCCCTACTCTTTGCATTGGCAATGGAACCTCTCGCCTGTTTGATCAGAGAGGATGGAAATATTGTGGGTTTTGGAGTTAGGGGGGGAAGAGGATAAAATTATCTTATATGCTGACGACCTTTTATTTTTTTTGACGAACCCGGAAGAAAAATTGGATTATGTTATATCTATTATTCAAAGATTTGGATTCTATTCTGGTCTAAAGATCAATTGGGAAAAATCCATATTAATGCCACTAGATAAAAGCGATTTAGTACTACAAACAAAAATTCGAATCATATATCCAGAAGAAAGCTTTAGATATTTGGGTATAGAAATTTCAGATAATATAAAAGAATTTTTGGATTATAATTTGCTCCCCCTTATAAACGAAATGGAAAAAAAAATAAGAATATGGAACGAATTGCCAATATCAAAAGCCGATAAAATTGTCTTGATTAAAACAGTTCTAATCCCCAAACTTTTATGTGTTTTTGGGGTTACCCCGGTGTGGATACAAGATAAATATTTTAAGAAAATCATAACTATCTTTAATAACCTGATTTGGGGAAGGAAGAGAGTTCGGATTAAGCTAGACTACTTATGTCCTTCAAGAGAACAAGGAGGACTAGCATTTCCAGATATTAGAGTATATTACTTAGCAGCACAATTACAATACATACAAGAATGGGATAAGGCAATGGGAGTTCTTACAATGGTTGATCACTAACATTAAAGGCCGCTTTTCAGATATTTATGAGGTGTTAGAATCTGGTCAATTAAAATCTGGAGTTATGGAAAACGTGTTGACCGCACAACTCCTGCATGAATGCTGGAATAGTTTAAGAAATATGACTGGTCGAAATGGTTTTTTATCCTTTTCCCCGTTATGGCACAATCTTAATATAGAAGAATGTAAGGCTATCCCAGAGTTACCATTGTTAAAGCTTAGAGGGATTAGATATGTATTAGATATAATGGAAGAAGGAAAAATCAAAACATGGGAAAAATTATCAGTTGATTTTGACTTGACGGAGAAGGAAAGATTCTCCTATATCCAATTAAAGCACGCATTTGATAAATTTAAAGATGGCAATCCTCTCAATAAAGACCATATGGATGACTTTTACAAAAAACTGAGAAAATACAAATGTGAAAAAAAACCTCTCTCCAGGTTGTATAAATCCGTGATGGAAATAAAGTCAAGGAAAATAAAATTTAATTGTGTTATTAAATGGGAGAAGGAATTGAATAACGATTGTGTTCTTGATTGGAACATAATATTTCAAAATATTTCTAAAGTATCGATAAGCATGAACCATCAGCTTATGCAGTTCAATTTGATACATAGGCTTTAGGCCTCATTTACACGAGCGTGTGCGTTTTGCGCGCGCAAAAAACGCTGCGTTTTGCGCGCGCAAAAGGCACTTGGCAGCTCCGTGTGTCATCCGTGTATGATGCGCGGCTGCGTGATTTTCGCGCAGCCGCCATCATAGAGATGAGGCTAGTCGACGCCCGTCACTGTCCAAGGTGCTGAAAGAGCTAACTGATCGGCAGTAACTCTTTCAGCACCCTCGACAGTGAATGCCGAACACAATATACACCAACCTGTGAATAAAAAAAGACTTTCATACTTACCAAGAACTTCCTGCTTCCCCCAGTCCGGGCTCCCGGCCGTTGCCTTGGTGACGCGTCCCTCTCTTGTCATCCGGCCCCACCTCCCAGGATGACGCCGCAGTCCATGAGACCGCTGCAGCCTGTGATTGGCTGCAGCCTGTGCTTGGCCTGTGATTGGCTGCAGCTGTCACTTTGACTGAACTGTCATCCCGGGAGGTCGGACCGGAGTTATCGGTAAGTCAGAACGTCTTTTTTTTTTTACAGGTTCATGGATTTTCGGAGCGGAAGTCACTGTCCATGGTGCTGAAACAGTTTAAGTCTTTGAGCACCGTGGGCAGTGACTGTCTCCTGACGTCGCGTACCCGAACATTTTTTGCCGGGTTCGGTTAAAACGAGTTCGGCCGAACCCGGTGAAGTTCGGTGCGCTCATCTCTAATTTGACACTCCGTTTGGATGTTTGTAACCAGAAAAGCACGTGGTGCTTTTCTGTTTACATTCATCCTTTTGACAGCTCTTGCGTGATTTTCGCGCATGCAACGCAGGACCGTCAGTGTGGCATGCGTTGTTTTCACGCACCCATTGAAGTCAATGGGTGCGTGTTGCGTGAAAAACGCAAGAATATAGAACATGTCGTGAGTTTTACGCAACGCACTCACGCAGCGCAAAATTCACGCATCGTCTAAACAGCCCCATAGACTATTATAGGTGCGTACGACACGCGTGAAAAGCACGCGCGTCGCACGCGCGTATAATACGCTCGTGTAAATGAGGCCTTACTATACGCCAGTCCTTTTGAGTAAGTTTTCGATTAATAAAGCTTCTAACTGCCCCAGATGTGGTGCAGCGGAAGCAAACTACTTGCACATGTTATGGAATTGTATTAAGATTGCTGATTACTGAGATAGAATTCTTAAAAACATTTTGGAAAAAATAGATCCAGATATAGTGTTTCAACCTCAACTGGTGTTGCTGGGTAATGATTCCAAATTAAAAATTTCTAAGGAAAAAAAAAGTGGATTAATAAAACTATTATTTATTGCAAAATTACTAATAGTTAGAAAGTGGATATCTAGCTCCCCACCGGAGTTTAATGCTTGGGTAAATAATGTAAAAATTATAATGAAATATGAGAAAATCTATAATCAAGGCAAATACTGCAAAACCTATTGGGGGGAGTGGTAAGAATTTTTGTTCTTTTTGTTTTACCAAGATCGGTCTTGAGAGGGTGGGGGGTGGGAGTAGGAGGAAAATGTAAAAATGTGCATAATTGTATTTTCTTTATTCCTTACTTGTATGGAATTTTATATTGTATTGAATAAAAAAATAAAAAATAAAAAAAAGGTTTAAATGTATCATTTTGCAAAAAAAAAACGGACAAAAAAAAATACAAAGCATGAAAAGCAAATAATAACACATTCAATTCTATTGAACCAACAAACCCAACCAATCACACAGAGGCATCCATTTCCTCATCTAAGGCTTCATTCACATCTGCGTCAGGACTCCGTTCATGGGTTCTGTCGAACCTTTCCGTCAGGGGAACCCATAAATGGAATTCAAACTGAAACAAATGGAAACCGTAGATTTCCGTTTGCATCACCATGGATTTCAATGGTGACGGTTCCGGTGCAAATGGTTTCCGTTTATCACCGTTGTGTGACGGTTCTATAGTTTTGACGGAATGAATAGCGCAGTTGACTACGGTATTTATTCCGTCAAAATAACGGAACCCTTAAACAACGGTGACAAACGGAAACCATTTTTACCGAATCCGTCACCATTAAAATCAATGGTGATGCAAACGGAAACCTATGGTTTCAGTTTGGAGTCCGTTCATGGGTTCCCCTGGCGGAAAGGTCAGACGGAACCCATGAAAGGAGTCCCAACCCCGATGTGAACGAAGCCTTAGTTGTAAGGATAGATAATGATTTCCTTCACATTTGAGCTACAAGTTACGTAGCCGTTTCTTTCAGCTTAACCCATCGGGACCAAATCTTTTCTAATTTGTAAGGACATTTCCTACTCATATATAAAATGTTATACAGGAGGACATATTTATTGACAAGTTGTAACTAATGAGAAAGGGCAGGGAGGAAGGGTCTGTGGATTTCCAGGTCATATTTCCCTGTGTTTTTTAAATGTTGTAAGAATCCTCGAAGGAAACGCCACATTGGTACATATCGTATAATCTGTCCCTGAAAAATCTGAGAAAAGTTCAAAATATGCATGAAAATATTTAGGCCTCGGTCACACAGTGCAGAACATGCACTTCTATTAAATACAGAATTGCTGACATGTCGCCAACTGGAGTTTCGCCATAGCAGTTTCTTCTGGGGCCAGTGTGAGGAATGGGGGGAACCACTTTGTCCATTTTGCTGCAGGTGGAGAAAGACTTTTTCTGTTATTTGCCCCTTGTCCTGAGCTCAGGAGGTTTTTAATTCAAATGAGACAAGCAGCCGATCAAACTGGGAAACCAGTGAACTAGTCCAAACCAGTGCAGAAGTGTCTGAAAATAATCCTCTCCACTGTCACCTTCAGACGGTCCGACCATAAGGCCGGATTTACACGAGCGTGTGCGTTTTGCGCGCGCAAAAAACGCTGCGTTTTGCGCGCGCAAAAGGCATTTGACAGCTCCGTGTGTCATCCGTGTATGATGCGCGGCTGCGTGATTTTCGCGCAGCCGCCATCATAGAGATGAGGCTAGTCGACGCCCGTCACTGTCCAAGGTGCTGAAAGAGCTAACTGATCGGCAGTAACTCTTTCAGCACCCTCGACAGTGAGTTCCGATCACAATATACACCAACCTGTGAATAAAAAAAGACGTTCAAACTTACCATGAACTGCCTGCTTCCTCCAGTCCGGTCTCCCGGCCGTTGCCTTGGTGACGCGTCGCTCTCTTGTCATCCGGCCCCACCTCCCAGGATGACACGGCAGTCCATGAGACCGCTGCAGCCTGTGATTGGCTGCAGGCTGTGCTTGGCCTGTGATTGGCTGCAGCTGTCACTTGGCCTGAATTGTCATCCCGGGAGGTCAGACTGGAGGAAGGAGCCGGGACTTATCGGTAAGTCCGAACTTCTGTTTTTTTTTTACACGTATATGTATATTGTGATCGAAAGTCACTGTCCATGGTGCTGAAACAGTTTAAGTCTTTCAGCACCGTGGGCAGTGACTGTCTCCTGACGTCGCGTACCCGAACATTTTTTGCCGGGTTCGGTCAAAACGAGTTCGGCCGAACCCGGTTAAGTTCGGTGCGCTCATCTCTAATTTGACACTCCGTTTGGATGTTTGTAAACAGAAAAGCACGTGGTGCTTTTCTGTTTACATTCATCCTTTTGACAGCTCTTGCGTGATTTTCGCGCATGCAACGCAGTAGCGTCCGTGTGCCATGCGTTGCTTTCACGCACCCATTGACTTCAATGGGTGCGTGTTGCGTGAAAAACGCACGATTATAGAACATGTCGTGAGTTTTACGCAACGCACTCACGCTGCGCAAAATTCACGCATCGTCTAAACTGCCCCATAGAGTAATATAGGTGCGTACGACACGCGCGTCGCACGCGCGTATATTACGCTCGTGTAAATGAGGCCTAATGGTGAGGCTATGCGTAGCAGCAGCCGCAGGTGGGCATGGATTATAAATTTATAGTTGATGTGTTGATGTTTCTTTTGATTGTTGTGTTCTTATTTACAAGTTTAGAACCAAGCGCACCGCCTATGTAAACATGTATGCCGCCTATGTAAACATGTATGTGTATATAATTTCAGTTCTTTGCTGCCATCTAGAGATTAAACTGCATAAAAAGTTTGTGTAGTGCTGTTGTGTTATGTGTGCAGGACCTGTGATCACATGACCAGAGAGGCAAATTCTCAAGTTTGCGCAGGTGCTGCACAGCTACTCAAGTAGCGGAGAAGCTGAATCTTTATTTAACAGGAGTTTAGCAACATATTTAAATATGCAATATTTAAAAAACAAATCACCATCTTAAAGTTGTCAAACTGCGTTTTATCAGAGAAAAATGACTGTTATGCTATGTCGTTGATATATACATTGTGTATTAAGTGTTATTCCACTTAAGTAAACATATAACAGATCATTCCTCCAATTAAGACCCTTCGGGAATCTTGTATGAAGCTGCAGTTCGCAGAACGCCTCCCTATTCAGGAAGTGTCTTCTCCAATATCTACCCGTCTTTGGTTTCTTCACTTGTTCAAGGCCATAAAAACATTGTGGGGAATTTATTAAGATGGCATTTCATATACCAGACTTAATATAAAAAAAAGTTGGAGTTAGATGCAACACATTTATTAAATGTGTCACATCTTCCGGCCGTTCGTGCGCCACAATCGTTATGTAGCGACAGCGGCCATGCTCCATCCATTCCCCCTACCCATCGGACATAATGTAAAATAAAAAATAAGTATAATCTTTTCTCCACTTCTCTTCTTCCCCCTTGATCCCCTAGGGCTCCCTGCTGCCCATACAATGCACTGACACCGAGCAGCGTCAGGTTCTTTATATGCGACACAGCACTCAACGTCATCACTGCATTGTATGAGCCGCAGCATGCGGAGAGAACCTGAGGGGACCAGAAGGGGAGTGGTGAGGTGAGCATTCATTTTTTATTTAATTGCCCGATAGAGGGGACGGAGAGGAGCCTGGCATGGGCCTCTACCTTGCTACGCTCCACATAGTGACATTTTTGCCAATTATTAGCAGGTGTAGATTTCCACTGTAGTTTACACCAGGTGTAAATTATTATAAATTTGTTGAGCTGCTGTCACCCAGCCCTCGTTTGGGAAGCCCCCTTTTAGAAAACTGGTGTAGAAAGGTTAATACATTTACCCTATAAGCTTTAAAAATTACCATTATGTGTTTCTAAGAAGTGTTTTTCTGCACCAGAGAGGCATTAGTTTTTTTTTTTATTTTGTATCTGAAATGTGTTCTACATTGCGCGTTTTGAACGTTCTAATCATGCCCTCTACAGATGTAGCCAGCTTTATCTTGACTTTCAACGCATTAAATACACAGTGTCAGTGTTTTTTCAATGACTTTTTAATGACTTTTGTTGTGTGATATGACGCTGAAGCAAGTTATCCGAGTCAAGATAAAGATGCTACCCATCCATACATACACGCGATCACATTGTTTGCATTTAATGGCATAAATTACATGATGCTTAGTACAATTTTTATAAACGCATCAATATCGTAAGTACTTTTGAAAAAATAAAAAACTTTTTGGGAAAATCAATGTAATGACGGGGGGTAGGGAAACTGACAAGTGAGCACTAGTCTACCCGCCACTCTGTCCCTGCCTACTTGCAACGACCCGCCCTAGGCGACGGGGTACAACTGGGCGGCGGTCCCTGCGCTCAGTAAGTGCACGACAAACAAGACAAACATACAAGGGAATACAAGCAAGGGAAAGGGGCAGTTGCCCACGGCAACACCGTGAGCAACCAGAGTGGTGAACGAGCCGAGTCAAGCCAGGAGTGTGCGAGGTACCAAACGAAGAGCAGAAGAGTAGTCAGTAAGCCAGGGTCTGTATGGAGCAGGATCGAAATAGAAGGAGCTGTAGCTGGGCCAGGAAACCACACGAAAAGAATCACAGCACCGAGGGACAGGAAGGGCAGGCTTAAATAGACCGAGGGCGGGAGCTAGCTGAGTCTGGCCAGGTTGCGATAGGCTCTCCCACTCCTAAGCCTGTCAGCCTGAGTGGTGGAAGCTGGAGTCAGTCTCAGGGATGTAGATTCAGGTGCTGACTGATTAATTATGAGAGTTAACCCCGAAGCTGTGCCTGGCAGATCCTTTACAGTCAAGTTTTGTTGTTACTGACACTGTAGAAAAGACTTGGTGACAACATGTAACTAAGAGATCTCATCCTCTAGGTGACCCAATGGCAGCCTTAACCCACAATTTGTGTCAGGACTGGATCCGGATTTAACATGGGTTCGTTTTTCTGAATGATTTTTTGATATTTCTCCAAACTTTTGGCTCTATGCCGTTGAAAAAACTGGTAATTGATCTCTCGTGCTTCAGTATTTATTATTAAACAAGATGGTTTCTTGTGTCCTTTCTTTTGATGCCCTTCCATTGATAATATCCTGTAAAATGTAATCCAGAGTCAATATTTATACATTGGTTTTGAAATGTCTTGTCATTTGAGCAGGCTATCCTAGTTCTTATAAATTCCCCTGTAGGTATTGCCTAGATGATGTGAGCTGGGTGACAGCTCCGAGCATTAAGGATGGTAGTACCCGAAGAGGGTTCACAAAATGTTTCCTTTTCTGTATTACAATTCCCCTGTAACATAATCTCGAAGAAGGTAACAGAATCCATGGATGCTGAGCCTGTAACATTGTAAATTAAATGTATTGGTATTATTGTATTCCATAAATGGTGGTACAGACGCCACATCACGACCCCTAAACAAAATAAAATCGTCGATGTAGCGTTCATCCCACACAATCCACTCGTAAAAGGGATTATTGGCTGAAAATTTTTTGTTCTCCCACCATGTCATAAACAAATTGTCCATGGAGAGGGAGAATTTTGACCCCATCAGAATAAAATAAAACTATCAAGGCAGAAGAAATTATGTGAGCGCAGATACTCCACTGACATTAAAATAAATTCTTGTAGACATTTGGAATACCTGGTGTATTTCGTCAAATGGAATTCCACTGCCTTGATTGCCGGAATATGTGTTATGCAGGCAGGCCCGCCATCAGAAATTTCTGGGTCTCATACAGTCAGTGGAATTCCATTTGAGGAAATACATCTGGTTCCTCCATTATTAGGGAATTTGGAAAGTCATGGGAGGGGAGCAGGACGCAGAGTGCCAGGGACTGTGTGAGCGGGCGGAGGAGTAGGCTAAGAGAATGGGAGGTGGCCGAGGCGGGAGTTGGGCCAGAGTGGATATGACGCTTGACCGGTGTCTGGGGAGGGGAAGGGAAAGGAGACTGGTGGGAAGGTGGGGGCAACATAAAAAAAATAATTAAACTGAATCTACTGCTTTAAAACAGAGTCACTCACCAAGTTAGAGCAGGCCGCTGCTTCTGGCCCCTGCATGGGTCCCATTCCTTTCTACAAACCAATTACCACTGATCATAACCTTGATGAGTGGCGGCTGTCCAGTTTATTTTACTTTTGTGGCCATGCCCCTGACAGTAGTACCAGCAGGCCGGTTTGCAGGGGTACTAGCCAACTATGTCACAGATAACCCAAGACCATGCAAAGTTATTGATTTTTGGCATCCCATGAAATATGGGAACAATAGGGAATTCTATAAGTAAGCATTCTGCCTATTTCTTGACTAATACTCCTAATCCAATTCCTTCTTCTAGCAGATTTTTTAAAGATACTTTAAATGCGGTGCTTGGTTTCACCACAAGTTTGCGATATGTAGATTCATTGTCTAAAATGGTATGAACGTATCTGGAATATAAACAGGAATCTAGAACAACTCCTGCTCCGTGCACTCCTGAGATTTGGAGGACACAGTTATACGCTGGATATATGGTGAACGCCTCTGTGTTTTCACCTTTAGCCCTTATGTGTATATATGAACCTTTTAGATGGTTAATCTTTACCTGCTAAGGTGGGAGGGTTGGTTCCAATGCCTAGTTATGGTGGTGTCTGTAGACTGGAGTGTGGTGTCTGAGGAAGTAAAGGTCCTTTTAGACGGCCCGATACTGACCATGAAAACAAGCGCCGATTGACGATACATCGTGTTACAAAGCGCAATCGTCCGTAATGTATGGGGGCAAACAATTGTAACTACACCCACACACCGCACCGATACACCAGTCCAGCTGCCTCCGGGCACTGGACAATATTCCCGGAAGCAGATGGCTCCGACTACTGCATAGTGGCCATTCGGCAGAACTACAGCTCGACCTTTATTCTTTTACTTGAGCCATTTGCTACAAGCAGTGTTGTCCGGTGCCCGGATGCAGCTGGAGTGGCGGATCGGTGTGAGGTCCGGGTGTCGGGCACACACTGATCATATACTGATGACCTATCCAGTAGATAGGTCATTAGTTGTCAAAACGTGAAAAACCCCTTTAATACTGGCGTTTCATACACCAGTCCTATTAAATCAGTTTGCTGGAGTAAGACGCAACACATTTATTAACAGGCGAATGACTCTTATTAAATGTGTCGCATCTTTTAGCTGCAACGCGGCCTGTCATCAGTACTTTATACGTGCTGTAAGAGCCTGAGGGGATCCGGGAGGGAGAATCGGAGTGGTGAGGGAAGTTCATTTTTAAAATGTATTTTATTGTCTGATTGGGGTGGGGGGCAAACAGTCTGATTGGGAGGAGGTATGGGTCTGGCACGGACCTTTGCCTTGTTACGCCCCTCAGAGATAATTCTGGGCCGCACAATATATATATAGATTTCTGCTATAATTTACATCAGTTACTGGCGTAAATTATAGTAAAATTGTTGGCCATTTCTGCTAAGCCCCGCCCATTTTTTGGCCCCAAAAATGTCAACATTTTGTGAATTTTCTACGCTAGTAAACTGTTGTAGAAAGGTTAATATATTCCCTCCAAAGGCTACAGACCATAATGCAATATCTTTTTTTTTCGTTATCAAAATTTTTTATTAGAAATTAAACAGAGCAGATAAAACATTTTCACAAAATTGCAAAAGTTTGCACGCAGTGCAATACAATAAAGTAAAACTGTAGAAATTGTTACAGAGATATATGAACAATGGTAGGAGGTAGCTTCCCAAACAGTGAAGTAATAGGAAGTAAATAATAAAATCTAATGGTAAGTAACAGTACAATAACCATAGCAGAATTAGTGCAATATTTAGGGAAACCAGTCCCAAAACAAATAGCAATGACGGTTAAGTGCAGATTTTAACACAAAGTTACATAAACACAAGACGACAAAGGGAAACACAAACGGACAAAAGCACACAGTATTTGGCGAGATGAGAGTTCAAAAGAGGTCATCCAACCAGAGAGGCAGATCAGTACCACCCCGGAATCCGGACCACACTGACCAAGTTCGAACAAAAATCTCGGATTTACCACGATCAGCAGACATCAGCTCCTCCATCCTCAAAATCCCATTCAGCTCCATTACCCATTCCTTCAAAGAAGGCACAGTACTAGACTTCGAATGACGTGGAATTACCGTTCTAGTTGCAGTCAGAAAATGTCGAAAGACCCCGTTTTTGAGGTGTGGGAATGATCCAGGAACCATGGAAAGCAATCCAACAGAAGGTGAGGTAGGAACGTCAGTGCCAAAAAGCTTATTGCCAAGATCAAAAATTTTTGCCCAAAAGGGACGGAGCTTGGGGCAATCCCACCAAATGTGCAACATGGATCCAGGAGCCTCCCCACACCTCCAACAATCAGCAGACACATTAGGAAATATCCTATGTAAAAAGGAAGGACAACGGTACCATCTGGTAATTATTTTATCGTTTTTCTCTTGAGCAAAACAAGAAGTTGGTAACTTATGAGCCAGAAAGAAAGAAGTTCCCTAGTCCTCCTCAGAATGTCGAACCCCCATTTCCTCCTCCCAAGCTGTGGTGAATGTCAACTGAGAATAAGAGTATCCCGGTTGGAGGATCCCATGTAAATAGGACAGTACATGAGAAGGAGCAGAAGTCAAAGACAGATAACGTTCCAGAGGAGTCTTATCCTGTAGCAACATAAGACAATCACCCATGGAAGAGAGATATGAACGCAACTGAAAGTAGGGCCACCACATTGATCGTCTCCCCGGGCAGGCCTCAGAGACAGCAGCAAGCGACAAAATTGCACCATCAGGTGTAAGGGTCTGTGCCAAATATCCGCCATTCTGTCTCCCCCAACAGAGGAATGTATCCACACTCACCGCCAGAGGGAAGAAAGGATTATCAAACAGAGGAGTCAAAGGACCCTGACGGTGAGCAAGGTCCAGGGTACCAAGGAGCCGCTCCCATACTTCAAGAAACTGACGTGTGAGGAAAGGCAGAGAAGACGTTGGTCGCTGGAAGCCAGATAACCAAGGCAAAGAGGACAATGCAAGAGAGGCCATATTATTCTCAATGCGCACCCATTGCTTACCAGCAGCCACACGGTACCAATCCACCAACCTCATGAGGATCGCAGCTTGGTGGCAACGCTTAAAGTCCGGCAAACCCGCACCCCCCTCCACCTTGAGCCTACTGAGAAAAGAAAATGTAATCCGCGGCTTAGAAGAGCCCCATACAAATTTGGTTATGGCCCTATGCAAGGTCTTAAACAAGGACGCAGGAACCACAATGGGGCCAGTTTGAAATATGTACAGAAATGTAGGTAAAATATCCATTTTGCCAGCATTGATACGTCCGAACCACGACATGAGCCGACCCCCAAATGCCTCCAACTCTCGCAAGGTACGCTGTAAGATAGGTGTGTAGTTCAAGGTAAACAGGTCAGGCAAATGTGTGGGGATATGTATCAATAAATATTTTAAAGATGCAGTTTGCCACTTAAACGGGAAAACCCGAGCAAGATGAGCAGCTAGAGGGGTGTCCAGAGATACATTCAGCGCAACCGATTTAGAATAATTGACCTTGAAGTTACTCAAGTGACCAAATCGCTCAAACTCCCCAGTCAAAGATGGCAAAGAAATCATAGGAGTTGTAAGGTACACTAGAAGATCATCAGCGTACAGTGCTAACTTGTAATGCTGAGCATCAACACATATGCCCTTAATGCTAGGGTTAGTTCGCAGTGCCACAGCCAGGTGTTCCATGACTAACACATATAACAGAGGCGAAAGTGGACACCCCTGTCTTGTTCCATTTGTAATAGGCAAAGAATCAGACAAAAGACCATTAACTCGTACCCGAGCTGTAGGCCTGTGATATAACGCCATAATCCTATCCACCATTGTAGAGCCAAGTCCGACCTGAGTCAAGACACTGCGGAGAAACAACCAGTGTACCCTATCAAAAGCCTTTTTGGCATCGACAGAAAGTAGGCACATCGGTATCTTGCTTGTCTGGCAATAGGATGTTAAAAGCAGAGTCTTCTTAGTATTATCACGGGCTTCTCTACCACGCACAAATCCCACCTGATCATCCGCAACCAAGCCCGGTAATAACTGAGAAGGTCTGGAGGCAATCAATCTCGCAAAGATTTTCACATCTACATTAATCAATGAAATGGGCCTAAAATTTGCACACGTCGTGGGGTCCTTACCCGGTTTTGGTAGAAGAGTAATATGAGCCTCAAGAGACTGAGGCGCAAAGGGACAAGAGGAAGACACAGAGTTAAAGACTTTTGTCAAAAAGGGAGCAAGTTGATCCTTGAACGTCTTATAAAATCTATTGTTGAACCCATCAGGTCCTGGACTTTTGCCCAAAGGAGAGTCCCCAATCGCCTGCAAGACTTCCGTTTCCAAAAATTCTTCCTCAAGTCCCAAGGCGTCCCCAGCCTCCAAAGACGGCAAGGCCATATCCTGTACATACTGATCGATTTTTCCCCGCAACGCATCAGCCTGCATATCCTGAAAATGAGCTTTGAGGTTATACAAAGTAGAATAATATTGTCTAAAACATTCAGTGATACCGACTGGGTCATGAACCTCGCCTCCAGTGGGACACGCAATTTTAGGGATATATGATGCTTGCGTATGGGGATGTAAAATCCGTGCTAAAGACCGACCACATTTATCCGCAAATTCGTAGGAGTGTTTGCGCATCCGATCCCGAAATCTAGCATGCGCTTGATCTAGCAAAGAAAGCAGGGATTCTCGCGTCGTAGCGAGCTCAGAAAAAAACATGTGAGGAAGAAGAAGCGCGCTTATGACTGGACTCCAACTCTCGTATCCGCTCCAGGAGCCGTGCAATAGCCACCCCTTTTTCCCTTTTCAAACGAGCCCCGTGCTATTTTAGGACATCTCTAAACACGCACTTCAATGCCTCCCACTGTAAAGGTAACGGAGAAAGAGTCATGAGCGCGCACAGCGAAAAAAGAGCTAAACGTATCTTTAAGAGCTGACATACACACCATATCCCGCAAGAGATTATCATTAAGCTTCCAAGACTGGAAACTGGGCACCGAATCAGGGAAGGTAAGGGATAAAAAAACCGGTGCATGGTCCGACCAAAACATGGGGCCCACATGAGAAGTAGGGTGCCAAGTAAGCAAGTGATGGCTAACGAGAAAGGCATCTAAACGACTGTACATATTGTGCAACGGAGAGAAATAAGTATTCTCGTACCTGAGGATGGAGAACCCTCCACACGTCAATCAATTGCATAGAGTGCATTGTAGTCTTCAAGGCCGCCAAGTGTGTCTTAGGAACAGCAGACCTGCCCGAGGAGGTATCAAGCCTGGAGTCAAATGTCAAATTAAAGTCACCTCCCACAAGTAAAACACCCTCCGAAATACCCGGCACACCCGAGCCTGATCCTGATTAGGAAGATAAAAGTTAGCTAATGTGAAAATCTTATTAATAATGGACAGCTTAAGAAAGACAAACCGACCACCCGGGTCGATCAGGACATCAATGGTCTTATGAGACAGCAATTTGTGGATACAAATACTAGACCCTTTGCATTTAGCTTCCAGGTTGGCACTGTGAAACCAAACCGGATAATACCGATTAGTAAACTGTGGTGTATGGCCCACCTGAAGATGAGTTGACTGCAGGAACAGGATATGCACCCGCTCTTTGTGCATGTGATACAGTACCTGTGAGCATTTTTCAGGGACATTAAACCCTATAACATTAAAGGTACAGACTTTCAACTGTGCCATCTCACTGTACTCAAGATGAGCAAGCCAATACTCTGTACTGCTGTAACAGAGACAAAGACAAGACAAACCAGGAAGGGATAACATGACAACAAAGACAAACAGAATGGGTGAAATGATCACCCACTCCCTGATCTAATCAAGGAGAAACAATCCAAATACAGTAAACACCGGATACAACCAGTGAGTCCCTAAGAGGAGAAGTGTCAGGACAAGGTCTAGCCAGCGCCCTGCACCCCCCAACCCAGCAATAATATGAAACATAGCTGAATTGATAAGAGATAACTGAAAAAAAAAAGGAAAAGGAAAGGAAACCAAGTGACAGTAATATTAGGGCCAAAGACCAATGACAGAAAGCATACCGTAGAAGGCACATGAAATGGTCAGAAACAGACAGAAAACCCCAATATAGAACCACCCACCATAGAGTTTTACAGGCCCTCAGGCTTATTGACCGTAGGGACTATGACTGTGGGCAATATAGGCTTTAATATGGGTACAGCGGGGCTAGGGGAAGTCGGTCTCTTCCCTCCCCCCACCTTTGTGTCTTTGTTCTGGGTGAAATGGCAGGGTAGCCTATAGGAATGTAGGGTCCCTCCTACAGGGCGGTTTTGGGGGGAATATGGGCGGTGTTTGCCCTCCTCCCCTTGCCAGGGTTTATAAGGCAAGGGTAGGAGGGAATCTTCCTCTTTGGACCGGAACTTGTCAGACATACAGTTACAGTGAGTTGCATACATTACTTAACTTAACGGACTATGGAACGGCAGGAGTTAGAGGAAATAATCCTCATCCGCCTCCAGGATAAGGGCTCTGTCTGGTTGCAGTCTCTCCTCATCGAGACTGTGGCACCGGAGTCCTATTTGCAGAGCACACTCCCTGCACGGCGCTCTGCGCGCCGCTCCAGGCCGCCAGTGCGTCTGTCCCCCTCCAGCAATCAAAGGGCTGGCTCCACGTCGGCAAGACCGCCAGCACATGCGCAGTCGGGATCCCGGCCTCCAGTCTCGCCGCAGATACCGTGTGACTTGGCGGCCGGAGTTGAGGAGGAGGTTATTCCTCCTACACCAGGCCATAACGCTTCCTCTGGCCCTGGTCGGGCTAGAGCTCGCCCGGCGCCTGCACGGAGTACGGCCTTGCAAGCCAGGATGCAGGCTGCGTTTACCGCTGCCACCACTGTGGAGCTTCCCAGGGGGGCTCCGCTGCTCCCAGCTTTCAGGACAGCTGCGGGCAGCTCACCGGCTACACAGCACCGCACACGTGAGTCGGCCAGCGGTGGCTGGCATGATACCTCACCCCCACCGCTGGAGGACCATGAAGATAGGTCCTCTGCAGACAGCGCCGATGTGTTCCCCTTCGAGCAGGAGATACCGGCGTTGAGGCAGCACCCTTCCCCTGCTCCCCATGCTGCAGTGGGCATTCCTTCAGGCCTGGGCCCCGCTTATGTGCTGGCCAAACATGTGGAACGGGGATCATCTGTGAGCTCCAAGGACACTAGACGCTCAGTTTGCTCCCGCTCATGGCGATCTTCAAGGCGTAGCTCTTCACGCCGGTCCCGGCACCGACGTGCCTGGCACAGGAGATCGCCTTTTTCGAGCTCTAGGTCCACGAGCTCACGCACTGGTTCGTGAACCCACGGCAGTCTGCGACACAGCCGGTACAGGCGTCACCATAGCCACCGATCATCCCATGGTCATCGCCAGATGGAAAACAGAAACACGGAGGGTACAGTAGCAGCTTCGGCACCTGTTCCTCCTCCACCTACTCCTCCTCCATCCCCACCCTCGATTGCTCTGGTTCCCACTTCAGCTACTGGACACAGTGAGTTGGATTGCCTTCGGGCTTGAGGTACGGGGGGATCTACGGATTTAGAATTGTTGTCGGTGCTGCGATCCCTGTTGGCGGGCACTCCGTCCATTCCAATGGCACCGGCCTCGCAGGCGAGTTCCCAGACAAGTCCTTCCAACTCTTCGTCTACCTGGCCACAATCTTCAGCGCATATAAGTCCCATGGGGGTACGGCATGGTGGCGGTATGACGAAGAGTTCCGCAGACGCATGGCTCAGAAACCAGAGGTGGGGTGGGATACAAAAGCGACGGACGTATGGCTGCGTCTTATGATGTCGCAACGCCCCTTTCAGCCAGGGGCCCCCTCCCCTCAAGTGTCCGGCGGCGTGGCCGCTGGGGCTGGGGGCCTCGGTAGAAGGCAGACTGGAACTTGCTGGCTCTTCAACGAAGGCCACTGCAAGTTTTATGGGTCTTCCAAATTCAAACACGAATGCTCATCCTGCGGCGGCCCCCATCCCGCAGTACGTTGCAACCGCCGGATTGGTGCAGCCCCCCGTCCCAATAACACGAGTAGGTCTGAGGACCCCGGTCCGCGTGGTAGAGATGCTGCCGTGGTTAGACAGGTACCCCAAGATGGGGGAAGCCGCATTGCTTAGGACTAGTTTTTCGTTCGGTTTCTTCATCCCGTTTGTTTATAATCCCTCGCCCATGTTCTCGGGTAATTTAAAATCGGCCAAAGAGATCCCGTCGGTCCTGAACAACAAGATAGATAAGGAATTGGAGCTGGGCCGGATGGCCGGCCCCTTTACTGCCCCGCCATTCCCTAACATGTGTGTTTCCCCATTGGGTGTTGTCCCCAAAAAAGAGCCCGGTAAGTTTCGTCTAATCCATCACCTGTCCTACCCCAAGGGCAGTTCCGTGAATGACGGGATTGATAAAGACCTCGCAGCAGTGTCGTATGTTTCCTTCGACAGGGCGGTTGATTTGGTTTGCCGGGCTGGACAGGGGGCCCTTATGGCCAAGTCAGATATAGAATCAGCGTTTCGTTTGCTACCTGTGCACCCAGATTGTTACCACCTCCTTGGTTGTCAGGTAGAGGGCCTGTATTATTACGATATGTGCCTCCCCATGGGGTGTTCAATATCTTGTTTCTATTTTGAGGTGTTCAGTTTATTCCTGGAATGGGTTTTAAGGGATGTCACGGGCTCGTCCTCCACGTCGCACTACCTAGACGATTTTCTCTTTGTTGGCCCTGCTTCCTCACCTCATTGCGGAAGGTTGTTAGACTCTTTTCGCTTTTCGCAGTAGTTTTGGAGTGCCACTATCTACGGAAAAAACTGGAGGGCCCACCACGGTGTTGTCTTTCCTGGGCATCGAAATTGATTCGACGCAGATGACTTTTCGATTAACGGAGGATAAATTGGTTAAATTGCGTTCACACTTAACTGCTGCCATGTCGGTGAAAAAGCTGCAGCTCCTTCAGGTCCAATCGCTTTTGGGCCTGTTGGTGTTCGCCAGCAGGGTCATGCCCAGGGGCAGGATTTTTTCCCGCCATCCCTAGCAACTGCCGGTGTCCATTTCCCTTTGCATTACATGCGGATCACTTCGGCCTTGCACTGTGGCTTCCAGGTGTGGCTCACATTCCTAGCAGACTATAACGGGCACACGTGTTGGAGGTCTCCAACAACGAGATACAGCTTTACACCAATGCGGCTGGCAGCACAGGGTTTCGGGGCGGTCCTGGGCTTAGCGTGGTGTGCGGCCCCATGGCCCCATTTGTGGCGATCGAGTGGGTGGTGCAAGAATTTGACGCTCCTCGAGTTGTTTCCCATTGTAGTCGCCATTGAGCTTTGGGGGTTGTCACTGTCTAATTCTTCTGTATTATTTTGGTATGATAACGCTAGCGTGGTTCATACTGTTAATCATTTATCTTCCTCCTCAGGGCCGGTGGTTGTGTTGATTAGACGGTTGGTACTTAGGTGCCTACAGCACAATATACAGTTCAGGGCTCGCCACATTCCAGGGGTACAGAATAACATCGCTGATGCTTTGTCACGCTTTAATTGGCAGGCGGATGTGGAAGGGGCCAGCTGCCCGGATGCATTGTGGAGAATGCTGGATCTCAGCTGGTCCACCTCGTGAGGTCGTCCCTTGCCCCGTCGACTTGGGCGGCATACGGTAAAGCGTGGAATGAATGGCTGGATGTGGTGGGGTTGCGCGAGCTAGGTCCGGCTACGGATCCCCTGTTGACATATGTACTGGAATATCTGTCTCTCTTGTTGGCCCGTGGTGTCTCTGGCATATGCGCACAGCGCCGCCTCGCCGGTTTGGCCTTTTTCTTTAAATTGCACGCCTGGCCAGATGTCACGGAATCCTTTTTTGTTACACACGCTTTGAAGGGGTGGAAGAAGTCTGCAGTGAGGAGGGAAGCCAGGCGGACGGTTTCTTATCCGATTCTTCTTAGATTGCTGGCAGTCCTTCCGGATACATGTTCCTCCCCATTCGAGGTTTCCTTGTTTGCTGCAGCCTTCATTTTAGCCTTTTTTGGTGCGCTGCGTATTTTGGAATTAATAGCCCTTAGCTCTTCTCGACCTGGGGGGTTGCTATTTGACGATGTAGCGGTGTCCAGCTCGAGGGTCCGTTTTCGCATACGCAGGTCCAAGACTGATGTATTTGGCAGAGGTTGTTGGGTTTCCCTGCGGCCAGTACCCGGCCCTGCATGCCCTGTGGAGGCCGTGTCCTGTTATCTGCGCTCCACGGTGGTGGCTTCTCAATACCTGTCGCATGTTGATGGTAAACCTCTTACTAGGTTCCAATTTTTGTCAGTTTTTAGATCGGCGCTAGCGGCCGCGGGCCTGCCGCCCATAAAATTCGGGACGCATTCGTTCCGCATTGGTGCAGGCACCACTGCTAGTGGCCTGGGCTTGACAAATGAGGAAGTCCGTCATATTGGTCGCTGGCGATCTGACTGTTTTGCTGGGTATATCCGCCCTGATTTGGTCCTGCATTAAAGTTGCGTTTCTTGTTTCAGGTTCACGCCCAACAATTTGGATCCTCGGGCACTCTTATGTGGTTTGGGCGGAGCAGAGAGCGGCCATACGACCAGGTGGTCTCTCGCTGGGTCTGCTGGGGGTCGATGTTTGCTGGAGGGGGCTTAGCGGCTTGATATGGTTTCACGTCCTGCCCGAGGTGGTAGCTATCAGCGGGAATCGTTCTATTTTGACAGTGTTGGTGTTCCATGTTGGGGGCAATGATTTATGTTCTGTTCACGTGGGGGAGCTGATCGCTCTCATACAGTCTGATTTGGAAAGGTTCACATCCTTTTTCCAGGATTTAGTTTTAGTTTGGTCGGAAATAATATTCAGGGCGGTCTGGCAACGGGCCAGAGATATGCATGGTATTGAGCGCGGCAGGCACCTTTTGAATACCAGGGTCTCACGGTTTGTTAGAGCTGGTGGTGGAGTTGTGATCAGGCACAGGCAGCTCGAGGGAGACAACAGGTGCCTGCTACTGCCGGATGGGGTGTTCTTGACCGATATTGGTTTGGACATATTTTTGTCCGGGCTCCAGGATGGTATGGAGGAGGCTATGAGGAGGTTGACCATGGGTCGTGGGGAGTAGGTGTGTGCAGTGGTGAATGCACACCCTCCTCGTGGCGGTGTTGGGTAAAGAGCTGACCTTCATGCCCCGCCCTAGGAGGGCTGGCATTCGGGTATAAATAAGGTTTTTGTTGCAATTGGTTAATGTTATAAATAAAGAAAGAAAAATAAATAAATATAATTATAATAAAGCTGTGGCCGACCCTCGTGTCAAAACACGTTTGAAATAAAGCAGCCTCGTTGTGTTATTATTATTATTATAGGGCTTCATATTTTTCCCATAGCCAAATGGGGGTATTAGCGGTGTGCACACAGTCATGGATAACATAAATATACGTTTAAGCAAATAAAAGCATGAAGTAAACACTCACATGGGATTAATGTCGACAGGCCAGCAAGAGCCATAAATCAACAAGAAATGGCAAGAACATAAAATCCACCTAAAATAAAGAGAAAATTAAGCAGGCAACAGATTCATCATAGGAACATGTAAGCAGCAAACAACAGCCTCACAGGGCGGAGGCCAAATTGAAGAACCAACAGCAGAACGCAAAATAAACTTCAGGAAGGGATCATAGCGGATCAGCGCCCCTACCACCATTACACCGCATAGGAGATGCAGGGGAGCCGCCACGCCTCTGTGATCGTGGACACTGGGGCGGCTGAGGAATACGGCCATACAGGTTTAGAGACTCGAGGCAAAATGAGAGCAGCGCAAAAATCCGGAATATCCCCGGGATCTCGAACAATCAGCAACCCGCCATCTTTCCGAACCTGTAACTGAAAGGGGTGGCCCCACGAGTAAGAAATCTCATGCTCTCTCAACACATCCAGCAAAGGACGCAGCACTCTTCGTTTGTCTAAGGGTATGTTCACACGTAGTCAACAAAAACGTCTGAATATCCAGAGCTGTTTTCAAGGGAAAACAGACCCTGTTTTTCAGACGTTTTTTTACCAACTCGCATTTTTCGCGGCGTTTTCATGCCGTTTTCGCGGCGTTTTTTACGTCCGTTTTTGGAGCTGTTTTCATTGGAGTCTATGAGAAAACAGCTCCAAAAACGTCCAAAGAAGTGTCCTGCACTTCTTTTGACGAGGCTGTATTTTTACGCGTCGTCGTTTGACAGCTGTCAAACGACGATGCGTAAATAACAGGTCGTCTGCACAGTACGTCGGCAAACCCATTCAAATGAATGGGCAGATGTTTGCCGACGTATTGGAGCTGTATTTTCAGACGTAAAACGAGGCATAATACGCATCGTATACGTCTGAAATTTGGCCGTGTGAACATACCCTAAAGTCATCCTAGACAAATCAGACAGAAGTTGAATCTTGAAACCATTCAAGAAAACGTTGCCTTCCTCATAATATATTCTTTGAGAGCGAAGAAGTGAACTAGGCATAAGACATCTCTAAGCCTGTCAGGATTCGGATTACAAGGACCAAGAGTTCTGTGAGCTCTATCCAACTCCAGAGGATAACCAGCAGGGCGCTCCAGTAAGGAGTTAAACATAGACTGTAAAGTGGGTATAAGTTGCCCAGGAGAGACATCTTCAGGAATGCCCCAGAGCCGAATATTGTTACGACGGTTCCGGTTTTCATGGTCCTCCGACAGATTAAAAAGCATGTGAATCTGGTGGGAGTGTTGATCCAAACAATCCGCATGTGAAACCTGTTGCACTGAGACAGATGAGATATCTCCTTCCATACGCTGCACTTGATCAGACAAGTGAGAGAGATTAGTAGTGAGAGATTGAATCTCAGATTTATAAGTGGTCTCCAAGCGGTTAATATAACGCTCCATGTCCTGTTTAGTAGGTAAAGCAGACAACTGTAGCCGCAATCCCTGTAAATCATCCCCTGGGGCGGTTAGATTGTGAGACAAGTGACCTGCCGTATCCCTGGAAATGGGAGGCAATGACGAAGGCCCCCGAATAGAAGAGGAGAAAGTAGGGGAAACCCGGCCGCCATGACAGGCACCACGTGGCGAGCGTTCCAGAGCGGGAGATGCCATGACAGTCCCAAGAGAACTCAGCTCACCCCCAGCCAGCAGGGGTGGAAACTGTCCCACAGGACCACAGGTAGAGGAAAGGGTACAGCCAGTACCTGGAGCAGCAGCGGTGGCCGCAGATGTAAGCCCCTCAGCAAGCAGAGTCCCTCCGCCGTCTCGTCTCCCCTCCGGAGGCACCATCTTTGAAGAAGCTCCAGCAGCAGCGTCCGTAAGGAAACGTTGAATTGAGCCAGCCGACTACATCTGCCTCGTCTGATATGGGGTCCCAGAGGTTGCCTTGGATTTCCACACCATCAGGTAAGTGAACTTCAGCTTCTAAGGGTATGTGCACACACACTAATTACGTCCGTAATTGACGGACGTATTTCGGCCGCAAGTAGTGGACCGAACACACTGCAGGGAGCCGGGCTCCTAGCATCATACTTATGTACGATGCTAGGAGTCCCTGCCTCTCTGCAGGACAACTGTCCCGTACTGTAATCATGTTTTCAGTACGGGACAGTAGTTCCACGGAGAGGCAGGGACTCCTAGCATCGTACATGAGTATGATGCTAGGAGCCCGGCTCCCTGCAGTGTGTTCGGTCCACTACTTGCGGCCGAAATACGTCCGTCAATTACGGACGTAATTAGTGTGTGTGCACATACCCTAACGGTGCTAATGATCGGGTTAGGGAAGTGCCGGAACGGAGCTCTCAAGCAGAACGTCTGGTCAGCGCCATGTCCAAGCCATGACCCCGTAATACAATATCTTAATGTAAGGATGTGTACACTTAATTGTGCAGCAAAGCTTGTTGTCTCCATTTTATGTAAGTGTGGGAAGTAGATGTCCGGCCTTATGATTTTGTGAAATGTGATAGACCCAGAATCCCAATCACCAAACCAAAGAATGCAAAATAAAGACACAAAACATTATAATTGGGTGTTAAATGGTCAAAGCTTTTATTATATTATATGACCAAACCCAAAATAGCAAACCTCCGACTCACGAAGAGTCACCCTCCAGCACGCAGGAAAGGAAAAACCCCCTGTGAGGGAAACCTCTAGGGAAACCATGGCTGGAGGATTGCCCTTCCTCTGGGCTTAGAAGGTGCCAAAATATCATTTGTAACAGAATTTGTACATTTTCTCAGATTTAGAATGAAAGACAATACAATGAACGAACAACATAAAACACATAATTCGGCTGATCTGGTTCGCTAGGCGGATGTCTCTCTTCCTGGGCACCCATTAAAATAGATCCCCCCCTCTATTAAAGACAACCTGTATGAAGAGGATGGCATTAATGTGATTAAGAAGTGGTCTTGGGTGAAGGATCTTCTCTGCTAGAACCTCCAAATTACATCAGGTCGGCATTGGTGGGGAAGTCAAGCTCAAGGTCCTCAGTCCCATCCAATATGGCGCTGAACATGGCAGTAAAACCTTCTAATGTGGAATCTTCTTTATGTCATAAACATTTGTATTTATGACATCAGCACCTTCATCATCATTACTACAGGAGTTTCTTACCACTGCCGCCATGTTCATTGTGACGTCACCCACAATGGTCTGAAGTGTTAACCCTTTAATGACTGGCAGTGTACTTACCACAGAGGCCATAAAGCTGTATAGTACATATCAGCGGCCATAAAGGAAAAGGGATAATGCAGGGAGCATCTCCCGCACAAGAACTATCCATGACAAAGAGTTCTCCAGGATAAGATAACTTGTCTGCTTTCTCCAAAAACCAGCACCACACCTGTCCATAGGTTGTGTGTGGTATTACAGCTCATTACCATTCACTTCTATGGAGCAAACCTGCAATACCAAATACAACCTGTGGATAGGTGTGGTGCTGTTTTTGTAAGAAAGCAGCCATATTTTTCTAATCCTGCACAGCCCCTGTTAGAAATAGTTCAAAAAAAGGGGGGAGAGACGAAATTAAAAAAAAAGGGAAAAAGAGGAACTCTGAGGTAAAATAAATCAAACTAGACTGAAAGGAGTCTGCTGGAGGTGCCAGATGGAAAGACATATTTCTGCCATGGGGACCAGATTAGTTCAAATGTATCTTGAAGGGGGGTTTCAGAGAGTGGATTTTAACCCCTTCCCGCCCTATGAAGTGCTGTTGCATTGAAAAACTATGCAGTTCATCTTCGAATGCAGCGTCACAAAAACTAATTATTTTGTTAAAAAATTAAAAAAAGTGTTTTTATTTTGCAAAACTAGAAAAACTTTTACATACCTACATGTTGGTTCAGGAATCCTGGTGGTCCTCCATGGGCTTTACCCATGGAGTGTTTGGAGACATTTTGGAGCTGTGGGGGAATGGTAGGTACACTTACTGACATCTGATGGCATTGTAGGCACATCGCACCATTTTGGTTGGCAATAAATGCTCTCTTCGAACATGCCCTCTCCGCTCCATTCTCTACAGATCTATTTATTTCCAGAAGAAGGTTCTCCTCCATTTATTCAGACTAAGTTGTGCCTAGACATTGGAAGTCTACAATTCCCCGGTACAAATCTAAATGTCTGGCCACATTCACTGATTTTCAGAATCCAGCAACTCTGCCGATAGTTGAAGTAATCTCAGGCATTTTCTGAGTAGTTGACCGCTAACTCCCTCCACTCTGCTACCTCGCTGTAGTGCCCGACCATTCAATTTTTTTCTTCTCTCTCTGTAATTGTCATCTGTCTATTGCTTGTTGTTTTAACCTTTCTCATTGATAAAAGTACAAATTTGGTAAAGACGACGCTTACATTGTTTCCTAATTGTCTTTTGGTGAGCTGCATTTTTTTTAACATTTTGTACTGCTTTATGGTATTAATAAAGATTGAGCAGAGTTACTGCAGTTAAGCGGTGATAAATATTCTTCTACGTCCTGCTCCTGAGGTGACCTCAGGGAGGACAGAAGCCTCCCATGGAGCAGAAGAGACTGGGGTGGTGGACATTATTAGGTAAAGTTTAAAGGGAACCTGTCACCAGAATTTTACTGATTAAACCAGCAATACCAGGGGGTAGTGGGTGAAATATAATTTCTATTTAACCTAAAATTGTCTTCTTAGTCGGCTCTGTAGCTTTAGTATTCAGTTTTTGAGTGTTCCCACACCGTATGCAAATGAGCATAAAAGAGTCATATCTTTGTTTGAAAAGTCAAATCTTTGTTTGAAAAGAGTCATATCTTCATTCCTCAAGTCTTTCCGAGTTTACCCCACCTTTTTACTTTTGATTGACAGCTCCTCGCCTTCCCCCAGCACACAAAATCCTGCACTTGTGCATTGATGTCCTCTTCTGGGGTGAGCGTACAACGGGACACCGAATTATTACGATAAAAGGTGCAACATGTTTACAGACCGTTATTTACAGTCGGAGGAGTTTAGGAGAGGGGATAGCGGCAATGAAATTTTGATAGCAGCGGCCAGTGAGGGATAAGTAAAGTTCAATAGGTGAAATGCTGGTGACGGGTTCCCTTTAAGTTATAGACTTACCATCAGGGGTGCTCAGGGATATGCCGCTAATCCCCAAGTCAAAACTAGCTAGGAGGTCAAGGCTTCCTGAGCCCTGCTCACACCATAGTCAGGAGCCCCCCAGCTAGACTGTGTCTGATTTGGGACAGGTAGTGGCCCAATTACTGGCTGGTGTTAGAGAGGCTTTGGTGCAGCGTGAAGTCCCACCACCTGTGGTTCCTCTTGCTCCTTCTCCTGTGGCGGCGTGGTACGGTTTGGTATCTGGGGCTGCGGCGCTAGGTTCTAAAGTCACTGGGAGTGCTGGTGGGTCTGGCACTCCTGTTGCGGTTCAATTGCATGGGGTTCGGTAAGCCAAATGTTTTTTTTGAGGGCTCTCTAAAGACGGAGGTTAGAGATCGTATTTGGCGTGATGAATATGTTGAGATTTTCTCTCTTTTGCCGTTAGAGAAATTAAATTTGAATAGAGGAAAGTCTGTAATGGACGGGACGTATTTCGGCCGCAAGTCCCGCACCGAACACAGTACAGGGAGCCAAAATAAATGTCAGACAATATTAGCAACATACAATACAATACAATACTGCTGTAGTACAGCGCCCTAATAATACAGTGTACTTAACACTAAATGAAATTTGCTACATATTTCAAGGAATTTTCCAGGAACATTTAAATGGGTTTATATGGCCACAAAACATTAAAAAAAAGCAAAGAAAAACCTTTACAATATACTGATGTTCTCCTTTCGAGGCTGTATCACGTGCTTGTATTGTCAGGTCAGTTTGATCGCTGTTGTATCTGATCCCATCAGAGGAAAGCAGGAAAAACCTTCCCAAATCTCTCCCTTATGGAAAAGTTTTCCCTTCATTCCACTAATGGGAACCATATAAAAAAATACACAATGCTCACATTGTCTAATACGACAGAATACATACAGGAGAAAATAAGAAAACAGCGTCTAAGCTTTACAATATAATACTGGGGGGGATTGTGTACAAAAAGGAAAATTAAGTTGTACGGCCACCAAGACGAGCTGGAGATCCCTCAGCTTCAATTAGAGTATGTTCACATGTGGATTTTCACCACATTTTATTAAGTTGCCATTAGAATTTTAGTGATCTGAATAGTAATCTGAAAATTTGTAACGGTTTCCCTGCCATTTTTTTTTTCAATTTTCAAAGGTTTAATTTATAATTTTGCAAAAAAGAAAAACGGACAAAAAAACTACAAAGCATGAAAAGCAAATAATAACACATTAAATTCTATTTAACCAACAAACCCAACCAGTCAGACAGAGGCGTCCATTTCCTCATCTAGGGCTTCGTTCACATCTGTGTCAGGACTCTGTTCATGGGTTCCGTTGAACCTTTCCGTCAGAGGAACCCATGAATGGAATTTGCATCACCTTGGATTTCAATGGTGACGGATCCGGTGCAAATGGTTTCCGTTTATCACCGTTGTGTGAGGGTTCCATCGTTTTGACAGAATGAATAGCACAGTCGACTACGGTATTTATTCCGTCAAAATAACAGAACCCTTACACAACGGTGACAAACGGAAACCATTTGCACTGAATCCGTCACCATTAAAATCAATGGTGATGCAAACGGAAACCTATGGTTTCAGTTTGGAGTCCGTTCATGGGTTCCCCTGACGGAAAGGTTCGACGGAACCCATGAACAAAGTTCCAACGCCGATGTGAATGAAGCCTTAGTTGTAAGGATAGATAATGATTTCCTTCACATTTGAGCTACAAGTTACGTAGCCGTTTCTTTCAGCTTAACCCATCGGGACCAAATCTTTTCTAATTAGTAGGGACATTTCCTACTCATATATAAAATGTTATACAGGAGGACATATTTATTGACAAGTTGTAACCAATAGTAAAGGGCAGGGGGAAGGGTCTGTGGATGTCCAGGTAATATTTCCCTGTGTTTTTTAAATGTTTTAAGAATCCTCGAAGGAAACACCACGTTAGTACATATCGTATAATCTGTCCCTGAAAAATCTGAGAGCTCAAAATATGCATGAAAACATTTAGGCCTCGGTCACACAGTGCAGAACATGCACTTCTTTTAAATACAGGATTGCTGACAACATGTCGCCAACTGGAGTTTCGCCATAGCAGTTTCATCTGGGGCCAGTGTGAGGAATGGGGGGAACCACTTTGTCCAATTTGCTGCAGGTGAAGAAAGACTTTTTCTGTGAGGGTATGTGCACACACACCAATTACGTCCGTAATTGACGGACGTATTTCGGCCGCAAGTACCGGACCGAACACAGTGCAGGGAGCCGGGCTCCTAGCATCATACTTATGTACGATGCTAGGAGTCCCTGCCGGACAACTGTCCCGTACTGTAATCATGTTTTCAGTACGGGACAGTTGTCCTGCAGCGAGGCAGGGACTCCTAGCATCGTACATAACTATGATGCTAGGAGCCCGGCTCCCTGCACTGTGTTCGGTCCGGTACTTGCGGCCGAAATACGTCCGTCAATTACGGACGTAATTAGTGTGTGTGAACATACCCTTATTTGCCTCTTGTCCTGAGCTCAGGAAGTTCTTAACCCCTTAATGACCAGCCTATTTTAGACCTTAATAACCAGGCTATTTTTTACGTTTTTTCATCGTCGCATTCCAAGAGCTATAACATTTTTATTTATGCGCCGACAAAGCTGTATAAGGTCTTGTTTTTTGCGGGACAAGTTGTATTTTTTAATAGCACCATTTTGAGGTACATATTATTTATTGATTAACTTTTATTAACTTTTTTTGGGGGAGGGATAGAAAAAAATCTGAAATTTCGCCACACTTTTTTGCGTCCTAAATCTAAGCCGTTTGCCGTGTGGTATAAATAACACAATAAGTTTATTCAGCGGGTTGTTACGATTGCAACGGTACCAAATTTGTATAGTTTTTGTATGTTTTACTACTTCTACACAGTAAAAATCCGTTTTTTTACAAAATTATTTGTTTTTGCGTCTCTATATTTGAAGAGCCGTAACATTTATTTTTTTTCGCCGATGCAGTTGTATGAGGGCTTTTTTTTGCGGGAAGACTTGTAGTTTTTATTGGTACCATTTTGGAGTAGATGCGACTTTTTGATTACTTTTTATCAAATTTTTTTAAATTTAGGATTCACAGAAAACAGCAATTTTTCCATCGTTTTTTATTTAATTTCTTACGGCGTTCACCGTGCGGGTTAAGTAATGTAATAGCTGTATAGTCGGGGTCGTTACGGACGCGGCGATACCAAATATGTTTAACTTTTTAACTTTGTTTTGGTTTTTTAATAGTAAAGCAGTTTGTAAGGGGAAAAAGTGGGTTTTTCACTTTTTTTTTTAAATTAACTTTATTAAACTTTTTTTTTAACTTTTTTACTAGTCCCACTAGGGGACTCCACTATGCGATCCTCCGATCGCCATTATAATACACTGCAATACTTTTGTATTGCAGTGTATTACTGCCTGTCCGTTTAAAACGGACAGGCATCTGCTAGGTCATGCCTGCTGCATGATCTAGCAGGCATTCATTACAGGCAGACCTGGGGGCCTTTATTAGGCCCCCGGCTGCCATCGCAGACACAGACACTCGGCAATCTTATCACCGGGTGTCAGTGGGATGAGAGGGAACTCCCTCCCTCTCTCCAAAACCACTCAGATGCGGTGCTCGCTATTGAGAACCGCATCTGAGGGGTTAAATGGGTGAGATCGATACTAATATCAATCTTACCCGGCAGGCAGAGCAGGGACGCTCCCATCCCTCAGCTGCCTCTGGCAGCTGAGAGCAGGAAGATTTCACAGCTCCCTGCTCTGTTTACTTATTCCGATGCCGCGACGTAAAAAGTCTATGGCATCGGAATAAGGCCCGTTTGTGACCGACGTAAAAAGACTATGGGCCGGTCACTAACAGGTTAATTCAAATGAGACAAGCAGCTGCTCAAACTGGGAAACCAGTGAACCAGTCCAAACCAGTGTAGAAGTGTCTGAAAATAATCCTCTCCACTGTCACCTTCAGACTGTCCGACCATAATGGTGAGGAAATGCGTAGCAGCAGCCGCAGGTGGGCATGGATTATAAATTGATAGTTGATGTTTCTTTTGATTGTTGTTTTTTTATTTACAAGTTTAGCACCAAGCACGCTGCCTATGTAAACATGTAAGCCGCCTATGTAAACATGTATGTGTATATCATTTCAGTGCTTTGCTGCCATCTAGTGAACAAACTGCATAAATAGTTTGTGTAGTGCTGTTGTGTTATGTGTGCAGGACCTGTGACCACATGACCAGAGAGGCAAATTCTCAAATTCGTGCAGGTGCTGCACAGCTACTCTAGTAGGGGAGAAGCTGAATCTTTATTTAACAGGAGTTTAGCACCATATTTAAATATGCAATATTTAAAAAACAAATCGCCATAAAAGTCATCAAACTGCATATTATGAGAGGAAAATGACTGTTATGCTATGTCGTTGGTATATACATTGTGTATTAAGTGTTAACATATAACAGATCATTCCTCCAATCAAGACCCTTCGGGAATCTAGTATGAAGCTGAAGATCGCAGAACGCCTCCCTATTCAGGAAGTGTCTTCTCCAATATCTACCCGTCTTTGGTTTCTTCACTTCTTCAAGGCCATAAAAACATTGGGGGAAATTTATTAAGATTGCATTTCATATTCCAGTATTAATATAAAGAAAGTTGGAATAAGATGCAATACATTTATTAAATGTTTCACATCTTTCGGCCGTTCGTGCGCCACAATCGTTATGTAGCGACTGCGACCATGCTCCATCCATTCCCCCTACCCATCGGACATAATATAAAATAAAAAAATAAGTATAATCTTTTCTCTGCTTCTCTTCTTCCCCCTTGATCCCCTAAGGCTCCCTGCTGCCCATACAATGCACTGACACCGAGCAGCGTCAGGTTCTTTATATGCGACACAGCACTCAACGTAATCAGTGCATTGTATGAGCCGAAGGCTGCGGAGAGAACATGAGGGGACCAGAAGGGGAGAAGAGGAATGGTGAGGTGAGCATTCATAGAAAGGTTAATATATTTCCCCCATAAGCTTTAAAAATTACCATTATGTGTTTCTAAGAAGTGTTTTTCTGCACCAGAGAGGCATTAGTGTTTTTTTTGTTTTTGTATATGAAATGTGTTCTACAATGCGCGTTTTGAAGTTTCTAATCGTGCGCCCTACAGATGTAGCCGGTTTTATCTTGACTTTCAACGCCTTAAAGAGGCTCTGTCACCACATTATAAGTGGCCTATTTTGTACATGATGTGATTGGCGCTGTAATGTAGATTACAGCAGTGATTTTTATTTAGAAAAACTATCATTTTTGACGGAGTTATGACCTATTTTAGCTTTATGCTAATGACTTTCTCAATGGACAACTGGGCATGTTTTACTATATGACCAAGTGGGCGTTGTACAGAGGAGTGTATGATGCTGACCAATCAGTGATAAATTAGCGTCATACACTTCTCTCCATTCATTTACTCTGCAGATAGCGATATATCTATATCGCTATGTGCAGTCACATAAACACACTATAACGCTACTCATGTGTCATGACCATGAATATACATTACCTCCAGCCAGGACATGATGTGTATTCATTCTCCTAACCACTTCTCTGCACGTCTCTGTGATTTACAGCACAGCACAGCGAGATCTCACTGTGAATGACAGTTTACAGCGTAATCTCGTGAGACAACCCTTGCTATGCTGTAAATCACAGAGCCGCTATAGAAATGGTCAGGAGAATGAATGCATGTCACGTACTGGCTGGAGGTAATGTATATTCATTGTCATGACACATGAGTAGTGTTATAGTGTGTTTATGTGACTGCAAATAGCGATATAGCTATATCGCTATCTGCAGTGCAAATGTATGGAGAGAAGTGTATGACGCTGATTGGTCGCTGATTGGTCAGCGTCATACACTCCTCTTTACTACGCCAACTTGGCCATATAGCAAAACACACCCAGTTGTCCATTGAGAAACTCATTAGCACAAAGCTAATATAGGTCATAACTCCATCAAAAATGATCGTTTTTCTAATTAAAAACCACTGATGTAATCTACATTACAGCACCGATCACATTATGTAGAAGATAGGGCACTTATAATGTGGTGACAGAGCCTCTTTAACCCCTTAAGGACGCAGCCTAGTTTTGGCCTTAAGGCTCAGAGCCCATTTTTCAAATCTGACATATTTCACTTTATGTGGTAATAACGTGGGAATGCTTAAACCTACCCAAGCGATTCTGAGATTGTTTTCTCGTGACACATTGGGCTTCATGTTCGTGGTAAAATTTGGTCGATATATTCAGTGTTTATTGGTGAAAAATTGCAAAATTTAGAGAAAATTTTGAAAAAATAGCATTTTTCAGAATTGAAATGCATCTGCTTGTAAAACAGACGGTTATACCACCCACAATAGTCACTAGTTCACATTTCCCATATGTCTACTTTAGATTGGCATCGTTTTTTGAACATTTGTTTATTTTTCTTGGACGTTACAAGGCTTAGAACATAAACAGCAATTTCACATATTTTTAAGAAAATGTCAAATGCCTTTTATTTAAGGTACCTGTTCAGCTCTGAAGTGGCTTTGAGGGGCCTATGTATTAGAAACCCTGATAAAACACCCCATTTTAAAAACTAGACCCCTCAAAGTATTCAAAACAGCATTTAGAAAGTTTTTTAACCCTTCAGGCATTTCACAGGAATTAAAGCAAAGTGGAGGTGAACTTTGCAAATTTCATTTTTCTTGCGGAATTTCAATTTTATTCATTTTTTTTTCTGTAACACAGAAGGTTTTACCAGAGAAACACTACTAAATATGTATTGTCCAGATTCTGCAGTTTTTAGAAATGTCCCACATGTGGCCCTACTGCGCTCGTGGACTAAAAGACAAGCCCTAGAAGCAAAGAAGCACCTAGTGCATTTTGAGTCCTCTTTTTTATTAGAATATATTTTAGGCAGCATGCCGGGTTTGAAGAGGTGTTGAGGTGCCAAAACAGTAGGAATCCCCCAATAGTGACCCCATGTTGGAAACTACACCCCTCAAGGAATTCATTTATGGTTGTTGTTACCATTTTGACCACACAGTTTTTTCACAGCACCTATTTGAATTGGGCTGTGAAATGAAAAAAATGTAATTTTTTCCAATAAAATGTCATTTGTGATCAAAATTTCTTATTTTCACAGGGAACAAAATACCCCATTTGGTTGCCCAATTTGTCCTTAGTGTGGCAATACCCCATTTGTGGTGATAAACTGCCGTTTGGGCCCATGGGAGGGCTCAGAAGGAAAGGAGCGCTATATGTTTGTTGGAGTCCAGATTTTGCTGGATTGGTTTTCGGGTGCCATGTCGCATTTGCAGAGCCTCAGGGGTATCAAAGCAATGGAAACCCACCAAAAGTGACCCCATTTTGGAAACTACACCCCTCAAGGAATTCATTTATGGTTGTTGTTAGCATTTTGAGCACACAGTTTTTTCACAGCACCTATTTCAATTGGGCTGTGACATTTAAAAAATGTCATTTTTTCCAATAAGATGTAATTTTTTAGCAAAATTTCTTATTTTCACAGGGAACAAAATGCTCAATTTTGTTGCCCAATTTTTCCTGAGTGCAGCAATACCCCATTTGTGGCAATAAACTGCCGTTTGGGCCCATGGGAGGCCTCAGAAGGGAAGGAGCGCTGTGTGTTCTTTGGAGTCCAGATTTTGCTGGATTGGTTTTCGGCTGCCATGTCGCATTTGCAGAGCCCCAGAGATATCAAAGCAATGGAAACCCACCAGAAGTGACCCCATTTTGGAAACTACACCCCTCAAGGAATTCATTTATGGGTGTTGTGACTATTTTGACCCCATAGTTTTTTCACTGAATTAATTTGAATTGGGCTGGGAATGAAAACAAAATTATTTTTTTCAAATAATATGTAGTTTTGGCTGAAAATTTCTTATTTTCACAAGAAACAAAATACCCCATTCTGTTGCGCAATTTGTTCTGAGGGCCGCAATACCCCATTTGTTGTGATAAACTGCCGTTTGGGCCCATGGGAGGGCTCAGAAGGAAAGGACCACCATTTGGCCTACTGGGGATTTTCTAGTGCGAAGTAATGTATGCAGAAGCACCTGAGGTACCAGTACAGTTGAAACCCGCAAGAAGTGACCCCGTTTTAAAAACTACACCCTTAAGGCATTCATCTAGAGGTGTAGTGAGCATTTTGACCGGAGACCTACACCCCATAGACTGTAATGTGGGTTCTCCCGGGTATGGCAATACCCTACATGTGGCTGTTATCAGCTGCCTGGGCACACAGCAGGGCTCAGAGGGGAAAGACGAGGGGGGATAAGCTGTGTGGAGTGCATCAGGGTAAGTAAAATTGGGGTAAATTATAAACCAAGGGATGTATGATAAATTTTAAAACACTCTTTCATACAGAGCTCTGGTTATTCGGGACACGTGTCACATTGATATATTGTGTCATCCCTTATCGCCCTCTTATAGCAGACTTTGCACCTCTTTTGACTTTTTCCCTTCTTGCCAGTTTGGGGAACTTCCCCTGGAAAGTGTTGCCGCCCTGGTACGATGCGTGTGGCCCCGCTTCCAGAACTACTGGGTGCCCCCCCTTCTTGGTCACTAAAGATTAGGTTCTTGATAATCACCTCTTGAAATTCCAGGAAAGTTCCCGTCTGGCCTGCACATCGACGTAGCACGTACACATTGTGCAAAGCCATCTGTATGATGTGCACGGCCAGCTTCTTATACCACACCGCATAGCGCTGTAGGGCTTCAGGATTTGATCTGACAAGTCCATCCCTCCCATGTACCTATTGTAGTCTAGGATGCAGTCTGGTTTGGGGGTGGCCTTTCCTTCATATATCCTAAACCTGTAGGTATACCCTGATGCACTCACGCAGCTTATACATCTTCACGCCATACCTTGCCCTCTTACCCGGCAGGTACTCGAGGAATTGAACCCACCCTTTAAAATGTACCCGGGACTCATCAATAGAAATACACTTCTCGGGGGTGTATGCTGGGGAAAACCGGGCACTGGAACGGTCTACTAGGGGTCTCCGTTTATACAAACGGTCAAAACTGGGGTCATCTCGGGGTGGGCACGGCTCATTATCAGTATAATGTAAGAAGCGAAGTATTGCCTCATTTATTTATTTTTTTAGGTTCCAGTTCAGTTCTGAAGTTGCTTTGAGGGGCCCATATATTAGAAACCCCTATGAAATACCCCATTTTAGAAACTAGACCCCTCAAAGTATTCACAACAGCATTTAGAAAGTTTATGAACCCTTTAGGTGTTTCACAAAAATTTAGAGCAAAGTAGAGGTGAAATTGACTTTTTTTTTTTTTGTCAGAAAATCCTCTTTATACCATTTTTTTTATAACACAAAAGGATTTATCAGTGAAACGCAACTTAATACGTATTGCCCAGATTCTGCAGTTTTGAGAAATATCCCACATGTGGCCCTCGGGCGGTAATGGACTGAAGCACCGGCCTCCGAAGCGAAGGAGCACCTAGTGGATTTTGAGGCCTCTTTTTTATTAGGCACCATGTCCGGTTTGAAGAGGTCTTGTGGTGCCAAAACATTGGGAACCCCCCAAAAGTGACCCCAATTTGGAAACTAGACCCCTTGAGGAATCCATTGTAGTTTTCTTCGGGTGCATGCGGCTTTTTGATCAGTTTTTATTCTATTTTGAAGTGGCGTGGTGACTAAAAAACAGCAATTCTACTATTGTTTTTTTATTCTTTTTTTTTTACTGCGTGCACCGTGCGCTATAAATGACACATTCACTTTATTCTGCGTGGCGATACGATTACGGCGATACCAGATGTTTATAGTTTTTTTTTATGTCTTATGGCGTTTGCACAATAAAATACGTTTTGTAAACAATCATTCACTTTTTGTGTTACCTTATTCTAAGAGCCATAACGTTTTTATTTTTCAATCAATCAAGACGTGCGAGGACTTTTTTTTTGCGTAACGAACTGTAGTTTCGATCAGTACCATTTTTAGGTACATGCGACTTTTTGATCTCTTTTTATTCCATTTTTTGCGAGGTGAAGTGACCAAAGAATTGTGATTGTGGTACGGTTTATTATTATTTTATTTTACGGCGTTCATCGTGCGGGATAAATAACGAAATAGTTTTGTAGTTCAGGCCGTTACGGACGCGGCGATACCAATTATGTATAGTTAATTTGTTTGTTTATATATTTTTATTAATAATAAAGGACTGATAAGGGAAAAAGGGGGATTTTTACTTTTATTACTTTTAAATCTTTTATTTTCTTATTTTTACACATCTTTTTTTAACTTTTTTTTTACTTTATTACTTTGTCCCACTAGGGGACATGAGAGCAGGAGGCTCTGATCGCTATTCTAATACACTGCACTACATGCGTAGTGCAGTGTATTAGAACTGTCAGCTACTCACTGACAGCAAGCATAGTGGGTCCTGACGTTGTCAGGACCCACTAGGCTTCCGTCTATGGCATAGCCGGACGCCATTGTTTGGTGTCCGGTTGCCATAGTCACCATCGCCGGCCGCTATCGCGTAGCAGGCCGGCGATGGCAGCTTAACCCCTAAAAAGCCGCGATCTCTATAGAACGCGGCTTTTAAGGGGTTAATCGGCGGGGACACAGCGATCGGTCCCCGCTGTAGGAGCTGTGACAGCTGCTGAACAAGACAGCAGCGTCACAGCTCCTGTATGTGTCGGGAGGACGGCCGAAACGGCCGTTACTCCCGTGACGTACTATTACGTCATGGAGCGCGAACGATACAGCTGCCATGACGTAATAGTACGTCAAGGAGCGGGAAGGGGTTAAATAAACAGTGGCAGTGTTTTTTCAATGACTTTTTAATGACTTTTGTTGTGTGATATCACGCTGCAGCAAGTTATCCGAGTCAAGATAAAGATGGCTACATCCGTACATACACGCGATCATATTGTTTGCATTTAATGGCATAAATTACATGATGCTTAGTACAATTTTTATAAATGCATCAATATCGTAAGTACTTTTTAAAAAAGAAAAAACTTTTGGGGAAAGTCAAGTTTTGTTGTTAGCGACACTGTAGAAAAGACTTGTGACAACATGTAACTAAGACATCTCATCCTCTAGGTGACTCAAGGAAAGCCTTTACCCACAATTTGTGTTAGGACTGGATCCGGATTTAACATGGGTTCGTTTTTTCGGAATAATTTTTTGATATTTCTCCAAACTTTTGGCTCTATGCCATTGAAGAAACTGGTAATTGATCTCTCGTGCTTCAGTATTTATTATTAAACAAGATGGATTCTTGTGTCCTTTGTTTTGATGCCCTTCTTAACATCCATTGTTAATATCCTGTAAAATGTAATCCACGGTCAATATTTATACATTGGTTGTGACATGTCTTGTCATTTGAGCAGGCTACCCTAGTTCTTATAATCTCCCCTGTAGGTATTGCCTAGATGGTGTGAGCTGGGTGACAGCTCCTAGCATTAACCCCTTCCCGCAGCGGCGGTTAACTGTGCAGGGTGTCAGCCCTGCTCTCCCCGTTGCCGATCAGCGGCCTGTCGCCGCTGAAATCGGCAATTAACCCCTTCGATGCGGTGGTCGATTGCGATCACCACATCGAAGAGGTTTACAGCGGATCGGCAGCCCCCCACATGTATTTGCGGGGGCTGGCGATCCTTATCATGGCAACCAGAGGCCAGACAATGACCTCCGGGTTGCCATGTACGGAAGCCTCAGAGGATCAGCCTCCGGCCGGTACTCCGATGCTTCCTGTCAGTGTGACAGTGACGTCACAATGACAGTTAGAACACATTACACTACGTGTGTAGTGTAATGTGTTCCAGCAGCGATCGATGCTGCAAGTCTAAGTGTCCCCTAGTGGGACAAGTAAAAAAAGTTAAAAAAAGATAATACATTCTTTTTAAAAAGTGTAAAAATAAAAGTTAGAAGGGACATAAACAAAGAATGCTTTTTTTCCTCTAATAAGTCTTTTATTATAGGAAAAAATAACACGTTAAAAAAGCACACATATTTGGTATCGCCGCGTTTGTAACGACCCCAACTATAAAACTGTAGTATTATTTTTCCCGCACGGTGAACACAGCGAAAAAAATAAACGAAAAACAATGTCAGAATCACTATTTTTTGGTTACCAACCCTCCCAAAATATACAATAAAAAGTGATCAAAAAGTCGCATGTACACCAAAATAGTACCAATACAAACTACAACCCGTACCGCAAAAAACAAGCCCTTACACCGCTTTTTTGACTGAAAAATAAAAACGTTATGGTTCTCAGAATATGGTGAAACAGAAAATTTATTTATTTTATAAATAAGTGATTTTATTGCACAAACGCTGCAAAACATAAAAAAATGATATACATATGGTATCGCCGTAATCGTATCGACCCGCAGAATAAAGTATAATGGTCATTTATAGCCCAGGGTGAAGGCCATAAAAAAAACGAATAAAAAACTTTGTCAGAATTGATGGTTTTTGGTCACCTTGCTTGCCAAAAAATGGAATAAAACGTGATCAAAAAAATTTCTGATACCCCAAAATGGTATCAATGAAAACTACAGATTGTCCCGCAAAGAATAAACCCTCACACAGCTCCGGTGGTGAAAAAATAAAAAAGTTCTGGCTCTCAGAATATAGCGATGCAAAATGTGCAGAGTGTTCCAAAAGCAGATAAGATCGGGCGCCATTTATTAGTTCAACACCGGCCACATATTTGCGGATTATTATTTATTTACTGCATTATTATACCCTGATGTACCCCGCACAGATAACATGTACCCTGATGTACCCCGCACAGATAACATATGCCCCCACATTATAAACTGAAACACCAGTAAAACCCCAAACAGAACAACTACCAAGCTACATCTGCGCCCCAAAAGCCAAATGGCGTCCCTCCCTTCTGAGCCCTGCAGCGTGCCCAAACACCAGTTAACGTCCACAGATATGGCATCGCCATACCCGGGGGAGAACCCGGTTAATATTTTATGAGGTATTTGTTTTCAGTGGCACAAACTGGGCATAACATATAGTGCACTAAAATGGCATATGAGTGGAAAATTTTAATTTGGACTCCGCACCATGCGCTGCGCATTAACCCCTTCGCGCACCACAACATAGCATGTCGTAGTTTGGGGGGTAATGTATGGAGCGTCTCACGTGAAAAATAAAGAATTTAAAACGGCAAAATCGCAGTTTTTTTGGTCACCTTGGCTCTACCTAATAATGTAATAAAAAGTGCTCAAAAAGTTGTATGTACCAAAAAATGGTGCCAATAAAAACGACCGCTCGTCCCTCAATAAATAAGCCCTCATACCGCTCTATTGACTGAAAAATAAAATAGTTGTGGCTCTTGGAACGTGGGGAGGAAAAAACAAAAAAGGAAAAGAAAAAATGGATCAGTCCAGAAAGGGTTAATTACTTTCTAATGAAAAACCATTTATGACCACATGTGGGGTATTGCCGTATTCGGGAGAAATTGCTTTACAAATGTTGGGGTGCTTTTACCCCCTTTATCCTTTGTGAAATTGAAAAAAATGCAACATTTTAGTGGAAGAAATGTTGATATTCATTTTCATGGCCTAATTCTAATAAATCCTGCAAAAGACTTGTGGGGTCTAAATGCTCACTATACCCCTAGATAGATTCTTTAAGTGGTGTAATTTCCACTTTTGGGGGGTTTCCACTGTTTTGGCCTCTCAGGGGCTTTGCAAATGCGACATGGCACCCAAAAACCATTTCAGCTAAATTTGAGCTCCAAAAGCCAAATAGCGCTCCTTCCCTTCTAAGCCTTGCTGTGGGTCCAAACAGCAGTTTATTACCACATATGGCTTATTTCCGTAATCGGGAGAAATTGTTTTACAAATGTTGGGGTGCTTTTTCTCCTTTATTCCTTGTAAAAATTAAAAATGGCTACCTTTTTTTCAGAAAAAAAGTCGATTTTTACCTTTACAGACTAATTCCAATGAATTCAGCAAAACAACCGTGGGGTCAAAATGCTAACTTTACACCTAGAAAAATTCCTTGATGAGTGTAGTTTCCAAAATGGGGTCACTTTCCGGGAGTTTCCACTATTTTGTTCCCTCCAGTGCAATTCAAACGCGACATGGCACTGAAAACTATACCAGCAAAATCAGAATTTCAAAATCCAAATGGTGCTCCTTCCCTTCTGAGTCCTGCTGTGGGTCCAAACAGCAGTTTATTACCACATATGGGGTATTGCTATAATCAGGAGAAATTGCTTTACATATGTTGGGGTGTTTTTTCTCTTTTATTCCTTGAAAAAATTTAAAATTTCTACGTTTTTTCAGAAAAAAAGTAGATTTTCATCTTCACAAACTAATTCAAATAAATTTAGCAAAAAAACTGTGGGTTCAAAATGCTAATTATACCCCTAGATAAATTCCCTGAGGGGTGTAGTTTCCAAAACGAGGTCACTTTTGGGGGTCTTTATTGTTTTGGCCCCACAAGACCTCTTCAAACCTGACATGGTACCTAAAATATATGCTAAAAAAAAGGAGGCCCCAAAATCCACTAGGTGCTCCTTTGCTTCTGAGGCCTGTGTTTCAGTCCATGACCGCACTAGGGCCACATGTGGGGTATTTCTAAAAACTGCATTATGTGAGCGCAGATACTCCACTGACATTAAAATAAATTCTTGTAGACTTTTGGAATACCTGGTGTATTTACTCAAATGGAATTCCATTGCCTTGATTGCTGGAATATGTGGTATGCAGGAAGGCCCGCCATCAGAAATTTCTGGGCTTCATACAGTCAGTGAAATTTCATTTGAGGAAATACATCTGGGTCCCCCATTATTAGGGGATTTGGAGAGGTGGCAACGGAAAGTCGCGGGATGGGAGCAGGATGCAAGTGCCAGGGACTCTGTGTGCGGGCGGAGGAGTAGGCTAAGAGAACGGAAGGTGGACTAGGTGGGAATTGGGCCAGAGTGGATATGACGCTTGACCGGGGTCTGGGGAGGGGAAGGGGAGAGAGACCGGTGGGAAGGGGAGAGAGGCCGGTGGGAAGGTGGGAGAGAAGGGGCAACATAAAAAAATAATTCAACTGAATCTACTGCTTTAAAACAGAGTCACTCACCAAGTTGCAGAGCTGGCCCCTGCTTCTGGCCCCTGCATGGGTCCCATTCCTTTCTACAAACCAATTACCGCTGATCATAACCTTGATGAGCGGCAGCTGCCCACTTTATTTTACTTTTATGGCCAGGCCCCTGACAGCAGTACCAGCGGTACTACCCTGATGGCAGGCCTGTTTGCAGGGGTACTAGCCAAATACGTCACAGATAACCCAAGTTTCAAGACCATGCAAAGTTATGGATTTTTGGCATCCCATGGAATATGGGAACAATAGGGAATTCTATCAGTAAGTATTCTGCCTGTTTCTTGGCTAATACTCCTAATCCAATTCCTTCTTCTAGCAGATTTTTTAAAGATTCTTTACATGCGGTGCTTGGTTTCGCCACAAGTTTGCGATATGTTGATTCATTGTCTAAAATGGTATGAACGTGTCTGGGATATAAACAGGAAACTAGAACAACTCCTGCTCCGTGAACTCCTAAGATTTGGAGGACACAGTTATATGCTGGATATATGGTGAGCACCTCTGCGTTTTCACTTTTAGCCCTTATGTGTATATAGTGAACCTTTTAGATGGTTAATGTTTACCCGCTAAGGTGGAAAGGTTGGTTCCAATGCCTAGTGATGGTGGTGTCTCAGGAAATAAATGTCCTTTCAGACGTCCCGATAGTGACCATTAAAACCAGCGCCAATCAACGATACAGCGTGTCACAACGAGCAATCATCGGTAATGTATAGGGGAAAATTATCGTTACTACACCAGACCCCGCACCGATCTGCCAGTCCAGCTGCCTCCGGGCACTGGACAACACTGCCGGAAGCATTTGACTCTGACCTCTGCATAGCGGCCGTTCGGCAGAACTGCAGCTCGGCCTTTATTCTTTGACCGGAGCCATCTGCTTCCGGCAGTGTTGTCCGGTGCTCGGAGGCAGCTGGAGTGGCGGATCGGTGCGGGGTCCAGGTGTCGGACACGCACCGATCATATACTGATGACCTATCTAGTAGATAGGTCATCAGTTGTCAGAACGTGGAAAACCCCTTTAAAGGGAAGGTGTCACGAAATTATTATTTTTTTATATATAATATTGCTTTTAGTAGGTCATTAAAATAAATTGTATTTATTTGTGTTTTTGTGTTGTACTTTTTACTTTTTTCTTTCTTTTACTTCTCTATGGGGGCTGCCATTTTTTTTTTCATCTCTGTATCTGTCCATTAACGACACATACAGAGATGGAATACGGCACATACATCCCCATAGAGAATGCGAACGGGAGCCGTTCCATTCACTATAGCTTACGGCGTCTGTGTGGGAACGGCGCATGCGCCGCTCCCACACATACCAAAAGGAAGGTCTTTGGTAGAGCGACATCCGGCACCATTTTCATGTGGACCGGAAGCCACTGCCGGACAGTAAAATAACGACTTCCGGTCGCGGCTTCCGGCCTTATGTTGAAGGCAGCGCAGACGCAAGGACTAGGAGCGGCAGGGCGGAGGCGGCAGGAGCGGGTAAATTATGTTTGTGTATGTGATGTGTATGTATGTTAGTGTTATACTGTCTGCTGAGCACTGTATCTAATCCTCCTACACTGTGCATTCGCTCAGAAAATGGCGGAACACAGTGTAGGAGGTTTGAACATTCAACCCGATCCTTTCTCCTGGCACTAGCCAAGGTAAAGGAGGGGGGATTCTGTAAGGACACTAGAGCGAGTGTGTCTACTCCAAATTTGCAGCATAAGGCAATGAGGTTGCTTTACCACATGCCAATGCTGCAATTTTGGGAATTGCTCCCTCTAGTGACCCGCACATGGAAATGTTATAAATTAGAATCTAATTTATAATATTTCCTGACTTGTGAAAAAATAAAAAAAATTAAAACAATGTGTAATCACTTATATACCGTTTAACTGAAAAAAATAAAATTAAATTTCTAGCGACACATTCCCTTTAATACTGGCATTTCATACACCAGTCCTATTAAACCGTTTGCTGGAGTAAGATGCAACATATTTATTAACAGGCGAACGACTCTTAATAACTGTGTTGCCTCTTTTAGCTGAAACGCGGCCTGTCATCAGTACTTCATACGTGCTGCGGCCTGCTGTAAGAGCCTGAAGGGATCCGGGAGGGAGAATCGGAGTGGTGAGGTAAGTACATTTTTAAAATGTATTTTATTGTCTGATTGGGGGGGGCGGCAAACAGTCTGATTGGGAGGAGGTATGGGTCTGGCACGGACCTCTGCCTTGTTACACACCCCAGAGATAAATCTGGGCCGCACTATACATATAGATTTCTGCTATAATTTACATCAGTTACAGGCGTAAATTATAGTAAAATTGTTGGCCATTTCTGCTAAGCCCCGCACATTTTTTTGCCCCCAAAAATGTCGACCTTTGTGCATTTTGTGAATTTTCTACGCTAGTACACTGTTGTAGAAAGGTTAATATATTCCCCCCAAAGGCTACAGACCGTAATACAATATCTTAACCCCTTCCCTCTTTAGCCATATTTGACCTTCCTGACAGAGCCTCATTTTTCAAATCTGACGTGTCACTTTATGTGGTAATAACGTCGGAATGCTTTTAGCTATCCAAGCGATTGTGAGATTGTTTTCTCGTGACACATTGGACTTGATGTTACTGGCAAAATTTGCTCGATATGTTCATATGCAATGTTAAATACTTTTGTGTCAAAAAAGACAAAAGTATAATAGGTATGATACCTTTATTGGCTAACCATAAAAGTTCTATATGCAAGCTTTCAGAGCACAGAGGCCCCTTCTTCAGGCAGTTTACAAATGAATGACTTAGAAAAAAGCACAACATTTAGATGTTACACAAAGACAATTAGTACATGAGGTGTAACATCTAAATGTTGTGCTTTTTTCTAAGTCATTCATTTGTAAACTGCCTGAAGAAGGGGCCTCTGTGCTCTGAAAGCTTGCATATAGAACTTTTATGGTTAGCCAATAAAGGTATCATACCTATTATACTTTTGTCTTTTTTGACACAAAAGTATTTAACATTGCATATTGTCTCTGGCTAACACGGTACTACACAATTTTTTACTGTACCTCGATATGTTCAGTATTTAATTGTGAAAAACACCAAAATTTTGCGAAAAATTCAAAACATTTGCATTTTTCTCAACTTAAATGTATTTGCTTTGTAAGACAGGCAGTTATAACACACAAAATTGTTGCTAACTAACATCCCCCATATGTCTACTTTAGATTGGCATCGTTTTTTGAACATCCTTTTATTTTTCTAGGACGTTACAAGGCTTTGAACTTTAGCAGCAATTTCTCACATTTTCAAGAAAATTTCAAAAAACTATTTTTACAGGGGCCAGTTCACTTGTGAAGTGGCTTTAAGGGCCTTATATATTAGAAACCCCAAAAAAGTCCCCCCATTTTGAAAACTTCACCCCTCAAAGTATTCAAAACAGGATTTAGAAAATGTCTTAACCTTTTAAACTTTTCACAGGAATTAAAGCAAGTAGGGGTGATATTTACAATTTCAGATTTTTTTGCAGAAATTAATTTTTAATCCAATTTTCTTTATAACACAGAAAGTTTTACCATAGAAATGCAACTGAATATTTATTGCCCAGATTGTACAGTTTTAGCAAATATCCCACATGTGGCCGTAGCGTGCTACTGGACTGAAGCACCGGCCTCAAATGCAAAGGAGCACCTAGTGGATTTTCTGGCCTTATTTTTATTCGAATATATTTTAGGCACCATGTCAGGTTTGAAGGGCTCTTGAAGTGCCAAAACAGTAGAATCCCCCAAAAGTGATCCCATTTGGAAAACTACACACCTCAAGGAAATTATCTAGGGGTATAGCGAGCATTTTGACCGCACAGGTTTTTTACAGAAATTATTGGAAGCAGGCCGTGAAAATTAAAATCTACATTTTTTCATAGAAAATAAATGTAGGTTTAGCTAATTTTTTCTCATTTCCACAAGAACTAAAGGAGAAAAAGCACCACAAAATTTGTAAATCAATTTCTCCCGAATAAAACGGTACCCCACATGTGGTAATAAACGGCTGTTTGGACACACGGCAGAGCTTAGAAGGGATGGAGCACCATTTGGCTTTTGGAGTTCACATTTAGCAGGAATGGTTTGCGGAGGCCATGTCATATATACAAAGCCCCTGAGGGGACAAAACAGTAGAAATCCCCGCAAATGACCCCATTTTTAAAAACTACACCCATTGAGGAAATTATCTAGGGGTATACTGAGCGTTTTGACCCCACAGGTTTTTTGCAGAAATTATTGGAGGTAGGCCCTGAAAATAAAAATCTCCATTTTTTCAAAGAAAATGTAGGTAAAGATAATTTTTTCTAATTTCCACAAGGACTGAAGGACAAAACGCACCACAACATTTGTACAGCAATTTCTCCCGAATAAAACAATACCCCACATGTGGTATTAAACGGCTGTTTGGATACACGGCAGCGCTTAGAAGGGATGGAGCACTATTTGGCTTTTGGAGTTCACATTTAGCAGGAATGGTTTGCGGAGGCCATGTCACATTTACAAAGCCCCTGAGGGGACAAAACAGTGGAAACCCCCCACAAGTGACCCCATTTTGGAAACTACACCCATTGAGGAAATTATCTACGGGTATGCTGAGCGTTTTGACCCCACAGGTTTTTTGCAGAAATTATTGGAATTAGGCCCTGAAAATAAAAAAATCTAGATTTTTTCAAAGAAAATGTAGGTTTAGCTAATTTTTTCTCATTTCCAAAAAGCACCGCAAAATTTGTACAGCAATTTCTCACAGGTAAAACAGTACCCAATATGTGGTAATACACGGCTGTTTGGACACACGGCAGGGCTTAGAATGGAAAGGGCGTTATTTGGCTTTTGGAGATCACATTTAGCACGAATGGTTTGCAGAGGCAATGTCGCATTTGCAAAGCCCCTGAGGGGACAAAACAATGAAAACGCCCAAAAAGTGACTCCATTTAGGAAAGTACACCCCTTGAGGAATCCATCTAGGAGTATTGTGAGCATTTTGACCCCACAGATGTTTCATAGAATTTATTAGAATGGGGCAGTGAAAATAAAAACAATCCTTTTTCTTCAATAAGACGTAGCTCTACTGCAAAATTTTTTGTTTTCTCAACAAATAAAGGAAAAAAAAGAACACAACATTTGTAAAGCAATTTCTGCCGAGTACAGCAATACCCCATATGTGGTCATAAACTGCTGTTTGGGCAAACGGCAGGGCTCAGAAGGGAAGGACCGCCATTTGGAGTGCAGATGTTGCTGGATTGGTTTCTGGGTGCCTGTGGGCCCAAAACAGTGGAAACTCCCCAGAAGTGACCCAATTTTGGAAACTACACCCCTCAATGCATTTTCTTAGGGGTGTAGTAACATTTTAACCCTGCAGGTGTTTTGTACAAATTAGTGTGAACTCGATGTTGAAGAGTGAAAATGGGATTTTTTCCATAGATATGCCAATATGTGGTACCCGGCTTGTGCCACAATAACAATACAGCTCTCCAATTATTGTGCTGGGTTTCCTGGTTTTAGAAACATCCTACATGGGGCATTAATCTTTTGCCTGGGCATTCGACCAGGCTCAGGAGTGAAAGAGCACCATGTAAAATTGAGGCCTAATTTGGCGATTTACAAAGTATTGGTTCACAACTGCAGAGGCTCAGATGTGAAATAATAAAAAGAAACCCCTGAGAAGTGACCCCATTTCGAAGCTACACCCCTCAAGGCATTTGTTAAGGGGTGTAGTGAGTATTTCACCCCACAGTTCTTTTCCATAAATGAATGCACTGCGGATGGTGCAAATTAAAAATGAATATTTTTCCCTAGATATGCCATTTCAGAGGCAAATATGTCATGCCCAGCTTATGACGCTGGAGACACACACCACAAAAATTGGTAAAAGGGTTCTCCCGGGTATGGCGGTGCCATATATGTGGAAGGAAACTGCTGTTTGGGCACACTGTAGGGTTCAGATGGGATGGAGCGCCATTTGGCTTTTGGAGAAGGGATTTTGCTTGGTAGTAGTTTTGTTTGAGTATTGCTGGTGTTTCCGTTTATAATGTGGGGGTACATGGAAGCTGGGCAGAGTACCTGAGGGGCATAGTCAGGTGGGATGATAATGGGGTAAAAAAACAATAAAATGATCCATATATGTGTGTTACGCTGTGAAGCAATCCTTTCTTCACAGGCAGGTGTTGCACTGATAAATGGCGTCCTTTCTTATCCCCCTTTTGGTCCACACTCCGCACCTTTGCAGTTTGGGGAATTTTGCTGGGAAAGTGTTGTCCTGGTATAATACGGGCACCGTCGCTTCCAGCGGATATTTTTGGGCCCTTCCCTTCCTGGTTCCCTAATTTTAGGTCCTTGATAAATCGCCTCTTGAAATGTTCACCTCGGGCAGCACAACTGCATATTTTTTATTTTCTGACTTATTGGAGCCATAACTAATTTTATTTTTTCATAGACGTAGTGGTATGAGGGCTGTTTTTTTGCGGGACGAGCTGTAGTTATTATTGGTACCGTTTTGGGGTACATACGACTTTATGATCACCTTCTATCCTACTTTTTGGGAGGCCAGGTAAACAAAAAAACGCAATTCTGGCATAGTTTTATTTAGGTTTTTTTATACAGCGTTCACCATGCGTTATAAATTACATGTTACCTTTATTCTGCGGGTCAGTACGATTCCGGCGCTACCTATTTTATAGGACTTTTTTATGTTTTGCAACTTTTTGCACAATAAAACTACTTTTGTAAAAATAATGTATTTTTTCTGTCGCCAAGTTGTGAGAACCATAACTTTTTCATTTTTTTGTCGACGGAGCTATATGAGGGCTTGTTATTTGCGTGACGAGCTATAGTTTTTATAGGTACCATTTTTGGAATACGTGCGACTTTTTGATCACTTTTTATTCCTATATTTATAGGGCAAAGTGACCAAAAAACAGAAACTCTGGTATCGTTTTTTACGCTTTTTTTTTACGCTGTTCACCGCGTGCAATAAATAATATAATATCTTGATACCTCAGGACGTTACGGTCGCGGTAATACCAAATACGTATGGTTTATTATTTTTTTTCAATAATAAAGGACTTGATAAGAGTAAAAGGGGGATTGTGTTATATTTTATTACTTCAAACTTTTATTGTTTTCAAACTTTTATTGTTTTCACTTCTTTTACACTTTTTCTCAAGTCCCCCTAGGGGACTTGAAGGTCCAGCTGTCAGATTTGTTTTTTTCTAATACATTGCACTACCTGCGTAGTGCAATGTATTAGATCTGTCAGTTATTCACTGACAGCAAGCCGATTAGGCTTCGCCTCCCGGCGGGGCCTAATCAGCTTCCGTAATGGCAGAGCAGGAGACCATTGTGTCTCCTGTTGCCATAGCAGCAGTTGCCAGTCCTGATTGCCTGTCACTACAGACAGGGGTGAACCTAGCCCGTCTGCCGCCTGAGGCGAACTATAAAAAGGCGCCCCCCCCCCACCCCCACAAATCTATCTGAGTTTTCTCATTCCTAACTTTACACATCAAACACGGAATATATAAATTTTTTAAATAGGAAAACATTTGATGTTTATTTGTTAGGCCCTGTTCACACAGAGTATTTTGACGAGTTTTTGGGCGCGGAAACCGCTCCGCAAAACTCGTCAAAAACCGGCCGAAAATGCCTCCCGAGAAAGAAGGGACATGCCCTATCTTCGCACGTTTACGCCTCTGACCTCCTATTGACATCAATGGGAGGCAGAGAGAGGGTATTTCGCTGAGTTTTTTGCCCGTAGCACTCAATGGCCGTGAGCGAAAAAGCGGTGAAAATTGCGGCAAACGACGTGCAGGAAGGACAAAATTTGCCTCAAAAACCCAAAAAACTCAGTGTGAACATAGCCTTAAAGTGCTGTTTGAAGTATGGAAAATATTTAAAGAATTATTCTTACTGCCAATCAGTGCAGTGCAAATAGTACACTCTGCACAGCCCCATATCTCTCCTCGGCAGCCAGTCTCATTTGCGGCGAAACTCTCTGCAATTACATTCAGGCCAGTCCAGGACGGATCGCGCTTAGCGCTGTTTTGAAGCGGCACGTCCTGGGCTGGTTTCTTTGCTCTACCTGCTGTATTGTTGTGGTCTGCCTGTGCTGGCTCGATGCCAGTGGTGGATTAATATGATCTTTGGCCTTGTGCGGTCCACAAGTTATGGACCCACATCCCACACGTAAGTATCACCTACATGTCAAAGTACATCACATGCCACTCTGCGGACTGTCTCTTAGCCTGGTCATCCGCTGCCACTCACACTTCCCCACAGCCCCCACCACTGTAATGTACATAGATTGTAAGACCAACATTACCAATAATACCGCCATACTGTTACTGAATAATACCCCCATACTGTTACTGAATAATACTCCCATACTGTTACTGAATAATACCCTCATACTGTTACTGAATAATACCCCCATACTGTTACTGAATAATACCTCCATACTGTTACTGAATAATACCTCCATACTGTTACTGAATAATACCCTCATACGGTTACTGAATAATACCCCCATACTGTTACTGAATAATACCTCCATACTGTTACTGAATAATACCTCCATACTGTTACTGAATAATACCTCCATACTGTTACTGAATAATACCCCATACTGTTACTGAATAATACCTCCATACTGTTACTGAATAATACCTCCATACTGTTACTGAATAATACCCCCATACTGTTACTGAATAATACCTCCATACTGTTACTGAATAATACATTTATACTGTTACTGAATAATACCTCCATACTGTTACTGCATAATACATTTATACTGTTACTGAATAATACTTCCATAATGTTACTGAATAATACCCTCATACTGTTACTGAATAATACCCCCATACTGTTACTGAATAATACCTCCATACTGTTACTGAATAATACCCCATACTGTTACTGAATAATACCTCCATACTGTTACTGAATAATACCTCCATACTGTTACTGAATAATACCTCCATACTGTTACTGAATAATACCCCGATACTGTTACTGAATAATACCCCATACTGTTACTGAATAATACCTCCATACTGTTACTGAATAATACATTTATACTGTTACTGAATAATACATTTATACTGTTACTGAATAATACATTTATACTGTTACTGAATAATACCCTCATACTGTTACTGAATAATAACCGCATACTGTTACTGAATAATACCTCCATACTGTTACTGAATAATACCTCCATACTGTTACTGAATAATACATTTATACTGTTACTGAATAATACCTCCATACTGTTACTGAATAATACCTCCATACTGTTACTGAATAATACCTCCATACTGTTACTGAATAATACCTCCATTCTGTTACTGAATAATACCTCCATACTGTTACTGAATAATACCTCCATACTGTTACTGAATAATACCTCCATACTGTTACTGAATAATACATTTATACTGTTACTGAATAATAACTCCATACGGTTACTGAATAAAACTGCCAAACCATGATCACATATTACTACAACATTGTGTCAGAAAAAACCCACCATACTGTTAGTGAATAAATCACACTATATATAGACCAATATTACCACCATATAATGACCTTATAGAGGTAGATGCCAGTTATACACAAGATATCTGCAAACCATATAAGTGATTACAGTATAGTTATATCGAGTGACTATTGTGGCAAATTTAAGTAGTTTTTTACATTTTTATACTGCTTTTTTTTGGTAGGTTCCACTGGAGCGTTTGGACTACGTCGTAGATACATTGGACTACTCCGATGATCTACTTTTAAAAAATAAAATAAAATGGTGAAAGAGGGTTGCATGGGGGAGTTTAGATTTCAATAAAAGTTTTTCTTGTGGGTTTTTTTAATACTTTATTATGGCCTTAGTAATGGCTGCTGTCTGATTGAGAGCGTCCATTACTAAGAAGGGGCTTAGTGATAGCCAGTAAAAAGGCTATCACTAACCCCTATAATTACCCCGGTTCTCACTGCCGCGAGGGGAGTACAATCCAGTACCCGACCATCTGAAGCGACGGTAAGGCAGCAGGGCGGTCACAGGCTGGTTTTACCAGGCTGGGAAGGGATAAAAAACGTGGCCCTTCCCACCCTGGGGATGCTAGGCTGCAGCTGCTTTATTGTATCTGGCTGGTTGTGAAAAATAGCGGGAACCCCACGTCTTTTTAAAAAAAGAAATAGAAAAAAAATTACGTGAGATCCCCTCAATTTTTCATAACCAGCCAGATACAATAAAGCAGCAGCAGCCTAGCATCACCAGGGTGGGAAGGGCCATGGTTTTAGGCCATTCCGAGACTGATATTACCTGCCTGCGGCCACCCCAGTACCCGCCCTTCTCTTCAGACAGTCGGGTGCTGGATCGAACCCAGCTCTTCCCAGTACTCCTGGTGGCGGTGGGTACCGGGGTAATAATATGGGTTAGTGATAGCCTTATTACTGGCTAACACTAAGCCCCTTCTTAGTAATGGACGCTCTCAGACAGCTGCCATTACTAAGGTGGTAATGAAGTATTAAAAAACAGAGAAATAAAGACATTTATTTTATTGAAATGACAACTCTTCCACACAATCCACTTTAACCATTTTATTTTAAAAAAAAAAGAAATAAAGCTTAAATCAGCGAAGTAGTCAAAATGGTCCAGCGGAACCTGCAAAACAAAAATTAGCAGTATGAAAAATAAAAATAAAGCTGGCTGCCCCCACAGACGTACAAACATATGAATAAATAGCTACCTTCGGAAACATATTAAAATAATTAGAAAAATTAGGCCAATAAAAAAATAAAAAATTATAACACCTTTCTTTTAAAGAGAACCTTTCACCTCCCCATACATGTACAGCTGAGTGCAGCAGGTAATGGGGAGGGCCGCACAAACTCTGGGGCACTTTACATTTTTTTCGTTATTTAGATATCAGTGCTGTAATATTTGGCGCCCAATATTTAAATAACTCCCTGAACTGTCAATGGGGAGGTAATTGGCAAGGGGGCGTGTAACATCGCTGTGACACTGTCCAATCAGCTACGGTCAGCGTTACAGCAAGAGCTGGAGAGAGCGCGTGCGCGCAGCTCCGCCACCACTACGGAACACAAGGAGTGTGAATTCTTCTTTTGTTCCATGGCATCAGAGCTGTGCGTGCACGCACGCTCTCACTCTTTAGCTCTCGGCAGACAAGGACGACAAGACTGATCTCTCACCTGAAATCACAGTCTTGTACTTGCCTGCCGAAAGCTGAAGAGTGAGAGCGTGCGTGTGCACATGATCTCCTCTCTCCAGCTCTTGCTGTTGACATTGTCCGCAGCGGATTGGACAGTGTCACAGCGATGTTACACGTCCCCTTGCCAATTACCGCCCCATTGGCAGTTCATGGGATTATTTAAATATCGGGCGCCAAATATTACGGCACCGATATCTAAGTATGGAAAGAGGGTAGAAATTTTTTTTTAAAGTGTCCCAGAGTTTGTGCAGCCCTGACCATTACATGCTGCACTCAAATGCAAATCTGTGGGCAGGTGAAAGATTCTCTTTAAAGTGTAACAACTTTTTAAAAAAATGTTGACATGTCAGAAGTTTTGATCAGTGGGGGCCGAGCACTGAGACACCTTCACTAGTCGCTAAAACGAAGCAGCAGAAGTGCTCGGGTGACCGTGTGCCGCTTCAATTCTGTTTGGCTTTCCTTGGAGCAGATAGAAATAGAAAGTCTAGGAGTCCGTACACCGCTCACTCGGCTGAAAGTCGATCATAAATGAAGCGGCACAGCGCTCACCCGAGCACTTCTGCTGCTTCGTTTTAGCGATCGGTGGGGGCCTCAGTATCTATTACTGCGATTGGTGCAAGTTTTAATTCCTTTTTATTGAAAATGATTTGCACTTTTTGAGATACAGCTGCTTTGTATCCTGTATACAGAGCAGCTGTATATAGCGCTGAGACCTGAATCCATTAGGTCGCCTATTACCGATCACATCTAAGTTATGAACTTAGATGTGATCGGTTACAGCTCGATCCTGCAGGACTCGCTGACCTGACGGATACAGGATACAGCGCTATATACATTATATAATATATTTATTTTAATTAGCGGGGGCAGGTTTATGGGGAAGGATTAGGGCCTGTTCACATCAGCGTTGGCTTTCCGTTCCGGGGTTCCGTGGGAGGTTTCCGTCGGGTGAACCCCCTGCAACGGAAAGTCAAACTGAAACCACAGCTTCCGTTTCAGTCACCATTGAAATCAATGGTGACGGAAACATTGCTAATGGTTTCCGTTCATCACCATTCCAGCAGGTTTCAGTTTTTGTGAATCAAGAGCGCAGTCGACTGCGCTAATGGTGACGGAAACGGAAGCTGTGGTTTCAGTTTGACTTTCCGTTGCGGGGTTACCTCCGACGGAACCCCAGAACGGAAAGCCAACGCTGATGTGAACAGGCCCTAAGGCTTCTTTCACACTAGCATTAATATACGTTTACCTCTCTTCCGTCAGAGGAAGAGAGGATCAATACGTTAAACGGAAAGCAACGGCTCCATTAGAATTACCATTGCTTTCAATGGTAATTCTTTTGTATCAGTTGCTTTCCGTTTGTCTCCGTTCGCTAAGTTTCCGTTTTTTTTAAAGGAAACAAAAGTGAAGTCTGCAGAACTTTTATTTCCGTTCAAAAGAACGGAAACCTAGCGAACGGAGACAAACGGAAAGCAACTGATACAAAAGAATTACCATTGAAAGCAATGGTAATTCTAATGGAGCCGTTGCTTTCCGTTTAACGTATTGATCCTCTCTTCCTCTGACGGAAGAGAGGTAAACGTATATTAATGCTAGTGTGAACAAAGCCCAACAATACAAGTAAGATATTAATAAATAAATAAATTTTAAAAAAAAACCCCAACTGGGATTTGAACCAGCAACCTTCATGTGTAAGGCAGACAAGCTAACCACTACACAATAGAAAGCTTCAGTTGGTGCCTGTGAAACTGTAGTACTTGAGGGTTTATTGAATGACAGGCACTATTAGTCTCTCCTATCTGCTGCGTGTGGGTGGTGACTGGTCAGAGACTCACAGTCAGACTGGCTGCCGCAGCTACTGCATGCAGTGTGCACTGTGAGACTCACCAGTCAGCCCTATTTGTAGCTTTCCCACGCTAATTAAGCACAGGAAAGCTACAAAGCCAGGAGTATACTGCAGGGGGGGGGTCGTTTTACTGACAGCAGAGGGCTCTATAGGGGGGAATCATCCCCCCACCATAGAGCCCTGACTAGTTACTATACTGGAAGGTTAGGGGGGTCTGAGCATCTGACTGCTCTAAAGTGGGGGCAGAATCCCCCCTATAGAGCTCTCTGCAGTAAGTCAGACGCTCAGACCCTCCCCCACCCACACTAATCGTTCCATTATAGTGATGTGAGGGCTCTATGGGGTGGATTATTCCAGCCCCATAGAGCCCTCTGCTGTCGGTAAAATGCCCCCCTGCAGTATACTCACGTACCGGTCCCAGCAAGGCAGGCACTTACCTCGTGGTGCTGGTGCTGCTCGTCGCTCCTCCTGCAGACTTGCTCCTCTCTGGCTGTATGTACTGTGTACAGCGTCAGAGAGGAGGAGGAGTATTACAGACGTTCGGCGCGTCTGCATGGCGCCTCCCCCCGGTCCAGTCCCGGGCTGAAAATGCCGCCCCCCCCCCGTTTGGGTAGGTGGTGCCGCCTGAGGCCGTCGGCTCACCTGGCCTCATGGCAGGTTCGGCACTGACTACAGACCGTAATACAATATCTTAATGTAAGGATGTGTACACTTAATTGTGCAGCAACGCTTGTTGTCTCCATTCTATGTCAGTGTGGGAAGCAGATGTCCGGCCTTATGATTTTGTGATATGTGATAGACCCAGAATCCCAATCACCAAACCAAAGAATGCAAAATAAAGACACAAAACATTATAATTGGGTGTTAAATGGTCAAAACTTTTATTATATTATATGACCAAACCCAAAATGGCAAACTTCCGACTCACGAAGAGTTACCCTCCAGCACGCAGGAAAGAAAAAAAACCCTGTGGGGGAAACCTCTAGGGAAACCATGGCTGGAGGATTGCCCTTCATCTGGGCTTAGAAGGTGCCAAAATGTAATTTGTAACAGAAAGACATACAATGAACGAACGAACGACATAAAACACATAAATCGGCTGATCTGGTTGGCTAGGCGGATGTCTCTCTTCCTGGGCACCCATTAAAATTAATGGGCGATCCACGGATGAGACGGGTCCTCCAGATGCCGCCTTGTAGCACCTGTCTCCGCTCCGGGTAATAGAGGGGGATCTTCTGCTGGAAACCCCCCTCTATTATAGACAACCCGTATGAAGAGGATGGCATCACTGTGATGAAGAAGTGGTCTGGGGTGAAGAGTTTCCCTGCTAGAACCTCCAAATTACATCAGGTCGGTATTGGTGGGGAAGTCAAGCTCAAGGTCCTCAGTCCCATCCAATATGGCGCTGAACATGGCAGTAAAACCTTCTAATATGGAATCTTCTTTATGTCATAAACATTTGTATTTATGACATCAGCACCTTCATCATCATTACTACAGGAGTTTATTACCACTGCACAACTCATACATTGTGACATCACCCACAGTGGTCTGAAGTGTTAACCCTTTAATGACTGGCAATGTACTTAGTACAGATGCCATAGAGCTGAATAGAACATATCAGCGGCCATAAAGGAAAAGGGATAATGCCGGGAGCATCTCTGCACAAGAACAATCCATGACAAAGGGTTGTCCAGGATGAGATAACTTATCTGCTTTCTCCAAAAACCAGCAGCACACCTGTACATAGGTTGTGTGTGGTATTAAAGCTCATTACCATTCACTTCAATGGAGCTAACCTGCAATACCAGATACAACCTGTGGATAGGTGGGGTGCTGCTTTTGGAAGAAAGCAGCCATATTTTTCTAATCCTGCACAGCTCCTGTTAGAAATACTTCAAAAAAAGTGGGGGGAGAAGGAGAAGAAGGGGAGAGGGAAAGAAGAAATTAAAAAAAGAGAAAAAGAGGAAGTCGGAGGTAAAAGAAATCAAACTAGACTGAAAGGAGTCTGCTGGAGGTGCCAGATGGAAAGACATATTTCTGCCATGGGGACCAGATTAGTTGAAATGTATCTTGAAGGGGGGATTCAGAGAGTGGTTTTTAGCACCTTACTGCCCTATGAAGTGCTGTTGCGTTGAAAAACTATGCAGTTCATCTTCGAATGCAGCGTCACAAAAACAAATTATTTTGTAAAAAATAAAACTATATAAATTTGGTATCGCCATAATCGTAACGACCTGCAAAATCAAGTTATCATGCAATTCATTCCGCCCGATGAACACTGTAAAATCAAAACAGAAATGGCGGAATTACAGGTTTTTTTTCAATTCACCCCACAAAATGTAGGTTTTTTTACATTGTTTTTTTAATACATTATATGGTACATTAGGCCGCAGTGTAAATTCCACGTCAACAGCGCCACTGATCGGTTAACTGTTTAAATGATACCAGTTCAAGTGACCTTTATCGAAAAACACTATAAGAAATTTTTTCCCAATTAACCTTTTAATTGGGCCTAGCATGTGTGATACTGTCTGCTAAGCCGTTGTATCTAAGCATGTTATATGTGATACTGTCTGCTGAGCCGCTGTCTCCTATCAAGTAGCAGTGCTATCAGGTGTCATAGTCTTAGGCTGGGTTCACACGACCTATTTTCAGACGTAAACGAGGCGTATTATGCCTCGTTTTACGTCTGAAAATAAGGCTACAATACGTCGGCAAACATCTGCCCATTCATTTGAATGGGTTTGCCGACGTACTGTGCAGACGACCTGTCATTTACGAGTCGTCAAACGACGACGCATAAAATGACTGCCTCGGCAAAGAAGTGCAGGACACTTATATACATTATATGCAGGACACTTATATACATTATATGCAGGACACTTCTTTGCAACGTAATTTGAGCCATTCTTCATTGAAGTCAATGAAGAGCAGCTCAAGATTACAAACGTCAAAGACGCCTCGCATAATGCGAGGAGGAGCTTTTACGTCTGAAACGAGACAGCTGTTTTCCCCTGAAAACAGTCTGTCTTTTCAGACGTAAAAGCCTCTCATCGTGTGCACATACCCTTAGGGATCACACAGAAAGTCAAAAATGGCTGAAAATTACAGAGCTGTTTTCAGAGAATACAGCCTTTGATTTACAGTCGTTTTTGAAGCTGGAAATGTATTTTAAGGTATTTTTTTCTAGATGTTTTTGGAGCTGTTTTTCCATTGACACAATGAAAAACATCTCCAAAAACGGCTCAAGAAGTGACATGCTCCTTTTTACGTGTCGTTTTAAAATACAATAGGCAGATGTTTGTAGGCATTGGGCTACCGATTTTTCAGGCGTATTTGAAGGCTTTTACGCCTCCGAAATACGCCTGAAAACACAGCGTGTTTATAGATACGCTGTCTCAGATATATGTATCTTTTCTTTTTTTTTTTTTTTTTAGGGGGGTGAGCAAAACACATGTCTTGTGGCACAAGACAGTCTGATTAGTGGGGGAGATACAGGGTCTGGCTTAGGCCTTTTGTTACACACTCAATGTAAAATTGTACACTAGCTCGGAGCTGGCGTTGATTTCTGCTTTACATTACGCTCGTTACTGGCGTAAATGATAGTAAAATTGTCTGCCCTTTCCGCAAGCGCCACACACTTTTCAAAAAGTGCCACGCGCATCATAAACTGACCAAAAACTTTCCCGCACTTTTGGGACTTTTCTATGCCAGATAGAAGGCTTAGCAAGGTTAATAAATTCTCCTCTAAGGCTACAGACAGAAATACAATATCTTACAGCAAGGATCTCTACACTCAGTGTCTGACTGAGGTACCTTGGACCCACCAAAGGAAATAATTCTTGGGGGTCTACCCTTCAACTATATAGAAATAATTTGAACACTCTTAATTGTGTACTAAAGACGTGTGTAATAAAACAAAGACCAATATTCCCACCATATTGTGACAGATATCAGTCCTACACAGGCATTCTGCAGACCATATAAGTGAATGCAGTGCAATTCAGTGACTCACAGGTGACATCTTCTTAGATTGGAGTCGTTCACGTTCTCTTTTCTTTTTCATCCGGCCCAGAACGCCATGATGACTTCTTCCAGTCTTCTTCATCTCCAATGCCCAAGCGCGAACCACAAGATACGTAATGAAAGTGTAGATGTAACCTAGATACCACGTGTAATGATGGGGTAGGGAGACAGACAGGTGAGCCCTAATCTACCCGCCACTTTGTCCCTGCCTTCTTGCACGGCCCGTCCTAGGCGACAGCGTACAACTGGGCGACGGTCCCTACGCTCAATATGTGCACGACAGACAAACAGACAAGGGTACACTGAAGCTAAGGGAAATGGGGCAGTTGCCCACGGCAACACAGTGAGCAACAGGAGTAGTGAACGAGCAGAGTCAAACCAGGAGTGTACGAGGTACCAAACGCAGAGCAGGAGCGTAGTCAGTAAAGCCAGGGTCAATAATAATAGCAGGAGCAGCAGAGCCAGGAAACAGGAAAGAATCACATGCAAAGACAAGCAGGAAATGAAAGTATAAATAGACTGAGGGCGGGAGATAGAACCGTCTGGCCAGGCTGTGATAGGTTCTCCCACTCCTGAGCCTACCAGCCTTAGTGGTAGCAGATAGAGTCACTCTATCAGACCTAAGAGCAGGTGCAGACTGATTAAGCATGGGCGTCGACACAGAAGCTATGTCTGGCAGATCCTTTACAGTAGCCCCCCTTTTATGAGGGGCCACTGGACCCTTTCTAGGTGGACCTGGCTTATTGGGGAACCGAAGATGGAACCACCTGAGCAATACCCCAGCGTGAACATCCCGGGCGGGTACCCAAGTCCTCTCAACTACCGGGACAGGTTTAGGCAAGTCAATCAATGGCATAGCTAGAGACATAGCAAATTCCACAGACATAATATTAGCAGAAGACTGAATCCACGAAGGCACTGCCGGTAGCAGACCTACTCTCAAAAAAAACATGAAAGGGAAGCAAGATCTTATTAGGTTTCATATTTACGGGAAATACCTGTGCACCCAAGTGACCTCCCCGATGGACACTTAGGCGCGGAAGTTCTTCTGGCTGTTTATTCTTGCACCTAGGACAGTTGTTCACTTGATGCTTGTCATCCCCACAGTAGAAGCAGAGACCATTCTTCCTGCGGAGCTCTCTACGTTGTTGGGGAGACACGGAGGCCACGAGTTGCATTGGTTCATCCGAGTTTTCCGTGCAAGAACGAAGCAACGGAACCTCGGGAGCCATCATGGGGGAGCCAGAGGAGAAACCACAAAAAAGTTCAAATCGTCGTTCCCCGAGACGTCGGTCAAGACGTACCGCTAAAGCCATAACCTGATCTAGAGAGTCTGAAGAGGGATAGCTAACTAACAGGTCTTTCAGGGCGTTCGACAGACCCAATCTAGTTAGACCCAGCAGCAGTCTGTCAGTAACGGCACCTGGCAATCATTTGACCAGTCACATGAACACCGGGAGCAATAGAGACAGCGGCGCGGCCGCTGCCTCTATTCCTATACACAGCGTTCATTGAGCGCTGTGTAAAAGAGATCAGAGAAGACAGTAGCAGCGAAAGAGGCTTCTATCCTCTCCTCAGGGTCCCCGGCAGTCACCGACAGCCGGAGACCCGACATTCAGCTGCCCGACCGCTTGGGCAGCAAGTTAAAAACAGAGTCGTAAAAGTCTATGGCTCGGGTTTTAAGGACACTGACCGCTGGCCGTAAAAACACAGCCAGCGGTCGGGAACCAGTTAAGGAAATGGGTTTTGAAAATTGTTGGTCTAATGTAGAATCAGTAAAGCAGGAGCTACCAGTTATCCAATCCCCAATCACTCGTAGTTGAGCTGCCATATTGTAGAAATGAATCTGTGGAAAATTAATCCCTCCATTTTCATGATGTTGCTGCACTCACTGGCTCACTCTTGGTCTCTTTTGATTCCAAATGTAGCCTCGAAAGAGAGTATTCAGCCGCCTAACGTCCACTGGTCTCAAGTATATAGGTAAGGATTGTAGTAAGTATAACAATTTAGGGAAGACAACCATTTTTAATAGATTAGCCCTACCTAAAAATGATAGAGTAAAGTGCCTCCAAGCCATAAGTTGGGATTCCAAACATGCAATAAAGGGATTAAGGTTTCTTTGATATAAACGTGATGGTTGTCTCGTGATGCGTACCCCCAAATAGGGAATGTAATCAGAGTTCCATTTAAATGCATGCTTCGAAGACCAGAGTGGCCTGGAGGGACCCTTAAGAATTAAGGCTTCTGATTTTTGCAGATTGATCTTGAAACCTGACAGGGCGCCATAAATTGAGATATCCTGGAGGATTAGTTGTGAAGTAGAGGCAGGGTTAAATATGAAGAACAAAATATAATCTGCAAATACCGATAGTTTAATTTGAGAATCTCCAATTTGTATGCCTTGAAAACATGCTAGGGACTGGAGATGACGGAGAAGTGGATCTAGGGACAAATTAAATATGCTACAGCCTGACGGATACCTTTAGTGGAATGTCTATTCCTTAAGAAACCCAGTTGGGTTGGGGCAATGATCGGTCCAAACATGGTTTGGAGGCGGTCGGTCAAAATCTTTGTTAGGAGCTTATAGTCTTGGTTTAAAAGGGAAATCGGGCGATATGAGGAAAGGAGGGTTGGATCCCTGTCAGGTTTGGGAAGCAATATGGTCCTGGACTCATGAAAGTTAGGCAGGTCAATCTCCCCACTAAATATGGCTTGTAAGGTCCTCGTCAATGTCGGTACAATATCTGGCAAAAGTTGGTAGTATTCAACAGATAGGCCGTCAGGACCCGGCATTTTATTATTGGGTAGCTTAGAGATTGCTAAAGCAACCTCCACCTCCGTGATATCATTATTTAAAAAGTGGAGTTTTTTTAATTGGCGATTTGCTTCATAAATATATATCTGGCGTGGCCAAAATAACACATTTCTGCCTTTATCGGCAGGTTTTACTACCACATCTTGCCATGATTTAATCCTCTCCAAGCTCTCTCTCTCTCTCTGTGTAATCGTCAGATTATCATTCTTAATTTTCTTTGGAATGTTTTGCTAATCTTCAGAGACCAATTTGACAAAAAAGGATCTACTGCGGGGCAAATAGACAACGGGGGAATTTTGTAGTTTTGGTTCTAATACAGATATGAATCTTACCTTCTGATATTCCCTCTACTTGGTGAAAGAGTTTCTCAAATATTCGCAATGTTTCTCGTTCCTCAACTGTCACAAATAAATCGTCTTCCTCTTTAAAATGCCATTTCTTAAAGATCAAAGATTGTGCAAAAAAATTGCAGATCTTTTACTGCTGACAAAAGATCAAAACAGGAAGTGGGAGAAAAGGTCAAGACTTTGTCTAACAGGGTGATGTCACTTATAGATAATTGCATAGAAATGTTAATTACCTTCTTGCGATGTTTTGGATTTTGTTCCAATCCCCTATTCGTTTTTCTCCTACTGTTGGACGACTGATTTTAGTTCCGTTTTCTTTTGTATCTTGGTAAATCACGTGTAGAACTCATGCTACTACATAATGTCATATCATGGTGATCGCTCTGTGATGACAAAGATCACATAGAAGAGGAAAGACTCAGTGATTCACCATTTTGTCTCCGATTCCATCAATATATTTTCTTCTGTTGAAAAACATTATTACTACATATCAATTTCTTTGTTTTTGTGCTCTCAATTTATTTTTCCCACACTAGGCATTGTTGATCCAATTGCGTTTTAAATGTTTCTAAATCTTCTTTAACCAGCCATGACTGTTCTCTGGCTCTAAAATCCATAGTTGGGTTTCTGGCACTATCTGTAAAAATATAGAAAACAAATTGATAAATAATCCAAAAATACAGCAAGGATCTGAAATCCCAAATGCAGGTGCACGGCATTTATTACTAGTGAGGGGAGATCCTAGGGTGAAGTCCTGAGCATATATGCATATGTATGTATGTATGTATGTATGTATATATATATATATATATATATATATATATATATATATATATATATATATATATATATATACACACATGTACACAGTGAAGGAAATAAGTATTTCATCCCTTGCTGATTTTGTAAGTTTGCCCACTGTCAAAGACATGAACAGTCTAGAATTTTTAGGCTAGGTTAATTTTACCAGTGAGAGATAGATTAAATAAAAAAAAAAAAAAAAAAGAAAATCACAGTCAAAATTATATAGATTTATTTGCATTGTGCACAGAGAAATAAGTATTTGATCCCCTACCAACCATTAAGAGTTCAGCCTCCTCCAGACCAGTTACACGCTCCAAATCAACTTGGTGCCTGCATTAAAGACAGCTGTCTTAAATGGTCACCTGTATAAAAGACTCCTGTCCACAGACTCAATTAATCAGACTGACTCTAACCTCTACAACATGGGCAAGACCGAAGAGCTTTCTAAGGATGTCAGGGACAAGATCATAGACCTGCGCAAGGCTGGAATGGGCTACAAAACCATAAGTAAGACGCTGGGTGAGAAGGAGACAACTGTTGGTGCAATAGTAAGAAAATGGAAGACATACAAAATGACTGTCAATCGACATCGATCTGGGGCTCCATGCAAAATCTCACCTCGTGGTGTATCCTTGATCCTGAGGAAGGTGAGAGCTCAGCCGAAAACTACACGGGGGGAACTTGTTAATGATCTCAAGGCAGCTGGGACCACAGTCAACAAGAAAACCATTGGTAACACATTACGCCGTAATGGATTAAAATCCTGCAGTGCCCGCAAAGTGATTGGGAGAAGGTGCTGTGGTCAGATGAGACTAAAATTTAGCTCTTTGGGTCATAGGCAGCATTTCTCTTCCTCCAAACATGACGAGTTGAGTTAATGCCAAAGAACACCGTCCCCACTGTCAAGCATGGAGGTGGAAACATTATGTTTTGGGGGTGTTTCTCTGCTAAGGGCACAGGACTACTTCACCGCATCAATGGGAGAATGGATGGAGCCATGTACCGTCAAATCCTGAGTGACAACCTCCTTCCCTCCACCAGGACATTAAAAATGGCTCGTGGCTGGGTTCTCCAGCTCGACAATGACCCGAAACATACAGCCAAGGCAACAAAGGAGTGGCTCAAAAAGAAGCACATTAAGGTCATGGAGTGGCCTAGCCAGTCTCCAGACCTTAATCCCATCGAAAACTTATGGAGGGAGCTGAAGATCCGAGTTGCCAAGCGAAAATCAGCAAGGGATCAAATACTTATTTCCTTCACTGTATATATATATATATATATATATATATATATATATACATATATATATGTGTGTCTATAGAAGGTAGAAATTCGAGGCACTCACCGCTGTTTCTGTAACTTCCGACCATGTAATCAGGAAGTGGCTGGGAAGCAGCGTGAGCACAAAAAGCTAGAACGGGGTTTGTGGGCAGTGGCGGATCATCGTTAGGAAGGTTCGGGCAGCCGCCCAGGGCTCTAGGCTCCCAGGGGGCCCATGGCTGCCAAGCCCATAACATTTATTGGCTGGGCTGCACGTGCTCCCTCAAGCCCGTTGGCGCCTAGCACCGGAGGGGGCCCTCGATGCTAGAGACAGCCACATTCACTTGTATCTGTGTCCTCAGGACGCAGATATAAATTAATACTATAGGCTGCAGGCCAAGTTAGGACTGCAGCCTATAAGGTGCTGGGAAGACTCCCTGGGCAGGCCGCCGTGATGACGTAACTGCATCACGCTGGTATGCGCATGCGTCCTGCCTGGAGACAGTGCAGCGCACCGTCCGTCGTGGGAACGGGGCAAGGTAAGTACAATGTTTTGATTTGTAGGGCTATGTGGCAATATACAGGGGGGTGATTGCTGTGTAGCACTATATACAAGGGGAGGGGTGAATTGCTGTGTAGCACTATATACAAGGGGAGGGGGGGATGTGTGGCACTATATACAAGGGGAGAGGGGGCTGTGTGGCACTATATACAAGGGGAGGGGTGATGTGTGGCACTATATACAAGGGGAAAGGGGGCTGTGTGGCACTATATACAAGGGGAGAGGGGGCTGTGTGGCACTATATACAAGGGGAGGGGGGATGTGTGGCACTATACACAAATGTCTAAGATGGAAAAACCCATTTAAGCTGCACACTCGTCTTTAATAGATGAAACACTACTCTATGGCCAGAGGTAGACAACTGTTAGAACGTCCAAATGTCCTTAAGAATATCCTCCAAGAACAAGAACTCCAGAAGAAAACTCTTCTGCAAACAGCAACCAAACCGCATCTGACCGGGGAAATCCAACTCAAAATCACTTTATTACCAGAACTCTATGAATTATTTCTATCACACCTACTTTACTTAGTCATAATACTTTCTATAGGAATTTTATCAACATTTAAATTGTAACTAAACTTTCAAAAAACTTTGACCTGTCATAGTGACAGAAATGTTGATCAGCACTGAGACCCCCACGACTGCTAAAACGAAGCTGCAGGGTGAGCGATGTACTGCTTAGTTTCTGGTTGTCTTCCCTCGGAAAGTTGAGCAAACTGTGTACAGACTCAGCCTTTCCATTTAGCCCGTACAACGCTAGCTCAGCTTTCCAAGGAATGCCAATCAGAAACCGTGCGGCACAACACTCACCCAAGCGCTTCTGCCGCTTCGCTGTAGCAGTTGGTGGGGGTCTCAGTGCTGAGACCCCCACTGATCAAAACTTCTGCTATGTCACTTTGATATGTTAAAAGTTTAGTTACACTTTATCAGCCTCACACAAGACTAAAAACATACCTTTAGCCAACTGCCTCATGACAATCACAATACCTAAACGGCTCCAACGCCAGCCACAAAGTCCTATAAATGAATCAAGTGCAAAAAAAGCTTCTAACCAGTGCCACATTTTTTTTCTGCCTGCCATTGATTTCAATGAGAGGTCAGAGGCGGAAACCGCTCCAAGAAAGAGATTTTGGGCATTTTTTTGGCGCGGATTCCGATGTGGTATCCATGTGAACTGACCTGTGGAGCAGTCACCATCTTGATTCTCTAAACTTGGAAATAAGACACCTGGAAAAGAAAAAGAAGAAGGAGGTGTGAGAATACATTCCTGGTAAATGCTATGTATTTCTATATAACGCCAAAGTCTGTGAAAAGATGTTACTGCAGCGTGTGATCCTACAACTAGAATCTATCCGGATACTTACCAGTCACTGATACTAATCAGAAAGGGGGAAATTTATTAACAATGGCATTTTATACGCCAGTCCTAATAGAAAAATTAATTTGGAGTAAAGTGCGACACATTTATTAAGAGGCAAAATAATTTTAATAAATGTGTTGCATTATTCTGCTAGGCCGTGCAGTAAAATTGTGCCACAATGACCGCAGCCATGCGTCTTAGCATCCCTACCACGTCTTCCATTACATAAAATTAAACAGCCAGGAAAAGAGCGATCGTTGTTCCTGGCCGTTAGTCCCATCTGTAATACAAAGCTGACACCTGGAGCGTATGGAGCACGCACAGCGCGTGAGCGCTCCATACATCACCCCCGCACCCTGACGTATCTGACACATCATTTTGTGGGAAGTGGTTAACCCCTTAACGCTCAGCGGCGTAATAATCCGTCGTGCTAAGTGTATCGTTCGCTCTCAGCGACGGACTATTACGTAGCGGGAGTAACGGCCATTTCGGCCATCTTCCCGACACATGCAGGAGCTGTGACAGCTGCTGTCTTGTACAGCAGTTGCCGCAGCTCCTATAGCGGGGACCGATCGCTGTGTCCCCGCTGATTAACCCCTTAAAAGCCGCGTTCAATAACGATCGTGGCTTTTTAGAGGTTAAGCTTCCATCGCCGGCTTGCTACACGATAGCAGCCGGCGATGGTGACTATGGCAACCGGACACCCAACAATGGCGTCCGGCTATGCCATCGACGGAAGCCTAGTGGGTCCTGACAAAGTCAGGACCCACTATGCTTGCTGTCAGTGAGTAGCTGACAGCTCTAATACACTGCACTACGCATGTAGTGCAGTGTATAAGAATAGCGATCAGGGCCTCCTGCCCTCAAGTCCCCTAGTGGGACAAAGTAATAAAGTAAAAAAAAGTTTCAAAAAAGTTGTGTAAAAATAAGAAAATAAAAGTTTCAAAAGTAATAAAAAGTAAAAATCCCCCTTTTTCCCTTATCAGTCCTTTATTATTAATAAAAATATACAAACAAATAAACAATACATAATTGGTATCGCCCCGTCCGTAACGGCCTGAACTACAAAATTATTTTGTTATTTATCCTGCGCGGTGAACGCCGTAAAAGAAAATAATAATAAACCGTACCAGAATCACAATTGTTTGGTCACTTCACCTCCCAAAAAATGGAATAACAAGAGATCAAAAAGTCGCATGTACCTAAAAATGGTGCTGATCGAAACTACAGGTCGTTACGCAAAAAATAAGTCCTTGCACGGCTTTCCTGATGGAAAAATAAAAAAGTTATGGCTCTTAGAATAAGACAACACATAAAGTAAATGATTTTTTACAAAAAGTATTTTATTGTGCAAACGCCATAAGACATAAAAAAAAAACTATAAACATCTGGTATCGCCGTAATCGTATCGCCCCGCAGAATAAAGTGAATATGTCATTTATAGCGCACGGTGAATGCTGTAAAAAAAATAGAATAAAAAAACAATAGTATAATTGCTCTTTTTTAGTCATGGGCACAATATATTGGACACTGAAATGGTATATATATATAAAATTGCAAATCTCACACTGCACAATCTGCTGCACATCACCTTTTACACAATACCTGTGGGGTCAAAATGCTCACTACACCTCTAGATGAATGTCTTAAGGGGTGTAGTTTTTAAAATGGGGTCACTTCTCGGGGGTTTCAACTGTACTGGTACCTCAGGGGCTTCTGCATACATGACTTAGCAGCAGAAAAGCTCCGGTAGGCCAAATGGTGGTCCTTTCCTTCTGAGCCCTCCCATGGGCCCAAACGGCAGTTTATCACCACAAATGGGGTATTCTCGCACTCAGGACAAATTGGGCAACAAAATGGGGTATTTTATCCGTCCTGCTAAGTGTATCGTTCGCGCTCAGGGAAAATGCACCCCAACATTTGTAAAACAATTTCTCCCGATTATTACCACATATGGCATATTTACGTAAACTGCTGTATGGACCCACAGCGGGGCTTAGAAGGGAAGGAGCGCTATTTGGCTTTTGGAGCTCAAATTTAGCTGAAATGGTTTTTGGGTGCCATGTCGCATTTGCAAAGCCTCTGAGAGGCCAAAACAGTGGAAACCCCCCAAAAGTGACCCCCGTTTTGGAAATTACACCACTTAAAGAATCTATCTAGGGATATAGTGGGCATTTAGACCCCAAAAGTCTTTTGCAGGATTTATTAGAATTAGGCCTCATTTACACGAGCGTAATATACGCGCGTGCGATGCGCGTGCTTTTCACGCGTGTCGTACGCACCTATATTACTCTATGGGGCAGTTTAGACGATGCGTGAATTTTGCGCAGCGTGAGTGCGTTGCGTAAAACTCACGACATGTTCTATAATCGTGCGTTTTTCACGCAACACGCACCCATTGAAGTCAATGGGTGCGTGAAAACAACGCATGACACACGGACGCTCCTGCGTTGCATGCGCGAAAATCACGCAAGAGCTGTCAAAAGGATGAATGTAAACAGAAAAGCACCACGTGCTTTTCTGTTTACAAACATCCAAACGGAGTGTCAAATTAGAGATGAGCGCACCGAACTTCACCGGGTTCGGCCGAACTCGTTTTGACCGAACCCGGCAAAAAATGTTCGGGTACGCGACGGCAGGAGACAGTCACTGTCCACGGTGCTGAAAGAGTTAAACTGGTTCAGCACCATGGACAGTGACTTCCGATCACAATATACATGAACGTGTAAAAAAAAAAAAAAAGTTCGGACTCCCGGCTTCTTCCTCCAGTCTGACCTCCCGGGATGACAATTCTGTCCAAGTGACAGCTGCAGCCAATCACAGGCCAAGCACAGCCTGCAGCCAATCACAGGCTGCAGCGGTCTCATGGACTGCCGCGTCATCCTGGGAGGTGGGGCCGAATGACAAGAGAGGGACGCGTTACCAAGGCAACGGCCGGGAGACCGGACTGGAGGAAGCCGGAAGTTCATGGTAAGTATGAACGTCTTTTTTTGATTCACAGGTTGGTGTATATTGTGATCGGAACTCACTGTCGCGGGTGCTGAAAGAGTTACTGCCGATCAGTTAGCTCTTTCAGCACCTTGGACAGTGACGGGCGTCGACTAGCCTCATCTCTATGATGGCGGCTGCGCGAAAATCACGCATCATACATGGATGACACACGGAGCTGTCAAATGCCTTTTGCGCGCGCAAAACGCAGCGTTTTTTTGCGCGCGCAAAACGCACACGCTCGTGTAAATAAGGCCTTAGGATGTGAAAATGAATATCAACATTTCTTCCACTAAAATGTTGACATTTTTCAATTTCACAAAGGAGGAAAAAGCACCTCAACATTTGTAAAGCAATTTCTTCCTGGGGTATGGCTATACCCCACAAGTGGTCATAAATGGTTTTTCATTAGAGAGTAATTAACCCTTTCCGGACTGATCCATTTTTGCTTTTGCTTTTTCGTTTTTCCCTCCCCGCTTTCCAAGAGCCATAACTTTTTTATTTTTCCGTCAATAGAGTGGTGTGAGGGCTTATTTTTTGCGGGACGAGCGGTTGTTTTTATTGGTACCATTTTTTGTTACCTACAACTTTTTGAGCACTTTTTATGAAATTTTTTGATAGAGCCAAGGTAACCAAAAAACTGTGATTTTGCGGTTTTAACCCCTTAAGGACGCAGCCTAGTTTTGGCCTTAAGGCTCAGAGCCCATTTTTCAAATCTGACATATTTCACTTTATGTGGTAATAACGTCGGAATTCTTAAACCTATCCAAGCGATTCTCAGACTGTTTTCTCGTGACACATTGGGCTTCATGTTCGTGGTAAAATTTGGTCGATATATTCAGTGTTTATTGGTGAAAAAGTGCAAAATTTAGAGAAAATTTTGAAAAAATAGAATTTTTCAGAATTTAAATGCATCTGCTTGTAAAACAGACGGTTATACCACCCAAAATAGTTACTAGTTCACATTTCCCATATGTCTACTTTAGACTGGCATCGTTTTTTGAACATTCTTTTATTTTTCTTGGACGTTACAAGGCTTAGAACAAAAACATCAATTTCTCATATTTTTAAGAAAATTTCAAAAGCCTTTTTTTTAAGGTACCTGTTCAGTTCTGAAGTAGCTTTGAGGTGCCTATGTATTAGAAACCCCCATAAAGCACACCATTTTAAAAACTAGACCCCTCAAAGTACTCAAAACAGCATTTAGAAAGTTTTTTAATCCTTCAGGCATTTCACAGGAATTCAAGTAATGTGGAGGTGAAATTTGCAAATTTCATTTTTCTTGTTGAATTTCAATTTTATTCAATTTTTTTTTCTGTTAAACATAAGGTTTTACCAGACAAATACTACTAAATATGTGTTGTCCAGTTTCTGTCGTTTTTAGAAATGTCTGACATGTGGCTCTAGTGTGCTCATGGACTAAAACACAAGCCCTAGAAGCAAAGAAGCACCTAGTGCATTTTGAGGCCTCTTTTTTATTATAATATATTTTAGGCAGCATGCCAGGTTTGAAGAGGTGTTGAGGTGCCAAAACAGTAGGAATCCCCCAAAAGTGACCCCATTTTGGAAACTGCACCCCTCAAGGAATTCATTTATGTTTGTTGTTATCATTTTGACCACACAGTTTTGTCACAGCATCTATTTGAATTGAGCTGTGAAATTAAAAAAAAATTAAATTTTTTCCAATAAGATGTCATTTGTGATCGAAATTTCTTATTTTCTTAGGGAACACCCCATTTTGTTGCCCAATTTGTCCTTAGTGTGGCAATACCCCATTTGTGGGGGTAAATTGCCGTTTGGGCCCATGGGAGGGCTCAGAAGGAAAGGAGCGCTATGTGTTTGTTGGAGTCCAGACTTTGCTGGATTGGTTTTCAGGTGCCATGTCGCATTTGCAGAGCCCCAGAGGTATCAAAGCAATGGAAACCCACCAGAAGTGACCCCATTTTGGAAACTACACCCCTCAAGGAATTCATTTACATGTAATGTGACCATTTAGACCCCATAGTTTACTCTCAGAACTTTTTTGAATTGGGCTGGGAATTATAACAAAATACATTTTTTCCAATAATATGTAGTTTTGGCTGAAAATTTCTTATTTTCAAAATAAATAAAATTCCCTATTCTGTTGCCCAATTTGTCGTGAGTGCAATACCCCATTTCTAGTGATAAACTGTGGTTTGGGCCCATGGGAGGGCTCAGAAGGAAAGGACCACTATTTGGTCTACTGGGTATTTTCTGGTGCAAAGTCATGTTTGCAGAAGCCCCTTAGGTACCAGTACAGTTAAAACCCCCAAGAAGTGACCCCGTTTTAAAAACTACAAGGCATTCATCTAGAGGTGTAGTGAGCATTTTGACCGGAGACATACACCCCATAAACTGTAATGTGGGTTCTCATGGGTATGGCAATACCCTCAATGTGGCTGTTATCAGCTGCCTGGGCACGCAGCAGGGCACAGATGGGAAAGACGAGGGGGGATAAGCTGTGCGGAGTGCATCAGGGTAAGTAAAACTGGGCTAGATTAATGATAAAGGGATGTATGATACATTTTAAAACACTCCTTCATACAGAACCTTAGTTTTTCAGGACACGTATCACATTGATATATTGTGTCCTCCATTATGCCCCTCTTATAGCAGACTTTGCACCTCTTTTGACTTATGCCCTTCTTTCCAGTTTGGGGAACTTCTCCTCTAAAGTGTTGCCCTGGTACGATGCGTGTGGCGTCGCTTCCAGTAGTACTGGGTGCCCCCCCTTCTTGGTCCCTAAAAATTAGTTTCTTGATAACCACCTCTTGAAATTCCAGGAAATTTCCCGACTGGCCTGCACATTGACGTAGCACGTACGCATTGTACAATGCCATCTGTATGAGGTGCCCGGCCAGCTTCTTATACCACACCGCATGGCGCTGTAGGGTTTCAGGACTTGATCTGACAAGTCCATCCCTCCCATGTACCTATTGTAGTCCAGGATGCAGTCTGGTTTTGGGGTCTCCGTACTGGTACCAGGTACAGATACCTGGGTACTGGTGTGGCCATGTATTGTTGTCAATACAAGGACATCTCTCTTGTTCTTGTACTTGACACACAATATGTTGCTGCTGGATTGTGCCCTGCTCTCACCCCTTCTTGTTTGCCCTGCAGAGTCTTAGGTAGGCGTCTCAAATTTCTTATGTAACACCACAGATAACACACAGTGATAACTATACCCAGGGCCGGCTCCAGGTTTATGTGGGCCTTTGGGCAACAAAGGCTTAATAGGCCTTTTTGCAGGGAACTCACAGCAGTAAAATGGCAGAAAACCACTTTGTACCCCCATATAGACGTTAGGGCCTGTTTTTGCCGCATATAGAAGTTAGGCCTCCAGTTTGTACCCCCATAAATTTAGTGCCCTCTGTAGATAGTGCTACCAGGGTTGCCCACAACCAATTTATTTTTTTCTGGACAAGTTGGGCCAAAATCATGGACAAACAAAAATTTTTACGAACAGTTGTTGAAAATTGAGAACAACATGTTTCTCGAACTTAAAACATGAATATAAGCAGGTTAGCTATGTCAATTGTGAATTAGAAAGTGATAATAATTAAAGATTATAATAATAGGTTCAGGTGAACTCTGCATTTTTACTTCTTGTAATGTTCTGGTTCAGTTCAAGGCTGCGGCACTAAAACTTGCAGACAAGACGTACTCAGCTCTAGGAAGATCGGTGCAATGTACAAAGAGTGCGACATGGATCACTGGAGATATAGCTACGTACTACATATACACGCACTAAAAACATACACATTGCACACATACTGCACACACTACATCTACATACTGCTCACACGCTACATATACACACACACTGAACACATACATACTGCACACACACTGCACATATATATACTGCACAGTGACGGATCCTCATGTGGGCGGTTCGGCGGCCGCCCGGGGCTCCCAGGGGGCCCATGGCTGCCCAAACCGCACATCAGTTAAAAAAGAACTGCCGCATTGTTTCTGTCATCGGCCCCACCTGCTGATGAAGGGGGGCATGTGCACTCAATTGCGGCCAGGGAACAGGGAGCTGGCGGCACAGCAAATCAGCTGTTGAGAGCGGACTGTCAGAGAGAGTGATGGGAAGGTGCTGGAGTCTCTCTCCCTAACAGTCAGCTCCTCTGTGCTGCTGTGCACTGTCCCGCCTGTCTAAACCTCCAGCAGCTGCTTGATAACAGCAAGACTGAAAGTAGGAGGTGAAGGACCTGTGGTGACATCCCAGTCACATGATCAAGGTCCTGGAGGGAGCATCCGAGCACAAGCACCACAGAGGAAGAAGCTTTGGTTAATGTGTGTGTATAGTGAACATATTGTAAGTCTATATCATGTGTGCTGTGTATAATGTCAGTCTATATAGTGTGTGCTGTGTATAATGTCAGTCTATATAGTGTGTGCTGTGTATAATGTCAGTCTATACAGTGTGTGCTGTGTATAATGTCAGTCTATACAGTGTGTGCTGTGTATAATGTCAGTCTATACAGTGTGTGCTGTGTGTATAATGTCAGTCTATATAGTGTGTTCTGTGTATAATGTCAGTCTATACAGTGTGTGCTGTGTATAATGTCAGTCTATATAGTGTGTGCTGTGTGTATAATGTCAGTCTATATAATGTGTGCTGTGTATAATGTCAGTCTAAACAGTGTGTGCTGTGTGTATAATGTCAGTCTATACAGTGTGTGCTGTGTGTATAATGTCAGTCTATATAGAGTGTGCTGTGTATAATGTCAGTCTATATAGCTTGTGCTGTGTATAATGTCAGTCTATATAGTGTGTGCTGTGTATAATGTCAGTCTATATAGTGTGCTGTGTATAATGTCAGTCTATATAGTGTGTGCTGTGTATAATGTCAGTCTATATAGTGTGTGCTGTGTATAATGTCAGTCTATATAGTGTGTGGGTGTATGTAGTGTGTGCTTTGAATATATAGTGTGTGGTGTTAGTGTGAATTGTATATAGGGTGTTTAGTTTCTAAATTTTTGTGTGTGAAATTGTTTCCCTCCCATAGAGCACTCAGATGCTCAGAAACCCCCCCACCCCTCCCCCTTGCAGTATAATCTCCCCTGTAGAGCCCTCAGTAGTTATTATACTGCCAGGGGGAGGGTGTCTGACTGCTTAAAGGGTAACTAAACGTTTTTTTTGTTTTTTTTTTACATATAGTGACATGTCAAAAGTTCTGATCGGTGGGGGTCCGGGCACTGAGACCCCACCGATCGCTAAAACAAAGCAGCAGACACTACATCTACACACTGCACACATACATACATACATACATACATACTGCCCACATGCTACATATACACACACACTGAACACATACATACTGCACACACACTGCACATATATATACTGCACAGTGGTGGATCCTCATGTGGGCGGTTCGGCGGCCGCCCGGGGCTCCCAGGGGGCCCATGGCTGCCCAAACCGCACATCAGTTAAAAAAGAACTGCCGCATTGTTTCTGTCATCGGCCCCACCTGCTGATGAAGGGGGGCATGTGCACTCAATTGCGGCCAGGGAACAGGGAGCTGGCGGCACAGCAAATCAGCTGTTGAGAGCGGACTGTCAGAGAGAGTGATGGGAAGGTGCTGGAGTCTCTCTCCCTGACAGTCAGCTCCTCTGTGCTGCTGTGCACTGTCCCGCCTGTCTAAACCTCCAGCAGCTGCTTGATAACAGCAAGACTGCAAGTTGGAGGTGAAGGACCTGTGGTGACATCCCAGTCACATGATCAAGGTCCTGGAGGGAGCATCCGAGCACAAGCACCGCAGAGGAAGAAGCTGTGGTAAGTGTGTGTGTATAGTGAACATATTTTAAGTCTATATCATGTGTGCTGTGTATAATGTCAGTCTATATAGTGTGTGCTGTGTATAATGTCAGTCTATACAGTGTGTGCTGTGTATATAATGTCAGTCTATACAGTGTGTGCTGTGTATAATGTCAGTCTATATAGTGTGTGCTGTGTATAATGTCAGTCTATACAGTGTGTGCTGTGTATAATGTCAGTCTATACAGTGTGTGCTGTGTATAATGTCAGCCTATACAGTGTGTGCTGTGTGTATAATGTCAGTCTATATAGTGTGTGCTGTGTATAATGTCAGTCTATACAGTGTGTGCTGTTTATAATGTCAGTCTATATAGTGTGTGCTGTGTGTATAATGTCAGTCTATATAGTGTGTGCTGTGTATAATGTCAGTCTATACAGTGTGTGCTGTGTGTATAATGTCAGTCTATACAGTGTGTACTGTGTGTATGTCGTCAGTCTATATAGAGTGTGCTGTGTATAATGTCAGTCTATATAGCGTGTGCTGTGTATAATGTCAGTCTATATAGTGTGTGCTGTGTATAATGTCAGTCTATATAGCGTGTGCTGTGTATAATGTCAGTCTATATAGTGTGCTGTGTATAATGTCAGTCTATATAGTGTGTGCTGTGTATAATGTCAGTCTATATAGTGTGTGGGTGTATGTAGTGTGTGCTTTGAATATATAGTGTGTGGTGTTAGTGTGAATTGTATATAGGGTGTTTAGTTTCTAAATTTTTGTGTGTGAAATTGTTTCCCTCCCATAGAGCACTCAGATGCTCAGAAACCCCCCCACCCCTCCCCCTTGCAGTATAATCTCCCCTGTAGAGCCCTCAGTAGTTATTATACTGCCAGGGGGAGGGTGTCTGACTGCTTAAAGGGTAACTAAACTTTTTTTTTTTTAAATTGACATATAGTGACATGTCAAAAGTTCTGATCGATGGGGGTCCGGGCACTGAGACCCCACCGATCGCTAAAACAAAGCAGCAGAAGTGATTAGGTGAGTGAGGAGCCACTTTGTTTCTGATCGTCTTTCCTCTGATAGCCTAACAAGCGGTGTACGGATTCAATAGAAAGCCTATGTGTCTGTACACCACTCCGAGGAAAGACGATCAGAAATGAAGTGGAAGAGTACTCACCCAGGCGCTTCTGCCTCTTTGTTTTAGTGATCGGTGGGGGTCTCAATGCTCGGACCCCCATCGATCAAAACTTCTGACATATCACTATTACATGCCAAAAGATTTTGAAAAGTTTAGTTACGCCTTGGGGACTGAATTTATTGGTCTGAATTAATGTATGGGCCTGGGGTCTTAATTTGCTTAGGAGTTTGGTCTCGAGTATAAAACAATTTAGGGTGTTTAGTTTCTGAATTTTTGTGTTCTATAGACTGAAAATGGCTGTAGAATCGAGGGGCAAAGATTTCTCATCAGGAAACTCTGCAGTCATCAGGAGAAGTCGCCATAGCGGTCTGTGTTAGATGGAGAAGAAATGAGAACGACTCTCATCGGAGAAGACATCACTTGTGAGTCATTGAATTTATAGATCTGTCCCCTCCCCTGACATGTCCATTATAGGAAATCCTTGTATTCTATAAAAAGTCTTTGTGTACTCAGGACTAATAGACAAATGCGTGTTACCATTTCCAATGTCAGGAGGATGTGTCCCTACACAGAGTGATACTGTCTGCAATGGTTGGAGACTGTCAGTTTGTAGGGACACAGCCCTTTGACAAGGGGAATCGTAACAACCATTTGTCAATGCTCACACAGAAAGGTGGTGTTTAATATAGACATGACATGGCAGGGCGGTGGTGGAGAGGGGGGCCCAAGCTTGTGGAACAGCCCAGGGCCTATGGTCTACTAAATCCGCCACTGATACTGCACACATACATACATACATACATACATACATACATACATACACTACATCTACTCACTTGCACACATACATATATAAATATATATATATATATATATATATATATATATATATATACTGCACACTTCATCTAAACACTGCATACATACCTATACACAATGCACACATATTACATATTCACACACTACACACATAAATACATACTGCCCACACTGCATACATACATACTGTCCACACGCTACATATACACACACTGCACACATACATACTGCACACATACATACATACTGCACACACACTGCACATATATATACTGCACACAAACATAAATACTGCCCATGCACTACAGATAAACACAATGCACATATACATACTGCACATAGGGATGCACGATGCATCAAAACTTCAATACTGTTTCTATACTGTGCATCCCCAAACGGTTCGATACCGTTATTTCATGTATTTCGATACTGAGCTGTGCGGTATCACAGCTCAGTATTGTAATACATGAATGTATGAGAGCGGGGCTGCAGCTGTGTGATACAGTCATTGCCACGCTCCTGAGTCCTGATAACAAGTGCGCAGGGTCAGGATGATGCGATGCGGCCGGCACTGCACTAATGAGCGGCGGCACTGAAGACAGAACATGACGGGTGCACTGCAAAACACCCCCATGTTCTGTCCTCAGTGCCTGCACCGCAGCTCATTAGTGCAGCGCCGGCCGCATCTCCTCATGCTGACCGCACGCGCACTTGTTTTCAGGAGCGGGGCAATGGCTCTATTACACAACCGCAGCCCCGCTCTATAACCACAGAGATCAGAGAAACCTCTCATCTCCGCCGTTATTCCCGTAAATGCTGCGATCCCAGCGGACTGCAGCATTCAGAAGGGGGAAGGGGGGATACCCCTTGGATCGCGTCACAGGAATTTGTGACGTGATAGAGGGACATACCATATATGGGCAGACAGCCCAGGGTCCATTGAAGGACCCCAGGGCTGTCCTACCATATTTACTGTTGTTAGGGCATACTTGGGTATGTCCTAACAGCTGCCTGTGTACTATCAGTACACAGGCTAAAGTATTGTAATACAGATATATGCCAGTACATTAAAGCTTTAAAAAAAAAGTAAAAACATAAAAAAAGTAATATTAAATAAAATATACTGACACACATACTGCCCACACACACAACATATGCTCACACTGCACATATATATACTGCACACATATATACTGCCCACACATACATACTGCACACATACATACATACATACTGCACACACACTACATATATACACATAATGCACACAAATATACACACGCACACATATTACATACACACAAATATACACACGCACACATATTACATACACACACAAACTGCATATACACACATATAGAGCCATTACACTACATACATACATACATACATAGAGGCACACTCCAGTCACCTCTTTGTCTTTAGACACACTGACACTTCTCTCCTTCCTGTAGTCTGCTTCTTCGGCAACTTCTGTCTCCTCGGACTTCTTCAGCACGTGGTGGTGCTCCAGTGCTGGGGGGGAGGGGTGTACAGAGGGAGATTAAAGAGGCTCTGTCACCAGATTTTGCAACCCCTATCTGCTATTGCAGCAGATAGGCGCTGCAATGTAGATTACAGTAACGTTTTTATTTTTAAAATTTTGGCCAAGTTATGATCATTTTTGTATTTATGCAAATGAGGCTTGGAAAAGTCCAAGTGGGCGTGTTTAAAGTAAAAGTCCAACTGGGCGTGTATTATGAGCGTACATCGGGGCGTTTTTACTACTTTTACTAGCTGGGCGTTCTGACGAGAAGTATCATCCACTTCTCTTCAGAACGCCCAGCTTCTGGCAGTGCAGACACAGCGTGTTCTCGAGAGATCACACTGTGACGTCACTCACTTCCTGCCCCAGGTCCTGCATCGTGTCGGACGAGCGAGGACACATCGGCACCAGAGGCTACAGTTGATTCTGCAACAGCATCGGCGTTTGCAGGTAAGTCGATGTAGCTACTTACCTGCAAACGCTGATGCTGCTGCAGAATCAACTGTAGCCTCTGGTGCCGATGTGGCCGACACGATGTGTCCACAGTATGTGATAAATACAAATTTTTATATTTTTGTATTTTTCTAGATCGAAATACCACTCCCAACAGAATTTCGGAATCTCTTTATTTTTAATAGTAAAATTAATGTATTAGGGATATCTGACACGGCTATGTCATATTCATCTATTCTTATGATATCAATAAAGATGTTTATTATCTGTTGAATTTTTTTCTAGTCTCCTACTGTGGTGTCGAGTGATGTAGAGATATTTTTATATATAAAAAATGTGAGAAAAAATATATATGCTTTATGAGAGATGGTGTCGCTGATACGACAATCCTGGTCCGTTACACGGATGAGGGGGATGGGACATCCTATGCACGTGAAGACGATGCTATGTGGTTCCTAAACTCTAGGTAGAAGGACGCTCTGGATACTTAATTGCGGACAGAGCGCTTTGTGCCAACGTGTGGATCATCCATAAGAAGCTGATATAATAACATAATATTGTAACACTATTTTAATATCTCCATTCCTTACCATGAGGAGCATTGATTAATTTATTTGTATTGTTTACAATTCAGACTTTTTGTCCGACACAGCCGTGTTACTAGTTATCCATTACATAGTTGCATCAGTTGCCTGGCAACCTATGATGCCGCTTCACACATGATCAGTTCAGTGGAACGCATTGACACGCATTACATCATATTGATGCGTCCGATGCATCTTGCTGCTGATCGACGATACACTTCCGTCTCTTGGCTTTATACGGATGTATCGAAGTCTAATGACATTAGGTGGGCAGTTGTTTGCTACAATATATGCCTACGAATTTACATACTAATGATTCACCTGATGTATCTGAAGTTCTGGTTGGTGAGTGTGGTTAGGACGATTGATTTTAACACCACTGAGGCATAAATGACTATGTTGTAATCAGTTGTTTTTAACGTTTGTGTCATTGTACATTGTCACTTACACTGTTATATATACACATTCGCACTTTTTGTATCATGTTTATGTTTTATAATGATACCTTATACCATGCCTTATATGAGTTTTCCAACACTATATACTTTATTGTATTATAATGAGACTAATTATGTCAAGTAGTCTCAACCCTGTATTAGTTTCCTGTAGTAGATGTGTCACTAGGCTTGATAAAGATCCTATTGTAGGATTGAAACGTTGCTGTTGTTCTTGGATTGAATAAACCACCACTTTTTTCACATTGGAGTGCTGCAATTTTTCTTTATATTATATATATATATATATATATATATACACAGTGAAGGAAATAAGTATTTGATCCCTTGCTGATTTTGTAAGTTTGCCCACTGTCAAAGACATGAACAGTCTAGAATTTTTAGGCTAGGTTAATTTTACCAGTGAGAGATAGATTATATTAAAAAAAAAAAAAAGAAAATCACATTGTCAAAATTATATATATGTATTTGCATTGTGCACAGAGAAATAAGTATTTGATCCCTTTGGCAAACAAGACTTAATACTTGGTGGCAAAACCCTTGTTGGCAAGCACAGCAGTCAGACATTTTTTGTAGTTGATGGTGAGGTTTGCACACATGTTAGATGGAATTTTGGCCCACTCCTCTTTGCAGATCATCTGTAAATCATTAAGATTTCGAGGCTGTCGCTTGGCAACTCGGATCTTCAGCTCCCTCCATAAATTTTCGATGGGATTAAGGTGTGGAGACTGGGTAGGCCACTGCATGACCTTAATGTGCTTCTTTTTGAGCCACTCCTTTGTTGCCTTGGCTGTATGTTTCGGGCCATTGTCATGCTGGAAGACCCAGCCACGAGCCATTTTTAATGTCCTGGTGGAGGGAAGGAGGTTGTCACTCAGGATTTGACGGTACATGGCTCCATCCATTCTCCCATTGATGCGGTGAAGTAGTCCTGTGCCCTTAGCAGAGAAACACCCCCAAAACATAATGTTTCCACCTCCATGCTTGACAGTGGGGATGGTGTTCTTTGGGTCATAGGCAGCATTTCTCTTCCTTCAAATACGGCGAGTTGAGTTAATGCCAAAGAGCTCTATTTTAGTCTCATCTGACCACAGCACCTTCTCCCAATCACTCTCAGAATCATCCAGATGTTCATTTGCAAACTTCAGACGGGCCTGTACATGTGCCTTCTTGAGCAGGGGGACCTTGCGAGCACTGCAGGATTTTAATCCATTACGGCGTAATGTGTTACCAATGGTTTTCTTGGTGACTGTGGTCCCAGCTGCCTTGAGATCATTAACAAGTTCCCCCCGTGTAGTTTTCGGCTGATTTCTCACCTTCCTCAGGATCAAGTATACCCCACGAGGTGAGATTTTGCATGGAGCCCCAGATCGATGTCGATTGACAGTCATTTTGTATGTCTTCCATTTTCTTACTATTGCACCAACAGTTGTCTCCTTCTCACCCAGCGTCTTACTTATGGTTTTGTAGCCCATTCCAGCCTTGTGCAGGTTTATGATCTTGTCCCTGACATCCTTAGAAAGCTCTTTGGCCTTGCCCATGTTGTAGAGGTTAGAGTCAGACTGATTAATTGAGTCTGTGGACAGGAGACTTTTATACAGGTGACCATTTAAGACAGCTGTCTTTAATGCAGGCACCAAGTTGATTTGGAGCGTGTAACTGGTCTGGAGGAGGCTGAACTCTTAATGGTTGGTAGGGGATCAAATACTTATTTCTCTGTGCACAATGCAAATAAATATATATAATTTTGACTATGTGATTTTCTGTTTTTTTTCCAATATAATCTATCTCTCGCTGGTAAAATTAACCTAGCCTAAAAATTCTAGACTGCTCATGTCTTTGACAGTGGGAAAACTTACAAAATCAGCAAGGGATCAAATACTTATTTCCTTCACTGTAAATTATATATATATATATATATATATATATATATATATATATATATATATATATATATATATATATATACACACACACTAACATAGAGACATATATACACACAACACACATAGACACTTACATCTGTCCTTGCTGACAGGATCACAGGTTTCTTGCAGGACGGGCTGTGACGGAGCTTCCTCCTCTGCTCTTGCTCCTCGCCTCTTGTTTCCTCCTTGTGTGTAACGAGGAGCAGAGGACAGAATAGGGGCAGAGCCCAGTGTTGCCCCGTACATGCTGGGAGGGTGCAGCGCCCCGTGCGCTCGTACAGGTCGCACACGCCTAAGGCCATCCCTAAACATCGTCTCTTACACAAATTTCAAGTCTCTCGCTGTCTATTATCCGCTCAACTGACACCTGCAGTTCTATGGAGACAGCTGGTGCAGAGGAGCTCTGAGGATGGGATCATTCAAACCGTCCAATCAGAAGCTGCCAACTGGTTTGTACCACTAGGTAAACTACAAGTGTAGGCTCGGATCAAACCAATGATGGTTTTTGTGCTTGTTTTAATAAAGTAACAAGCTGTCATATGTTTTACACACACACATATATATATATAGGACAGAGCTCAATAAAGTACCCACTCTTTTTCACATTTATTATGGAGTGCTGCCTATTTTTGAATAGTATATAGCTGGGATCGTGGTTTGTTCCCTAGGGCTTGCACCCACACTTTACTGATGCTGCTGAATTTGTTTGTTTTCTTTGAAACGGCAGCGCTTTTGGTCTTTTTTATTCCTGTTAGTGAGTTAATTGTAAAAAATAAAAATTCGCCCAATATCCACGTTTTAATGTTCTGTTAGTGTCTTCATCATACTGTACGGGTGAGATAATGTGATTGATAGAAGATAAGTGTCGTTTTCCCTATTTATGGCGGTATCAAAACAGTAACCACATTGGCCTCTCACATTATTAATGAATTGCTGCAAGGCCTCCCCTCCTGAATAGTGGATGTATGTAACGTATAGGGTAAGGACACACAGGGGGGATACGCTGCGTAAAAGTACACAGAGTATCCGCCATGGGAGCCGCAGGGAATTTCGTCAGAAAAACTGCACAGAATTGTGGTGCAGTTTTTTGATTGGAATCTTCACTGCGGAAATACTGCTAGAAAAAAACAAAACATTTTTTCGGATTCGCGATTTTTACAGGCGGAATCTCAACTTTTCCATTGCAAAAATCACAACATTTGCCTATTTGTTGCGAGTTTTACCCCCCATTAAATTCAATGGGAAAAACCTGAAACAGAAGAGCAGTGATTCCGCAGCATAAATTGACAGGCTGCGGATTACATAAACGGTTTCTCAGCATATTTGTTCAAATTTCATCCACTCTGCTGCTACTGTAATACGCAATTAAATCAGTTTTAGAAAATCAACAGTGTTTAGCGTGTGAACATAACCTCAGCGTAAAGTAAAATCAGCTGTAAAATACGGATGTTTTTAGGGGAAAACGGCCTCCGATTTTCAGCTGCTTTTTACGCATCAAACGTTTTTTGATGAATTTTTGATGCATTTTTTTGATGCAACTGCTCTAAGCCCTCCATCTCTAGTCTAGGCCCTAAACTGACACAAAAACTTATAGGTACCCTGACACTGGCTGCACACACCTTCTCCTCACAAACTATTTCAAGCCATAAAATAGCTTCCCTACCTACCACCTATATATATCCCCTAACTCCAACCCCAATACCCGCAGCCCAATAGTAACGTTCCTTACTTAAACCCACGCACCAATCTATAATCACAATATCCCTCTAGTTGACCCATTGCAGGCCCAGAACCATCATGACCGCCCTCTGCCCAGCTTTGCTTAGCTCTGGCCTCACAATAGCGACTGTGGCATCTAAGGTGTTAAGAAGAGGGGTGACCCCCTCTAATAGTCCATCGCCCAACCCAACGACGTTATCACTGGCTGCGGATGATTGGCATGGCAACCTGGGGGCCTAATGATGAGCCCCAGGTCTGCCATCTCTGCACTCCTATTAAGCCTTGCCTCCGGCAGGGCTTAGTACGAGTCTGGCAGAATCACGATATACTTCAATATATTAGTAGTGCAGTAGTATTATGCAAGCGATGCAACGATCGCTGGTTCAAGTCCCCTAAGGGTATGTGCACACGAGAAGTACCTTTTACGTCTGAAAAGACAGACTGTTTTCAGGAGAAAACAGCTGCCTCGTTTCAGACGTAAAAGCTACTCCTCGCAATATGCGAGGCGTCTGTGACGCTCGTAAATCTTGAGTTGCTCTTCATTGACTTCAATGAAGAACGGCTCAAATTACGTTGCAAAGAAGTACCCTGCACTTCTTTGCCGAGGCAGTCAATTGACAGCTGTCAAACGACGACTCGCAAATGACAGGTCGTCTGCACAGTACGTCGGCAAACCCATTCAAATGAATGGACAGATGTTTGCCGACGTATTGTAGCCCTATTTTCAGGCGTAAATCGAGGCATAATAAGCCTCGTTTACGCCTGAAAATAGGTCGTGTGAACCCAGCCTTTGGGGACTAATGTAAAACAAAGGTTTATTTTTATGCATGGTAAAAAAATATATAATAAAACATATTGGTATCGCCGCATGCGTAAAAGTCTGATCTATTACAATATAACATTATTTAACCCGAACGGTGAATGCTATAAAAATAAATACATTTAAACCGCCAGAATCAACGTTTTTTTGTCACATCTCTCACAAATTTTTTGATAAAAAGTGACTACAGCTCGTTCCACAAAAAACAAGCCCTCACACAGCTCAATCGATAGAACAATAAAAAAAAAAGATGGCTCTATGTGTTATCAGCGTATGATGCGCGGCTGCGTAATTTTCGCGCAGCCGCCATCATTATGACACTCCGTTTGGATGTTTGTAAATAGAAAAGAATGGGGTGCTTTTCTGTTTACATTCAGAGTTTCACAGCTGTTGCGCGAATCACGCTGTTCGCACGAAAGTGCTTCCGTGTGACATACGTGGTTTTCACACACTCATTGACTTCAATGGGTGCATGATGCGCGAACAACGCACGAATATAGGACATGTCGTGAGTATTACGCAACGCACTCACGCTGCGCAAAAATCACGGACTGTCTGCACTGCCCATAGATTGGGAAGTGCCCTCCCATAGAGTGGGAGTGGCTATTATTATTTAAAGCACCTGCTCGCCCTTTCATCAGCATTTCTGGCCTGGCTGTGTCCATTTGTAAGTATGGCCTTTGTCGGTGTTTTTGTATATGTCCCTGTGTTTTTATCGGTTCTGTTTGTGCATCAGGAACGTTCTGTTCCAGTTTAGGAGTTAGGGACTCGCAAGTCTGGGGATCCTTGTCGTGGATTGCGAGCTTGCGTCCTTTTGGCCAAAATGATTACCAATACCCCAGGTATTTTTCATTATTATGTATATTCGCTTCTCTTGGACACAGCCGGGTCTTTGATGCTGGGAGAGCATGGTGTGTTGTTGTTTGGCATAGCAAGCAGGGTAGCCCGCTCTATGAATTATCAAGGCGTCACAAATAGGCTTCTACCTGGCTATACACGTTGTGCCTCATGACGTACACACTATCCCTCCATGTTTCACTCACTTGCACCCCATTATCCATTTATTTCTATTGAGGCACTTCATTTATTACTGCCCCCTATATTTCACTTATAGTATTACACTTGCACACACACTATTCATTCATTATTTCTTAGTACACTTCCCATGCACCACACACCACTCCCCTCAAGACTAGTGGGAGTGGCTATTATTATTTAAAGCACCTGCTCGCCCTTTCATCAGCATTTCTGGCCTGGCTGTGTCCATTTGTAAGTATGGCCTTTGTCGGTGTTTTTGTATATGTCCCTGTGTTTTTATCGGTTCTGTTTGTGCATCAGGAACGTTCTGTTCCAGTTTAGGAGTTAGGGACTCGCAAGTCTGGGGATCCTTGTCGTGGATTGCGAGCTTGCGTCCTTTTGGCCAAAATGATTACCAATACCCCAGGTATTTTTCATTATTATGTATATTCGCTTCTCTTGGACACAGCCGGGTCTTTGATGCTGGGAGAGCATGGTGTGTTGTTGTTTGGCATAGCAAGCAGGGTAGCCCGCTCTATGAATTATCAAGGCGTCACAAATAGGCTTCTACCTGGCTATACACGTTGTGCCTCATGACGTACACACTATCCCTCCATGTTTCACTCACTTGCACCCCATTATCCATTTATTTCTATTGAGGCACTTCATTTATTACTGCCCCCTATATTTCACTTATAGTATTACACTTGCACACACACTATTCATTCATTATTTCTTAGTACACTTCCCATGCACCACACACCACTCCCCTCAAGACTAGTGGGAGTGGCTATTATTATTTAAAGCACCTGCTCGCCCTTTCATCAGCATTTCTGGCCTGGCTGTGTCCATTTGTAAGTATGGCCTTTGTCGGTGTTTTTGTATATGTCCCTGTGTTTTTATCGGTTCTGTTTGTGCATCAGGAACGTTCTGTTCCAGTTTAGGAGTTAGGGACTCGCAAGTCTGGGGATCCTTGTCGTGGATTGCGAGCTTGCGTCCTTTTGGCCAAAATGATTACCAATACCCCAGGTATTTTTCATTATTATGTATATTCGCTTCTCTTGGACACAGCCGGGTCTTTGATGCTGGGAGAGCATGGTGTGTTGTTGTTTGGCATAGCAAGCAGGGTAGCCCGCTCTATGAATTATCAAGGCGTCACAAATAGGCTTCTACCTGGCTATACACGTTGTGCCTCATGACGTACACACTATCCCTCCATGTTTCACTCACTTGCACCCCATTATCCATTTATTTCTATTGAGGCACTTCATTTATTACTGCCCCCTATATTTCACTTATAGTATTACACTTGCACACACACTATTCATTTATTATTTCTTACTACACATCCCATGCACCACACACCACTCCCCTCAAGACTAGTGGGAGTGGCTATTATTATTTAAAGCACCTGCTCGCCCTTTCATCAGCATTTCTGGCCTGGCTGTGTCCATTTGTAAGTATGGCCTTTGTCGGTGTTTTTGTATATGTCCCTGTGTTTTTATCGGTTCTGTTTGTGCATCAGGAACGTTCTGTTCCAGTTTAGGAGTTAGGGACTCGCAAGTCTGGGGATCCTTGTCGTGGATTGCGAGCTTGCGTCCTTTTGGCCAAAATGATTACCAATACCCCAGGTATTTTTCATTATTATGTATATTCGCTTCTCTTGGACACAGCCGGGTCTTTGATGCTGGGAGAGCATGGTGTGTTGTTGTTTGGCATAGCAAGCAGGGTAGCCCGCTCTATGAATTATCAAGGCGTCACAAATAGGCTTCTACCTGGCTATACACGTTGTGCCTCATGACGTACACACTATCCCTCCATGTTTCACTCACTTGCACCCCATTATCCATTTATTTCTATTGAGGCACTTCATTTATTACTGCCCCCTATATTTCACTTATAGTATTACACTTGCACACACACTATTCATTCATTATTTCTTAGTACACTTCCCATGCACCACACACCACTCCCCTCAAGACTAGTGGGAGTGGCTATTATTATTTAAAGCACCTGCTCGCCCTTTCATCAGCATTTCTGGCCTGGCTGTGTCCATTTGTAAGTATGGCCTTTGTCGGTGTTTTTGTATATGTCCCTGTGTTTTTATCGGTTCTGTTTGTGCATCAGGAACGTTCTGTTCCAGTTTAGGAGTTAGGAACTCGCAAGTCTGGGGATCCTTGTCGTGGATTGCGAGCTTGCGTCCTTTTGGCCAAAATGATTACCAATACCCCAGGTATTTTTCATTATTATGTATATTCGCTTCTCTTGGACACAGCCGGGTCTTTGATGCTGGGAGAGCATGGTGTGTTGTTGTTTGGCATAGCAAGCAGGGTAGCCCGCTCTATGAATTATCAAGGCGTCACAAATAGGCTTCTACCTGGCTATACACGTTGTGCCTCATGACGTACACACTATCCCTCCATGTTTCACTCACTTGCACCCCATTATCCATTTATTTCTATTGAGGCACTTCATTTATTACTGCCCCCTATATTTCACTTATAGTATTACACTTGCACACACACTATTCATTCATTATTTCTTAGTACACTTCCCATGCACTACACACCACTCCCCTCAAGACTAGTGGGAGTGGCTATTATTATTTAAAGCACCTGCTCGCCCTTTCATCAGCATTTCTGGCCTGGCTGTGTCCATTTGTAAGTATGGCCTTTGTCGGTGTTTTTGTATATGTCCCTGTGTTTTTATCGGTTCTGTTTGTGCATCAGGAACGTTCTGTTCCAGTTTAGGAGTTAGGGACTCGCAAGTCTGGGGATCCTTGTCGTGGATTGCGAGCTTGCGTCCTTTTGGCCAAAATGATTACCAATACCCCAGGTATTTTTCATTATTATGTATATTCGCTTCTCTTGGACACAGCCGGGTCTTTGATGCTGGGAGAGCATGGTGTGTTGTTGTTTGGCATAGCAAGCAGGGTAGCCCGCTCTATGAATTATCAAGGCGTCACAAATAGGCTTCTACCTGGCTATACACGTTGTGCCTCATGACGTACACACTATCCCTCCATGTTTCACTCACTTGCACCCCATTATCCATTTATTTCTATTGAGGCACTTCATTTATTACTGCCCCCTATATTTCACTTATAGTATTACACTTGCACACACACTATTCATTCATTATTTCTTAGTACACTTCCCATGCACCACACACCACTCCCCTCAAGACTAGTGGGAGTGGCTATTATTATTTAAAGCACCTGCTCGCCCTTTCATAAGCATTTCTGGCCTGGCTGTGTCCATTTGTAAGTATGGCCTTTGTCGGTGTTACTGCCCATAGATTCACATAGGTGCGTACGACATGCGTAAAAAGCACGCGCGTCGCACGCACGTAAATCACGCTCGTGTAAATCAGGCCAAACAGTGAGAACAGTATACAGGGAATATAGGACATACAATGAGGCTAGTATAATGGGAATATAGGACATACAGTGAGGACAATATACAGAGAATATAGGACATACAGTGAGGACAGGTTATTGGGAATGTAGTACATATTGTGGACAGTATACAGGGAATATAGTACATATAATGAGGACAGTATACAGGGAATATAGTACATATGAGGACAGTATACAGGGAATATAGGACATACAGTGAGGACAGGTTATTGGGAATATAGTACATATTGTGGACAGTATACAGGGAATATAGTACATATAATGAGGACAGTATACAGGGAATATAGGACATACAGTGAGGACAATATACAGAGAATATAAAACATACAGACAATACAATATACAGAGAATATACTACATACAGTGAGGTCAGTATACAGGGAATATGGGACATACAGTAAGGACAGGATACTGGAAATTTAGTACATATAGCATACCTCCCAACCTTTGAATTCGGAAAAGAGGGACATTTTAAGCCACGCCCCCTAACCACGCCCAATATCCCGCATAAGCACATCAAATCACGGCAAGATCCTTCTTCAAATAACACGCGCACATTCTAACTGCGGATCTCTAGACTGTCTGGATATCACAGATATTATGGATCCGGTTATGTCATCTTTGTGTTACTTTTCCTATCTTGGGTATAACATTTGCTCATCACGGCAGCAGCAGCTGCAGGACAAACCTAAAGGCTGAGAAGAATGAAAGTCAAAAGGGAGACCCTGTGGTGGATGACTTTTCATTTGACAGGTAGCAGAGTTACATGATGGGGATTTTTTTTTCCTGTTGTGTAACTCTGCTACCTGTTAATGGAAACACTATTTGCCAATGCGAAAAATGTTTCCCCATGGTGGAGTATAGAAATGAGCGAACCGGGACAACCGACCCCGGTTTCGGTCCGAACTTCCGGAAAAGTTCGGTTCGTAGCGAATCCGAACTTCACCGGGTTCGGCCGAACCCGTTTTGACCGAACCCGGTCAAAAATATGATACGAATCGTCAGCCACTTGTCTCTATCAATCACTGATAGAGAAAAGAGGCTGCTGATTAAAAATAAAATAAAAAGCATTTCATACGTACCTGGGTGTTGTCTTGGTGACGAGTCCCTCTTCTTCCTCCAGTTCGACCTTCTTTTCTGACGCGGCAGCCTGTGATTGGCTGCAGAGGCCTCTGCAGCCTGTGATTGACTGCAGAGGCCTCTGCAGCCTGTGATTGGCTGCAGCGCTCACATGGGCTGTATCGTCATCAAGGAATGTCGGGCCGGATGTCGAGAGGGACGCGTCACCAAGGCAACGGCCAGGAGACCGGACTGGAGGAAGCAGAAAGTTCTCGGTAAGTATGAACGTCTTTTTTTTTTTTTACAGGTTACTCTATATTGTGATCGGTAGTCACTGTCCAGGGTGCTGAAACAGTTACTGCCGATCAGCTAACTCTTTCAGCACCCTGGACAGTGACTATTTACTGACGTCGCCTAGCAACGCTGCCGTAATGACGGGTGCACACATGTAGCCACCCGTCATTATGGGGCCTCATGCACACTACCGTAAAAACACCCGTTATTACGGGTCGTAATTACGACCCGAAATAGCGGGCCCATAGACTTCTGTTAGCCACGGGTACCTTCTATTTTTTTATTTTTCGGGCCGTGCTCCTATACTTGCACACGACCGTGCTCATAATTACGACTCGCAATTACGAGCACGGCCGGGCACCGGCAGCCGGCCGCTTTTGCGAGCCGTGCTGTCATTATAAAGTATAGCAGCACGGCCCGTAAAATAAAAAAATAGAACAGGTTCTATTTTTTTTACGGCACAGGGCACCTTCCCGTGAGAAAACGGGAAGGTACCCATGGGAGCACGGCTCGGAAAAACGACCGGCTGCCCGTGGCCGGCCGTGCTCATCTCCTGAAATACTCTGTGCTGCCTTAAACTCTGTGGACAGGTCAGGATCCTGTTTCTTTTAAATGCTGCTAGGGAACCCGCTCGATCCACTATATAAGGCTGCGCTACAGTGCAGCATTTAAAAGAAACAGGATACTGACCTGTCCACAGAGTTTAAGGCAGCACAGAGTATTTCAGGAGATGAGCGTGCAGATTCAGTGCTGCTGTGAACTCTGCTCTTACCATTACGTAGCTCTCAGTCTGTTACCTCTCCTCCACTACTGTCCTCAATAACACCTTCATGATTGGCAAGTCACCACGTAACGGTAAGAGCAGAGTTCACAGCAGCACAGAGTATTTCAGGAGATGTGCGTGCGGATCTTGTGCGCGGTGGTGACTTGCCAATCATGTGAAGGTGTTATTGAGGACAGGAGTGGAGGAGAGGTACAACTGATCTACGTAATGGTAAGAGCAGAGTTCACAGCACTGAATCTGCACGCTCCTGTCCTGAAATACTCTGTGCTGCTGTGAACTCTGCTCTTACCATTACGTAGATCAGTTGTACCTCTCCTCCACTCCTGTCCTCAATAACACCTTCACATGATTAGCAAGTCACCACCCCGCACAAGATCCGCACGCTCATCTCCTGAAATACTCTGTGCTGCTGTGAACTCTGCTTTTACCATTACGTGGTGACTTGCCAATCATGTGAAGGTGTTATTGAGGACAGGAGTGGAGGAGAGGTACAACTGAGCTACGTAATGGTAAGAGCAGAGTTCACAGCAGCACTGAATCTGCACGCTCATCTCCTGAAATACTCTGTGCTGCCTTAAACTCTATGGACAGGTCAGGATCCGGTTTCTTTTAAATACTGCACTGTAGCGCAGCCTTATATAGTGGATCGAGCGGGTTCCCCAGCAGCATTTAAAAGAAACAGTGTGTGTGTTTGTGTATGTGTGTGTTTGTGTATATATGTGTGTTTGGGTGTGTGTCTTTGTGTGTGTGTGTGTATATATGGGTGTTTGTGTATATGTTTGTGTATATGTATGTGTATATGTTTGTGTGTAGATGTTTGTGTGTATATGGGTGTGTGTTTATATGGGTGTGTTTGTGTATATATGGGTCTGTTTGTGTACATGTGTTTGTGTATATGTGTGTTTGTGTATATTTGGGTATGTGTGTTTTCGTTTGTATATGTGTTAGTTCGTGTGTGTGTGTGTGTGTGTATCTTGTTGTGTTTGTGTATATATGTGTGTGTTTGTTTGTGTGTGCGTGTACATATGTGTGTAGGTGAGTAGAAGTATTGGTATTGTTCACATTGATAACTGTTTTTTTATGTTGTTGCAGATTTTGATGTACCGATTGGACTACATCTTCGATTCGTTGGACTACTGCGTAGACTACGTTTTTTCACATTTTAATAAAATGGTTTACGAGGGTTTTGTTGGGGATTTCTTATTTCAATAAAAAAGAATTGTCTTTGTGGTTTTTTTTTAAACTTTATTAGTGCCTAGATAATAGCAGTTGGCTGATTGACAGCGTCCATTATTAAGGCGGTACTTAGTGTTAGCCGGTGCAGAGGCTAGCACTAACCACCCATTATTACCCTGGTACCCACCACCACCAGGGGTGCCGGGAAGAGCTTGGTACGATCCAGTACCCGACCATCTGTTGTGATGGTCGGGTACTGGGGCAGCCGTAGGCTGGTATTATGAGGCTGGGAAGGGCCAAAAACAATGGACCTTCCCACCCTTGTAATGCTAGACTGCTGCTGCTGTGTTGTATCGGGCTGGTTATAAAAATGGGGGGGACCCCCACGTCGTTTTTTTTTTAAAATGTAACAATAGACGGTCCCCCACATTTTTAATAACCAGCCATATACAAGGCCGCAGCAGTCTGGCATTACATTGGTGGGAAGGGCCACTGGTTTTGTCCATTCCGAGGCTAATAACACTGTTGTATGTGGCTGGTTATGATAAGTTGGGTGGAACCCTGTCTTTTTAAAAAAATAATAATAATAATAAATAATTTATAAAAGTGGGGGGGTGACCCCACGTCATTTTTTTAACCAGCCACATACAACACAGCAGCAGCAGCAGCCTAGCATTACAAGGGTGGGAAGGTCCACTGTTTTTGGCCCTTCCCAGCCTCATAATACCGGCCTGCGGCTGCCCCAGAGCCCTACCAGAACAACAGATGGTCGGGTACTGGATCATATCTGGCTCTTCCCGGCACCACTGGTGGTGGTGGGTACCAGGGTAATAATGGTGGTTAGTGTTAGCCTCTGCACCGGCTAACACTAAGCCTCGCCTTAGTAATGGATGTTGTCACTCAGACAGCGGCCATTACTAAAGTGGTAGTAATAAAATTTGAAAAGAAAAGACAAAGATATAGATAAAATATTTTATTGAAATAAAGCACCCCCAACACAACCCTCATTAACCATTTTATTGTAGAAAAAAACCCGTCATCTAAGTAATCCTCGAAACCGACGTAGTCCAAACACCAAACCTGTAAAAAAAAAAATAAATAAAAAAATGAAATAAAACATGTCGTAGGCTTAGATTCAGTTTAATGTGTGATACTGACTGTTATACCATGTATAGAAGCCTGCCGCGAAGTTGACTTAGATACAGGGCGCCAGCAGACAGTATCATACATGGCCATACAGACATATATACAAACAAACATACATGCAAACAAACATACATACATACAAGCATGCACATATATACATACATGCAAATATACACACATATATACATACATACATGCAAACTATCATACATACATGCAAACTATCATACATACATACATACATGCTTACACACACACACATGAAAACATACATACATACAAACAAACATGAAAAGATACATACATACATACATACAAGCATGCACAAATATACATGCAAACATAATTCTATACATGCACATATATACATACATGCCAACATACATACATGCCAACATACATACATGCAAACATACATACATACATGCAAACATACATACATACATGCAAACATACATAAATACATGCAAACATACATAAATACATGCAAACATACATGCATACAAACATACATGCAAACAAACATACATGCAAATATATACATGCAAATATACATACAAACATGCACATATATACATACATGCACATATATACATACATACATGACAACATACATATATACATACATACCAAAATACAAACATACATACATGACAACATACATACCAAAATACAAACATACATACAAGCATGCACATATATACATGCAAATATACATACATGCAAACATACACACATATATACATACATACATGCAAACTATCATACACGCATACACACATGAAAACATACATACAAACATGCAAAGATACATACATACATATATACAAGCATGCACAAATCTACATGCAAACATAAATACATGCAAACATAATTACATACATGCACATGTATATAGACATACATGCCAACATGCATGCAAAAATAAAAACATGCAAACATACATACATGCACATATATACATACATGCCAACATACATACATACATACATGCAATCATGCATACATGCAAACATACATGCAAATATATACACGCAAATATACATACAAACATGCACATATATACATGCATGCAAACATACATGCACATATATACATACATACATGACAACATACATACATACATACAAATATATACATGCACATATACATACAAACATGCACACATACATACAAATATATACATGCACATATACATACAAACATGCACATATATACATACATGCCAACACATGCAAACATACATGCACATATATACATACATACCAACATACATGCAAACATACATGCACACATATATACATACATGCAAATACATACATGCAAATATATACATACAAACATGCACATATATACATACATACATACATGACAACATACATACATGCCAACATACATACACATATACACATACATAAATACATGACAACATACATACATACATACATGCAAACATACATACATACATAAACTCACCTAAGACGTTCCCACAAAGATTTGTAATGTAAAATAGTGTAGTTTAGTGTAGTGTAGTGTAGTGTAGTGTAGATTGCGCTGCAGCCTGTGATTGGCTGCAGAGGCGGTCACGTGGGATGAAGCGTCATCCCTGGAGGCCGGCCTTCTGCCGTCATCCTGACGTGCGTGACCGCCACTACAGCCTGTGATTGGCTGCAGCAGCGACATGGATGAAACGTCATCGCTGGAGGCCAGACAGGAGGAAAGTAAGTATGAACGTATTATTATTTTTTTATTACATTAAAATTGTATTTTCCCCGCGCCGAGAATGTACTGTCAAGGTTACTGAAAGAGTTAGTGCAGCCCATGGCGCACGGAAATGACAGGTTCGGTCCGAATCGAACTTTTTAGTGAAATTCGGCGAAATAAGCCGAACCGAACTTTTGATAAGTTTGCTCATCTCTAGTGGAGTACCACAAATAAACACCTGGGAGTCAGACATGATAGGGAAACATTTTTCCCTGTGGTGAATGACTTTTCAGCTGACAGGTAGTAGAGTTACATGAAGGGGAATTATTTTTCATGGACATCTAGTTTCTATTGCAGCGCAGAAGACAGAAGTCGGTGGAGGTGAGAAGTCTTTTTTACTCTTCACATTACTAACCTTATTTTTTTTGGTTTTGCAGGTTCCGCTGGACTGTTTGGACTACGTCGTAGATTCATTAGACTACTGCGATGATCTACGGTTTTTTTAAATAAAACGGTCAAAGAGGATTGTGTGGGGGAGTTCATATTTCAATAAAAAATATTTTCTTATGTGTCTCTGTTTTTTAATACTTTATTAGCGCCTTGGTAATGGCAGTAGACTGATTGACAGCGTCAAATACTAAGGTGGGGCTTAGTGTTAGCCAGTAAAAAAGGCTGCAACTAACACTCAAAATTACCCTGGTCCACTCTCCCGCCTCCAGGGGTGCTAGAAAGAGCCGGGTAAGATCCAGTACCCGACCATCTGTAGCGACGAGTGGACACTAGAGCGGCTGCAGGCTGGTATTATGAGGCTGGGAAAGGCCAAAAACAGTGGCCTTTCCCCCACTGGTAATGTTGCCTGCTGCTATGTTGTATCTGGCTGGTTATGAAAATGGGGAGGACACAATGTCGTTTTCTTCATTTATTTAATTTTTTTTTTTTAAATGAGGTGGGGTCCCCACATTTTTCATAACCAGCCAGATACAACACAGTAGCAGCAGCAGCCGAGCTTTACCAGGGTGAGAAGGGCCACGGTTTTTCGCCTTTTCCTACCTCATTATACCAGCCTGCGGCCACCCCAGTGTCCGACCATCAATGCAGATGGTCTGGTACTGGATCGTACCAGGGTAATAATGGGGGGTTAGTTGCAGCTTTTTACTGGCAAGCACCAAGCCCCACCTTAGTAATGGATGCTGTCAATAAGACTACTGCCATCACTAAGGCGCTATTAAAGTATTAAAGAAAACACAGACACATAAGAAAATATTTTTTTATTGAAATAAGGACTTCCCCACACAATCCTCTTTCACCGTTTTATTAAACAAAACAAAACAGATGATCGCAGTAGTCCAACAAATCTACGACGTAGTCAAAACAGTCCAGCTGAACCTGCAAAATAAAAAAAATAAAGTTAGTAATATGAAAAATAAAAATCTTATAGTCACCTTCAGCGACTTCTGTCTTCTCCCCTGTGACGCAATAGAAACTAGACATCAATGAACTTCTGAAACGTCATATATTAGAAATTAAAAGGGTTTTCCCCACAAACACAGGTATCGCCTATCCACAGCATAGGGGATACATGTGTGATCGCTGGGGGTCTGACCACTGGGGCCAACACCGATGAGAACTGGGGACCGAAAGTCCCCCGAAGTGGCCAGCGCTTCGTTCATTGCTAGGGACTTAGGGGACCCCTGTCTCCGGCAGCTCCATAAAAATTAATGAAGCACTGGTCGAGCAAGTGCACTAGCACTCCATTCTCATGGAGCACTTCGGGGGAATTTCAGTCCCCCGATCTCATCGCGGAGGGCCCCAGTGGTCAGACCCCCAGCGATCACACATGTATCCAGTGGCGGATTAAGAAGACCATGGGCCCTGGGCTGTTACCCAAACTTGGGCCCCCCTTCTCCACCACCACCCTGCCGCGCTGTAACTATTGCTAACACTACCTAAACACTAGTACACAAAGTAGGCACATTATGCACAAAGTACACACAGTACACAAAGTACGCACATTATGCACAAAGTAGGCACATTATGCACAAAGTACACACAGTACACAAAGTACGCACATTATGCACAAAGTACGCACATTATGCACAAAGTACACAAAGTAGGCACATTATGCACAAAGTACGCACAGTACACAAAGTACCACATTATGCACAAACTACGCACATTATGCACAAAGTACACAAAGTAGGCACATTATGCACAAAGTAGGCACATTATGCACAAAGTACCACATTATGCACAAAGTACGCACATTATGCACAAATTACACACAGTACACAAAGTACCACATTATACACAAAGTACACACGAGTATGCACATTATACACAAAGTACACCTTGTAAACACATGAATATAGACATTAAACATACATGAATATGGACATTAAACATACATGAATATGGACATTAAACACACATGAATATGGACATTAAACACACATGAATATGGACATTAAACACACATGAATATGGACATTAAAAACACATGAATATGGACATTAAACATACATGAATATGGACATTAAACATACATGAATATGGACATTAAACACACATGAATATGGACATTAAACACACATGAATATGGACATTAAACATACATGAATATACACATTAAACACACATGAATATGGACATTAAACATACATGAATATGGACATTAAACATACATGAATATGGACATTAAACACACATGAATATGGACATTAAACATACATGAATATGGACATTAAACATACATGAATATAGACATTAAACATACATGAATATGGACATTAAACATACATGAATATGGACATTAAACACACATGAATATGGACATTAAACACACCTGAATATGGACATTAAACACACATGAATATGGACATTAAACACACATGAATATGGACATTAAACATACATGAATATGGACATTAAACATACATGAATATGGACATTAAACACACATGAATATGGACATTAAACACACATGAATATGGACATTAAACATACATGAATATACACATTAAACACACATGAATATGGACATTAAACATACATGAATATGGACATTAAACATACATGAATATGGACATTAAACACACATGAATATGGACATTAAACATACATGAATATGGACATTAAACACACATGAATATGGACATTAAACATACATGAATATGGACATTAAACACACATGCACTTACCTTTTATGTCTTCACTGCAGCTCTTCTCCTGCTCACAGCACGACACAGAGCCCGCCGACAGTCTCCCCTCCCCCATGTCCCGACAGCTAGCAGTAGAGGAGAGATGTTTAGAGCAGGGAAGGGGGGCTGGAGGGGGAGCTTCTAAAGCAGCACAGCCCACGGCTGCTAAGTAGAAGCGAAGCTCCCCTCGCCTGACAGGTGCAGTCCTGGCACCGGGGCTCCCTCCGGTGCTAGCGACGCCACTGGGCATGAGGGGGTTCGGGCGGTCATGGGCCCCCTGGGAGCTTTGGGCCCCCTGGAAGCCTCGGGCCCCGGGCGACCGCCCGAAACGCCCTAATGATAATCCACCACTGGATGTATCCCCTATTCTGTGGATAGGCGATACCTGTCTTTGTGGGGAAAACACTTTAAAGGGGTTTTGCAATCCCTAAAAATTGATGGCCTATTCTCACAATAGGCCATAAATAGCTGATGGGTCGGGGTCTGACTCCCGGGACCCCTGCCGATCAGCTGTTTTGAAGGGGGTTCAGCGCTTGCTGCATCTTTGTCGGAGATTCACAGTGAGCAAGAAAAAACGAAGGGGAAGCAGCGCTTATACGACTGATGCACCCCCATCAAAAATTCTGATCAGCAGAGGTCCTGGTAGTCGGACCCCAACACATAATCTTTTGATGGCCTATCCTGAGGATAAGTCATGAATCTTTAGGAACTGAATAACCCCTACTCCATACGGAGCATCCATTTAGGCATTTTTATATTTATAGTGTAGCTAAACATTTACCAAATTCTGACATATCATATTGACATGTCAGAAGATTGGATTAGTGGGGTCCGAGCCAAGAGACCTCCACCAATCGCTAAAATGAAGCAGCTGAAGCGCTCGTGCGAGCGCTCAGCCACTTCGTGTCTCTTCGGCTTTTTCCGGAAAGCCGATGTATCAGGGTACGGCCTCATAGACTTTGGATTCAGCACGCCCTCCGATACATTGATTTCCAGAAAAAGCCGAACAGACACGAAGCGACTGAGGGCTATAACATGTCAGAAGTTTGTTAAACGTTTAGCTACACTGGCGGGGGAAGGGGGGCACAAAAAGAATATGCCTGGAGACACAACAGTTTCTGAAATCATAAAATTTCATTTATTTATGATTTTAGAAACGCTAGTGTTACCAGGCACTAAGTATAAAAACTGTACTCACTGTCCTGTGGCTTCTGTTCTCACTGCTCCACTGCTCCAGGCAGACTGCTGCTGTGTTGCGCTAAGCATCACAGTGATGTGGTCACATTGAGCGCAGGCAGCATCGTTGTGGGGGGGCGTGGCTGGCAAACGGGAGGGTCCGGGGCAGGGCGGGACATTGTTCAGACAACCCGGGACAACAGGAAAAAAAATCGGCACTGTCCAGCCGGATCGTACATATAGTGAGGACAGTATACAGGGAATATAGGACAGACAGTGAGGACAGTATACAGGGAATATAGGACATACAATGAGGCTAGTATACAGGGAATATAGGACATATAGTGAGGGCAGTATGCAGGGAATATAGGATATACAGTGAGGACAGTATTCTGGGAATATAGTACATATAGTGGGGACAGTCTACAGGGAATATAGTACATATAGCGAGGACAGTATACATGGAATATAGGACAGACAGTGAGTACAGTATACAGGGACTATAGTACATATAGTGAGGACAGTATACAGGGAATATAGGACATATAGTAAGTACTGTATACAGGGAATATAGGACATACAGTGAGGACAGTATACTAGGAATATAATACATATAGTGGGGAAAGTTTACAGGAAATATAGGACATACAGTGAGGACAGGATACTGAGAATTTAGTACATATAGTGTGGACAGTCTACAGGGAATATAGTACATATAGTGAGGGCAGTATACAGGGAATATAGAACATACAGCGAGGACAGTCTACAGGGAATATAGTACATATAGAGAGGGCAGTATACAGGGAATATAAGACATACAGTGAGGACAGTATACTGGAGAAAAAGTACATACTGTAAGGATAGTATACAGGGAATATAGGACATATGGTGAGGACAGTATATAGTGAATAGAGGACATACAGTGGGGGCAATATACAGATAATATAGTACATAGATTAAGGACAGTATACTGGGAATATAGCACATATAGTGAGGACAGTATACAGGGAATATAGAACATACAGTGAGGACAATATACAGAGCCTATAGGACATACGGTGAGGTCAATATACTGGGAATATAGGACAAACAGTGAGGACAGGATACTAGGAATTTAGTACATATAATGAGGATAGTATACAGGGAATACAGTACAAGTAGTGAGGACAGTATACGGTGAATATAGGGCATACAGTGAGTATATTATACTGGAAATATAGTACATATAGTGAGGACAGTATACAGGGAATATAGGACATACAGTGAGTACAGTATACAGGGAATATAGGACAAACAGTGAGGACAATACATAGAGAATATAGTTCATACAGTGAAAACAATATACAGAGAATATAATGCATACAGTGAGGACAGTATACAGGGAATATAGGCCATACAGTGAGGACAGTATACAGGGAATATAGTACATATAGTGAGGACAGTATAGATGGAATATAGTACATATAGTGAGGACAGTATACAGCAAATATAGGACATACTGTGAGGACAGTATACTGGGAATATAGTACATATAGTGAGGACAGTATAGAGGGAATATAGGACATATAGTGAGGACAGTATACTGGGAATATAGTACATATAGTGAGGACAGTATACAGTTATTATAGGACATAGTGAGTATAGTATACTGTAAATATAGTACATATAGTGAGGACAGTATACAGGGAATATATGACATACAGTGAGTACAGTATACAGGGAATATAGGACATATAGGGAGGACAGTATACAGGGATTATAGGACATTAAGTGAGGACAATATACAGAGAATATAGGACATACAGGGAAAACAATATACAGAGAATATAGTACATACAGTGAGGACAGTATACAGGGAATATAGGACATATAGTGAGGACAGTATACAGGGAATATAGTACATATTGTGAGGACAGTATAGAGGGAATATACGACAAGTGAGGACAGTATACAGGGAATATAGGACATTCAGTGAGGACAGTATACAGGGAATACAGTACATATAGTAAGGACAGTATAAAGTTAATATAGCAGATACATTGAGTATAGTATACTGGAAGTATAGTACATATAGTGAGGACAGTATACAGAGAATATAGGACATACAGCGAGTACAGTATACAGGGAATATAGGACATACAGTAAATATAATATACAGAGAATATAGTACATACACTAAGGACAGTATACTGGGACTATAGTGCATATAGTGAGGACAACATACTAGGAATATAGGACATATAGTGAGGACAGTTTACAGGGAATATAGGACATACAGTGAGGGCAGCATACTGGGAATATAGTACATATAGTGAGGACAGTATACAGTGAATACAGTACATATAGTGAAGACAGTATACAGTTATTATAGGACATACAGTGAGTATAGTATACTGGAAATATAGTACATATAGTGAAGACAGTATACAGGGAATATAGGGCACACAGTAAATACAATATACAGAGAATATAGTACAAACAGTTAGGACAGTATACAGGGAATATAGGACATACAGTGAGAACAGTATACAGGGAATATAGGACATTCAGTGAGGAGAGGATACTGGGAATTTAGTACATATAGTAATGATGGTATATAGGGAATACAGTACATATAGTGATGACAGTCTACAGGGAATATAGTACATATAGTGAGGACAGTATACAGGGAATATAGGACAGACAGTGAGGACAGTATACAGGGAATATAGGACATACAATGAGGCTAGTATACTGGGAATATAGGACATATATTGTGGGCAGTATGCAGGGAATATAGGATATACAGTGTGGACAGTATACTGGGAATATAGTACATATAGTGGGGACAGTCTACAGGGAATATAGTACATATAGTGAGGACAGTATACATGGAATATAGGACAGACAGTGAGTACAGTATACAGGGAATATAGTACATATAGTGAGGACAGTATACAGATAATATAGGACATATAGTGAGTACTGTATACAGGGAATATAGGACATATAGTGGGGAAAGTTTACAGGAAATATAGGACATACAGTGAGGACAGGATACTGAGAATTTAGTACATATAGTGAGGACTGTATACAGGGAATATTGGACATACAGTGAGGACAGTATACTGGGAACATTGTACATATAGTGTGGAAAGTCTACAGGGAATATAGTACATATAGTGAGGGCAGTATACAGGGAATATAGGACATACAGCGAGGACAGTCTACAGGGAATATAGTACATATAGAGAGGGCAGTATACAGGGAATATAGGACATACAGTGAGGACAGTATACAGAAAATATAGGACATACAGTGAGGACATGATACTGGGAATTTAGTACAGAGTGAGGACAGTATACAGGGAATACAGAGTAAATAGAGTGAGGACAGTATACAGGGAATATAGGACATACAGTGAGGACAATATACAGAGAATATAGTACATATAGTGAGGACAATATACAGGAAATATAGGACACAGTGTGGACAGGATAGTGGGAATTTTGTACATATACTGAGGGCAGTATACAGGGAAAATAGGACATACAGTAAAAACAATATACAGAGAATATAGTACATACAGTGAGGACATTATATAGGAAACATAGGAGACACAGTGAGGACAGGATACTGGGAATTTAGTACATATAGTGAGGACAGTATACAGGGAATATAGTACATAAAGTGAGGACGGTATACAGGGAATATAGGTCATACAGTGAGGACAATATACAGAGAATATAGTACATACAGTGAGGACATTATATAGGAAACATAGGACACACAGTGAGGACAGGATACTGGGAATTTAGTACATATAGTGAGGACAGTATACAGGGAATATAGTACATGTAGTGACAGGAGCGTAACTGACCGAAACTCACTTGTGAAGTTATAGCATCGTACCTAACAAAAAAACATTTGCTGAAGTCACAATAGTTTATTTGACTGAAACCCTCTTGTGATGTCACAGCAGCTTACCTGATGGAAACACTGACAAATTACACCGTTATAGCAGCTATTTGCACAAGCCACTAAGGGACGATCACTACATAAAGATGTACAATTACATCCCTTGAGTTAAACACTAGCTATATAAATACATATGTAGTGAACTCCCCCTAGTGGCTGCTGTATACACCCAGAGATATACTGTATATCACAAGTCAGAAAACAGAGCTCCCCAGATATATTATGAAATTTATTGGCACAGAATTTTGGATCCAAAAACATAATGAAGGATATTACCTTTAATAAAGGTGTAGTACACTTGCTGGAGCTCTCAGTTGGACGTGGGACCCATTCTGAGTTTTGCTTTAGGGCCTTAGGATTTTTGCATATGATCCTGGTCACAAGTGTATAACAACCAAGGTAGAAGGCTAGGGGCAGACATATTATTGGTATTGGGCCCATATACTGTTCAGCTGTCTGTGTCTGCCGCTGTAGCAGACATAGCAGCTTTTATAGATTCCAGCATCTAAGGGGTCATCTCCAAATTATTAAAGGTGAGGAATAGTTGGGATTCACTGTGCATGATGGAGTGGTGCCAGAATTTTTTTTTGTGCACCTACAGGGACTGAAACCCATACAAATCATAACTCTCAATTTCCTGGACACACTTGCTGCTGGTGATGATTATCTTTGCAGTGAGGCCTGTTCTGTTTTTCTCCTGCGCCCCATGGTTCCTTGTTACACCCCTGCTTAGGGAGCCACATTTTATACAGTTAGGTCCAGAATTATTTGGACAGTGATACAGTCTTCATGATTTGGGCTCTATTTGAAATGAAACAACTGAGATGCAATTGAAGTGTAGACTTTCAGGTTTAATTCAAAGGGTTGAACAAAAATAACTTGTGAAACGTTTAGGAATTGTAACCATTTTTCTACACAACCTCCTCATTTCAAGGGCTTAAAAGTAATTGGAGAAATTAACATTACCATAAATAAAATGTTTTTTTTTAATACTTGGTAGAGAATCCTTTGCAGGCAATGACCGCCTGAAGTCTGGAACCCATGGACATCACCAAACGCTGGGTTTCCTTCTTTGTGATGCTTTAACCGGCCTTTACTGCAGCGTCTTCAGTTGTTGCTTGTTTGTGGGTCTTTCTGCCTTAAGTTTTGTCTTAAGAAAGTGAAATGCAGCTCGATCGGGTTAAGATCTGGTGACTTGGCCATTGCAGAATATTCCACTTCTTTGCCTTAAAAAAACTCCTGGGTTTCTTTCGCAATATGTTTTGGGTCATTGTCTATCTGTACTGTGAAGCGACGTCCTTGCTGCATTTGGTCAATCTGAGCAGAAAGTAAATCCCTGAACACTTCAGAACTCATCCTGCTGCTTTTGTCTTCAGTCACATCATCAATAAACACTAGTGACCCAGTGCCTTTGGCAGCCATGCATGCCCATGCCATCACACTGCCTCCACCATATTTTACAGAGGATGTTTTGTGCTTTGGATTATAAGCTGTTCCAAGCCTTCTCCATACTTTCTTCCTCCCATCATTCTGCTACAGGTTGATCTTAGTTTCATCTGTCCAAAGAATGCTGTTCCAGAACTGGGCGGCTTCTTTAGATGTTATTTGGCAAAATCTAATCTGGCCTTTCTATTTTTGAGGGTGATTAATGGTTTGCACCTTGTGGTGAACCCTCTGTATTAGCTCTCATGAAGTCTTCTCTTTATGGTAGACTTAGATACTGATACACCTACTTCCAGTAGAGTGTTCTACACTCGGGTAGATGTTGTGAAAGGGTTTTTCTTCACCATGGAAAGGATTCTGTGGTCATCCACCACTGTTTTCTTTCATGGACGTCCAGGCCTTTTGGAGTTCACGAGATCACCAGTGCGCTCTTTCTTTTCAAGAATGTAACAGTTTATTTGGCCACTCCTAACATTTGTGCTATCTCTCTGATGGATTTCTTCAATTTTTTCAGCCTAACGATGGTCTGTTTCACTTGCATTGAGAGCTCCTTTGACCTCATGTTGTGGGTTCACAGCAACAGCTTCCAAATGCAAATGCCACACCTGGAATCAACACCAGACCTTTTACCTGCTTAATTGATGAGGGATTAACGAGGGAATAGCCCACGCAGCCCATTAAATAGCCATTGAGATAATTGTTCAATTACCTTTGGTCCCTTGAAAAAGAGGCAGCTACATATTAAAGAGCTATAATTCCTAAGACATTCCTCAAATTAGGATGTGAATATCCTCAAATTAAAGATGAGTCTGCACTTTAAGCCCATATTGATTATATAATTGTATATTCAATATGTTTTAAAAAAAAACAAACACTAAAATGCCAAAACTTGTGTCACTGTCCAAATAATTCCGGACCTAACTGTAACGTAAGACTAGTTAATGAATTGGAGCTCCCGTTAAGCTTGGTTCTTTATCCGAGTGCAGTATTATTCTGGAAATCCAACATGATCGGACAGATCCCAGATTATCAGACATTCTGTACGATTAGATGAAAAAGAAACAAGTTTATAAAATGTCCTTGTAGAAATCCGGGAATCTCATCATAGCTTCTTCCTCCTAAGTCTTCTGCTCCTTGTTTTCTCAGATTCCAGATTATCTTACAATTTGGAGTCGGTTTATCAGAATTTCTGGAATACTGAATTCCAGATTAAAAGAACTTTACACACATAAACCAACACTCAATCACCGGTATAAAAAAAAAAGACACAGACAACAAGAATAAGTAGTAAACAGCGAAACCGTTTATTATAACAAATATCCACAAAAGCAGCAGAAACAGATTCAAAGATTTTACAAATATTTTATAAAGGTCCAAAACATGTAGAGAATTGATATTTCATACATTACAGGGGTTGTCTGGCCCTACTACAGCATTGTTATATGGGGGCACTCTTATTCAGGACCCTTATTAGTCAGCGAAGCCCAGAGCAGCTACAAAAGACGTCTCTATAGATAGATTATAGTAACTTACATCAATCCCTGTCCCCAGAGGGGCTCACGATCTAATTTCCTCATCGCACTTACACACCAGGGACCTTTTCACTTCCAGCACATGGGAAGGATGCACCATTTTATTTAAAAAAAAGGGACACCCCACCCCATTGTGGCACCAAAAACTAGAAAAACATAAAATTACTCTATTAATAAAAAATACAATTTCTTTCTTATTATCTGGATAAAGCTAATTTTTCAAATCCTAAATTGACCAATCCCTATCAAATCTACACTAATTTCCTTCTTAACAGATCAACTAGATCACTACGGACATTGTATAAATAGGTCTATGAAAAAGAAATTTCAGAAAGATTTGTATAATTCTTCACTGATAGGATTATATCTGAGAATTTCTGTAATTTGCCTTTTCTGTTTATCAGATTCATGTAATTTTGATTCTTTTTATTGCTTTGTATTTTTTATTTGGATCTGAATAAGTAGCTTTGTTCCTTTCTCACAGTCAGGTAGCTGCTGTAAAGGCCCATTTACATGAGGAGATTATCAGGATAATGTACTTGATATAAAGCATTCTTATAAAAAAAAAATGATTATTTGTATCTGAATGTAAATATAACTGGGATAGAATTGTCCCTTATAAATGGGCCTTTACTGATCTGCTCTGTCACTCCATGACTAAAACTATATTCACTACTGGACTTCACATATGGGTTTAAGCTTATAGAAATATATAACAAATCATATGTATCATCATCATCATTATCAGAAGTGCATGGTATTAAACACAAGCACAATTCTCAGCAGTGACAGAATACAGCAGGAGAGAGGCAGCGGTGCCGCTGTGGGGGATACAGAGGTCACATTCACAACTGGGCCCGGACATCTTGCGGGCCTATAGTTCACCCAACATAAAGAAGCAGAATTATTAGAAGGAGCGATGATTTCCATTCACATAGTTATATAGTTACATCGCTGGGAAAAGACACATGTACATCAAGTTCAACCAAAGCATCAGAGAGGATGTGGATGAAGGTAAGGGGTAGTGGTAAATTTTAGAACATTGTTTCCTCCTACTGATCAAGAGGAAGGAATAAAACAAACTCATATCTGCCCAAAAGGGAAACATTTCCATCCTGATCCTATGTGGTGATCAGACTGGATAATTGTTCATACAAGAATTCTATACATTTATGTAAGTGTGGATTTTGTTTGCCGTAAGAAATTATCTTTGCCTTTTTTGAAGCAATCACCTGTCCCTGCTGGGACCAGCTCCTGAGGTGACTATTCCCCAGATTCACCGCTCTTACAGTAAAAAAGGCTTGTCGCATTTGGAGACTGAACCTTATTTTCTCGAGATGGAGGGAGTTCCCCCTGGTCTTTTAAGGGGATTTTAAAGGGAACAGCTTTTCACCATAATTTTTTGTACAGGCTATTTATATACTGATATAGATTTATTATGTCACCCTTAGACATCTCTTCCCAAGACTAAAAGGCACAACTTCACACTTATCCACATGAAATCTCATTTGCCAAGTGGATGCCCAAACACTCATCAGGAGGTGATGTGCAGGCAAGCTGTGGACTGCGTACTGCTACTGAAGCTGGCAACTCTGCACTTACTTTGTACGCCCCTTTGGCTGGCGGCTCCGGCAGCGGCACATGTAAGACCCCTTACAGAATAGCATTGTAGAACGCATCTAAAACCTGGAGGGTGCCGACTACAAACAAGGAAATCTTCTCCTGTTTTAGTGGTGGCTGCAGGTGGAAAACGTTTACTACTGGAAGGGGTGTAATTGAACCTTTCTTTATTACCTAATAAGTATTGAGAACCAGCGCAACAAAGAAACTTCTCCATTCCAAAACACAAGTTACAACTTTCAGGCTGGGTTCACACGATCTATTTTCAGGCGTAAACGAGGCGTATTATGCCTCGTTTTACGCCTGAAAATAGGGCTACAATACGTCGGCAAACATCTGCCCATTCATTTGAATAGGTTTGCCGACGTATTGTGCAGATGACCTGTAATTTACGCATCGTCGTTTGACAGCTGCCAAACGACGATGCGTAAATGGACTGCCTCAGCAAAGAAGTGCAGGGCACTTCTTTGCCACGTAATTTGAGCTGTTCTTCATTGAACTCAATGAAGCACAGCTCAAGATTTACGAGCGTCTCAGACGGCTCACAAAATGCGAGGAGGAGCATTTACGTGTGAAACAAGGCAGCTGTTAACAGTCTGTCTTTTCACACGTAAATGCCTCTCATCGTGTGAACATACCCTAAGGGAGGTTTAACTTTCTTGCTTTAAATCAGTTTACTTTCAGCATTCTCTGATGGGTGGTGGAGGGATAAAGAAGAACAACAATTGGGGATTTAACTGATGCCACACAGAAAGTAAGTTTACAGGAGGGCACAATTTCACAGATGGCGGAAGTAATGGTGGCCTCTAGTACGGACACTCTGCAGATACCGCCAGGGCTAATAAAAAAACAATGGAGGTCGTGATGCAAAGGATAATGGCCGAGAAGCGAAAACAAATTAAAATGGATTTTAAAGAAGTAAAAGATTATTTGATCAGTTTGAACACTAGATCTAAGCAATTGGAATATCACACTACATGCATTACTCACAACCTTAAAGAGGCTCTGTCACCAGATTCTCAAATTCCTATCTCCTATTGCATGTGATCGGCGCTGCAATGTAGGTAACAGTAACGTTAATTTTTGGCCAAGTTATGAGCTATTTTATATATATGCAAATGAGCTTTGAAATGGACAACTGGGCGTGTTTTTTCGTTATGTCCAACTGGGCGTGTATTGTTTTTAACTGGGCGTGTTTACGTGTATGACGCTGACCAATCAGTGACCAGTCAGCGTCATACACTCCTCTCCATTCATTTACACAGCAGCGATGTGCAGCCACATACACAGATATTAACATTAATCAAGTGTCCTGATACATGACCTCCAGCATGGACGTCATGTGTATTCAGAATCTTGACACTTCTGAATCTTTTCTGTGAGATTTCCAGCAAGGGAAACAAAATCTCGTTTACCTCCGTAATCTCGCGAGATTACGAGTTGCTTGCTGAATCTCACAGAAAAGATTCAGAAGTGTCAGGATTCTGAATACACATGACGTCCAGGCTGGATGGTCATGTGTATTCATTATCAGGACACTTGATTAACGTTAATTTCTGTGTATGTGGCTACACATCGCTGCTGTGTAAATGAATGGAGAGGAGTGTATGACGCTGACTGGTCACTGATTGGTCAGCGTCATACACGTAAACACGCCCAGTTAAAAACAAAATACACGCCCAGTTGGACAGAACGAAAAAAAAAACGCCCAGTTGTCCATTTCAAAGCTCAATTTGCATATATATAAAATAGCTCATAACTTGGCCAAAACTGAACGTTTTTAAAAAAAAACAAAAAACGTTACTGTTATCTACATTGCAGCGCCGATCACAAGCAATAGGAGATAGGGATTTGAGAATCTGGTGAATGAGCCTCTTTAACCCCTTCCCGCAAATGGGCGTTACTGTACGTCCTTTTTAGCGGCTCGTTCCCGCAAATGGGCGTACAGTAACACCCTGAGGATGAAGCAGGCACAGGAGCTGTGAGCGCTTCATCCTCAGCGGGTGTCGGCTGTAATATACAGCTGACATCCTGCTGCAACGGCGGCGATCACTGTTATGTCCGATCGCCGCCATTTAACCCCTCAAATGCCGCTGTCAATAGCGACAGCGGCATTTAAGTGATTGATACAGAGGGAGGGGGCTCCCTCTGTACCCCGTTGGCCCCCCGCGAATAATCGCAGGTTTCTGATGGTTGCAATGGCAACCAGGAAGCCTAGCAATGGCTTCCTGGTTGCCAGGTACGGGAGCCTATTAGGTCCTGCCCGAGGCAGGACGTAATAGGCTTAACTGTCAGTTATAAAATGACAGTTATAATACACTGCACTACACAAGTATATACAGAAGTAGTGCAGTGTATTGTACAGGGGATCAGAAGATCAGATCTTCCAGTCCCCTAGTATGTGTAAAATAAAAAGTAAAAAAAAAGGTTAAAAAAAGTTTTAGATAAATAAATAAATAAAAGTTTTATGTAATAAAAGCAATAATCATCTTGTTTCCCTGATCAAGTCCTTTATAATTAGAAAAAAATGAAAAAAAAGAGAAAAACTAGACATAATAGGTATCGCCGCGTTCGTATCGGCGTGACCTATAAAAATATAATATTATTTATCCCGCACGGTGAACACCGTAAAAAAAAAATACAATAAAAAACAATGGCAGAATTTCCTTTTTTGGTCACGTTGTTTCCAATAAAATGGAATAAAAAGTGATCAAAAAGTCGCATGTACCCAAACTTGGTACCAATAAAAACGACAGTGTGTCACGCAAAAAACAAGCCCTCACAAAGCTCCGTCGACAAAAAAATAAAAAAGTTATGGCTCTCAGGATATGTTGACACTAAAACATTTTATTTATAAAAAGGGTTTTTATTGTGTAAAAGTAGTAAAACATATAAAAACAATATAAATTTGGTATTGCCATAATCGTATCAAACCGCAGAATAAAGCAAACATGTTGTTTATGCTGCACAGAGAACGGCGTTAAAAATTGATTTAAAAAAAAACAGCGAGAGAATTTCTGTTTTTTGGTCTCCTCACCCCCCAAAAAATTGAATAAAAACTGATCACATTATCACATTTACCCCAAAATGCTACTAATAAAAACTACAGCTCATCAGATGAAAATCAAGCGCTCACAGAGCTCGTCAATGGAAAAATAAAAAGTTATGACTCTTGGAACGCAATAATGCAAAACGACGGCCCAGACTAATTTATATGTGCAGCAGTTCTTCACCTAAAACCCCACGTCATTATTTGCAGCCCCCATTTGTAGACCCTGTAAATGCAGCGAAAACTATGACATTTTGGGGTCTGTGCTACATATGGGGCTAGTGAAGTCAAAGATTAGACAATGCTGGAGTGCGGATATTTTGTACAATACCACGGACACCCTTTAGAAGTGCGACTCCTACATCCAAAAATCCGGCCTGTGCATGAAGGATTGGTTGAAAGCGTACGTCACTATCCAGGGATCATTCATTTTATTATTCATTCTCCCCATTATTACATCATCCTATTATGACCTGTTGCACTCCGCCCAGCTTACATATACCTGATGTACTCCACATAGCTTACATTTACCCTGATGTACTCCGCACAGCTTACATATACCCTGCTGTACTCCACACAGCTTACATAGACCCTGATGTACTCCACACAGCTTACATATACCCTGATGTACTCCTCACATATTACATATACCCTGATGTACTCCTCACATATTACATATACCCTGATGTACTCCTCACATATTACATATACCCTGATGTACTCCGCCCAGATTACATATACCCTGATGCACTCCGCCCAGATTACAAATACCCTGATGCACTCCGCCCAGCTTACATATGCCCCCATATTATAAGCTGAAACACCAGTAAAACACTAAACAAAACTACTACCAAGCAAAATCTGCGCTCCAAAAGCCAAATGGAGCTCCTTCTGGGCCTGGCAGTGTGCCCAAACACCAGTTAATGACCACATATGGGGTATTACTGTACTCTGGAGAACCGCTTAACAATAATTTATGGGGTGTGTGTTTACGGTGGTACAAGCTGGGCACAACACATTGGGCACTGAAATAGCATATATGTGGAAAATGGCAAATTTAAATCTGCAACATCCACTGTGCACTAATTTCTACAAAACATTTGGGGTTAAAATGCTCACTACACTTCTAAATGAATTCCTTGAGGGGTGTAGTTTCCCAAATGGGGTCACTTTTCGGGGGTTTTCACTGTACTGGTACCTCAGCGCAATGCAACATGGAGTAAAAAACTAATTTTGTAAAATCTCCACTCCAAAAACGAAATTGCGCTTTTTCCCTTTAGACTCTTGCTGTATGTCCAAATAGCCGTTTACAAACCACATATGGGGTACTTCCCTATTCAGGAGAAATTTTTATCACACATTTTGGGGTGTCTTTTCTCCTGTATTGCTTGTGTAAATGAAAAATGATGTGCTAAAGCTATAGGTTATTGGAAAAAAAATAATTTTCATTTTCACGGCCCAATTCTAATAAAATCTGTAAAACACCTGAGGGATCAAAATGCTCACTACACCTCTAATTTAATTCTTTGATAGGTATAGTCTCCAAAATGGGATCACACCTGGGGAATTTCTACTATACTGGTACTTCAGGGGCTATGCAAATGCGACATGGCCCCCGGAAACCAATTCAGCAAAATCTGAGCTGCAAAATCCAAATGGTGCTCCGTCCCCTCTGAGCCCTGCCGTGGGTCCAAACAGCAGTTTATTACCACATATGGGGTATTGCCGTAATCAGAAGAAACTGCTTTACAAATGTTGAGGTGCTTTTTCTCCTTTATTCCTTATAAAAATTAGAAAATTCTATGTTTTTTTCAGAAAAAAAAGTCTATTTTCATCTTCACAGACTAATTCTAATAAATTCAGCAAAAAACCTGTGGGGTCAAAATGCCAACTATACCACTAGAAAAATTCCTTGAGGGGCATAGTTTCCAAAATGGAGTCATTTTTGGGGGGTTTCCCCTGTTTAGGTCCCTCCAGGGCATTGCAAACACGACACGGCACCGAAAAATATTCCAGTAAAATCAGTGCTCCAAAATCCAAATGGCGCTCCTTCCCTTCTGAGCACTGCCGTGGGTCCAAGCAGCAGTTTATTACCACATGTGGGGTATTTCCGTAATTGGGAGAAGTAGCTTTACAAGTTTTGGGGTGCTTTTTCTACTTTATTCCTTGCAAAAATTCGAAAATTCTAAGTTTTTCCACAATAAAAGTAGATTTTCATTTTCACAGACTAATTCGAATAAATTTAGCAGAAAACCTGTGGGGTCAAAATGCTAACTATACCCCTAGATAAATTCCCTGACGGGTGTAGTTTCAAAAATGGGGTCACTTTTGGGGGTTTCCACTGTTTTGGCACCACAAGACCTCTTCAAACCTGACATGGTGCCTAAAATATATTCTAAAAAATGGAGGCCCCAAAATCCTCTAGGTGCTCCTTTGCTTCTGAGGCCTGTGTTTCAGTCCATTAGCGCACTAGGGCCACATGCGGGACTTTTCTAAAAACTGCAGAATTTGGGCAATAAATATTGAGTTGCATTTCTCAGGTAAAACCTTCTGTGTTACAGAAAAAAATGTATTACAAATGAATTTTGTAAAAAAAAATGAAATTTGTAAATTTCACCTCTACTTTCCTTCAATTCCTGTGAAACGCCTAAAGGGTTGAAACACTTTCTGAATGCTGTTTTGAATACTTTGAGGGGTAAAGTTTTCAAAATGAGGTGTTTTATGGGGGTTTCTAATATATAAGGCCCTCAAAACCACTTCAGAACTGAACTCGTCCCTGAAAAAAATAGCCTTTTGAAATGTTCTTAAAAATGAGAAATTGCTGCTAAAGTTGTAAGTCTTGTAACGTCCTCGAAAAATAAAAGGATGTTCAAAAAAACGATGCAAACATAAAGTAGACATATGGGAAATGTTAATTAGTAACTATTTTGTGTGGTATTACTATCTGTTTTACAAGCAGATACATTTAAAATTAGAAAAATCATAATTTCTTCAAATTTTCTCTAAATTTTGGTGTTTTTCACAAATAAGCAATAAATTTATCGACCACATTTTTTCACTAACCTAAATTACAATATGTCACGAGAAAACATTCTCATAATCGCTTGGATAGGTAAAAGCATTCCAGAGTTATTACCACATAAAGTGACACATGTCAGATTTGAAAAAATGGGTCTGGTCCTGAAGGCCAAAAATAGCTTGGTCTTGAAGGGGCCTTCTAGGCCGTAATCTATACATGGAGGAAGAGATAAAGCTATATAATAATAATAAACTTCTGGACCTAGAGAATAGGTCTTGTTAGATAACATCCGTCTATTTGGAATGCCAGAAAGTAATAAAAATGATCAGCTTGAACAATATATTTGGGAATAAACTTTGCAGTCCTACCAGAGGCAAGTTTTTTGGAATAGACTTTTGAACGCACTCATAAAGTGTGGAGATCTCCAGGAGCCCCGGAGTACTTACATATCTGTATGTGTGTAATGTGTATATATATATATATATATATATGTATGTGTGTGTGTAATGTGGATATATATATATGTGTGTGTAATGTGTAAGTGTGTAATGTGGATATATGTGTAAGTGTGTAATGTGGATATATGTGTAAGTGTGTAATGTGGATATATGTATGTGTGTAATGTGGATATATGTATCTGTGTAATGTGGATATATGTATGTGTGTAATGTGGATATATGTATGTGTGTAATGTGGATATATGTATGTGTGTAATGTGGATATATGTATTTGTCTAATGTGGATATATGTTTGTGTGTAATGTGTATATATGTATCTGTGTAATGTGGATCTATGTATGTGTGTAATGTGTATATATGTATGTGTGTAATGTGGATATATGTATGTCTGTAATGTGGATATATGTATGTGTGTAATGTGGATATATGTATGTGTGTAATGTGGATATATGTAAGGGTGTAATGTGGATATATGTAAGGGTGTAATGTGGATATATGTAAGGGTGTAATGTGGATATATGTATGTGTGTAATGTGGATATATGTATGTGTGTAATGTGGATATATATGTGTGTGTAATGTGGATATATGTATGTGTGTAATGTGGATATATGTATGTGTATAATGTTGATATATGTATGTGTGTAAAGTGGATATATGTAAGGGTGTAATGTGGATATATGTAAGGGTGTAATGTGGATATATGTAAGGGTGTAATGTGGATATATGTAAGGGTGTAATGTGGATAGATGTATGTGTGTAATGTGGATATATGTATGTGTATAATGTGGATATATGTATGTGTGTAATGTGGATATATGTAAGGGTGTAATGTGGATATATGTAAGTGTGTAATGTGGATATATGTATGTGTGTAATGTGGATATATGTATGTGTGTAATGTGGATATATGTATGTGTGTAATGTGGATATATGTATGTGTGTAATGTGGATATATGTATGTGTGTAATGTGGATATATGTATGTGTGTAATGTGGATATATGTATGTGTGTAATGTGGATATATGCATTTCTGTAATGTGGATATATGTATGGGTATAATGTTGATATATGTATGTGGGTAATGTATATATATGTATGTGTATGAATGTAAAGTGTTTAAAGTTTATATACTTGTGCCAATGTCTGTGTTATGTATGTATGTATGTATGTATGTATGTATGTATGTATGTATGTATGTATGTATATATATATATATATATATATATATATATATATATATATATATATATATATATATAAATAATGGGAAAAAGAGTAAAGCAGCACAGCAACAGCAGTGGGTGCAGGCCTCCTAGGTTGAGGAACCCTTGTTAATGAAATCCCAAAAAATGAAGAGGCAGCACTCCAAGGAAATTGGTGAAAAAAAGTGGTGTGTTTATTCACCCCAGGCAGGCAATGTTTCGATCCGTCTCTATGGGATCTTTGTCAAGCCATATATATATATATATATATATATATATATATATATATATATATATATATGTGTGTGTAACATGTATGTGTGTATGTAGTGTGTATGTAATATGTATACATATGTATGTGTATAGTGTGTATATGCATGTCTATGTGTGTAATGTATATATATGTATGTATCTATGTGCAACGTGTATGTGTTTATATGTAGGTGTGTGTAATATGTGTATATATGTATGTATAAGTGTATATGTTTGTTATGTAAATATCTTTATAATGTGTATATGTGTGTACAATGTGTATATATCTATGTTTATGTGAGTAATGATGGATACGTCTCCCGTAGCCCCTGGGCACAGCGCTACTTTAAGCGCTGAGCCCGGTGAATCCCCTGATGTCACTATGCATATAAGGACAGTGACGTCAGGGGCTTTAAAATGAATGTAAGGCGTCTGGCCTGAGATTCTTTACCCTAACTGGAAGCCCTTAAGCTTAACACCCTAACCACATAATTCTAATCATAACTCTTACCCTAAGCCACCAACCTTCGAACCCTAACCCCCTAACCCTATTGCTAAGCCCCAACCCCTACCCTATCGCCTCACCCTAACCTCAACCGCTAACACCCTAAGCCGCTAATCCAAACCCTAACCCCCTAACTCTAACCTAAACTTAACCCCAACCCCTAACCCAATCCCCTAATACTAGCCCCCTAAACCAGAACGTTAACTCCCTAAATTTCTAACCCTAACCTCACATCTTACTCCAACCCTACCCCTAACCTTCACCCTATTCTTTATCCCCTAAACCTAACATCCCAACCCCCTGAACCAAAAACCATAACACTCTAACCCTAATTCCCTAGCCCTAACCCCATAACTCAAACCCCTAGCCCCTTAACCCTCACATTCTAAACCTAACTCTTACTCTAACCCTATTCTTAACCCTAACCCCAACCCCTAACTCCCTAAGCCACTAACCCTTACACTAACCTAAACATAACCCCCTTAACCCAACCCATAAGACCTTGATGCCAAACCTAACCCTATCCCCTAATACCAAACCCATAATGTTAACTCCCTAACTTTCTAACCCTAACCTGCTAAACCTAACCGCAAGCCCCTAACCCTAATTTCAACCCTACCCCTAACCTTCACCCTATAACTAACCCTCTAAAAATCTAACACCCTAATCCCCTAGCCCCACAGTCAAAAACCTAACCCCAACACTACACTAAAACCATAACCCCTTAAACCTAAGTCCAAACCTAACACTCTCACCCTAACCCTTTTCCTAACCCCAACCCCCTATCCACAACCCTAACCACTTACCCTCCCCCTATTCCTAACCCCAAACCCTAACCTCAAAACCTTAACTCTAACTCCCTAACCACGACTTTTACCACAACACTACCCACTCACCCTCACCTTAACCCTATTCATAATCCCCTACCCTATTTCTAACCCCTAACAATCTAAACCCTTCTCCCAATTCCTAACCCTAACACTAAAACCCTAACACTATTCTAAACCCCCAAACCTAACTTCTAAATCCCAGCCCCTAACTCTAACCCCAACCCTACCCCCCTCATCCTAACCTTTTCCTAACCCCAAACGCTAACACTCTAACCCCCTAACCCTATTCCTAACCCATAATGGCTCTGGCTGGAGATTTTGCTCCTGGGAAAGCCTTAACCCCCCAACTCTCTAACCCTAATTCTATCCCAAACTCTAACCCTAAACCCCAACCCTAACCCTTTGACCTTAACCCTATTCCTAACTCTAACCCCCAACCCTAACCTCTTAAACCAAACCATATACCCTAACCCTATTTCTAACCCCAACCCCCTTTCCATAACCCTAACCACTTACCCTCAACCTATTCCTAACCCCAAACCCTAAGCTCAATGCCTTAACTGCCTAACCCCAACTCTACACCCTAACACTATTCCTAAACCCATAATACTAACCCCAACCCATAACCTCCTAACCCTATTCCTAACCAATTATGGCTCTGGCCGGGGATTTTGCTCCCGGAAAAGCCCTAACGCACTATACCCTAACCATAATTCTAAACCAAACTCTAACCATAAATCCCTAACTGCAACCCTAACAACCCAATCCTAACTCCCATCCCTAACCTCTAAACCCTAACCATTTTCCTAACCCCCTAACCGTATCACCTAACTCTAAACAATTAATCCAAACTCCAACCCCCTAACCCTCTAACTCTAATCCCAACCCTTTAGCCTTAACCCTATTCCTAACCCCCAACCCTAACCTCTAAACCCATTCCCCTAACACCAACCCTATTCCTAAAACCAATCCTAGCCCTAACCACTTACCCTCGCCCTATTCCTAACCCCCTAAACCTAACACCCCAACCACCTAAAGCAAAAACCCTAACACTCTAACCCCATAACCAAACCCCTAACCCTAGCACCCTAATTCTAACACTTACCCTAACCATCTAACCCTATTCTTAACCCTAACCCCGCAACCCTATCGCCTAACCCTAACCTCAACCCCTATCTCCCTAAGCCGCTAACCCAGATCCTAACACTAATACAATCATAACCCCCTAAACCCAACCCCTAACACCCAAATACTAACCCAAACTTATACCCCTAACCCCAACACCTAACACTTTAATCCCAACCCCATCCCCTAATACTAACCCCCTAATCCAAACCCATAACGTTAACTCCTTCACTTTATAACCCTAACCTGCTAACACTAACGCAACCCCCTAACCCTAACTTTCCCCCTAAAACCATAGCCCCCTAAACCCACCAATAACACTCTCTCCATAACCCTATTGCTAACACCTAACCTCTAAACTCTAACACAAACCCTATCCCCTAATCCGCAAACACTAACTGCTTAATCCTAGCACCCTAACCCTCAACTCCTAACACTTTGACCTTAAATATATTCCTAACTCTAAGCCCCAACACTAACCTATAAACCCTATCCCTGACCCCAACCCACTATCCAAAACCTACCACCTAACCACTTACCGTCACCCTAATTCTAACCCCCAATTCTAACCTCAAAACCCTAACTCTAACTCCCTAACCCTTACCCAACCCTACCCACCCTCACGTTAACCCTATTCATAACCCCTAGCCCTAACCGCCTACCCTATTCCTAAACCCTTCTCCTCATTCCGAACCCCAACACTATTTGAAACCTAACCCCTAAACCCTAGCCCCTAACTCTAACTCCCTAACCCAAACCCTAAACCCTCATCCTAACCCTATTACTAATCCTAACCCCAAATGCTAACACCCAAACCCCCTAACCTTATTCCTAACCCATTATGGCTCTGGCTGAGGATTTCGCTCCTGGAAAAGCCCTTACCCCCAACTCCCTAACCCTAATTCTATCCCAAACTATAGACCTAAACCCCTAACCCTAACAACCCGGACCTTAACCACTAAACTCTAAACCCTAACCCTATTCCTAACCCCCTAACCCCAACACTAACCATAAACCTAACCCCAATGCTCTAACCCTTACCCCCTAACCCAATTCCTAACCCCCCAACCCTAACCACTAACCCCTAGACTCTAACCCTATCCCCTAATCCCAAAACCTTAACCCTAATATCTTAACCCATACCCCCTAACAATATTACCCTAACCCCAGCCCCATAACACCCTAACCCTTTAACCTTAACCCTATTCCTAACCCCCAACCCAAAAACCCTAAACTCTAGTCCCTATCCCCTAACGCCAACCCTTTTCCTAACGCTCTAAACCAAACTCTATCCCTTACCCTCACCCTATTCTTAACCCGAACACTGACCCCCTTTACAGCAAGGGCTTTGTCCAGGCACTTCTTTCTTAAGACCTTGGTGTCACTGTTGATATATGGAGAGTGACATTAAGGGATTTGTAGTGTGAGAAACCCCGGCCAGAGCGTAGGCAACAATCTGGCCAGGGATTCTGCTCCAAGAGGGAGACCCTGATGTCACTGTCCATATATAAACAGTAACTTTAGGGGCTTTAAGATGCCGGGATCCCTAACGAGAGTTTCAGCAATGCCCTGGCAGTGAATTTCACTCCTGGAATAGCCCTAATTCTATCCCCTAACTCTAACCATAGCCCCTAAACCCAAACCCTAACACCACAAATCTAACCCCACAGCCCTAACCACTAACCTCTAAACCCTAACACTTAACTATCTGCTAACCCTTACCCCTTAACTTTGGCACCCTAACCCCCTAATTCTAATCCTAACGCGTACCCTAAATCCTAAAACTCTAACCTTAACCCTAACCCTATTCCTAACCCACAACACTATCCCCTAACTTTAACCCACACCCTAGCCCCCTAACAACTAACCCTAACCCCCACCCTAACCCTATTCCTACCCTTAACCCCAACCCTAACCACTAACCTCTAAACCCTAATCCTAACCCAAGCCCCTTTAAAATAGCACCCCAACCCCCTAACACTCTAACCCTAGCCCCAACCTGTAACTCCCTAACCCTAACACCCTATTCCTAAACCCCAACACTAGCCCCTATCCTCTAAACCCTATCCCTTAACCACAACCCAATTCCTAACCTCCCACTATTCCTAACCCCCTAATCCAATGCCTAACCCCTAACTTAACCCCTGATATCTAAATCCTAAACCCAACCGTATTCTTAACCGCCTAACCCCATAAAACCTAACCCCAACCCTAACACTCTCACCCTAAGCCCCTAACCCTATTTCTAACCACTAACCTCCAAACCCTAACACAAACCCTAGCCCCTAACCACCAAACTCTATCCCCTTAACCCTAGCACCCTAAACCCAACCCCCTAACCCTAACCCTTTAACCCTATTCCTAACTCTACCCTCTAACCTTTAAACCCTAACCCTATCCCCTGACTCTATTCCTAACCCCTAATCCTAACTCCAATCCCCTATCCACAACCTACCCCCTAACCACTTACCCTCACCCTATTTCTAACTCAAGCCCTATTCCTAACCCTAACCTCAAAACCCTAACGCTAACTCCCTAACCCCAACTCTACACCATCACCTTAACCCTATTCAGAACCCCTAGCCTTTACCCCTTACACTCTAACCCCCTCACCTGATTCCTCGCCCCAACCCTAACTCTATTCCTAACCCCTCAACCTAACCTCTAAACACTAGCCCCTAACTACCTAGCCACAACACTTACCCCAACCCTACCCCCTCGACCTAACCCTATTCTAAACCCCCTAACGCTATTCCTAAGCCATTATTGCTCTGGCCAGGTATTTCACTCCTAGGAAAGCCCTAACCCCTAATTCCCTAACCCACTAACCATATCCCTAATACTAACCCTAAACTCCTAACTCCAACCCTAACTGTTCATATATGGAGAGTTACATGAAGGGATTTGTAATGTCAGAATACCTAACCAGAATGTAGGCTACACGCCGGCTGGGGATTTTGCTCCTAGAGGGAGCCCCTGAGGTCACTGTCCACATAAAACAAAGTAACGTTAGGGGCTTTAAGATGCTGGAATCCCCAACGAGAGAGTCAGCAACTCCCTGGCTGGGTCTGGAAAAGCCCTAACCCCTAACCCTAGCCCCTAACCCCATAACCCTAGCCTCTAACCCCATAACCCTAACACCCTAACGCTAACCTCTAAACCCTAATGCCTAACCCCTAATGCTAACCCCCTAACCCTATCACCCTAACTTCCTAATTCTAGCTCTTAGCCTAAATTCGAACCCTCTAACCTAACCTTAACCCTAACCTTTTAACCCTATTCCTAACCCCCAACCCTATCCGCTAACTTTAACCCAAACCCTAGCCCCCCTAACTCCCTAACCCTAAGAACTAAATCTAACCCAACCCTAACACTCTAACCCTTAATTCTATTTCTAACCCTCTAACCTCTACTTCAACCCTACCCCCTCATCCTAACCCTATTCCTAAACCCATAATATTAACACCAACCCCTAACACCCTAACCATATTTCTAACCAATTATGGCTCTGGTCGGGAATTTTTCTCCCGGAAAAGACCTAACCAACTAACCCTATGCCTAACCCTAATTCTAACCCAAACTCTAACCCTAAACCCCCGACTACAACTCTAACAACCCATCCCTAACCCCCAAACCTAACCACTAACTTCTAAACCCTAACTCCATTCCTAACCCTCTAACCGTATCCTCTAACTCTAACCCGTTAATCCGAACTCCAAACCCTTAACCTTCTAACTCTAACCCCATAGCCTTAACCCTATTCTTAACCCCCAACCCTAAACCCTATCCCCTAACACCAAACCTATTTCTAAAACCAAACCTACCCCTAACCACTTACCCTCACACTATGACTAACCCCCTAAACCTAAGACCCCCAACCCCCTAAACCAAAAACCCTAAAACTCTAACCCTAATCCCATAACTCAAACCCCTAACCCCAGCCACCTAACCCCCTAATTCTAACCCTATCTTTTACCTTAAGACTCTAACCCTATTCTTAACCCTAACCCCAACCCTATCGCCTAATCTCAACCCCTAACTCCTTAAGCAAATCACTCACCCTAACCCCGTAACCAAACTTATCCCCCTAACCCCAACCCCTAACACCTTCACCCCAATACTATCCCCTAATACTGACCCAAACCCTAACCCCCTAACTTTCTAAACCTAACCTGCTAACCCTAACCGCAACCCCCTAACTTTCGCCCTAAAACCCTACCCCCTAAGCCTAACCTATTACTCTCACTCGAACCATATTCCTAACCCCTAAACTCTAACACAAACCCTTTCCCCTAATCCCCAAACCCTAACCTCTTAACCTTAGCACCCTAACCCTCAACCCTCAACCCCCTAACCCTTTGACCTTAAACATATTCCTAACTCTAACCCCCAACCCTAACCTATAAACCCTATCCCTAACCCCAACCCCCAACCCCCTATCCCAAACCCTACCCCCTAACCATTTACCCTCACCCTATTCCTAACCCCCAATCCTAACCACAAAACCCTAACTCTAACCCCAACCCTAACCCCTCACCCTCACCTTAACCCTATTCATAACACTTATCCCTAACCCCATACCCTATTCCTAAACCTTAACACTGTAACCCCTTCTCATTCTTAACCCCAACCCTAAAACCCTAACACTATTCCAAACCCCCCAAACTTAACCTCTAAACACTAGCCCCTAACTCCCTAAACCCAACCCTACCCTTTGACCTAACCCTATTCCTAACCTCCTAACCCTAACCCCAAACGCTAACACCCTAACCCTATTCCTAACCTATTATGGCTCTGGCTGGGGATTTCGCTCCTGGAATAGCCCTAACCCCTTACTCCCTAACCCTATCCCGAATTATATCCTGAATTCTATCCCAAACTCTAACCCTAAACCACTAACCCTAAACCTCAACCCTAACCACTAGCCTCTAAACCCTAACCCTATTCCTAACCCCCTCATCCTATGCCCTAACTCTAACCCAAACCCTAACTCCCTAACATCTAACCCCAACCCTACCCCTAACCCCAACATCTTAACTATAAGCCAAACCCTATCCTCTAAACCTAATCCCCTAATCCCAACCCCTTAGTCCTAGCATCCTAACCCATACCCCAATGCACTAACACTCTAACCCCTAACACCCTAACCCTTAATCCTATTCCTAACCCTCAACCCTATCCGATAACGCCAACCCTTGTCCTAACCCAAACCCTACCCCTTACCCAAGCGCTTTACAGCAAGGGCTCTGTCCAGGGACTCCTGGGACTGTCTTGAGGAAGACCTTGACATCCCTGTTCATATATGGAGAGTGACATTAAGGGATTTGTAATGCGAACATCCCCGGCCAGAGCGTAGGCAACACTCTGGCCGGGGATTCCGCTCCAAGAGGGAGCCCCTGATGTCACTGCCCATTTATAAGCAGTAACATTAAGGGCTTTAAGATGCCGGAATCCCCAACCAGAGCATCAGGAAAAGCCGTAATCCTATCCCTTAGCTCTAACCATAGCACCTAACCCCATAACCCAAACCCTAACACCCCAAACCCGAACCACTAACCTCTACACCCTAACACCTAACCCTATCCGCTAACCCACTAAACATGACTCTTTAACCCTAGCACCCTAACCCCATAATTCTTACCCTAACTCTTACCCTAAATCCTAACCCTCTAACCTTAACTCCGACTTTCTAACCCTAACCCTATTCCTAACCCTCAACCCTATCCCCTAATGTTAACTTAAACACTAGCCCCCCCTAACCCTAAAAACAAACCCTAATGTCAACACCCTAACCTACACGCTAACCCTTAACCCTATTCCCACACCTAATCCCCAAACCTAACTACTAACCTCTAAACCCTAACCTCTAATCCTAACACTAACCCCAACCCCCTAACACTGTAACCCTGACCTCTAACTTCCTAACGCTATTCCTAACCCCCAACCCCATTTCTAATGTCGTCCTCTAACCCAAACCCGACCCTGTAACCCCTTACCCTAGCCCTGTTCCTAACTCCATAAACCTATGCCTTACCCTAACCCCCAACTTTAACCCATAACCTCTAAACCCTAACCCAAACTCTACTCCCTCACTCTAACCCTAACCCTCTAACCCATACCATCTGTCCTATTCATAACCACCTAACCGAAATCCCTAACCTTAACCAGAACCCTTAACACCTTAAACTCTAACCTTCTAACCCTATGCCTTAACCAAAACCCTAACCCCCTGACTCCCTAACTTTAACCCCAACCCCAGCACCCTAACACAAACCCTAACACTCTAACCCTTATTGTTATTCCTAAACCTTACCCCGAACCCAAACAACTAACCTCTAAACCCTATCCCATAACCATTTAACACTAGCACCCTAACTCCAAAATCTAACTCCCTAACCCCCACCCCTTAACCCTAAAACCCTACCCATTTAACCTTAACCCTATTCCTAACCCCCAACCATAGCCCCTAACCTCGAAACCTTATCCCTTAACCTCAACCCTATTCCTAACCCCAACCCCCTACCCTCACCCTATTCCTAACCCTTTTCCAAACTTAACCCCTAACCTCTAAACCCTAACCCCAACTCTACTCCCTCATTCTAACCCTGTTCCTAACCCCAACCCCTAACACCCTAATTTCCTAACCCGCTAACCAAAAACTTAACCTCAACCCCCTAATACCTAACCCCAACCCTACCATCAACCCCTAAACACAATCCTAACACTCTTACCCTAACCATATTTCTAACCACTAACCTCTAAACCCAAACCCCAAATCCTATCCCCTAATCCTCAAACCATTACCCCTTAACCCTAGCACCCTAAACTCAGCCTTCTAACCCTTAACCCGCTAAACCTAACCCTTTAACCTTAACCCTATTCCTAACTCAAACCCCTAACCTCTAAACCCTAACCCTATCCCCGGGCTCTATTTCTAACCCCTAATCCTAGCCCCAACCGCCTATCCACAACCCTACCTCCTAACCACTTACCCTCACCCTATTCCTAATCCCAACCCTGACCCTATTCCTAACCAAAACCCCCAACCCTAACCTCAAAACCCTAACTCTCTAACAGCCTAACCCCAACCCCACAGCTTAACCCTATACAAAACCCCCTACCCTATTCTTAACCCCTAACACTCTAACCCCCTGACCCCATTTCTAACCCCAACCGTACAACCATAACAATATTCCTAACCCTAATCTCTATACCCTAGCCCCTAACCCCAACTCTTACCCTAACCCTACCCCCTCACCCTATCCCTAACCCTAAATCCATAACCCCAACACTAACAACCCAACTCTAACCCCCAACCCAAATCACTAACCTCTAAACCCTAACCTTTAAATCTATTCCTAACTGTATCCCCTTATTCTAATTTACTAACCCAAACCTTAATCCCCTAACTCCCTAACACCTAACCTCAACCCTACCCCCTAAACATAACCAGAATACTCTAACCCTTACCCTATTTCTAACCCCCGAACCCTAACCTTTAGACTCTAACCCTATCCCCTAATCCAAACCCCTCAACCCTAACTCCCTAACCCAACCCCCTAAACCTCTAACCATAACACTGTAACCTTAACCCTATTCCTAACCCGCAACCCTAACCTCTGATCCCTATCCCCTAACCCCCTCACCCAAGCGCTTTACAGCAAGCGCTCTGGCCTGGTACTCCTGTCTTGACAAAGACATTGACATCACTGTTCACATATGGAGAGTGACATGAAGGGATTATTAATGCGAAAATCCCCGGCCAGAAGGTAGGCAACACTCTGGCTCGGGATTACGCTCCTAGAGGAAGCCCCTGACGTCACTGTCCATACATGTACAGTAACGTTAGGGGCTTTAAGATGCCGGAATCCCCAAACAGAGCGTCAGCAATGCTCTGGCCAGGGATTTCTCTCCTGGAAAAGCTCTATCCCTAACCCCTAAAAGCCTAACCCTAATGCCTAACCCCCTAAAACGCTAACCAAGAACTTTACAGCAAATGCTCAGGTCAAGAACTCCTGTCTTGAGAGAGACCTTGATGTCACTCTTAATATAAGGAGAGTGACGGTAAGTGCCTTGTAATACAAGCCCCTGACATCATTGTCCATATATAAACAGTGATGTTAGGGAATTTAAGATGCTGGAATTCTCAGCCAGAGCGTCGGAAATGCTCTGGCTGGGGATTCCGCTTCCGGAAAAGCTGTAACCCTAAACCTAACCTCTAACCCCATAACCCCCTAACACTAACCCTCTAATCCATAACCTCTATCCCCTTAAATCTCTAACCACCTAAACCCTTACCCTAACCCCCTAACTACAACCCTAAAATCCTAACAGTCTTACTCCCTAACCTTAACTCCAACCCCTTTAACCCAAACTCCCTAAACCCCTAACCCAAACCAAGTTCTTTACAGAAAGCGCTCTCGCCGGGGACGCCTGTCTTGAGAAAGACCTTGACGTCAATGTTCATATGTGGAGAGTGATGAGAGAAGGGCTTTGTAATGAGAGACTCCCCGGCCAGAGCATTGCCAAAACTTTGGCCGGGGATTTCGCTTCTAGAGGGAGCACCTGACGTTACTGTACATATATAGCCCCCTAACAACTAACCCTAACCCCCACCCTAACCCTATTCCTACCCTTAACTCCCAACACTTACCACTAACCTCTGAACCCCAACACCTAATCATAACCCGCTAACCAATACCCCTTTAAAATAGCACCCTAGCCCCAACCCAACACCCTAACCCTAGCCCCAACCTCTAACTCCCTAACCCTATTCCTAACTCCCAACACTAGCCCGTATCCTATAAACCCTATTGCTTATCCACAACCCCATTCCTAACCCCCTAATCCCAACCCCCTGCCCTCAGACTATTCCTAACCTCCTAACCCAATTCCCAACCCCCAACCTTAACCCCTGATTTCTAAATCCTAACCCCAATCCTACCCCCTCACTAACCCTATTCTTAACCCCCTAATCCCAATCCCCTAATACCTAACCTCAACCCTAACACACTCACCCTTTCCCCTAACCCTATTTCTAACCACTAACCTCTAAACCCTAACACAAACCACCTATCCCCTAATCTACAAACCCTAACCCCTTAACCCTAGCACCCCAAACCCAACCCTTTAAACTTAACCCTATTCCTAATTCTACCCTCTAAATCCTAACCCTATGCACCGACTCTATTCCTAACCCCTAATCCTAATCCCAACCCCCTATTCACTACCCTACCCCCTAACCTTCACCCTATTTCTAACCCCAACCCTACACCTATTCCTAACCCTAACCTCAAAACCCTAACTATAACTCCTTAACCGCCTAACTCCAACCTTTACCACAACCCTATACCATCACCTTAACCCTATTCATAACCCCTAGCCCGTACCCCTACCCTATTACTAACCACTAACACTCTAACCCCCTCACCCCATTCCTAACTCAAACCCTAACACTATTCCTAATCCCTCAACCTAGAAAAAACTAGAGAAACAACAACAAAGCGCACAATAGTGTATGAAACTGTGATTTGCACGTGTGAACAAGGTGCAAGTGGTGCTCACCTGGTGCGGTTATGCTGGGAGCATAACATCCAGTATAGCAGAATCCAAATAAATAGCCTCCATGGTATGTTGGTAACAGGATCAGGTTGCAGCCCAGGACCCGGTTTGAGAACTTAGGCAAAGAAGTCTCAATGTAGATATGAAGGAATAAAGGAAAAAACGGGTACTTTCCAGGCGCTTCCGATCGGGGTGATCATCCATAATAAGTCAAATCCAATTTCCTCAAGGATAAAGATGAAATCAGTGGTAAAAAGGATTTATTAATATGAGTATAAAACGCTATAGTAGACTGTTTAGCAGCGAACTGCTTCGAAACCGGACCGGTTTCTTCCTCAGGTAGCATATAAATGAGTGAATGAGTGGGGTGTCGGTTAAATAACCGAATTAAAGGTCAGTTTAGGGCAAGAACTACCGGGTCGGGTATACAGGTCAAAACAGCTAAAATTACGTATCAAACAATACACATAATTATACAAATAGTTACAAGCAGTTCAAATAAAAAATATATATATATATATATATTAAATAAAACAATGTCTGCATTCTATTAAAACTTAATTGACTTCCAGATATTATAATCAAGAGATAACTAACAATTACAAAGAATCCTTTATTAATCGGGATTAAAAAAAAAAATATATATATATATATATATATACATATATATATGTATGTATGTGTGTCTTAAAAATTCTGTTTAAAAATTGGATAAAATATCTTTAAAAATAACTACCATAGTTTTCTTATCATTTGGGATCTATATATCCAATTTTTAAACAGAATTTTTAAGACATAACACACATACAAACACATATATATATATATATATATATATATATATATATATATATATCTGTATATATATATTTTTTTAATCCCGATTAATAAAGGATTCTTTGTAATTGTTAGTTATCTCCCGATTATAATATCTGGAAGTAAATTAAGTTTTAATAGAATGCAGACATTGTTTTATTTAATATATATATCTTTTATTTTAACTGCTTGTAACTATTGGTATAATTATGTGTATTGTTTGATACGTAATTTTAGCTGTTTTGACCTGTATACCCGACCCGGTAGTTCTTGCCCTAAACTGACCTTTAATTCGGTTATTTAACCGACACCCCACCCATTCACTCATTTATATGCTACCTGAGGAAGAAACCGGTACGGTTTCAAAACAGTTCGCTGCTAAACAGTCTACTGTAGTGTTTTATACTCATATTAATAAATACTTTTTACCACTGATTTAATCTTTATCCTTGAGGAAATTGGATTTGACTTATGGATGATCACCCCGATCGGTAGCGCCTGGAAAGTACCCGTTTTTTTCCTTTATTCCTTCATAATCCCTCAACCTAACCTCTAAACCCTAGCCCCTAACTCCCTGATCACAACACTTACCCCAACCCTACCCCCTCAACCTAACCCTATTCTGAACCCCCTAATCCTAAACCCAACCATTAACACCCCAACCCTATTCCTAAACCATTATGGCTATGACCAAGGATTTCACTCGTGGAAAAGCCCTAACCCCTAATTCCCTAACCCACTGACCTTATCCCCAATTCTAACCCTAAACTCCTAACCCTAACAACCCAACCCTAACCTCTAAACTTAAGCCGAACCTATTCACTTACTCTAATCCCTATCTCCTAACCCCCTTACATATATGGCCCCCTAACAACTAACCCTAACCCCCACCCTAACCCTATTCATACCCTTAACCCCAACCCTAACCACTAACTTCTAACCCCTTTAAAATAGCAACCTAACCCCAAACCCCTACCATTCTATCCCTAGCCCCAACCTAACTCCCTAACCCCCAACACTAGCCCCTATCCTCTAAACCATATATCTTAACCACAGCCCCATTCCTAACCCCCACCCTCTACACTCACACAATTCCTAAGCCCCAACCTTAACCCGCTATCTAAATCCTAACCCCCAACCCTACCCCTATTTCTAACCCTAACCTCAAAACTCTAACTCCCTAAACCTAACCGCCTAACTCCAATCCTTACCCCAACCCTACACCATCACCTTAACCCTATTAATAACCCCTAGTTCTTAACCTATTACTAACCCCTAACACTCTAACCCCCCTAACCCCATTCCTAACTCCAACCCAAGCACTATTCCTAACCCCTCAACCTAACTTCTAAACCCTAGCCCCTAACTCCCTAACCCTATTCTGAACTCATTAATCCAAACCCCTAACACCCTAACCCTATTCCTAAACCATTATGGCTATGGATTTAACTCCTGGAAAAGCCTTAACCCCTAATTCCCTAATCCTAACCCCAACCCTAACAACCCAACCCTAACCACTAGCCTCTAAACTTATTCCTAACCGTATCCCCTAACTCCAACCTCATATATGGCCCCGTAACAACTAACCCTAACAACCAGCCTAACCCTATTCCTACCCTTAACCCCAACAACTAACTTCTAACCCCCAATTCTAACCGCCTAACCCAAACCCCTTTAAAATAGCACCCCAACCCCCTACCATTCTAACCCTAGCCCCAACCTCTAACCCTATTCCTAACCCCCAACACTAGCACATATCCTCTAAACCCCATCCTTTAACCACAACCCCATTCCTAACCCCCACCCCCTACACTCAAACTATTCCTAACCCAATTCCTGACCCCCAACCTTAACCCTTGATATTTAAATCCTAACCCCAACCCTACCCCCCTACCCCTATTCTTAACCCCCTAACACCAACCCCGACACCTAAATCCAACCCTAACACTATGTCTAACCACTAAACCCTAACACAAACCCCAAACCCTAATCCCCAAACCCCTTAAACGTAGCACCCTAAACCTTTAACCTTAACCCTATTCCTAACTCTACCCCCAACCTCTAAACCCTATTCCTAAACCCAACTCTAACCACAAAACCCTAACTCTAACTCCCTAACCCCAACACTTACCCCAACCCTACAACATCACCCTCACCTTAACCCTATTCATAACCCCTAGCCCTTACCCCCTACCCTATTACTAACCCCTAACACTTGTGATCGCAACGGGGTCACTTTACGCCTTGATCATCTATGCAGGTTCAAATCAGGTGGGGGGGGGTGCGAGCTCGGAGAAGTAAAGACACGCTGAGACCAAGTTCTCAAAGTAATACTTCTAATTTATTGAACTACAGTGTTCATATTTATAGCATCAGACGAACAAAGAACATTCCATAACATATGAATCATCTGTATGTTCAAGCCTTACGGCTTCCTTTCCCATAAAAGCTCATTGGTGGAGCACCGGGTGTATTCCCTTATGTTTCCTTTATGCTTGGGGGGGGGGGGGGGTCAAGTGATTCACCGCCATCTGTTTGCAATTTCAAGGTACTGCAGAGCATCTGCAGAGTATTTCTTCTCTTAACCTTTCTAAAATACCCATTATTCTATATAATCATAAGAGCATTAACCATTTATCTCTCACACACTCTAAGCCCCTCACCCCATTCGTAACCCCAACCCTATTCCTAACCCCTTAACCTACCTTTTAAACCCTAGCCCCTAATTCCCTAACCACAACACTTACCCCAACCCTACCCCATCAACCTAACCGTATTAGAACCCCCGAATCCTAACTCCAACCCCTAACACCTTAACCCTATTCCTAAGCCATTATGGCTCTGGCCAGGGATTTCACTCCTGGAAAACCCCTAACCCTAACCCCTAATTCCCTAACCCACTAACCGTATCCATAATTCCAACCCAATCTCTAACCCTAAACTCCTAACCCCAATCCAACCCTATCCCCAACAATAACCTACTCACCCAAGCACTTTACAGCATGCGCTCTGGCCAGGTACTCCTGTCTTGAGAAAGACCTTGACATCACTGTTCATTGATGGAGAGTTACATGAAGGGATTTGTAATGCAAGAATACCCGGCTAGAGGGTAGGCAACACTCTGGCTAGGGATTCCGCTCCTAGAGGGAGCCCCTGAGGTTACTGTCCACATTAAAAAAAAGTAACATTAGGGGCTTTAACCCCTTAATGACCGCCGATAAGCCTTTTCACGGTGGTCATTAATGGGCTTTATTCTACAGCACCGCTATTCCACGGCGCTGCATTAGAATAAAGTAAACAGAGCAGGGAGCTGTCAAATCTCCCTGCTCTCAGCTGCCAGAGGCAGCCGAGGCTGGGAGCGTCCCTGCTCTGCCGTGTGAGATCGATATTAGTATCGATCTCACCCATTTAACCCCTCAGATGCGGTGCTCAATAGCGAGCACCGCATCTGAGTGGTTTTGGAGAGAAGAAGGGAGCTCCCTCTCTCTCCCACCGACACCCGGCGATACGATCGCCGAGTGTCAGTGTCTCCGATGGCGGCCGGGGGCCTAATAAAGGCCCCCAGGTCTGCCTGTAATGAATGCCTGCTAGATCATGCCGCAGGCATGACCTAGCAGATGCCTGTCCGTTTTAAACGGACAGGCAATAATACACTGCAATACAAAAGTATTGCAGTGTATTATAATAAGGATCGCATAGTGAAGTCCCCTAGTGGGACTAGTATAAAAGTAAAAAAAAAGTTGAATAAAGTTAATTTAAAAAAAATGTGAAAAAAAAAATAAAATTAAAAACCCACTTTTTCCCCTTACAAACGGATTTACTATTAAAAAAAAACCACAATAAAGCAAAAAAGTTGCACATATTTGGTATCGCCACGTCCGTAACGACCCCGACTATAAATCGATTACATTATTTAACCCGCACAGTGAACGCCGTAAAAAATAAAATAAAAAACTATGGAAGAATTGCGGTTTTCTGTTAATCCTGACTTTAAAAAAATGTGATAAAAAGTGATCAAAAAGTCTACGCAAAAATAAAAAAGTTATAGCTCTTCGAATCTGATAATGGAAAAATTTAGAAAATGGCTTGGTCATTAGGGCCCAGAATGCAAGCAGGGGAAAGGGGTTAAGATGCCGGAATCCCCAACCAAAGCATCAGCAACGCCCTGGCCAGGGATTTCGCTTCTGGAAAATCCCTAACTCTAACCCTAGCCCCTAATGCTAACCCCCAAACCCTATCACCCTAATTCTAACTCACCCTAAATCCTAACCCTCTAACCTAACCTTAACCCTAACCTTCCAACTTTATTCCTAACCCCCAACCCTATCCCCTAACTTTAACCCAAACCCTAGCTCCCCTAACCCTAAAAACTAACCCCCAACACCCCAACCCTAATACACTAACCCTTAACTCTATTAATACTCCTAACCCACTAACCTCTATACCCTAACCCCTAATCCTAACCCAAACCCCTAAACAATAAAACCCTAACTCCAACCCCTTAACCCTAGCACCCTAACCCTTTAACTCTATTACTAACTCTAACCCCCAACCCTTTCCTGTTACCATGTCGCCTAATTCTATACCTAATCCCAAAACCTTAGCCACAACCCTACCTAACGACTTTCCCTCACCTTATTGATAACCCCAAACCGATTCCTAACCCTCAACCCTAACATCAAAACACTAACTCTAACTCCCTAACCTAAACGCCTAACCCCAACACTTACCCCAACCTTACCCCCCCCCTCAAAATCCTAACACTATTCTTAATCCCAAAACCTAAACTCTAACCCTAGCCCCTCACTACAGCACTTACCTCAGCCCTAACCCCTCACCCTAACCCCATAATACTAACCCCAACTCCTAACACCCTAACCCTATTCCTAACCAATTATGGCTCTGGCCAGGAATTTTGGTACCGGAAAAGCCCTAACCCACTAACCCTACCCCTAACTCTAGTTCTAACCCTAAACCCCTAACTACAACCCTAACAACCCAACCCTAATCCCGATCCCTAACCCCTAAACTTCACTAACCCTATTCCAAACCCCCTAACTCTAACCCGTTAATCCAAACTCCAACCCCCTAACTCTAAACCCCACCCCCTAACCCTTTAGCCTTAACCCTATTCCTAACCTCCAACCCTAACCCCTAACCTCTAAAGCCTATTCCCTAACTCAGACCCTATTCCTAAAACCAAAACTACACCTAACCACTTACCCTCACACTATTCCTAACCCCCTAAACCTAACACCCCCAACCCCCTAAACCAAAATCCCTAACACTCTAACCCCTAACCCCTTAACCCTAGCCACCTAACCCCCTAAGTCTAACCCTATCTTTTACCCTAAGCCACTAACCCTATTCTTAACCCCAACCCTATCGCCTGACCTCAACCCCTAACTCCTTAAGCATATCACCCAAACCCTATTCCCCTAACACTAACCCAAATTTATCCCCCTAACCCCAACCCCTAAACCCCTCACTCCAACCCTATTCACTAATACTAACCCCCCTAATACACATACCCTCACCCTGTTCCTAACCCCCACTCCTAACCTAAAAACCCTAAGGGTATGTGCACACACACTAATTACGTTCGTTATTGACGGACGTATTTCGGCCGCAAGTACCGGACCGAACACAGTGCAGGGAGCCGGGCTCCTAGCATCATACTTATGTACGACGCTAGGAGTCCCGGCCGCGCTGCAGGACAACTGTCCCGTACTGTAATCATTACGGACGTAATTAGTGTGTGGCGCACATACCCTAACTCTAACTCCTTAACCCTAACCTTAACCTTTTCATAACCCCTAGCCCTAAACCCCTACCAAATTCCTAAACCCTAACACTCTAACCCCTTCTCCTCATTCCTTACCCCAACCCTATTCCAAACCCCCCAAACCTAATCTCTAAACCCTAGCCCCTAACTCCCTAAATTCAACCCCATCCTTTCACCCTAACCCTATTCCTAACCTCCCAATCCTAACCTCAAACGCTAACATCCTAACCCTCTAACCCATTATGGCTCTGGCAGGGGATTTCACTCCTGGAGGAGCCCTAACCCCTAACCCGAATTCTAATCCAAACTCTAACCCTAAACCCCAACCCTAACCTCTAAACCCTAACCCTATTCCTAACCCCCTAAAACTTTGCCCAAACTCTCACCCGCTAACCCAAACCCTAACATCTAACCCTACCCCTAACCCAACATCTTACCTATAAACCTAACCCTATCCCCTAAGCATAATCCCCTAACCCCAACCCCTTAGCCCTAGCATCCTAACCCATACCCCAACGTCCTAACACTCTAACCCTAACCTCTAACCCCTAACACCCTAACCTTTAAACATATTCCTAACCCCGACCCTGAACTCTAAACCCTATATGCTAACGCCAACCCTTTTCCTTACCCCCTAACCCAAACCCTACCCCCTTACTCTATTCTTAACCCCAACCATAACCCCCTCACAAAGTGATTTACAGCAAGGGCTCTGTCCAGGGACTCCTGGCACTGTCTTGAGGAAGACCTGGACATCCCTGTTCATATATGGAGAGATGGAGAGTGACATTAAGGGATTTGTAATGCGAGCATCCCCGGCCAGGGCGTAGTCAACACTCTGGCCGGGAATTCCTCTCCAAGAGGGAGCCCCTGATGTCACAGTCCATATATAAACAGTAACATTAGGGGCTTTAAGATGCCGGAATCCCTAACCAGAGCGTCAGGAAAAGCCCTATCCCTTTACTCTAACCATAGCCCCTAACCCCATAACCCAAACTCTAACATCCCAACCGTAACCATACAAACCTCTAAACCTCTAAACACTAATAACTAACCCTATCCTGTAAAACCCACTAAACCTTACCACTAAACCCAAGCACCCTAACCCCATAATTCTTACCCCAACTCTTACCCTAAATCCTAACCCTGATCTTCTAACCTTAACCACTAACCCTATTCCTACCCCTAATCCCCAACCGTAACTGCTAACCTCTAAACCCTAACCCTTATCCTAACCCCCTAACCCAAACCCCTTTAAAAATGCACCCTAACACTGTAACCCTAACCCCTAACTCCCTAACCATATTCCTAATCCCCAACCCTAGCCCCTAACCTCTAAATCCTAACACCAACCCTATTCCTAACGCTAACAACTAACCTCTAAACCCTATAACACTAGCACCCTAACTCCAACTTCCTAACCCCCACCCCTTAACCCTAACACCCTACCCATTTAATCTTAACCATATTCCTAACCCGCAACCATAGCCCCTAACCTCTAAACCCTATCCCTTAACCCCAAACCTATTCCTAACCCCAACCCACTACCCTCACCCTATTCCTAACCCTTTTTGAACCTTAACCCCTAACCTCTAAACCTTACACCCTCATTCTAACCCTGTTCCTAACTCCCTAACCCCAAAGCCTAACATTGTAATTTCCTAACCCGCTAACCCAAAACCTAACCCCAACCCCTAACCCCAACCCTTGCCCTAACCCTATTTCTAACACTATCCTCTAAACCCTAACACAAACCCTAATCCCCAAAACCTAACCCCTTAAACCTAGCACCCTAACCCCAACCCCTTAACCCTGATTCTAATCCTAACCCCAACCCCTAACACACTAACTTCCTAACCCACTAACTTAAAACCAAAGCCCAACGTAGGCAACACTCTGGCTGTGGATTACGCTCCTAGAGGAAGCCCCTGACGTCCCTGTCCATACATGTACAGTAACATTAGGGGCTTTAAGATGCTGGAATCCCCAACCAGAGCGTCAGCAATGCTCTGGCCGGGGATTTCGCTCCTGGAAAAGCTCTAACCCTAACCCCTAAAACCCTATCCCTAAATGTAGCCCCTAACCAAGAACTTTACAGCAAGTACTCTGGTCGGGGACTCCTGTTTTGAGAAAGACTTTGTCATCCCTGTTGATATATGGAGAATAACGTTAAGGGCTCTGTAATGCGAGAATCCCTTGACAGAGCGACGGCAAAACTCTGGCCGGGGATTCCACTCCTAGAGTGGGCCCCTGAAGTCAATGTCCATAAATGGACAGTGACGGCAGGGGCTATAAGATGCTGGATTCCTCAGCCAGAGCGTCGGAAACACTAAGGCTGGGGATTCTGCTCCTAACCTTAAACCTAGCCCTCTTACCCTAACCTTCTAACTCTAACCCCAACCCTATTCCTGACCCTAACCACTAAACTCTATATCCTAACCCCTAACCCTATCCCCCAATCCTAACCCCTAAACCTAGAACCCAAACCCCTTAACCCTAGCACCTAACCCTATTCCTAACCCTAACACCCTAACCTTAACCCTATTCCTAACCCTAACACCCTAACCTTAACCTTATTCCTAACCCCAACCCTAACTCACACCCCCTCACCCTAACCCCAACTCTAACCCTCTATCCCCTAATCGAGAGCTTTACAGCAAGCACTCTGGCGGTGGACTTCTGGCTTGAGAAAGAACTTGACGTCAGTATTCATATATGGAGAGTGGCGTCAAGGGCTTTGTAATGCGAGAATCCAAGGCAATGCTCTGGCCGGGGATTCCGCTCTTGAATAAGCCCTATCCCCTAAATCCCAACCCCCTAACCCTAATGCCTAACCCCCTAACCAAGCGCTTTGCAGCAAATGGTCAGGTCGAGGACTCCTCTCTTGAGAAAGACCTTGATGTCACCTTTCATATATATGGAGAGTGACGGTAAGTGCCTTGTAATGCAAGCCCCTGACGTCACTGTCCATATATAAACAGTGATGTTGGGGACTTTAAGATGCCGGAAATGCTCTGGCTGGGGATTCCGCTTCTGGAAAAGCTGTAACCCTAAACCTAACCCTAACCCCCTAACCTCTACCCTCTAAACCCCGAAATCTCTAACGCCCTAAACTCTTACCCTCTAACACCCTAACTCCAACCCTAACCCTCTAACCTCCTAACCCTCTTACTCCCTAACCTTAATCCCAACTCCCTAACCCTCTAATCCTAACCAAGTTCTTTACAGAAAACGCTCTCGCTTAATATATCCACCTCGGCTTCAGAGGATTAGCAGGCCTGTGTCTGCTGTCATGCAGTGATGACATGATGACTACCTACACTTGATTGCTATAGCCAGCCACTGGCCTCAGCATTGACGCAGCGGTCACATGCGTGAAGCTGAAATTTTAGCACTGCAGGACAGCTAAAATGAGTGGCGAGACCACCGGAGAGGCAGGGATATACCAGGTGAATAATGTTTCCTCATGTGTAATGTGTGTATATATGTATATTTGTGTGTATAGTGTGAATATATATGTAAATGTATCTGTGTAATGTGCATGTGTGTATAATGTGGATATATGTTTGTGTGTAGAGTGTAATGTGGATATATGTGTTAGTATAGTGTGGATATATGTATGTGTTTAACTTGGATATATGTAAATGTGTGTGTGTGTGTAGGTGTGTGTGTAGGTGTGTGTGTGTAGGTGTGTGTGTGTAGGTGTGTGTGTGTAGGTGTGTGTGTGTAGGTGTGTGTGTGTAGGTGTGTAGGTGTGTGTAGGTGTGTGTGTGTAGGTGTGTAGGTGTGTGTAGGTGTGTGTGTGTAGGTGTGTGTGTGTAGGTGTGTAGGTGTGTGTAGGTGTGTGTAGGTGTGTGTAGGTGTGTGTGGGTGTGTGTGTGTGTGTGTGTGTGTGTGTGTGTGTGTGTGTGTGTGTGTGTGTGTGTGTGTGTGTGTGTGTGTGTGTGTGTGTGTGTGTGTGTGTGTGTGTGTGTGTGTGTAGGTGTATGTGTAGGGGTTTGTAGGGGTGTGCGTGCGTGTGCGCGCGTTCGTGTGGGTGTGATTGTAATCTTTAAAGACTAATGCTGACCCTTCAGATTTGTATTTTTTATAAATCCTCTTATTTTGTCATTTATTGTTTTTTTAACATTAGAAGCAAGCTTTTTCTAGTTTCATTTTAGGGTTTTTTAATACTGGTTACTTATAGGATTATATTTTACAGTATAATTACTTAAAGTTTATGTAAAGCATTCCCATGTAGTGTCTGTGTATTTATTTGACAATAGTCGCTCCCAGTCTGTTTACTGTTGTGCAGCCCTCAACCGCGAGAAATTGGCATTTTTAAAATACAGTGTTTTACCCTCCCAGCCTGTTTGCTTTTAAGGTCCTATTCACGTGGAGTTTTTTGCAGGCAAAAAATTCTGCCTGGAAAAAAAAGCTCCGCCTTTTTTTAAATCGTTTTTACCACGTGCGTTTTTTGACACGGTTTTTGATGCGTTTTCCTACGTGGTTCTTTATGCGTATTTTAAAGCGTTATTTTTATCTCCTTCAACAGGCAAAGGAAAAAAAAAGGGAAAGCATTTTTTGCCTAAAACCGCGTCAAAACCGGTCGCGGCCGTTCACAGCATTTTTCCGTCTCTCATTGATTTCAATGGGGGTTTTTGAGGCGGAAAACGAATCTAGAAAGGTCATATCACATACGTACTGGAACCATTATACCCGAATGTTTACTTCTTCTTTAGTAGCGTACAACTCAAGTGCCAACTTCCATTACATGATAGTGTCTCAACAGGACTCCTTCTACAGTACAATAGATCTGGGGGTTGGCAAGTGAATACTTTTTCTTTACGTTCAACTTAACAACAATACCAATGCTGATGATGATAATATCCCTGCCTCTTTTCTATAGTAGTCGCAGTACGTTTTAATATATCATTGATAAATGAATAATGAATTGAGTATTTCTCTAGCTGTGACTATCTCATGACTATCACAACATATGGAGCATCCTGCGCACTGACAATTACTAAGCCTCTCCATATTTCTCAGCATTTTCTGGAGCCACCACTACTGCTCCTTTACCCTAGGATCATATAGTCAGAAGTAACATATAAGTTCTCTCCTCACTGTTCAGTCGTCATGGGTTTTCTGCTAGGATGGACACACCAATATTTACAATGTGTCTCTTCTTCTAGATGTTTGTAGGAATCTTCTTGTAGCCAGGATCTCCTTCTCTATGCTGGTTGGTGTCTTCTAGATGTTGAAGGTGGTCTTCTTCTAAGTATATGCAGGAATCTTCTAGCTGCTAACTGAGGTCTAGGTGTTGGTCAGTACTCCTTAAAATCTCAAAGAATGGGATAAAGATCTCCTGAAAAGAAAACAAGAAAAATATTTTGAGACCAAAAACAACAAATATATAACCTACAAAGAAATTGATGCTACCAAAAAAAAAAGGTGTAGAAAATGGAAAAAATCTTTATTGGAATAACAATAAAAAGCTACATGTCAATACAATTAAAAAGACTCCACAAGACTCTACAGAAGAAAAGGACAGCTCACTGTGTGACTCACAAAAGAAAATAATAATTAGATAAGACCACATGGCTGCACAGACCTGCGTAATGTAGGTAATATATAAATACCAAATGGTTTGGAATAAACAACTATACAGTGCAAAAAATCAATACACTCACTGTTTATTATTGGTGTCAATATGTGGTCGAGTACATGGCCGGACTCCAGAAACGGCAACAACGAGACACTGGGGCGGAAACACATCAGCGCGTCATCTGACGCGGTCACGTGTGTCAGCAACCCAGCGCGTCATGGATGACGAATCGGAGGCTAGACAGTCACAACCAATCAGAATGCAACCAGTGATTGAAGGCATGAAAAGCATTCAGAAGGATATTAACCCTGTACGGGCAGTCCAATAGCAATACACTTCATGTCTGCAAGGCTAAACCCAAAATACAGAGAGACAAGACAGTTATACAGATATATTGCACATGTATCATACAAATACATATAAATATATGGACACAAAGTGATGTGTGACGAATAGTGTCAACGTGTAGGGAGTAATCAAGTGTGGAACATTATTATCAATTATAATGTGTGAAAAAAGACCAATATATACGTGGCAAAAGGAATAATCCAGTGCACACAACCTGAACATAGTAGGTAAGTGACAGGTAAGAAATGATATTAAACACAATAAAGTGTTGTTTATATAGAACATGTGTAAGTAAAAGAGTGAAAAAGTAATAAATGTATGGTGACAAAATAAACAATAATTGAAATAAAAAACGAAAAATAAAATAGTGTGTATAGGTGTGTGCGATGAAAAAAGAAGAAAAAAACAACGTGTGTATTATGCATAAAAAAATAAAATGGACAACAAGTGGCATGCACAAAGCAGATTTTAGTTACATGTCGATATATCTAATACAACAAGCCTCAAAGGTGCAGAATATAATATGCAGTGATCTGCAGACAGAGCCCTCTTTTCTACATTTTGTGAAGATCATCAGTAGGGCATCATTGTTGAGGATGAAGATCAGGACAACCCAAAAATTGCACAGTTGACAGTCAACACAGGCAGCGTAAACCATATATCTAATCTGTATACATAAATAAAGAAATCTAGATTAAAATCAAAATAAGAGGATAAAATCAAAAACACCCAACTAAAAGCTTTCGTAACAGTCAGAGAAATGCAGCAACACCAATGTTCTCATTGAGACCCCTTGGTTGTGTTGTCTTAAGCCTCCATATCCACTTGCATTGTGATTGCAAAAGCCTCTTTTTACATCTCCTCCTCGCATATCAGTATTGATGTGATCTATTCCCTTCACTCTCAGAAGTCCAGAGTTACACGCATGATGTAGGTGAAAATGTTGTGGAATAGTCTTCAGCTGTTCCATATACTCTACTGTTTTGGCATTTTCAATGTCTGTAACATGTTCTTACGCGAAAGCGCAATTCTCGGGTTATCATGCCAACATACATTTTAGGGCAAGGGTAAGTTGCATGATAGATCACACCTGTAGTGCCGCATGTAATTGGCCATGTGATCTTAACATTTTTCAACCCACTTGAGTCAACAAAACCTTGAGCGCGTTCAATATTAGGGCAACTAATACAGTCGCCGCAAGGGTTACAACCCCACTTAGGACCAATCTTTCCAAAAAAATTACCCGGTTTTTCCACTGTTCGGTAACTGTGAACTATTGTGTCACGTAAAGAACGCGCTCTACATGGCGCAATAGCAAGATAATTTGGTAGTACTTTCTGTAGAATTGGATCATTGAGGAGCACCGGACAAAATTTGTTTGAGGTGTCCCTCATTTCTGACCAAATTATACGTGTTCGTAAATCTTACCTTAGGAGAAATTCCTTATTTTTAGTTACAGTTTGTAATAGCTGTGCACGAGGGGCAGATGTGCACATGGTCGTCAATGGGCCTTATTAACATTGTGGCGGCTGCAGCCCTGTTGAGCAAGTCTCTTTCTTAACTCAATCGTGCGGTATTTGAAATCTTAATGAGTTGAACAAATTTTCTTAACACGCAGTAATCGTCCAGCTGGTATAGCTTCGATGGTGTCACGAGGATGTGAAGACGTGGTGTGAAGAAATGAGTTTGTTTATGTCTCTTTACGATGCAAATCTGTCTGGAGACAACCATTATGGTTCCTTTTAGTTAGTATGTCCAAAAAAATCTATCTCAACATAATTCCACTTGCATGTTAATTTAATGTTATGTGTATTATAGTTAATGGTACAAAAAGAAAGGATTTGATCCAGCGCTGCAGTGATGTACTTTAAAAAGGAACGTATTCCCAATTTTATTGGTATCGAAAAACTTGTTTAAAATTTCAATAACAGGCTTGGCGTCAAGGCAGTATTAGGTAGGTGTAATGGGCCTACGCGTTTATAAAAATTGGATGCTCAATAGGGCCAAGGAGATAGTGAGAACCAAAGATAGACAAAATCTATTGATAGATAAATCTGATGTCACTGCTATCAAAACTCCTATCACCAAAACAGACAAGGAGATTCCCACACTTAGCTTACAATTCAGCAATCAGTTTCCCATTATTAAAAGCATGATTAATAGATATATTCCAATACTGTACGACGATGCAAGGCTGGAATATATACTAAAACAGGGGTGCAGGATAGTGGCACGTAGAGGATCGACAATAGGGAATATTTTATCACCCTCATTACTAAAAACCAACACAAGTAATCCAACATGGCTCGAGCAAGAGGGTTTCTACAAATGTGGATCCCACCCATGCAAGGTATGTAATTATACCAAAATCGTCAGAAAGTTTGAAGACTCTAGCGGCCAGAACAGTCATCCCATAGTCATACATCAATTGCAATAGTGATCACGTAATATATATAATAGAATGCACTAGTTGCAACTTGAAGTATGTGGGGAGCACTACCAGAAGGTTTAAAATAAGAATTTTGGAGCATCTTAGTTATGTTAGGAATCCGGCAATTATTAACATATCTAATGCCGCGCAACATTTTATCACCTGTCACAATCGTAATATAACCCATTTGAAAACTTATGCTATAGAAAAAATAAGGAACAACATTCGCGGTGGTGATCTGAAAAAAAAACACTCCTGACACGTGAAGCGTTCTGGATATTTAATCTAAAAACAAGATTTCCGCATGGTCTGAATTTGAGGAAGGAATTGATGTTTCTATATTAAATCAGCTGGGATAACCAAATCCCTTCATGTTAAAAATAATTATTTCTATATAAATCCGCCTTGGACTCCATAACACTTATATGTAGTGGGTTTTATTGGGAAAAAATTGATACTCTATATATATATTAATTCTGACATATAGAACACAGTATATAAATAATTATTTCTATATCAACTACATAATGAATTTTTTATGTCAAAACACGAGTTCATAAGTTATATTTCATCTTCTCAAATAGAAGTCACTATAAGCCATTTTATACCTGCATGACCCTATCCAGGTCATGCAATGACCACACCTTTAACCATATATTCTATAGTGGTCAGGGTGACATCATTATCAACATTAACATGAGTGTCATTCCAAAAACAATTCTCATACAGGGGACAAACAGTTTTTCCATTTTCTCATATTTAATCGAATTTTTAATATAAAGGTAATACATTACGACCATTAGCTCAGGTATTCCAACCAGAATCATCAATTCTTTCGAAATTACCAAATTCATGTCCAAACTTATAATCCAGCAAAATAATAAAAGCATTTGCCAAGTTTTTTGCGTTAATAGAGTGACAGCCGACACAAAGTTTATGTAACAACTTTCCAAGTTATAAGTATATATGAGTATTCGGGCAGATATAATAAAAAAATATTTAACCCCTATATACATTATTATGATATGACTACATCTCAAATAAATTTATATAACTGAAAGTTTCCACTGTATATATTTTATTCACTTCTCTACGGAAGAATCCCCAAAAAATCTAATGCAAAACCCAGTTGATTATATCTCTATGGTTACAGCATTGTTAGTAGAGATTTATTTCTATTACATATGTACATACCCAATCAACTGTGTCTTTGATATATTTTAATTTTAAAATTTTCTTTTTTTCCTAAATGTCCGTCTTTATGTCTTTCTTATGTTGAAACTGGTTGCAACTTTGGTATGTAATTGGGAATCATTCACACACAGGGACACGAGTTTAACAAAAGTTCGAATTTACTCACATTTGTGTAGAATGGCCAGAGTCCCGTTCTTGATGCGGTTGTTTGCGATCCGCCTTCCAGCTGCGACTCTCTATGTTTTACACTGCAACAAGCCGTGAGTTAATAAATTACTCAAAACAGGGATTCACATGTATAAAGATCATACAAAATCCCAAAAAGAATTAAAAATGGAAAAATAGACAATAAATACATGAGCATTGTAATGACCCTAAGGTTTTTGCATAGTGTTTATTTATATACCTGGAAGGGTTAACTGCTGTATCTAACCACCAGAACACACACATAGGGCGACCTTGATTAACCACCTGGTAAGGCTTTTCAGCTCCACCTATCTAAAACCAACTATATAAACCCATACTCTCGTGTCCCAGCGAGTGAATGAATGCCATGACTAAGAGCACCAGCCGTGCTTGAAACGCGTAGGCCCATTACACCTACCTAATACTGCCTTGACGCCAAGCCTGTTATTGAAATTTTAAACAAGTTTTTCGATACCAATAAAATTGGGAATACGTTCCTTTTTAAAGTACATCACTGCAGCGCTGGATCAAATCCTTTCTTTTTGTACCATTGCCTACCATGGACCGTTGCGGAGATCCGGGCGAAGCAGGACTGTCAGGAGGCGAGCTGGTGAGCTGGAGGTTTCCTCCCCTTTGTATTACCTGTATTATAGTTAAATACACTGATGAATTCCATTAATTCATCCGAAGTCCCCTGCCAGATCATGAAGATGTCATCAATGAACGGGCCCAGAAAAGGAGCTGGTGCATTGAGATCTCATGATCTAGCAGGAATAGCTCCCTCTCCCACAGCGCCAGGAACAGGTTGGCGTATGAGGCTGCACATGCTGCCCCCATTGCCGTGCCCTAGAGTTGCAGGTAGAAGGAACCATTGAACGTGAAAAAAATTGTGTTTGAGAACAAAGTCCGAAAGGGTTAGCAACAACTCTGAAAAGTTTTTCCCATATTGCTCATATGCAAAAAGGTGGCCACTGCATGCAACCCATCCGAATGCTGGATGCCGGTATATAGTGACTCAATGTCACAAGTTACCAAAATATGTCCGTCATCTAAATGAATCTCTTAAATTTTCAACAACAAATCTGCAGAGTCGCACAGATACAAAAGGTAGACATTCCACTAATGGTTTTAAATGGTGGTCGACCCATTTGCACACCTTCTGAGTTAACCCCCCGGTACCCAATATAATTGGCCTACCTGGAGGGTCCTTATAAATTTTGGGTAGTAGAAAAGGCATCTGTATCGTTGGCTCAGTCACAATCAGTGCCTCCATTAGGTATTTGGAGAGGACTCCAGCATCCACACCATCTTGTAGAATGTGGCTCATCTTTGCTCTAAAGGATAATAAAGATTTGTATGTTAACCTTCTACAACAAGTGGAGTTTTTTTTTTTATTTAGTTTTTTTTTAATTGATGTATTTTTTATTTTTCCAAACATTACAAACAAGCGAACAACAATTCAACAATATGTCCCATGGCAATAGCATCTCTGAACACTTATATCATTATTTTGCATATTATATAATCTAAAATTTGTATAAACTACGTCAAATGATCCTAGTTGGAGCGAGGACAGAATTAGAGATTTTACCCCAAAGACAAATTGAAAAAGTGTCAATATTCATAGGAAATGAAACACTAATTAAACCATAAAGAAGGGGGAAGGGAAGGATAGAGGGGGAGGGGGGGGGGGGGGGAAGAGGATGGACACGTGTATCCCCATCGTTACCGCGATTCAATACAGATATTTAAGGAATCATATCATGATTGGTGTCACACCAGACAGCTGATGTTCCAGATACCAAGTTATGGAGCCAAAGCATGCAATTAGTTTTTGTTTTATATTAAGTGGTAAGGAAGGTATAAAGTTCTCCCACAACTTAAAAAAGGCTTCAGTTTTGTGCTCTTTTCAAAAGGGAGGTTTCCACCCAATCCATTCGGAAGAGGTAAGATGTATTTTTTAGGGAAATACAATGTGTGGGGTGTGTATTATGTAGCGTCAATGGCCGCGGACCGTCGGGTTCACTCACCTCCCGACACCCGCAGCCATGGATCCGTGAGCGCTGGTCCCCATCTCCCTCCTAGGAGACGCCAGCGCTCAGTTCCGCTCCGTTCGGCCTTAAAGGGCCAGCGCGCGCAAAAAGGAAGTCGTCATCATCATCAACTGCCACGATTTCCTGGTCTATAAGAAGGCCCCTGGCCTTCTAATCCTTGCCTGAGCGTTGTTAGTTTTCCCAGTCTGTCTTGCAAATGGTCCCTTTGTGTTTCCCGTTCCAGTTGTTCCCCGTGCTGTGCCTTAGTATCTAGTCGTGCCACATCCTGTCTCATCTGCCACGTCCGGAGGAATGCGCTACGTTCTGTGTCATCTGCCACGTCCGGAGGAATCCGCCACGTTCTGTGTCATCTGCCACGTCCGGAGGGATCCGCAACGTCTGGCACAACTTGCGGCCAGTGTCATCCGCCACGTTTGGCGTCATCTGCTGCACCCATCTCCATCTGTGCCAGAGCTGCGGTCACCATCTGGACTATTCAGGTACCCTTGTGCGGGACTTTGTATTTCTGGGGTGTCCTGTTTGGCCAGCTGCCTCCCCGCTACGGCGGTACGGCCTAGTGGGTCCACTAACCCGCTTCGTGACAGTACGCTCAGCCCATGGACCCCGCTGGTCAACCTGTGACTTTGACGACACAAGCCATGCTGGCCGAGATGGAGGATCTCCAGTCACGACAAGACCAGCTCCTCCTGTCGGAGAACGCCATAGCCCATCAGCTGCTTGCTCCAACCACAATCGTCACCGCACCTGCGGTTCCGCCTGCTACACTACCTGTCTGTCTGTACCGGTACCAACCCCCTGTGTTTCTTGCCGCTACCTCCACGCTATGACAGTGATCTGAGGTCCTGCAGGGGATTTTTGAATCAGTGCCTGATCCACTTCAGACTACATGCCAGGTCCTTCTGCTCGGATGACGTCAGGATCGCCTTCATCATCTCTCTCCTTACTGGCAAAGCCCTGGCATGGGCTAATCCTCTGTGGAAACATCAGGGACCAGAGACCCGGGACTTGCAGTGCTTCCTACAGACCTTCTGCTTGAGCTTTGAGGAACCTGGGAGAGTTTCTTTGGCTGCTGCATCCTTGCTAACCCTACACCAGGGAGACCTCTCAGTGGGCGATTATGCCATCCAGTTCCGTATCCTGGCTGCTGAATTGACCTGGAACAACGAGACTTTGGTGGCTACATTCTGGCAGGACTGTCTTCAGGGATCAAGGACAAGCTGGCTGCTCGCGATTTGCCATCTACCCTGGACAATCTTATCCTACTCGCCTCCCGAGTTGACATGAGGATCCGGGAACGTTCCCAAGAGGTTCTCCAGGAGAGAGAACTTCCCAGTCTGGATTCTGCTCTCCTGCAATCCCCCTCAGTCATCCCACCAGAGGATCCGAGTCATAGTCCTTATGTCAAGTTGTCTACCCAGGAGAGAAAACGCAGACGCACTTCTGGACTTTGTTTGTATTGCGGCCGTGGAGGCCATATTGTGCGTCTGTGTCCCCAGACGCCGGAGAGACCCCTTTGCCTAGGATTGGTTGGAGAGACAACCCTAGGTGGAACGGAACCCAACCGAGCATTCGGTTCCAAATTGACTATTCCTGTGACCCTGGTGTCCGGCGACAGGACGCATCAGGTCTCTGCCTATCTTGACTCTGGCTCTGCTGCAAACTTCATCCAGAGAGAGCTTGTGGATCATCTTCAGTTGCCCACAGTCCCCCTAGAGACGTCTTTGGCTGTTGCCTCAGTTAATGGACTGCCTCTGCCTGATCCCATCATTTCTAAAACCAAGCCGTTGAGGCTCCAGGTTAGAGTCCTTCATTCTGAAATGATTTATTTCTTTGTTTAACCTAAGGCCATCAATCCTGTTCTGCTGGGCCAGCCTTGGCTTCGACTACATGCCCCAGTCCTGGACTGGAATTCTTGAGAGGTTCTCCAATGGGTTTCCAAGTGCCATGGTCGTTGTCTGTTGCAGATCCATCCGGTCAAGCCTCCTCTGCCTCAGTCGTTGGCAGGACTGCCTCCCCAATTTGCTCAGTATGCAGATGTTTTCAGCAAAAGGGAGGCTGAGACGCTGCCTCCACATCAGACCTATGACTGCCCGATTGAACTGGTTCCTAACGCCTCTCTCCCCCGTGGACGGGTATATCCTCTTTCCTTGCCAGAGTCTCTATCCATGTCGGCCTATATCAAGGAGAATCTGGAGAGGGGTTTCATAACACAGTCTTCCTCCTAGGCCGGGGCTGGATTCTTCTTCGTTAAAAAGGACGGATCCCTTCGTCCCTGCATTGACTACCGGGGTCTCAACCTGATCACAGTCAAGAACAAATACCCGTTGCCACTCATTTCTGAGCTGTTTGATCGTATACGAAGAGGCAAAAATTTTTCTAAGCTAGACCTGCGGGGGCTTACAAACTAGTCCGGATTCGCCGGGGTGATGAATGGAAGACGGCTTTTAACACCCGGGACGGGCACTACGAATACCTAGTGATGCCCTTCGGACTGTGTAACGCTCCCGCAGTGTTTCAGGAGTTGGTTAACGATATCTTCCGGGATCTACTCTATGTCTGTGTTGTTGTTTATCTCGATGATAATTTGATTTTCTCCCCAGATCCGACGACCCATCGGAGGCATGTCCGTCAGGTTCTGCTACGTTTAAGGGAGAATCATTTATACGCCTAGCTGGAGAAGTGCGTCTTTGAGAAGAGTTCTCTGCCCTTCCTGGGCTACATCATCTCGGATCAAGGCCTCAAGAGGGATCCTGAGAAAGTGAAAGCTGTCCTGGAGTGGCCACGTCCTCAAGGCTTAAGGGCCATACAGCGGTTCTTGGGATTCGCCAAATTTCTACCGGAAGTTTATTCCTAACTTCTCTTCTCTGACAGCTCCCATCTCGTCCCTTACCAAGAAGGGCGTGAACGCTAAAGTGTGGACTCCAGAGGCAGAGTCCGCATTTATTAGCCTCAAGAAAGCCTTCACTTCAGCCTCGATCCTTCATCATCCTGACGTATCTCGGCAGTTCTCTCTGGAAGTGGACGCTTCCTCTGTTGGTGCAGGTGCACTTCTGTTCCAGAGGAGCTCCAAAGGAAAGGCAGTAGTATGTGGCTACTACTCAAGACTGTTTTCTTCTGCTGAGCGCAATTACTCCATTGGAGATCGGGAACTACTGGCCATCAAATTGGCCCTGGAGGAGTGGAGACATCTTCTAGAGGGCGCTGCTCACCCCATCCTGATCTTCACTGACAACAAGAACCTCACCTTCCTTCAGTCTGCACAACGACCGAATCCCCGTCAAGCCAGGTGGTCGCTGTTTTTCACCCGTTTCCATTTTCTGCTCCACTACCGTCCCGCGGACAAGAATGCGAGGGCCGATGCCCTGTCCAGATCGTTTGAGACGGAAGACACGGTGGAGTCCCTTCAGACTATCATAGACCCGTCCTGCGTTGTCACCGCTTATCCTCTGCAGATTAGAGACATCCCTCCTGGGAGGACGTTTGTTCGGTTGGCAGACAGGAGAAGAATTCTCCGCTGGGGACATAGTTCTAAACTGGCTGGGCACGCCGGTGTCCGTGAAACCCGAGACCTGATTGCTCGTCACTTCTGGTAGCCCACGCTACCTAAAGATGTTCTGGACTTTGTCTCCTCTTGCACGGTGTGTGCCTCTAACAAAGTGACTCACTCCAAGCCTGCCGGCCTGCTCCATCATCTGCCTGTACCCAATGCCCCCTGGCAGCACATTGCGATGGACTTTGTCACAGACCTTCCCCCCTCAGCAGGATGCAACACTGTCTGGGTGGTGGTGGACCGGTTCTCTAAGATGGCGCATTTTATCCCGCTGACCGGCCTACGTTCTGCTCCTCGTCTGGCGAGTCTCTTCATTCTACACCTTTCGCTTGCATAGCCTGCCTCTTCACATTTTGTCAGATCGGAGTGTTCAGTTTACCTCAAAGTTCTGGAGAGCCCTCTGTAAACTCCTGGATGTGAGTTTGGACTTTTCCTCAGCCTATCACCCCCAGTCCAATGGGCAAGTTGAAAGGATCAACCAGATCATGGAGAATTATCTCCACCACTTCATCTCTTCACAGCACGATAACTGGGTACAGCTTCTTCTTCCATGGGCCGAGTTTTCATACAACAACCACACATGTGAGGCCACCACTTCCACGCCATTTCACATCGTGTACAGTCAACATCCCAGAGTCCCTCTTCCTGTGTCGACTTCATCTCAGGTACCCGCTGCTGACTCTGCATATGGGGACTTCCTGCAAATCTGGCAAGAGACCCGGTCCTCTATTTTGCTGGCGGTAGATCGCATGAAGCGAAAGGCGGATACTAGGAGAAGAGAGCCGCCTCAGTATCTTCCTGGGACTAAAGTCTGACTGTCCTCTCGGAACATTCACTTGAGGGTGCCTTCATACAAGTTTGCTCCCAGGTTCCTTGGTCCTTTCGAGATCCTTTCGAGATCCTGCAACAAATCAACCCTGTCTCCTATAAGCTGACGCTGCCTCCTACCCTCAGAATCCCTAACTCCTTCCATGTGTCCCTCCTTAAACCAGTGGCCCTGAACCGCTACAGCAAGACTTCTAGTTCCACAGTTGCTCCCAGCGGCCCTTTAATAGTAAAGCATTGTGAAAAGGGAAAAACTGTTAATTTTTTTTCTCATTTTTTTTAAAATTAACTTTCTTAAACTTTTTTTTTTTACTTTTTTACTAGTCCTACTAGGGGACTTTAATATGCGATTTTCCGATCGCTATTGTAATACACTGCAATACTTTTGTATTGCAGTGTATTACTGCCTGTCCGTTTAAAACGGCCAGGCATCTGCTAGGTCATGCCTCTGGCATGATCTAGCAGGCTTTCGCTCCAGGCAGACCTAGGGGCCTTTATTAGGCCCCGGCTGCCATTAGAGACACAGACACTCGGCGATCGTATCGCCGGGTGTCGGTGGGAGAGAGAGGGAGCTCCCTCCCTCTCTCCAAAACCACTCCGATGCGGTGCACGCTATTGCGCACTGCATCTGAAGGGTTAAACGGGTGAGATCGATACTAATATCGATCTCACCCGACAGAGCTGGGACGCTCCCAGCCCTCAGCTGCCTCTAGCAGCTGAGAGCAGGGAGATTTGACACTCCCTGCTCTGTTTACTTTATCCTGATGCAGCGCCGTGAAAAGGCGTATGCATCAGAATAAAGCCCGTTAGTGGCCGCCGTTAAAAGGCGTATTGGCGGTCACTAACGGGTTAAAGGGCCAGGGCGCGCAAATCGGAAGTTGTCATCATCATCAACTGCCACGATTTCCTGGTCTATAAGAAGGCCCCTAGCCTTCTAATCCTTGCCTGAGCGTTGTTAGTTTTCCCAGTCTGTCTTGCAAATGGTCGCTTAGTGTTTCCCGTGCCTTGTTCCCCGTGCTGTGCCTTAGTATCTAGTCGTGCCACGTCCAGAGGAATCCGCCACGTCCAGAGGAATCCGCCACGTCCAGAGGAATCCGCCACGTCCAGAGGAATCCGCCACGTCCAGAGGAATCCGCCACGTCCAGAGGAATCCGCCACGTCCAGAGGAATCCGCCACGTCCAGAGGAATCCGCCACGTCCAGAGGAATCCGCCACGTCCAGAGGAATCCGCCACGTCCAGAGGAATCCGCCACTTCTGGCGCAACTTGCGGCCCCTGTGTCATCCGCCACGTTTGGCGTCATCTGCTGCACCCATCTCCATCTGTGCCAGAGCTGCGGCCACCATCTGGACTATTCAGGTACCCTTGTGTGGGACTTTGTATTTCTGGGGTGTCCCGTTGTTTGGCCAGCTGCCTCCCCGCTATGGCAATACGGCCTACTGGGTCCACTAACCCGCTTCGTGACATATTTATCCAAACCTGGAGAATCACCTTCCTAGCAGCCACAGAGACATAGTATAACAGTTCTTTGTGATGTTTCGGGATAAAGATCATGGAAGGTGGCAGTATCCCAAAGAGACCACACTTTTGGGTTGAGGGGCATTGTATGGACAGTGTGTTCGACACAAAATATTGTATCTTTTGCCAAAAGTCAACAATAGTTGGGCATAACCAGGGACAATGTAATAAGTCTGCATGCGGTGCCCCACACTTTAAACACGAATGGTCAGAGGAGTTACCCATGAGAAAGCCCCTATAAGGGGACACGTAAGTCCTATGGGCTATTTTAAAAGACATCTCCCAGGACATGGCTGATGGGGGGTATTTGGCAGCCATAGTTACAGATAATAGGACATCGTCATGAGTTATTTGATCTAAGTGGTCCACCCAGTAAGATGCGCCTGATCTCGATTCAGTGTAGTCCAATGGTTGTCTTAAAACGTTATAATAGGTAGTGATTAGTCTTTTTCAGCATTGATGAGATGGAGTTAAGTGACAGAAGAAGTCATCCCAGTCTTGATCTTGTAAGTGTCTAATGACCTTGTGAGCATACCTACAGGCCTGCATGTAATAAAATGGGTGTTGACCCAAAAAATCATATTGTATACGTAGTTCATTAAATGAGTATGGACGACGAGTGAGCATGTTAGTTATCTGATTAATACATGTCAAGCCCCCCCCCTAGCCCATCCATGAAAAACCACATGGGGGTTGGGATTTTGGAAGTAAAAGTTATGGACCCAAGGAAGAAGTAGGAAAAATCTAGGGTTTAAACCTAAGTGTTGCCTGACCTTGGTCCATGTCTTCCAGGAGGACATGACTAGGGGGTTAGCCCTTTGACTAGGTAATAGAGCCGAGTAGGGAGTGTGTAAGAGGCATGTTAAGGAAATGGGTTTTGAAAATTGTTGATCCAATGTAGAATCAGTAAAGCAGGAGCTATCAGTTATCCAATCTCCAATCACTCGTAGTTGAGCTGCCATATTGTATAAGTGAATCTGTGGAAAATTAATCCCTCCATTTTCACGATGTTGCTGCAATATGCACAGGCTCACTCTTGGTCTCTTTTGGTTCCAAATGTAGCCTCGAAAGAGAGTATTCAGCCGGCTAACGTCCACTGGTCTCAAGTATATAGGCATGGATTGTAGTAAGTATAACAATTTAGGGAAGACAACCATTTTTAATAGATTAGCCCTACCTAAAAATGATAGAGTAAAGTGCCTCCAAGCCATGAGTTGGGATTCCAAATATGCAATAAAGGGATTAAGGTTTTGTTGATATAAACGTGATGGTTGTCTCGTGATGCGTACCCCCAAATAGGGAATGTAATCAGAGTTCCATTTAAATGCATGCTTCGAAGACCAGAGTGGCCTGGAGGGACCCTTAAGAATTAGGGCTTCTGATTTTTGTAGATTGATCTTGAAACCTGACAGGGCACCATAAATTGAGATATCCTGGAGGATTGGTTGTAAAGTAGAGGCAGGGATAGATATTAACAACAAAATATAATCTGCCAATGCCGATAGTTTAATTTGAGAATCTCCAATTTGTATGCCTTGAAAACATGCTAGGGACTGGAAATGACGGAGAAGTGGATCTATGGACAAATTAAATAGTAACGGTGAGAGAGGGCATCCCTGACGCGTACCCCTGAAAATTGAGATAGGAGGTGAGTTAAGCCCATTGATGGTAAGGGATGTGGTAGAGCAGGCCTGTGAGTGCGAAAGGAATGTTAGAAAACGGTCCCCGAAGGCCCGGGACTGCAACACTGCTGTGAGAAATGGTCATGATAAAGAGTCAAACGCCTTTTCCGCGTCAAGTCCCAGCAGCATGGTCACTGGGGAGGAGGGGTCTAGTGCAGACACTGTGGCTGCTACAGCCTGACGGATACCTTTAGTGGAATGTCTATTCCTTAAAGAAAACCAGTTGGGTTGGGGCAATGATCGGTCCAAGCATGGTTTGGAGGCGGTCGGCCAAAATCTTTGTTAGGAGCTTATAGTCTTGGTTTAAAAGGGAAATCGGGCGATATGAGGAAAGGAGAGTGGGATCCCTGTCAGGTTTGGGAAGCAATATGATCCTGGACTCATGAAAGTTAGGCAGGTCAATCTCTTCACTAAATATGGCTTGTAAGGTCCTCGTCAATGTCGGTACAATATCTGGCAAAAGTTTGTAGTATTCAGCCGATAGGCCATCAGGACCCGGAGTTTTATGATTGGGTAGCTTAGAGATTGCTAAAGCAACCTCTGCCTCCGTGATATCATTATTTAAAAAGTGGAGTTTTTTTAATTGGCGATTTGCTTCATAAATATACATCTGGCATGGCCAAAATACCACATTTCTGCCTTTATCGGCAGGTTTTACTACCACATCATGCCATGATTTAATCCTCTCCAAGCTCTCTCTCTCTAAGAACTCCTCAGATTGTCATTCTTAATTTTCTTTTGAATGTTTTGCTAATCTTCAGAGACTAATTTGACAAAAAGATCTACTGCGGGGCAAATAGACAACGGGGGAATTTTGTAGATTTGGTTCTAATACAATATAACCGAAAAGCACAGCATGGATCTGATCAGCCCAAAAAGAAGTACACTGCGGCTGTCAGCAAGCAAGTAATCAGGTGGGAGCTAAATCCTGGGGCGTGTACCCACAAAAGCATCCAAAGCATGAATATATAACCTAAAAAAGAAGATGCAAATAGACTAGAAGTATAAGAAATTGAAAAAGTACTTTATTGAAAATGACATATAGATGTACTATGATAAAAAACTAATCCATAAACCAACAGGTTAAAAGGACATACAAGCCATGCAGCTCATGAAGTAAACAGGTAGTATAAGTTTAAGGAATAAATAAGTAAAGAATGCCTGGTTGTATAGACTATCACCATGAGTGTTAACACGCTAAGTCCTGCCCACAACAGTCTTAAGCAATATCAAATGGACACATGCCACATAGAGTAGTTAAAGTAACAAATATGTATGAAGATGGCAGGAAATAAACATTGCTAACAAGTGGAACAATATTGGAACAAATTGCGACAGTTAAACATACCCATGGTAAGTCCAGGACTAGATGCACAGCAAGATGTCCACCCCAACGCGCGTTTCAGCGCAAATGCCTTCGTCTGGGGGTAGTGCTGGACAATGTACATGCCACTTTAAATAGGGGGAATCAGCCAATAATAATAAAGTATCCAAAATGAGGAATCCCGAAAAATGAAATGTGTACATACCTCACTGTATGATTACAGGTCGCTGCCTTGAGGTGAAGCAAGATGGCCGCGCCACCGGAAACGCCGCTCATGAGGGGCCGGAACCGGAAACACGTCACCGCGTCAGCGGACACGGTCACGAGTCCGAGATCCGATACGTCACAAGCGACAGAACGGAGGCCCGTCACTCGTCCACCAATCAAAGGAGCGACACAGCGAGAAAGGGGTAACCCAGGATACAACAAAAGAATATATTGACTGATTTGTAAAACATTGGATAGTATTTATTAATTTAGCCAGAATCATCAATGGGACTTTGCAAAGCAAGTGCTTGATATAACATAAATTTGTGAAAAATAGTGAAGAAAGATATATATGTACATAGCATAAAAATAAGTTATACATAACACAATGAAATCCTGCAACGATAAGTAACGTGATCATACATACAATAATGACATGTGAGAAACACAGATTGAAGTGATGAATGTGTGTGGTGAAAGAAAAATGAGTGAATGAATAAGAAGAACCGTGATAATGAAGAATCTGTATGAGAGTGACGAACAGCCCTGCCGACGGAAAAGAAACCATCATATGGGACCATGTGAGTGTGATAATGAAAAAATACGTGTGTATGAGGTGTGATAAAAGGAATAAATAAATGAATGTGAAATGTAAGTTGAATGAAGTGAATGAAGTGAAATAAAGTGAAGTATTGGTGCAGGCGAGCATGTAATAATGAAAAATGTGTATGAATAAAATATAGTGAAACACAATATATCAATATTTATTATATTGAAAAACATCCAATATTAAAAATGGTTACAATAATATAATCAATGGACACAATAAAGGGCCAAGGCGAATGATGATTCGAGGTAAGTACCCCAAGAAAAATGGGGTACTTGCAGAGGGAGTGTAAATGGATTTGGAGGCTCCAAACTTTACACCCCAAGGGTCTCAACGAGACCACGGGGTTCTCATCATTTCTCTGACTGCCAGTAATTTTAGTGGTGTTGGATTCTTTTATCATCGGGTTTCATATTTACATATTTTTTGTGTGTTTTTGTGATTTTAACATTTCAATATTTGTATTCTACAGATTAGATCCTTAACTTGAGTTCTTTCATTATATCCGGATTTCCTGCTTTTCCATTTTTCTTGGGGTACTTACCTCGAATCATCATTCGCCTTGGCCCTTTATTGTGTCCATTGATTATATTATTGTAACCATTTTTAATATTGTAAAACAGATAGTAATACCACACAAAATAGTTACTAGTTAACATTTCCCATATGTCTACTTTATGTTTGCATCGTTTTTTGAACTTCCTTTTATTTTTCTAGGACGTTACAAGGCTTAGAACTTTAGCAGAAATTTCTCTTATTTTAAAGAAAATTTCAAAAGGCTATTTTTTCAGGGACCAGTTCAATCTGAGGTGACTGAGGGCCTTATATATTAGAAAATCCCCAGAAGTCACCCCATTTAGAAAACTGCACCCCTCAAGCTATTCGAATCAGCATTCACAAAGTGTTTTAACCCTTTAGGTGTTTCACAGAAATTAAAGCAAAATATAGGTGAAATGTACAAATTTTATTTTTATTGCAGAAATTAATTTCTAATACATTTTTTTTTGTAACACAGAAGCTTTTACCAGAGAAATGCAAGTCAATATTTATTGCCCAGATTCTGCAGTTTTTAGAAATATCCCACATGTGGCCCTAGTGTGATAATGGACTGAAGCACCGGCCTCAGAAGCAAAGGAGCACCTAGTGGATTTTGGGCCTCCTCTTTTTTTAGAATATATTTTAGGCACCTTGTCAGGTTTGAAGAGGTCTTGTGGTGCCAAAACAGTGGAAACACCCCAAAAGTTACCCCATTTTGGAAACTACACCCCTCAAGGAATTTATCTAGGTGTATAGTTAGCATTTTGACCGCACAGGTTTTTCGCTAAATTTATTAGAATTAGTCTGTAAAAATGAAAATCTACTTTATTCTGAAAAAACAGAAATTTTTAATATTTACAAGAAATAATAAAGAAAATGCACCCCAACATATGTAAAGCAATGTCTCCCGATTACGGTAATATCCCATATGTGGTAATAAACTACTGATTGGACCCACAGCAAGGCTCAGAAGGGAAGAAGCGCTATTTGGATTTTGGAGCATGGATTTTGCTGGATTGGTTTTCGGTTCCATGTCGCGTTTGCAACCCCCTGGAGGGACCAAAACAGGGGAAACCCTCCAAAAGTTACCCCATTTTGGAAACTACACCTATCAAGGAATGTTTCTAGAGGTATAATTAGCATTTTGACCACACAGGTTTTTCGCTAAATATATTGGAATTAGTCTGTAAAAATAAAAATCTACTTTTTTTCTGAAAAAGCACAGAAATTTTAAATTTTTACAAGGAATAAAGTAAAAAAGAACCACAACATTTGTAAAGCATTTTCTTCTGATTACGGCAATACCCCATATGTGGTAATAAACTGCTGATTGGACCCATAGCAGCGCTCAGAAGGGAAGTAGCACCATTTGGATTTTGGAGCACGGATTTTGATGGATTGTTTTTCGGTGCCATGCTGCCTTTGCAACGCCCTGGAGAGACCAAAACAGTGGAAGCCCCCCAAGTTACCCCATTTTGGAAACCCCCCTCAAGGAATTTTTCTAGGGGTATAGTGAGCATTTAGACTCCACTGAATTTATTAGAATTAGGCGGAGAAAATTAATATCAAATTTTTTTTCCACTAACATTTTTAATTTTCTCATTTTCACAAGGGATAAAGGAGAAATAAACAACCAATTTTTATAAAGCAATTTCTCCCGGGTACGGAAATACCTTACATGGGGTCATACATTTTTTTCATTAGAAATGAATTAACCCTTTCAGGACTGATCCATTTTTTGCTTTCTTATTTTCGTTTTTCACTACCCGCCTTCCAAGAGCCATAACTTTTTTCTTTTTCCGTCAGTAGAGTGATGTGAGAGCTTATTTCTTGCGGGAGGAATTGTAGTTTCTATTGATACCATTTAAAGAGCCATAAAAAGTACTGGGAAACTGAAAAAAAAATAGGAAAATATAGTAATATAGGAAAAAAATCTGATTCCATTTTTTGGGGTTTTCGTTATTACGGCTTTCGCCGTGGGGTAAAAACAAAAACGACAGCGATTTTGGCAGTTTAAATTATTTAAGTTTTTTTACGGTGTTCACGGTGCGAGTTAAATAATGGTATATTGTAATAGTTTGGCCTTTTACGGACGTAGCGATATCAATTCTGTTTATTTTTTTACATTACTTTTGAAGAAAAATGGGAAAAGGATTTTTTTTTTACTTTTTTTTTCTCTCTCACTACTAACAACATTAATTTTTCTACACATTTTATTAGTCCCCTTAGAGGACTTGTACCAGCGATCATTGGATCGCGGGTACAATATGCTGCGATACTAATGTATTGCAGTATATTGTTATTCTTAGAGGCTAATGTAACCGCACGATTGCTGTTCCTGTCCGTTAGTCCTGGGTGTCAGCTCTAATATACAGCCGACGCCCGCAGCATATGGAGCGGGCTCAGCACGTGAGCCCGCTCCATACATCACCCCCGCACCATGACGTGCTATTAAGTCATAGTGCTCAAAGGGGTTAATGCACAGCGGATGGTGTGAATATTGCAATTTTGCACTGATGTGCCATTTTAGTGCATAATATGTTGTGCCCAGTTTGTGCCACTGAAGACAAATACCTCATAAAACGTTAAGCGGGTTCTCCCGGGTATGGCGATGCCATATATGTGGGCGCAAACTGCTGTTTGGGGACGCTGCAAGGCTCAGAATTTTGCTTTTGGAGCGCAGATTTTGCTTGGTAGTTTTTCTGTTTTGGGTTTTGCTGGTATTTCAGTTTATAATGTGGGGGGCATGTGTAATCTGTGCGGAGAACATCGGGGCATAAGAAGAGGGTATAATAATGCGGTAAATAAATAATAATTCATAGATATGTGGCCGGTGTCGCACTGATAAATGGTGTCGGATGTTACCCGCTTTTAGAAAACACTGCACATTTTGCATCGCCATATTCTGAGAGCCAGAACTTCTTTATTTTTTCACCACCGGAGCTGCGTGAGGGCTTATTTGTTGCGGGACAATCTGTACTTTTCATTGGTACCATTTTGGGATACATACTATTTTTGATCACTTTTTATTAAAGTTTTTTGCAAGCCGATTGACCAAAAACAAGCAATTCTGACAATGTTTTTTAGTTTATTTTTTGCGGCGTTCACCGTGCACTACAAATGAGCATTATATTTTATTCTGCGGGTCGGTACGATTACGGCGATACCATATGTAAATAGTTTTTTATTATGTTTTGCAGCGTTTGCGCAATAAAATCTCTTTTTTATAAAATAATTTATTTTCTGTCACCATATTCTGAGAGCCGTAACTTTTTTATTTTTCAGTCAAAAAAGCGGTGTAAGAGCTTGTTTTTTGCAGGACGGGTTGTAGTTTTTATCGGTATTATTTTCGGGTACATGCGACTTTTTGATCACTGTTTATTCTCTATTTTGGGAGGGGGGGTGACAAAAAAATAGCGATTCTGGTGTCGTTTTTTATTGGTTTTTTTTTGGGGTGTTCATCGTGCGGGAAAAATAACATTATAGTTTTATAGTTGGGGTCGTTACGAACGCGGTGATACCAGATATGTGTACTTTTTGTAACGTAAGACTTATTATAGGAAAAAAATGAAGTGTTTGTTTTTATAATTTATAACTTATTTTTACACTTTAAAACATTATTATTATCTTTTTTTTACTTGTCCCACTAGGGGACTACGAGACTTGCAGCTTTGATCGCTGCTAGAGTACATTACACACATAGTGTAATGCACTCCAACTGTCATTGTGACGTGACAGTCACACTGACAGGAAGCCTCGGAGGACCGGCCGGAGGCTGCTCCTCCGAGGCTTCCGTACATGGCAACCCAGAGGTCATTGTCTGACATCCGATTGCCACGACAAGCCTCGGTAGCCCCCACGATCACTTCGTCGGGGTTGTCAATGTGCTTCAAACCACTTAAATGCGGCGACGGCAATCCGTTAGGACAGTGTGCGCCGGGAACTACTCCGCAATAGTACGTCTGGATACGGGAACTAACCCCTCTGCAGGACGTACTATTGCGGAGCAGCGCGGCAAGAGGTTAAAGATCAAAGATTGTGCAAAAAATTGCAGATCTTCTACTGCTGAGAAAAGATCAAAACAGGAGGTGGGGGAAAAGGTCAAGACTTTGTCCAACAGTGTGATGTCACTTATAGATAATTGCATAGAAATGTTAATTACCTTCTTGTGATGTCTTGGATTTTGTTCCAATCCCTTATTCATTTTTCTCCTACTGTTGGACGACTGATTTTAGTTCCGTTTTCTTTTGTATCTTGGTAAGTCACGTGTAGAACTCATGCTACTACATAATGTCATATCATGGTGATCGCTCTGTGATGACAAAGATCACATAGAAGAGGAAAGACTCAGTGATTCACCATTTTGTCTCAGATTCCATCAATATATTTTCTTCTGTTGAAAATCATTATTATCACATATCAATTTCTTTGTTTTTGTGCTCTAAATTTATTTTTCCCACACGAGGCATTGTTGATCCAATTGCGTTTTAAATGTTTCTAATTCCTCTTTGGACATTTCTGCTTTTCATTTTTGCTGGATCTTTTCCAGCTCGTTATCCCTGTTTTCTAATAATGTGTTATTGAGTCCAATAAGAAGCTCCATCATTTTAAATGAACACGCACTGCAGTTCTCCTCCCATTTAGATGGAAAATTCACATCTTCAATTGGAAATGATGGGAAAACTTGTATGCGTAACCCCCTCGGTATATGGCTCCGTTGGAGATAATTTGCTGGGAATGATCGGTTCCACCAAGCTTTCATTCTTTTATTTACAAGGCTTTTGAAGGAGTTCTGTGGCTCCATAATATTTCTCTGACTGCCAACACCTGTGGCGTCATCTTTAACCATCCATGACTGTTCTCTGGCTCTAAAATCCGTAGTTGGGTTTCTGGCACTATATATATATATATATATATATAGATAGATGTATAGAAGGTAGAAATTCGAGGCACTCACCGCTGTTTCTGTAACTCCCAACCATGTCATCAAGTGACAGGGAAGCAGCGTGAGCACAAAAAGCTAGAACGGGGTTTGGGGGCAGTGGTGGATCATCGCTAGGAAGGTTCGGGCAGCCGCCCAAGGCTCCCAGGGGCCCCATGGCTGCCAAACCCATAACATTTATTGGCTGGGCTGCACGAGCCCCCTCAAGCCCATTGGCGCCTAGCATTGGATGGGGCCCCGATGCTAGCGACAGCCACATTCACTTGTATCTGCATCCTCAGGACGCAGATATGAATTCATGCTATAGGCTGCAGGCCAAGTTAGGACTGCAGCCTATAAGGTGCTGGGAAGAATCCCTGGGCAGGCCGCCGTGCTGACGAAACTGCATCACACTAGTATGCGCATGCGTCCTGCCTGGAGACAGTGCAGCACACCGTCCGTCGCGGGAACGGGGCAAGGTAAGAACAATGTTTTGTTTTGGAGGGCTATGTGGCAATATACAGGGGGGTGATTGCTGTGTAGCACTATATACAAGGGGAGGGGTGGATTGCTGTGTAGGACTATATACAAGGGGAGGGGGGGATATGTGGCACTATATACAAGGGAGGGGGATGTGTGTGATGCTATCTGAGGGGGATGTGTGTGATGCTATCTACAGGGGCTGTGTGTGTGGCGCTATCTACAGGGGTTGTGTGTGGTACTTTGTACAGGGGCTGTGTGCGTGGTGCTATCTACAGGGGCTGTGTGTGGTGCTATCTACAGGGGCTGTGTGTGTGTGACGCTATCTACAGGGGCTGTGTGTGTGACGCTATCTACAGGGGCTGTGTGTGTGACGCTATCTACAGGGGCTGTGTGTGTGACGCTATCTACAGGGGCTGTGTGTGTGACGCTATCTACAGGGGCTGTGTGTGGCGCTATCTACAGGGGGCTGTGTGTGGCGCTATCTACAGGGGGCTGTGTGTGGCACTATCTACAGGGGGCTGTGTGTGTGGCGCTATCTACAAGGGGCTGTGTGTGTGGCGCTATATACAGGGGCTGTGTGTGTGTGGCGCTATCTACAGGGGCTGTGTGTGTGTGGCGCTATCTACAGGGGCAGTGTGTGTGACGCTATCTACAGGGGCTGTGTGTGTGGCACTATCTACAGGGGCTGTGTGTGTGGCACTATCTACAGGGGCTGTGTGTGTGGCACTATCTACAGGGGCTGTGTGTGTGGCGCTATCTACAAGGGCTGTGTGTGTGGCGCTATCTACAGGGGCTGTGTGTGTGGCGCTATCTACAGGGGCTGTGTGTGGTGTTATCTAAAGGGGGCACGGTGTATGTGGTGCTTTACTTTACATTCTGAGTCACTAGATTTATAGCGAATCTGTCACCTCTCCTGATATGTTTTTTATAGGAAATCCTAGTCTTCACAAAATGTCTTTGTGCAGTCAAGGACTGATAGACAATTGCGTGTTACTATTCCCCTTGTCAGGAGGATGTGTCCCTGCACAGTGTGATACTGTCAGTATGTAGGGACGCAACCCTTTGACAAGGGGAATCCTAACACCCATCTATTAATGCTTGCACAAAAAGGTAATGTCAACAATAGTTGCAGCACAGCAGGGCGGCGGCGGAGTAGGGGGGCCCAAGTTTGGGTAACAGCCCAGGGCCTATGGCCTACTTAATCCGCCAATGTTTAGGGGGCCTCGTTCTGGAGATAGGCGCCGGTCACAGAGGTGGGACTCGCATCTATCTGACATTTATAACATATCCTGTGGAGATGTCCTAAATGTCCTTCATGGGAAAACCTTGAAGTGGATAAACAAATCTTACCTGTCAATATAGAAGTGACATTAATACATTGGGAGGAGCTTTCAGTTGCCGGTTAGTTGTCCATTCTACGATGGTTGGAAACCGAACAGTTTCTATGGCGATGACATAACATGGGAGCCCTGCATGTTTTCCAGTGGGAGCGGAGTCTGTTTAGAAAGAGAAAAATCCTATATTTATTATACTATTACAGGAAAAGGTATAGTAGGGGATAATGGTTTATCCATACCACCTTAACACCAAAAATCCTGATTAGAGAGCGGACTCTGTCCCATATATACATATAACTGAACAGTACATTATATACAGAATGAGGACAGTAAAGAGGGATTACAGTATATACAGTGAGGACACGTCCCATATATACAAATAACTGAACAGAACATTATAAACAGTATATATGAGGACAGTAAAGACATGCTCCATACATACATATAACTGAATAGTACATTATATACAGTATATATGAGGACAGTAAAGAGGGAGTACAGAGTATATGCAGTGAGGACATGCTCCAAACATACATATAACTGAACAGTACATTGTATACAGCATATATGAGGACAGTAAAGAGGGAGTACAATATATACAGTGAGGACACGTCCAATATATACAAATAACTGAACAGTACATTATATACAGTATATATGAGGACAGTAAAGAGGGAGTACAGTATATACAGCGAGGACACGTCCCATATATACAACTGAACAGTACATTATATATAGTATATATGAGGACAGTAAAGAGGGAGTACAGTATATACAGCGAGGACACAACCCATATATACATATGACTGAACAGTACATTATATACAGTATATATGAGGACAGTAAAGAGGGAGTACAGTATATACAATGAGGACACGTCCCATATATACATATCACTGAACAGTACATTATATACAGTATATATGAGGACAGTAAAGAGGGAGTACAGTATATACAATGAGGACACGTCCCATATATACATATCACTGAACAGTACATTATATACAGTATATATGTGGACAGTAAAGAGGGAGTACAGTATATACAGTGAGGACATGTCCCATATATACAACTGAACAGTACATTATATATAGTATATATAAGGACAGTAAAGAGGGAGTAAAGTATATACAGTGAGGACATGCACCATACAAACATACATCTGGACAGTACATTATATACAGTATATATGAGGACAGTAAAGAGGGAGTACAGTATATACAGTGAGGACATGCTCCATATATACATATAACTGAACAGTAAATTATATACAGTATATATGAGGACAGTAAAGAGGGAGTACAGTATATACAATGAGGACACGTCCCATATATACATATCACTGAACAGTACATTATACACAGTATATATGAGGACAGTAAAGAGGGAGTACAGTATATACAATGAGGACACATCCCATATATACATATCACTGAACAGTACATTATATACAGTATATATGTGGACAGTAAAGAGGGAGTACAGTATATACAGTGAGGACATGCTCCATATATACATATAACTGAACAATACATTATATACAGTATATATGAGGACAGTAAAGAGGGAGTACATCATATACATTGAGGACACATCCCATATATACATATAACTGAACAGTACATTATATACAGTATATATGAGGAAAGTAAAGCGGGAGTACAGTATATACAGTGAGCACACGTCCCATCTATACATATAATGGAACAGTACATTATATACAGTATATATGAGCACAGTAAAGAGGGAGTACAGTATATACAGTGAGGGCACATCCCATATATACATCTGAACAGTACATTATATACAGTATATATAAGGACAGTAAAGAGGGAGTACATTATATAAACTGAGGACACATCCCATATAAACATATAACTGAACAGTATATTATATACAGTATATATGAGGACAGTAAAGAGGGAGTACAGTATATACAGTGAGCACACATCCCATATATACATATAATGGAACAGTAAATTATATACAGTATGAGGACAGTAAAGAGAGAGTACAGTATATACAGTAAGGACACATCCCATATTTACATATGACTGAACAGTACATTATATACAGTATGAGGACAGTAAAGAGGGAGTACAGTATATACAGTGAGGACACGTCCCATATATACAACCAAACAGTACATTATATACAGTATATATGAGGACAGTTAAGCGGGAGTACAGTATGTACAATGAGGACATGCTCCATATATACATAGAACTGAACAATACATTATATACAGTATATATGATGACAGTAAAGAGGGAGTACAATATATACAGTGAAGACATGCTCCATACATACAAATAACTGGACAGTACATCATATACAGTATATAGGAGCACAGTATATACCAGTATATACAGTGAGGAAACGTCTCATATATACATATAACTGAACAGTACATTATATACAGTATATATGAGGACAGTAAAGAGGGAGTACATTAAATACATTGAGGACACATCCCATATATACATATAACGGAACAGTACATTATATACAGTATATATATGACAGAAAAGAGGGAGTACAGTATATACAGTGAGGACATCCCATATATACATATGACTGAACAGTACATTATATACAGTATAAGGACAGTAAAGAGGGAGTACAGTATATACAGTGAGGACATGCTCCATACATATAACTGGACAGTACATTATATACAGTATATATGAGGACAGTAAAGAGGGAGTACAGTATATACAGTGAGGACATGCTCCATACATATAACTGGACAGTACATTATATACAGTATATATGAGGACAGTAAAGATGGAGTACAGTATATACAGTGAGGACAGGTCCCATATATACAACTGAACAGTACATTATATACAGTATATATAAGGATAGTAAAGAGGGAGTACAGTATATACATGGAGGACACGTCCCATTTATACATATAACTGAACAGTACATTATATACAGTATATATGAGCACAGTAAAGAGGGAGTACAGTATATACAATTTGGACATCAAAATATATAAAGATGACAATGGAGAATTGAACACGGATCTATATAGAAAAGAAACTGCTACCAACAGTCTGTTAGATGCTGAGAGGGCACATTCTCATAGCACCATTAGGGGAATCCCCAGAGGTGAATTTCTGCGCCTAAGACGCAATTGTTCAACCTTTGAAATTTTCAAAGAGAGAGCTGCAGAATTAAAATTAAGACTACAAATGAGAAATTACTCTAATAGAAGCATAAAAGAAGGCTATAACATAGCATTACGAACTAACAGGACTGATCTCCTAACTCAAAAGAAAAAAGACCTTGAATTCCCACGCCAACCTAGATTCATTACCGACTATCATGAAGACTGGAACATAATGCTTGATATTTTAAACAAACACTGGCATGTTTTAAAAACTGACATAGATCTAGGCAAAATTTTAGGGAAAAAAATTCCCACAGGTTATCGTAAGGGTAAAAGCATCTCAGATATGCTGGTTTCGAGTCACTTCTCTCGAACCAACAATAAACAAAAAATACAAATATAATGGTGGTTTCTCTTGTCTCAAATACCCACAAAATCTCTCTCAGACCGGAGCAGGCAAAACTAAATTGGGTATGATCCAACAAATACCCTAAATAACATATATAAAGTACAGTGAAGTTTACCGCTCAGACGGCACTGGTAACAGTCCAATATCATTCAGTATGGGCTCTCTCCCAGAAAAATGCAGTGGACAGTCCGCAATCCAATGAGGGTGTGGATGGTAATTCTTATCCTTGTAGTTCCACCAAGCTCCTTATCGTCTCTCTCCACATTCAAAGAACTCCTGGTAGGAAAAGGATCTTATGTCTCTAATAGATGGAAAAAGGAAGACACATAGTGCAACACCCTCTGCAAAAAGATTGCTCCACGCCAAGTTTAATCCATACTCACAGAAGTAACAAGAAATAAAAGCATCAAGGTAAGTAAAAATCTTTAAAATTTCTAGGCGGCACGCCAAACACTCTCGCCCTTTTCCCTGGGTTTCGCCCTTCCGGCTTCCTCTGGGGCCCCCATTATTGACTTACAATTAATGCTGATGTATTCAGTACATAGAAAACCTTAACAAATGGATACAATGTCTATTAACTAATAACAAATGCTGATACACTCAGTGCATTTAAGAGAATCTCAAATTGATACAATGTTTACTAACTGACAACATTTATTGATACATTCGATGCACAGGAGAGAATCTTTAGAAACTGATACAGTGTCCATTAACTAACAGCCAATATTGACTTATTCAGTGCATGCAATATAGCACACTTGGATTAAAGATCATTATACTACTGCTATCAGATGTCTACTCAGCCCATCTCAGAGTAGAGAATAAAGCACAATTTAAAATGATAAATTTATCAATTTCAGTAAAATATAAGGTCTGAATATGTCTTTGTAAGACCAGAACATTGGATAGTCAATTATTAGTAGGCAAATTTTGCTCTCATAGTGTAGGATAAGGGGTCATCTGCACCTAATCTATTCGGACCTACATTGGACGACAATTTTAATCATTTTAAAATTAGTCAATAAAGTTTATTTTTTTACTTTTCTAAATTTAATACAGTATATATGAGCACAGTAAAGAGGGAGCACAGTATATACAGTGAGGACACGCTCCATATATACATATAACTGAACAGTAAATTATATACAGTATATATGAGGACAGTAAAGAGGGAGAACAGTATATATATTGAGGACACGTCCGATATATACATATAACTGAACAGTACATTATATACAGTATATATGAGGACAGTAAAGAGGGAGTACAGTATATACAGCGAGGACACAACCCATATATACATATGACTGAACAGTACATTATATACAGTATATATGAGGACAGTAAAGAGGGAGTACAGTATATACAATGAGGACACGTCCCATATATACATATCACTGAACAGTACATTATATACAGTATATATGAGGACAGTAAAGAGGGAGTAAAGTATATACAGTGAGGACATGCACCATACATACATACATACATCTGGACAGTACATTATATACAGTATATATGAGGACAGTAAAGAGGGAGTACAGTATATACAGTGAGGAAACGTCTCATATATACATATAACTGAACAGTACATTATATACAGTATATATGAGGACAGTAAAGAGGGAGTACATTAAATACATTGAGGACACATCCCATATATACATATAACGGAACAGTACATTATATACAGTATATATATGACAGAAAAGAGGGAGTACAGTATATACAGTGAGGACATCCCATATATACATATGACTGAACAGTACATTATATACAGTATAAGGACAGTAAAGAGGGAGTACAGTATATACAGTGAGGACATGCTCCATACATATAACTGGACAGTACATTTTATACAGTCTATATGAGGACAGTAAAGAGGGAGTATAGTATATACCGTGAGCACATGCTCCATACATACATACAACTGGACAATACAATATATACAGTATATGAGGACAGTAAAGAGGGAGTACAGTATATACAGTGAGGACATGCTACATACATACATACATATAACTGGACAGTACATTATATACACAGTATATATGAGCACAGTAAAGAGGGAGTACAGTATATACAGTGAGGACATGTCCCATATATACATATAACTGGACAGTACATTTTATACAGACTATATGAGGACAGTAAAGAGTGAGAATAGTATATACAGTGAGCACATGCTCCATACATACACATACATACATACAACTGGACAATACAATATATACAGTATATATGAGGACAGTAAAGAGGGAGTACAGTATATACAGTGAGGACATGCTCCATACATATACATACAACTGGACAGTACATTATATACAGTATATATGACAGTAAAGAGGGAGTACAGTATATACAGTGAGGACACACTCCATACTTACCTACAACTGGACAGTACATTATATACAGCATATATGAGGACAGTAAAGAGGGAGCACAGTATATACAGTGAGGACACGTCCCATATACAACTGAACAGTATATTATATACAGTATATATAAGGACAGTAAAGAGGGAGTACAGTATATACAGTGAAGACATGCTCTATACATATAACTGGACAGTACATTATATACAGAATATACGAGGACAGTAAAGAGGGAGTACAGTATATAGTGAGGACACGCTCCATATATACAACTGAACAGTATATTATATACAGTATAAGGACAGTAAAGAGGGAGTACAGTATATACAGTGAGGACATGTCCCATATATACATATAACTGAACAATACATTATATACAGTATATATAAGGACAGTAAAGAGGTAGTACAGTATATACAGTGAGGACATGCTCCATAAATACATATAACTGGACAGTACATCATATACAGTATATATGAGCAGTTTAGAGGGAGTACAGTATATACAGTGAGGACACGCTCCATATATACATATAACGGAACAGTACATTATATACGGTATATATGATGACAGTAAAGAGGGAGTACAGTATATACAGTGAGAACACGTCCCATATATACAACGGAACAGTACATTATATACAGTATATATAAGGATAGTAAAGTAGTACAGTATATACAATGAGGACATGCTCCATACATACATACATATAACTGGACAGTACATTATATACAGTATATATGAGCACAATAAAGAGGGAGTAAAGTATATACAGTGAGGACATGCTCCATACATACATAAAACTGGACAGTACATTATATACAGTATAAATGAGCACAGTAAAGAAGGAGTACAGTATATACAAAGAGGACATGCTCCATATATGCATATAACTGAACACTACATTATATACAGTATGAGGACAGTAAAGAGGGAGTACAGTATATACAGTGAGGACACGTCCCATATATAAAACTGGAAAGTACATTATATACAGTATATATGAGCACAGTAAAGAGGGAGTACAGTATATACAGTGAGGACATGCTCCATACATACATATAACTGGACAGTACATTATATACAGTATATATGAGCACAATAAAGAGGGAGTAAAGTATATACAGCGAGGACATGCCCCATATATACATATAACTGAACAATACATTATATACAGTATATATGAGGACAGTAAAGAGGGAGTACAGTATATACAAAGAGGACATGCTCCATATAACTGAACAGTACATTATATACAGTATGAGGACAGTAAAGAGGGAGTACAATATATACAGTGAGGGCACGTCCCATATATACAAATGGAAAGTACATTATATACAGTATATATGAGCACAGTAAAGAGGGAGTACAGTATATACAGTGAGGACACGTCCCATATATACAACGGAACAGTACATTATACACAGTAAAAGGACAGTAAAGAGGGAGTAACGTATATACAGTGAGGACATGCTCCATACATTCATATAACTGGACAATACATTATATACAGTATATATGAGCACAGTAAAGAGGGAGTACAGTATATACAAAGAGGACACGCTCCATATATACATATAACTGAACAGTACATTATATACAGTATAAATGAGCACAGTAAAGAAGGAGTACAGTATATACATTGAGGACATGCCCCATATATACATATAACTGAACAATACATTATATACAGTATATATAAGGACAGTAAAGAGGGAGTACAGTATATACAGTGAGAACACGTCCCATATATACAACGGAACAGTACATTATATACAGTATATATAAGGATAGTAAAGAGGTAGTACAGTATATACAATGAGGACATGCTCCATACATACATACATATAACTGGACAGTACATTATATACAGTATATATGAGCACAATAAAGAGGGAGTAAAGTATATACAGTGAGGACATGCCCCATATATACATATAACTGAACAATACATTATATACAGTATATATGAGGACAGTAAAGAGGGAGTACAGTATATACAAAGAGGACATGCTCCATATATGCATATAACTGAACAGTACATTATATACAGTATGAGGACAGTAAAGAGGGAGTACAGTATATACAGTGAGGACACGTCCCATATATACAACGGAACAGTACATTATACACAGTAAAAGGACAGTAAAGAGGGAGTAACGTATATACAGTGAGGACATGCTCCATACATTCATATAACTGGACAATACATTATATACAGTATATATGAGCACAGTAAAGAGGGAGTACAGTATATACAAAGAGGACACGCTCCATATATACATATGACTGAACAGTACATTATATACAGTATGAGGACAGTAAAGAGGGAGTACAGTATATATATTGAGGACACGTCCCATATATACATATAACTGAACAGTACATTATATACAGTACAAGGACAGTAAAGAGGGAGTACAGTATATACAGTGAGGACACGTCCCATATATACAACTGAACAGTACATTATATACAGTATATATAAGGACAGTAAAGGGGGAGTACAGTATATACAGTGAGGACACACCCCATATATACATATAACTGAACTGTACATTATATACACAACCAATATGGAGGACAACCTGAATTCCCCTTAAGTTATATCCATAAGTGGTATCGTATTAGCGAGGAAAAAGGGCATACAATGGTGCCTGTGACTATATATAACAAATAGCTATGACTCCTAGAATATCTAGAACAACAACCTAAAGAATGTTGTCAATACACAGCTTTGACTAGTAAAAAGTAAATTTTATTGATACAAAACATAAAACATGAAAATAATTCACACATTAAAATCAGAGATGACTGCCACAGTGTGGAAAAATTGGAAGCCAGACCGGTATGAAATATAAATAGCAGTGTATGAATATAGGAGTATAATACTCCAGAGGATAACATCAAAAAGGGACTTAGAAAACCAATCTAAATTAATATATGCAGTCCTGGGTCATGGTTCATAGTTGTAAGCATAAAGGAGTAAAGAAGTGCCTAACCTATCCACATGCAATGTGGGAGAAGGCATATGAGTAGCATGTTAGGACCTTACCCATAGTGCGTTATCCTGCTGTCTGGCGTCACACCCGACGCGCGTTTTGGCGGAAGAGCCTTCGTCCGGGGGTGGTGCCAGAGAGCCAGGAAGAGGACTTTATACAAATGGAACACCAATCAAATATGTGGCATGCAAACAGCCTCATCACTTACAGCTGACCGAAAACCAGCGGCAAGTAACGAGGCGTGCAGGACGCCTATCGCGTCCCATATACGGCACACCGCAGAGTTCAAGGAAAAGGTAAAAAAACACTGCGCATGCGCGAGCGATGCTCGAGACAGGATACAAACTGCATACATACAGCTTGATCATCTAACACATCAGAGCTGAAAGATCACATGGCCAGATCAGTCGTCAGGATCACATGATCTGGCAAATGTCAACAAAGAACATCAGAGCTACATCAATGTGCGTAGATACATTACTGTATATCGTAGTTTCAGAATATAATTGCATATGATCATATTTGAAGAACATTGTACATCATTGTATGCAGTCTTAAGAATATACTGTCCCTAATCTTTCCCTATCTTACAATATATAGAATATATAGAATACATGTGTACATATATAATAGAAACAAAAACATGAATGAATGAATACATAATATATATAAAAAACAATATAATAGACCAAAAATACATAGACAATATATGTGGACAAATAATATTAAAGTAAATAACATGCAGAACACAATCAATATTCACAGAAAAATAAATAAATAAATAAGTTATGTGAGTGAAACGTACATATATCCATATGTATACAGACATATATACACACACGAATACGCATATACATATCAACCCATACACATAATATATATAGTGAAAACTAATTATTAATATGTGTACATAAATATATAGTGCTGCATCAACCACATGTCAAAAAACAATCAAGGGAAGTGGTGTGTACATAACAAATTTTTAATACATAAATGTGTATATTTGTCAAGATAATAGAAAAAGATTTTTATTTCTTCATTATTCATTCACTATATATATTTTATACTGTTAATAAGTGTTACAAATATGTGAATAAATGTGAAAAGATATATATAAGAGAATATATAAAAATTATTATATATAAAAAATATAATATAAATATATATATATAAAAGAAATTTCTATGTTTGTGTTAAAAACATACATGTGCACAATATGCACACATGCATACACAATACACATGATATGTGCAATATTCAACATGTCCACACACCTACACATGCATGTGAAAAAGTGACGAACTGAATTCATATAAGAAAGAAAAAATGTAATAAAAATAATAACATACCTCTAGTACACATACATATGTACATACATACTCTCACACACATGTAAACCAAATAAATAATATTATACTGAATAAATAACTCAAAACAGAGAAGGGAAAAAAAGGTTAATAGCCACTGTACACAAAATATTTATCATATCTATCCTTCTAATAAGGAGGTGATAGTACAGATGTTCATCTTAAATACACAAAGGACCTCCAAACAGACTCATTAATTATCAAAGCGGTCGACAGGACCTAAATAAAATAAAACAGAACAAGAAAGAGAGAGTTATAAAATTAAAATTATCATGTCATTGTTCGACACCTAAAAACATCACACGAGAGATCCTGACACCAGTTACAGAAAGGCCGCAAAACCCAAATTCTCGTTAAGGCCCATTGTATGCATGGTTTTGAGTTTCCAAATCCAGCGAGTCTCTAAACGAAGAAGTTTCTTCATCAGGGACCCACCCCTAAGGCCCACCTCTATGTGGTCTATGCCCACAGTACGCAGGCCCTTAGAATCACATCTGTGATGGAGGAAAAAGTGCCTAGTCAAAGTTTTTAATGAATCTACCATTTCGGGTATAGTTCCTCTGGCAGCCTCAATCCCATTCACATGTTCTCGTATCCTTACCTTCAATTCCCTTGTGGTCAACCCAATGTATATCAAGGGACACGGGCACTGGGCATAGTAGATCACCCCTTTCGTGTTGCATGTAATAGGCCACGTGATTCTGTACTTCATCTCCTTGCTTGAATCCCAGAACTCCTCACTTTCAATGATGTTTGGGCAAGCAATGCAGCGTCCACATGGACGACAGCCCCAACGTGGTTTACCTGCACCAAAAATAGGTTTTATTCTAGGAGGATTGTAGTGGCTGTGAACCAGTGTATCTCGAAGGTTCATTGCTCGTCTAGAGGCTACAGAAGGTCTCAAAGGCAACAATTCCGACAGGACTGGGTCCGTCCTCAATAGGGGCCAATATTTAGACAAACATTGCACCATTTCCCCCCACCTGTCATGGTAAGTTGTCACATACCTAATTTGTGAGGGTAGTGATTGCTTGACTGCAGGCTGTAATAGTTTAGAACGAGTTGTTTTGCAAGCTCTATGATATGCCTTCCGTATATTCTTTGTACTGTGTCCAGAAATCGCTGTCTCAGGATAACTGCCTGTTTTTAAAAATCTTCTCCAGTGGAACATAGCCTCTTCATTCGAAGAAATTGTCCCGTCGGAATGGCCCGTATCATGTGTCTAGGGTGAGACGTGGATGCATGCAAGTATGAATTTACAGAGGCTTCTTTTCTGTGTACATCCGTCTGTATGTACCCATCACTACTATCACGTTTGATGAGCACATCCAGAAAATCTATTGCCTGATCCTCTATTTTCCATGTTAATTTAATGTTGAACTCATTACAGTTCAATTCGGCCACAAAAGAATGGAACTCTTCCCTTGTACCGTGCCATATCAGAAAAATGTCATCGATGAACCTGGTCCAGAGTACGACCCTGTTCACCGACGACATCCGATCGGACAGAAAGAGATCCCTCTCCCACAGCCCCAGGAATAAGTTGGCATACGATGGTGCACATGCTGCCCCCATTGCAGTGCCCTGGAGCTGTAGGTAGAAGGAACCCCCAAAAGTGAAAAAATTATGAGTTAACAAGCTCCAAAATAGTTAGTATGAATTGGATCTTAGCGGAGTCTGTGTCAGTCATTCTCAAAAAGTATGCAGCTGCACGTAGGCCATCCTGGTGTCTGATATTAGTATATAAAGACTCGACATCACAGGTGGCTAGCAGCATCCCAGGGTCAAGATGAATACCCTCCAATTTTTGAATAAGGTCGGCAGAGTCCCTCAAATATGACGGGAGGGTCTCAACCAATGGCTTTAGCATAGCATCTATGTACTTACTAAGGTTGTCACATATGTTTCCCCTCCCCGAAATAATGGGGCGTCCAGGTGGTACTTTAGGGTTCTTGTGAATCTTTGGTAGCAAGTACAAACTTGCCATTGTTGGTTCTTGTATGGTCAGACATTCCTTCAATTCGGCGGAAATAATACCATCATCTGAGACTTCCCTTAAAATATCCATTAAGGCTGCACTAAAAGAAGAAAGAGGGTTGAATGTCAGCTTTTTATAGCAGGTAGAATTTTTCAAATGCCGATATGCCTCTTTCTCGTACATGTCCCTTGGCCAGACAACTACATTACCACCTTTATCTGCCGGTTTGTATACGATATCCCGTAGGTTCCTTAATTTTTTTGAGACTCTTGCGTTCGGCTATAGAAAGGTTATCATGTCTAATGGATACTGGAATTTGTTCCAAATCCTGTGTCACCAATTTAACAAACAGTTCGATAGGAGGACATGTTGCAAATTGTGGAAATCTGGTAGAATCAATAAAATTAACTTTTTACTCATCAAAGCTATGTATTGACTCCATTCTTTAGGTTGTTGTACATTATATACAGTATATATGAGGACAGTAAAGAGGGAGTACAGTATATATAAAGAGGACATGCTCCATATATACATATAACTGAACAATACGAGGACATGCTCCATACATACATACAACTGGACAGTACATTATATACAGTATATATGTGGACAGTAAAGCAGGAGTACAGTATATACAGTGAGGACACGTCCCATATATACATATAACTGAACAGTACATTATATACTGTATATATGAGGACAGTAAAGAGGGAGTATAGTATATACAGTGAGGACACGTCCCATATATACATATAACGGAACAGTACATTATATACAGTATATATGAGGACAGTAAAAAGGGAGTACAGTATATACAGTGAGGACATGTCCCATAAATACAACTGAACAGTACATTGTATACAGTAAAAGGACAGTAAAGAGGGAGTAAAGTATATACATTGAGGACATGCTCCATACATACATATAACTGAACAGTACATTATATACTGTATATATGAGGACAGTAAAGAGGGAGTATAGTATATACAGTGAGGACACGTCCCATATATACATATAACGGAACAGTACATTATATACAGTATATATGAGGACAGTAAAAAGGGAGTACAGTATATACAGTGAGGACACGTCCCATATATACAACTGAACAGTACATTGTATACAGTAAAAGGACAGTAAAGAGGGAGTACAGTATATACAGTAAGGACATGCTCCATACTTACCTATAACTGGACAGTACATTATATACAGTATGTATGAGGACAGTAAAGAGGGAGTACAGTATATAGTGAGGACATGCTCCATACATACATACATACATCTGGAAAGTACATTATATACAGTATATATGAGCACAGTAAAGAGGGAGCACAGTATATACAGTGAGGACACGCTCCATATATACATATAACGGAACAATACATTATATACAGTATATATGAGGACAGTAAAGAGGGAGTATAGTATATACATTGAGGACACGTCCCATACATACATATAACTGGACAGTACATTATATACATTATATATGAGCACAGTAAAGAGGGAGTACAGTATATACAGTGAGTACATGTTCCATACATACATATAGCTGGATAATACAATATATACAGTATATATGAGGACAGTAAAGAGGAAGTACAGTATATACAGTGAGGACATGCCCCATACATACATATAACTGGACAGTACATTTTATACAGTCTATATGAGGACAGTAAAGAGGGAGTATAGTATATACCGTGAGCACATGCTCCATACATACATACAACTGGACAATACAATATATACAGTATATGAGGACAGTAAAGAGGGAGTACAGTATATACAGTGAGAACATGCTACATACATACATACATATAACTGGACAGTACATTATATACACAGTATATATGAGCACAGTAAAGAGGGAGTACAGTATATACAGTGAGGACATGTCCCATATATACATATAACTGGACAGTACATTTTATACAGACTATATGAGGACAGTAAAGAGGGAGAATAGTATATACAGTGAGCACATGCTCCATACATACACATACATACATACAACTGGACAATACAATATATACAGTATATATGAGGACAGTAAAGAGGGAGTACAGTATATACAGTGAGGACATGCTCCATACATATACATACAACTGGACAGTACATTATATACAGTATATATGACAGTAAAGAGGGAGTACAGTATATACAGTGAGGACACGCTCCATACTTACCTACAACTGGACAGTACATTATATACAGCATATATGAGGACAGTAAAGAGGGAGCACAGTATATACAGTGAGGACACATCCCATATATACATCTAACTGGACAGTACATTATATACAGTATATATGAGGACAGTAAAGAGGGAGTACAATATATACAGTGAGGACACGTCCCATATACAACTGAACAGTATATTATATACAGTATATATAAGGACAGTAAAGAGGGAGTACAGTATATACAGTGAGGACACACCCCATATATACATATAACTGAACAGTACATTATAAACAGTATATATGAGGACAGTAAAGAGGGAGTACAGTATATACAGTGAAGACATGCTCTATACATATAACTGGACAGTACATTATATACAGAATATACGAGGACAGTAAAGAGGGAGTACAGTATATAGTGAGGACACGCTCCATATATACAACTGAACAGTATATTATATACAGTATAAGGACAGTAAAGAGGGAGTACAGTATATACAGTGAGGACATGTCCCATATATACATATAACTGGACAGTACATTTTATACAGACTATATGAGGACAGTAAAGAGGTAGTACAGTATATACAGTGAGGACATGCTCCATAAATACATATAACTGGACAGTACATCATATACAGTATATATGAGCAGTTTAGAGGGAGTACAGTATATACAGTGAGGACACGCTCCATATATACATATAACGGAACAGTACATTATATACGGTATATATGATGACAGTAAAGAGGGAGTACAGTATATACAGTGAGAACACGTCCCATATATACAACGGAACAGTACATTATATACAGTATATATAAGGATAGTAAAGTAGTACAGTATATACAATGAGGACATGCTCCATACATACATACATATAACTGGACAGTACATTATATACAGTATATATGAGCACAATAAAGAGGGAGTAAAGTATATACAGTGAGGACATGCTCCATACATACATAAAACTGAACAGTACATTATATACAGTATAAATGAGCACAGTAAAGAAGGAGTACAGTATATACAAAGAGGACATGCTCCATATATGCATATAACTGAACACTACATTATATACAGTATAAGGATAGTAAAGAGGGAGTACAGTATATACAGTGAGGACACGTCCCATATATACAACTGGAAAGTACATTATATACAGTATATATGAGCACAGTAAAGAGGGAGTACAGTATATACAGTGAGGACATGCTCCATACATACATATAACTGGACAGTACATTATATACAGTATATATGAGCACAATAAAGAGGCAGTAAATTATATACAGTGAGGACATGCCCCATATATACATATAACTGAACAATACATTATATACAGTATATATGAGGACAGTAAAGAGGGAGTACAGTATATACAAAGAGGACATGCTCCATATAACTGAACAGTACATTATAGACAGTATGAGGACAGTAAAGAGGGAGTACAATATATACAGTGAGGGCACGTCCCATATATACAACTGGAAAGTACATTATATACAGTATATATGAGCACAGTAAAGAGGGAGTACAGTATATACAGTGAGGACACGTCCCATATATACAACGGAACAGTACATTATACACAGTAAAAGGACAGTAAAGAGGGAGTAACGTATATACAGTGAGGACATGCTCCATACATTCATATAACTGGACAATACATTATATACAGTATATATGAGCACAGTAAAGAAGGAGTACAGTATATACATTGAGGACATGCCCCATATATACATATAACTGAACAATACATTATATACAGTATATATAAGGACAGTAAAGAGGGAGTACAGTATATACAGTGAGAACACGTCCCACATATACAACGGAACAGTACATTATATACAGTATATATAAGGATAGTAAAGAGGTAGTACAGTATATACAATGAGGACATGCTCCATACATACATACATATAACTGGACAGTACATTATATACAGTATATATGAGCACAATAAAGAGGGAGTAAAGTATATACAGTGAGGACATGCCCCATATATACATATAACTGAACAATACATTATATACAGTATATATGAGGACAGTAAAGAGGGAGTACAGTATATACAAAGAGGACATGCTCCATATATGCATATAACTGAACAGTACATTATATACAGTATGAGGACAGTAAAGAGGGAGTACAGTATATACAGTGAGGACACGTCCCATATATACAACGGAACAGTACATTATACACAGTAAAAGGACAGTAAAGAGGGAGTAACGTATATACAGTGAGGACATGCTCCATACATTCATATAACTGGACAATACATTATATACAGTATATATGAGCACAGTAAAGAGGGAGTACAGTATATACAAAGAGGACACGCTCCATATATACATATGACTGAACAGTACATTATATACAGTATGAGGACAGTAAAGAGGGAGTACAGTATATATATTGAGGACACGTCCCATATATACATATAACTGAACAGTACATTATATACAGTACAAGGACAGTAAAGAGGGAGTACAGTATATACAGTGAGGACACGTCCCATATATACAACTGAACAGTACATTATATACAGTATATATAAGGACAGTAAAGGGGGAGTACAGTATATACAGTGAGGACACACCCCATATATACATATAACTGAACTGTACATTATATACACAACCAATATGGAGGACAACCTGAATTCCCCTTAAGTTATATCCATAAGTGGTATCGTATTAGCGAGGAAAAAGGGCATACAATGGTGCCTGTGACTATATATAACAAATAGCTATGACTCCTAGAATATCTAGAACAACAACCTAAAGAATGTTGTCAATACACAGCTTTGACTAGTAAAAAGTAAATTTTATTGATACAAAACATAAAACATGAAAATAATTCACACATTAAAATCAGAGATGACTGCCACAGTGTGGAAAAATTGGAAGCCAGACCGGTATGAAATATAAATAGCAGTGTATGAATATAGGAGTATAATACTCCAGAGGATAACATCAAAAAGGGACTTAGAAAACCAATCTAAATTAATATATGCAGTCCTGGGTCATGGTTCATAGTTGTAAGCATAAAGGAGTAAAGAAGTGCCTAACCTATCCACATGCAATGTGGGAGAAGGCATATGAGTAGCATGTTAGGACCTTACCCATAGTGCGTTATCCTGCTGTCTGGCGTCACACCCGACGCGCGTTTTGGCGGAAGAGCCTTCGTCCGGGGGTGGTGCCAGAGAGCCAGGAAGAGGACTTTATACAAATGGAACACCAATCAAATATGTGGCATGCAAACAGCCTCATCACTTACAGCTGACCGAAAACCAGCGGCAAGTAACGAGGCGTGCAGGACGCCTATCGCGTCCCATATACGGCACACCGCAGAGTTCAAGGAAAAGGTAAAAAAACACTGCGCATGCGCGAGCGATGCTCGAGACAGGATACAAACTGCATACATACAGCTTGATCATCTAACACATCAGAGCTGAAAGATCACATGGCCAGATCAGTCGTCAGGATCACATGATCTGGCAAATGTCAACAAAGAACATCAGAGCTACATCAATGTGCGTAGATACATTACTGTATATCGTAGTTTCAGAATATAATTGCATATGATCATATTTGAAGAACATTGTACATCATTGTATGCAGTCTTAAGAATATACTGTCCCTAATCTTTCCCTATCTTACAATATATAGAATATATAGAATACATGTGTACATATATAATAGAAACAAAAACATGAATGAATGAATACATAATATATATAAAAAACAATATAATAGACCAAAAATACATAGACAATATATGTGGACAAATAATATTAAAGTAAATAACATGCAGAACACAATCAATATTCACAGAAAAATAAATAAATAAGTTATGTGAGTGAAACGTACATATATCCATATGTATACAGACATATATACACACACGAATACGCATATACATATCAACCCATACACATAATATATATAGTGAAAACTAATTATTAATATGTGTACATAAATATATAGTGCTGCATCAACCACATGTCAAAAAACAATCAAGGGAAGTGGTGTGTACATAACAAATTTTTAATACATAAATGTGTATATTTGTCAAGATAATAGAAAAAGATTTTTATTTCTTCATTATTCATTCACTATATATATTTTATACTGTTAATAAGTGTTACAAATATGTGAATAAATGTGAAAAGATATATATAAGAGAATATATAAAAATTATTATATATAAAAAATATAATATAAATATATATATATAAAAGAAATTTCTATGTTTGTGTTAAAAACATACATGTGCACAATATGCACACATGCATACACAATACACATGATATGTGCAATATTCAACATGTCCACACACCTACACATGCATGTGAAAAAGTGACGAACTGAATTCATATAAGAAAGAAAAAATGTAATAAAAATAATAACATACCTCTAGTACACATACATATGTACATACATACTCTCACACACATGTAAACCAAATAAATAATATTATACTGAATAAATAACTCAAAACAGAGAAGGGAAAAAAAGGTTAATAGCCACTGTACACAAAATATTTATCATATCTATCCTTCTAATAAGGAGGTGATAGTACAGATGTTCATCTTAAATACAAAAAGGACCTCCAAACAGACTCATTAATTATCAAAGCGGTCGACAGGACCTAAATAAAATAAAACAGAACAAGAAAGAGAGAGTTATAAAATTAAAATTATCATGTCATTGTTCGACACCTAAAAACATCACACGAGAGATCCTGACACCAGTTACAGAAAGGCCGCAAAACCCAAATTCTCGTTAAGGCCCATTGTATGCATGGTTTTGAGTTTCCAAATCCAGCGAGTCTCTAAACGAAGAAGTTTCTTCATCAGGGACCCACCCCTAAGGCCCACCTCTATGTGGTCTATGCCCACAGTACGCAGGCCCTTAGAATCACATCTGTGATGGAGGAAAAAGTGCCTAGTCAAAGTTTTTAATGAATCTACCATTTCGGGTATAGTTCCTCTGGCAGCCTCAATCCCATTCACATGTTCTCGTATCCTTACCTTCAATTCCCTTGTGGTCAACCCAATGTATATCAAGGGACACGGGCACTGGGCATAGTAGATCACCCCTTTCGTGTTGCATGTAATAGGCCACGTGATTCTGTACTTCATCTCCTTGCTTGAATCCCAGAACTCCTCACTTTCAATGATGTTTGGGCAAGCAATGCAGCGTCCACATGGACGACGGCCCCAACGTGGTTTACCTGCACCAAAAATAGGTTTTATTCTAGGAGGATTGTAGTGGCTGTGAACCAGTGTATCTCGAAGGTTCATTGCTCGTCTAGAGGCTACAGAAGGTCTCAAAGGCAACAATTCCGACAGGACTGGGTCCGTCCTCAATAGGGGCCAATATTTAGACAAACATTGCACCATTTCCCCCCCACCTGTCATGGTAAGTTGTCACATACCTAATTTGTGAGGGTAGTGATTGCTTGACTGCAGGCTGTAATAGTTTAGAACGAGTTGTTTTGCAAGCTCTATGATATGCCTTCCGTATATTCTTTGTACTGTGTCCAGAAATCGCTGTCTCAGGATAACTGCCTGTTTTTAAAAATCTTCTCCAGTGGAACATAGCCTCTTCATTCGAAGAAATTGTCCCGTCGGAATGGCCCGTATCATGTGTCTAGGGTGAGACGTGGATGCATGCAAGTATGAATTTACAGAGGCTTCTTTTCTGTGTACATCCGTCTGTATGTACCCATCACTACTATCACGTTTGATGAGCACATCCAGAAAATCTATTGCCTGATCCTCTATTTTCCATGTTAATTTAATGTTGAACTCATTACAGTTCAATTCGGCCACAAAAGAATGGAACTCTTCCCTTGTACCGTGCCATATCAGAAAAATGTCATCGATGAACCTGGTCCAGAGTACGACCCTGTTCACCGACGACATCCGATCGGACAGAAAGAGATCCCTCTCCCACAGCCCCAGGAATAAGTTGGCATACGATGGTGCACATGCTGCCCCCATTGCAGTGCCCTGGAGCTGTAGGTAGAAGGAACCCCCAAAAGTGAAAAAATTATGAGTTAACAAGCTCCAAAATAGTTAGTATGAATTGGATCTTAGCGGAGTCTGTGTCAGTCATTCTCAAAAAGTATGCAGCTGCACGTAGGCCATCCTGGTGTCTGATATTAGTATATAAAGACTCGACATCACAGGTGGCTAGCAGCATCCCAGGGTCAAGATGAATACCCTCCAATTTTTGAATAAGGTCGGCAGAGTCCCTCAAATATGACGGGAGGGTCTCAACCAATGGCTTTAGCATAGCATCTATGTACTTACTAAGGTTGTCACATATGTTTCCCCTCCCCGAAATAATGGGGCGTCCAGGTGGTACTTTAGGGTTCTTGTGAATCTTTGGTAGCAAGTACAAACTTGCCATTGTTGGTTCTTGTATGGTCAGACATTCCTTCAATTCGGCGGAAATAATACCATCATCTGAGACTTCCCTTAAAATATCCATTAAGGCTGCACTAAAAGAAGAAAGAGGGTTGAATGTCAGCTTTTTATAGCAGGTAGAATTTTTCAAATGCCGATATGCCTCTTTCTCGTACATGTCCCTTGGCCAGACAACTACATTACCACCTTTATCTGCCGGTTTGTATACGATATCCCGTAGGTTCCTTAATTTTTTTGAGACTCTTGCGTTCGGCTATAGAAAGGTTATCATGTCTAATGGATACTGGAATTTGTTCCAAATCCTGTGTCACCAATTTAACAAACAGTTCGATAGGAGGACATGTTGCAAATTGTGGAAATCTGGTAGAATCAATAAAATTAACTTTTTACTCGTCAAAGCTATGTATTGACTCCATTCTTTAGGTTGTTGTACATTATATACAGTATATATGAGGACAGTAAAGAGGGAGTACAGTATATATAAAGAGGACATGCTCCATATATACATATAACTGAACAATACGAGGACATGCTCCATACATACATACAACTGGACAGTACATTATATACAGTATATATGTGGACAGTAAAGCAGGAGTACAGTATATACAGTGAGGACACGTCCCATATATACATATAACTGAACAGTACATTATATACTGTATATATGAGGACAGTAAAGAGGGAGTATAGTATATACAGTGAGGACACGTCCCATATATACATATAACGGAACAGTACATTATATACAGTATATATGAGGACAGTAAAAAGGGAGTACAGTATATACAGTGAGGACATGTCCCATAAATACAACTGAACAGTACATTGTATACAGTAAAAGGACAGTAAAGAGGGAGTAAAGTATATACATTGAGGACATGCTCCATACATACATATAACTGAACAGTACATTATATACTGTATATATGAGGACAGTAAAGAGGGAGTATAGTATATACAGTGAGGACACGTCCCATATATACATATAACGGAACAGTACATTATATACAGTATATATGAGGACAGTAAAAAGGGAGTACAGTATATACAGTGAGGACACGTCCCATATATACAACTGAACAGTACATTGTATACAGTAAAAGGACAGTAAAGAGGGAGTACAGTATATACAGTAAGGACATGCTCCATACTTACCTATAACTGGACAGTACATTATATACAGTATGTATGAGGACAGTAAAGAGGGAGTACAGTATATAGTGAGGACATGCTCCATACATACATACATACATCTGGAAAGTACATTATATACAGTATATATGAGCACAGTAAAGAGGGAGCACAGTATATACAGTGAGGACACGCTCCATATATACATATAACGGAACAATACATTATATACAGTATATATGAGGACAGTAAAAAGGGAGTACAGTATATACAGTGAGGACACGTCCCATATATACAACTGAACAGTACATTGTATACAGTAAAAGGACAGTAAAGAGGGAGTACAGTATATACAGTAAGGACATGCTCCATACTTACCTATAACTGGACAGTACATTATATACAGTATGTATGAGGACAGTAAAGAGGGAGTACAGTATATAGTGAGGACATGCTCCATACATACATACATCTGGAAAGTACATTATATACAGTATATATGAGCACAGTAAAGAGGGAGCACAGTATATACAGTGAGGACACGCTCCATATATACATATAACGGAACAATACATTATATACAGTATATATGAGGACAGTAAAGAGGGAGTATAGTATATACATTGAGGACACGTCCCATACATACATATAACTGGACAGTACATTATATACATTATATATGAGCACAGTAAAGAGGGAGTACAGTATATACAGTGAGTACATGTTCCATACATACATATAGCTGGATAATACAATATATACAGTATATATGAGGACAGTAAAGAGGAAGTACAGTATATACAGTGAGGACATGCCCCATACATACATATAACTGGACAGTACATTTTATACAGTCTATATGAGGACAGTAAAGAGGGAGTATAGTATATACCGTGAGCACATGCTCCATACATACATACAACTGGACAATACAATATATACAGTATATGAGGACAGTAAAGAGGGAGTACAGTATATACAGTGAGGACATGCTACATACATACATACATATAACTGGACAGTACATTATATACACAGTATATATGAGCACAGTAAAGAGGGAGTACAGTATATACAGTGAGGACATGTCCCATATATACATATAACTGGACAGTACATTTTATACAGACTATATGAGGACAGTCAAGAGGGAGAATAGTATATACAGTGAGCACATGCTCCATACATACACATACATACATACAACTGGACAATACAATATATACAGTATATATGAGGACAGTAAAGAGGGAGTACAGTATATACAGTGAGGACATGCTCCATACATATACATACAACTGGACAGTACATTATATACAGTATATATGACAGTAAAGAGGGAGTACAGTATATACAGTGAGGACACGCTCCATACTTACCTACAACTGGACAGTACATTATATACAGCATATATGAGGACAGTAAAGAGGGAGCACAGTATATACAGTGAGGACACATCCCATATATACATCTAACTGGACAGTACATTATATACAGTATATATGAGGACAGTAAAGAGGGAGTACAATATATACAGTGAGGACACGTCCCATATACAACTGAACAGTATATTATATACAGTATATATAAGGACAGTAAAGAGGGAGTACAGTATATACAGTGAGGACACACCCCATATATACATATAACTGAACAGTACATTATAAACAGTATATATGAGGACAGTATAGAGGGAGTACAGTATATACAGTGAAGACATGCTCTATACATATAACTGGACAGTACATTATATACAGAATATACGAGGACAGTAAAGAGGGAGTACAGTATATAGTGAGGACACGCTCCATATATACAACTGAACAGTATATTATATACAGTATAAGGACAGTAAAGAGGGAGTACAGTATATACAGTGAGGACATGTCCCATATATACATATAACTGAACAATACATTATATACAGTATATATAAGGACAGTAAAGAGGTAGTACAGTATATACAGTGAGGACATGCTCCATAAATACATATAACTGGACAGTACATCATATACAGTATATATGAGCAGTTTAGAGGGAGTACAGTATATACAGTGAGGACACGCTCCATATATACATATAACGGAACAGTACATTATATACGGTATATATGATGACAGTAAAGAGGGAGTACAGTATATACAGTGAGAACACGTCCCATATATACAACGGAACAGTACATTATATACAGTATATATAAGGATAGTAAAGTAGTACAGTATATACAATGAGGACATGCTCCATACATACATACATATAACTGGACAGTACATTATATACAGTATATATGAGCACAATAAAGAGGGAGTAAAGTATATACAGTGAGGACATGCTCCATACATACATAAAACTGGACAGTACATTATATACAGTATAAATGAGCACAGTAAAGAAGGAGTACAGTATATACAAAGAGGACATGCTCCATATATGCATATAACTGAACACTACATTATATACAGTATAAGGACAGTAAAGAGGGAGTACAGTATATACAGTGAGGACACGTCCCATATATACAACTGGAAAGTACATTATATACAGTATATATGAGCACAGTAAAGAGGGAGTACAGTATATACAGTGAGGACATGCTCCATACATACATATAACTGGACAGTACATTATATACAGTATATATGAGCACAATAAAGAGGGAGTAAAGTATATACAGTGAGGACATGCCCCATATATACATATAACTGAACAATACATTATATACAGTATATATAAGGACAGTAAAGAGGGAGTACAGTATATACAAAGAGGACATGCTCCATATAACTGAACAGTACATTATAGACAGTATGAGGACAGTAAAGAGGGAGTACAATATATACAGTGAGGGCACGTCCCATATATACAACTGGAAAGTACATTATATACAGTATATATGAGCACAGTAAAGAGGGAGTACAGTATATACAGTGAGGACACGTCCCATATATACAACGGAACAGTACATTATACACAGTAAAAGGACAGTAAAGAGGGAGTAACGTATATACAGTGAGGACATGCTCCATACATTCATATAACTGGACAATACATTATATACAGTATATATGAGCACAGTAAAGAGGGAGTACAGTATATACAAAGAGGACACGCTCCATATATACATATGACTGAACAGTACATTATATACAGTATGAGGACAGTAAAGAGGGAGTACAGTATATATATTGAGGACACGTCCCATATATACATATAACTGAACAGTACATTATATACAGTACAAGGACAGTAAAGAGGGAGTACAGTATATACAGTGAGGACACGTCCCATATATACAACTGAACAGTACATTATATACAGTATATATAAGGACAGTAAAGGGGGAGTACAGTATATACAGTGAGGACACACCCCATATATACATATAACTGAACTGTACATTATATACACAACCAATATGGAGGACAACCTGAATTCCCCTTAAGTTATATCCATAAGTGGTATCGTATTAGCGAGGAAAAAGGGCATACAATGGTGCCTGTGACTATATATAACAAATAGCTATGACTCCTAGAATATCTAGAACAACAACCTAAAGAATGTTGTCAATACACAGCTTTGACTAGTAAAAAGTAAATTTTATTGATACAAAACATAAAACATGAAAATAATTCACACATTAAAATCAGAGATGACTGCCACAGTGTGGAAAAATTGGAAGCCAGACCGGTATGAAATATAAATAGCAGTGTATGAATATAGGAGTATAATACTCCAGAGGATAACATCAAAAAGGGACTTAGAAAACCAATCTAAATTAATATATGCAGTCCTGGGTCATGGTTCATAGTTGTAAGCATAAAGGAGTAAAGAAGTGCCTAACCTATCCACATGCAATGTGGGAGAAGGCATATGAGTAGCATGTTAGGACCTTACCCATAGTGCGTTATCCTGCTGTCTGGCGTCACACCCGACGCGCGTTTTGGCGGAAGAGCCTTCGTCCGGGGGTGGTGCCAGAGAGCCAGGAAGAGGACTTTATACAAATGGAACACCAATCAAATATGTGGCATGCAAACAGCCTCATCACTTACAGCTGACCGAAAACCAGCGGCAAGTAACGAGGCGTGCAGGACGCCTATCGCGTCCCATATACGGCACACCGCAGAGTTCAAGGAAAAGGTAAAAAAACACTGCGCATGCGCGAGCGATGCTCGAGACAGGATACAAACTGCATACATACAGCTTGATCATCTAACACATCAGAGCTGAAAGATCACATGGCCAGATCAGTCGTCAGGATCACATGATCTGGCAAATGTCAACAAAGAACATCAGAGCTACATCAATGTGCGTAGATACATTACTGTATATCGTAGTTTCAGAATATAATTGCATATGATCATATTTGAAGAACATTGTACATCATTGTATGCAGTCTTAAGAATATACTGTCCCTAATCTTTCCCTATCTTACAATATATAGAATATATAGAATACATGTGTACATATATAATAGAAACAAAAACATGAATGAATGAATACATAATATATATAAAAAACAATATAATAGACCAAAAATACATAGACAATATATGTGGACAAATAATATTAAAGTAAATAACATGCAGAACACAATCAATATTCACAGAAAAATAAATAAATAAATAAGTTATGTGAGTGAAACGTACATATATCCATATGTATACAGACATATATACACACACGAATACGCATATACATATCAACCCATACACATAATATATATAGTGAAAACTAATTATTAATATGTGTACATAAATATATAGTGCTGCATCAACCACATGTCAAAAAACAATCAAGGGAAGTGGTGTGTACATAACAAATTTTTAATACATAAATGTGTATATTTGTCAAGATAATAGAAAAAGATTTTTATTTCTTCATTATTCATTCACTATATATATTTTATACTGTTAATAAGTGTTACAAATATGTGAATAAATGTGAAAAGATATATATAAGAGAATATATAAAAATTATTATATATAAAAAATATAATATAAATATATATATATAAAAGAAATTTCTATGTTTGTGTTAAAAACATACATGTGCACAATATGCACACATGCATACACAATACACATGATATGTGCAATATTCAACATGTCCACACACCTACACATGCATGTGAAAAAGTGACGAACTGAATTCATATAAGAAAGAAAAAATGTAATAAAAATAATAACATACCTCTAGTACACATACATATGTACATACATACTCTCACACACATGTAAACCAAATAAATAATATTATACTGAATAAATAACTCAAAACAGAGAAGGGAAAAAAAGGTTAATAGCCACTGTACACAAAATATTTATCATATCTATCCTTCTAATAAGGAGGTGATAGTACAGATGTTCATCTTAAATACAAAAAGGACCTCCAAACAGACTCATTAATTATCAAAGCGGTCGACAGGACCTAAATACAATAAAACAGAACAAGAAAGAGAGAGTTATAAAATTAAAATTATCATGTCATTGTTCGACACCTAAAAACATCACACGAGAGATCCTGACACCAGTTACAGAAAGGCCGCAAAACCCAAATTCTCGTTAAGGCCCATTGTATGCATGGTTTTGAGTTTCCAAATCCAGCGAGTCTCTAAACGAAGAAGTTTCTTCATCAGGGACCCACCCCTAAGGCCCACCTCTATGTGGTCTATGCCCACAGTACGCAGGCCCTTAGAATCACATCTGTGATGGAGGAAAAAGTGCCTAGTCAAAGTTTTTAATGAATCTACCATTTCGGGTATAGTTCCTCTGGCAGCCTCAATCCCATTCACATGTTCTCGTATCCTTACCTTCAATTCCCTTGTGGTCAACCCAATGTATATCAAGGGACACGGGCACTGGGCATAGTAGATCACCCCTTTCGTGTTGCATGTAATAGGCCACGTGATTCTGTACTTCATCTCCTTGCTTGAATCCCAGAACTCCTCACTTTCAATGATGTTTGGGCAAGCAATGCAGCGTCCACATGGACGACAGCCCCAACGTGGTTTACCTGCACCAAAAATAGGTTTTATTCTAGGAGGATTGTAGTGGCTGTGAACCAGTGTATCTCGAAGGTTCATTGCTCGTCTAGAGGCTACAGAAGGTCTCAAAGGCAACAATTCCGACAGGACTGGGTCCGTCCTCAATAGGGGCCAATATTTAGACAAACATTGCACCATTTCCCCCCACCTGTCATGGTAAGTTGTCACATACCTAATTTGTGAGGGTAGTGATTGCTTGACTGCAGGCTGTAATAGTTTAGAACGAGTTGTTTTGCAAGCTCTATGATATGCCTTCCGTATATTCTTTGTACTGTGTCCAGAAATCGCTGTCTCAGGATAACTGCCTGTTTTTAAAAATCTTCTCCAGTGGAACATAGCCTCTTCATTCGAAGAAATTGTCCCGTCGGAATGGCCCGTATCATGTGTCTAGGGTGAGACGTGGATGCATGCAAGTATGAATTTACAGAGGCTTCTTTTCTGTGTACATCCGTCTGTATGTACCCATCACTACTATCACGTTTGATGAGCACATCCAGAAAATCTATTGCCTGATCCTCTATTTTCCATGTTAATTTAATGTTGAACTCATTACAGTTCAATTCGGCCACAAAAGAATGGAACTCTTCCCTTGTACCGTGCCATATCAGAAAAATGTCATCGATGAACCTGGTCCAGAGTACGACCCTGTTCACCGACGACATCCGATCGGACAGAAAGAGATCCCTCTCCCACAGCCCCAGGAATAAGTTGGCATACGATGGTGCACATGCTGCCCCCATTGCAGTGCCCTGGAGCTGTAGGTAGAAGGAACCCCCAAAAGTGAAAAAATTATGAGTTAACAAGCTCCAAAATAGTTAGTATGAATTGGATCTTAGCGGAGTCTGTGTCAGTCATTCTCAAAAAGTATGCAGCTGCACGTAGGCCATCCTGGTGTCTGATATTAGTATATAAAGACTCGACATCACAGGTGGCTAGCAGCATCCCAGGGTCAAGATGAATACCCTCCAATTTTTGAATAAGGTCGGCAGAGTCCCTCAAATATGACGGGAGGGTCTCAACCAATGGCTTTAGCATAGCATCTATGTACTTACTAAGGTTGTCACATATGTTTCCCCTCCCCGAAATAATGGGGCGTCCAGGTGGTACTTTAGGGTTCTTGTGAATCTTTGGTAGCAAGTACAAACTTGCCATTGTTGGTTCTTGTATGGTCAGACATTCCTTCAATTCGGCGGAAATAATACCATCATCTGAGACTTCCCTTAAAATATCCATTAAGGCTGCACTAAAAGAAGAAAGAGGGTTGAATGTCAGCTTTTTATAGCAGGTAGAATTTTTCAAATGCCGATATGCCTCTTTCTCGTACATGTCCCTTGGCCAGACAACTACATTACCACCTTTATCTGCCGGTTTGTATACGATATCCCGTAGGTTCCTTAATTTTTTTGAGACTCTTGCGTTCGGCTATAGAAAGGTTATCATGTCTAATGGATACTGGAATTTGTTCCAAATCCTGTGTCACCAATTTAACAAACAGTTCGATAGGAGGACATGTTGCAAATTGTGGAAATCTGGTAGAATCAATAAAATTAACTTTTTACTCGTCAAAGCTATGTATTGACTCCATTCTTTAGGTTGTTGTACATTATATACAGTATATATGAGGACAGTAAAGAGGGAGTACAGTATATATAAAGAGGACATGCTCCATATATACATATAACTGAACAATACGAGGACATGCTCCATACATACATACAACTGGACAGTACATTATATACAGTATATATGTGGACAGTAAAGCAGGAGTACAGTATATACAGTGAGGACACGTCCCATATATACATATAACTGAACAGTACATTATATACTGTATATATGAGGACAGTAAAGAGGGAGTATAGTATATACAGTGAGGACACGTCCCATATATACATATAACGGAACAGTACATTATATACAGTATATATGAGGACAGTAAAAAGGGAGTACAGTATATACAGTGAGGACATGTCCCATAAATACAACTGAACAGTACATTGTATACAGTAAAAGGACAGTAAAGAGGGAGTAAAGTATATACATTGAGGACATGCTCCATACATACATATAACTGAACAGTACATTATATACTGTATATATGAGGACAGTAAAGAGGGAGTATAGTATATACAGTGAGGACACGTCCCATATATACATATAACGGAACAGTACATTATATACAGTATATATGAGGACAGTAAAAAGGGAGTACAGTATATACAGTGAGGACACGTCCCATATATACAACTGAACAGTACATTGTATACAGTAAAAGGACAGTAAAGAGGGAGTACAGTATATACAGTAAGGACATGCTCCATACTTACCTATAACTGGACAGTACATTATATACAGTATGTATGAGGACAGTAAAGAGGGAGTACAGTATATAGTGAGGACATGCTCCATACATACATACATACATCTGGAAAGTACATTATATACAGTATATATGAGCACAGTAAAGAGGGAGCACAGTATATACAGTGAGGACACGCTCCATATATACATATAACGGAACAATACATTATATACAGTATATATGAGGACAGTAAAAAGGGAGTACAGTATATACAGTGAGGACACGTCCCATATATACAACTGAACAGTACATTGTATACAGTAAAAGGACAGTAAAGAGGGAGTACAGTATATACAGTAAGGACATGCTCCATACTTACCTGTAACTGGACAGTACATTATATACAGTATGTATGAGGACAGTAAAGAGGGAGTACAGTATATAGTGAGGACATGCTCCATACATACATACATCTGGAAAGTACATTATATACAGTATATATGAGCACAGTAAAGAGGGAGCACAGTATATACAGTGAGGACACGCTCCATATATACATATAACGGAACAATACATTATATACAGTATATATGAGGACAGTAAAGAGGGAGTATAGTATATACATTGAGGACACGTCCCATACATACATATAACTGGACAGTACATTATATACATTATATATGAGCACAGTAAAGAGGGAGTACAGTATATACAGTGAGTACATGTTCCATACATACATATAGCTGGATAATACAATATATACAGTATATATGAGGACAGTAAAGAGGAAGTACAGTATATACAGTGAGGACATGCCCCATACATACATATAACTGGACAGTACATTTTATACAGTCTATATGAGGACAGTAAAGAGGGAGTATAGTATATACCGTGAGCACATGCTCCATACATACATACAACTGGACAATACAATATATACAGTATATGAGGACAGTAAAGAGGGAGTACAGTATATACAGTGAGGACATGCTACATACATACATACATATAACTGGACAGTACATTATATACACAGTATATATGAGCACAGTAAAGAGGGAGTACAGTATATACAGTGAGGACATGTCCCATATATACATATAACTGGACAGTACATTTTATACAGACTATATGAGGACAGTAAAGAGGGAGAATAGTATATACAGTGAGCACATGCTCCACACATACATACATACATACAACTGGACAATACAATATATACAGTATATATGAGGACAGTAAAGAGGGAGTACAGTATATACAGTGAGGACATGCTCCATACATATACATACAACTGGACAGTACATTATATACAGTATATATGACAGTAAAGAGGGAGTACAGTATATACAGTGAGGACACGCTCCATACTTACCTACAACTGGACAGTACATTATATACAGCATATATGAGGACAGTAAAGAGGGAGCACAGTATATACAGTGAGGACACATCCCATATATACATCTAACTGGACAGTACATTATATACAGTATATATGAGGACAGTAAAGAGGGAGTACAATATATACAGTGAGGACACGTCCCATATACAACTGAACAGTATATTATATACAGTATATATAAGGACAGTAAAGAGGGAGTACAGTATATACAGTGAGGACACACCCCATATATACATATAACTGAACAGTACATTATAAACAGTATATATGAGGACAGTATAGAGGGAGTACAGTATATACAGTGAAGACATGCTCTATACATATAACTGGACAGTACATTATATACAGAATATACGAGGACAGTAAAGAGGGAGTACAGTATATAGTGAGGACACGCTCCATATATACAACTGAACAGTATATTATATACAGTATAAGGACAGTAAAGAGGGAGTACAGTATATACAGTGAGGACATGTCCCATATATACATATAACTGAACAATACATTATATACAGTATATATAAGGACAGTAAAGAGGTAGTACAGTATATACAGTGAGGACATGCTCCATAAATACATATAACTGGACAGTACATCATATACAGTATATATGAGCAGTTTAGAGGGAGTACAGTATATACAGTGAGGACACGCTCCATATATACATATAACGGAACAGTACATTATATACGGTATATATGATGACAGTAAAGAGGGAGTACAGTATATACAGTGAGAACACGTCCCATATATACAACGGAACAGTACATTATATACAGTATATATAAGGATAGTAAAGTAGTACAGTATATACAATGAGGACATGCTCCATACATACATACATATAACTGGACAGTACATTATATACAGTATATATGAGCACAATAAAGAGGGAGTAAAGTATATACAGTGAGGACATGCTCCATACATACATAAAACTGGACAGTACATTATATACAGTATAAATGAGCACAGTAAAGAAGGAGTACAGTATATACAAAGAGGACATGCTCCATATATGCATATAACTGAACACTACATTATATACAGTATAAGGACAGTAAAGAGGGAGTACAGTATATACAGTGAGGACACGTCCCATATATACAACTGGAAAGTACATTATATACAGTATATATGAGCACAGTAAAGAGGGAGTACAGTATATACAGTGAGGACATGCTCCATACATACATATAACTGGACAGTACATTATATACAGTATATATGAGCACAATAAAGAGGGAGTAAAGTATATACAGTGAGGACATGCCCCATATATACATATAACTGAACAATACATTATATACAGTATATATAAGGACAGTAAAGAGGGAGTACAGTATATACAAAGAGGACATGCTCCATATAACTGAACAGTACATTATAGACAGTATGAGGACAGTAAAGAGGGAGTACAATATATACAGTGAGGGCACGTCCCATATATACAACTGGAAAGTACATTATATACAGTATATATGAGCACAGTAAAGAGGGAGTACAGTATATACAGTGAGGACACGTCCCATATATACAACGGAACAGTACATTATACACAGTAAAAGGACAGTAAAGAGGGAGTAACGTATATACAGTGAGGACATGCTCCATACATTCATATAACTGGACAATACATTATATACAGTATATATGAGCACAGTAAAGAGGGAGTACAGTATATACAAAGAGGACACGCTCCATATATACATATACTGTATATAATGTACTGTTCAGTCATGAGGACAGTAAAGAGGGAGTACAGTATATATATTGAGGACACGTCCCATATATACATATAACTGAACAGTACATTATATACAGTACAAGGACAGTAAAGAGGGAGTACAGTATATACAGTGAGGACACGTCCCATATATACAACTGAACAGTACATTATATACAGTATATATAAGGACAGTAAAGGGGGAGTACAGTATATACAGTGAGGACACACCCCATATATACATATAACTGAACTGTACATTATATACACAACCAATATGGAGGACAACCTGAATTCCCCTTAAGTTATATCCATAAGTGGTATCGTATTAGCGAGGAAAAAGGGCATACAATGGTGCCTGTGACTATATATAACAAATAGCTATGACTCCTAGAATATCTAGAACAACAACCTAAAGAATGTTGTCAATACACAGCTTTGACTAGTAAAAAGTAAATTTTATTGATACAAAACATAAAACATGAAAATAATTCACACATTAAAATCAGAGATGACTGCCACAGTGTGGAAAAATTGGAAGCCAGACCGGTATGAAATATAAATAGCAGTGTATGAATATAGGAGTATAATACTCCAGAGGATAACATCAAAAAGGGACTTAGAAAACCAATCTAAATTAATATATGCAGTCCTGGGTCATGGTTCATAGTTGTAAGCATAAAGGAGTAAAGAAGTGCCTAACCTATCCACATGCAATGTGGGAGAAGGCATATGAGTAGCATGTTAGGACCTTACCCATAGTGCGTTATCCTGCTGTCTGGCGTCACACCCGACGCGCGTTTTGGCGGAAGAGCCTTCGTCCGGGGGTGGTGCCAGAGAGCCAGGAAGAGGACTTTATACAAATGGAACACCAATCAAATATGTGGCATGCAAACAGCCTCATCACTTACAGCTGACCGAAAACCAGCGGCAAGTAACGAGGCGTGCAGGACGCCTATCGCGTCCCATATACGGCACACCGCAGAGTTCAAGGAAAAGGTAAAAAAACACTGCGCATGCGCGAGCGATGCTCGAGACAGGATACAAACTGCATACATACAGCTTGATCATCTAACACATCAGAGCTGAAAGATCACATGGCCAGATCAGTCGTCAGGATCACATGATCTGGCAAATGTCAACAAAGAACATCAGAGCTACATCAATGTGCGTAGATACATTACTGTATATCGTAGTTTCAGAATATAATTGCATATGATCATATTTGAAGAACATTGTACATCATTGTATGCAGTCTTAAGAATATACTGTCCCTAATCTTTCCCTATCTTACAATATATAGAATATATAGAATACATGTGTACATATATAATAGAAACAAAAACATGAATGAATGAATACATAATATATATAAAAAACAATATAATAGACCAAAAATACATAGACAATATATGTGGACAAATAATATTAAAGTAAATAACATGCAGAACACAATCAATATTCACAGAAAAATAAATAAATAAATAAGTTATGTGAGTGAAATGTACATATATCCATATGTATACAGACATATATACACACACGAATACGCATATACATATCAACCCATACACATAATATATATAGTGAAAACTAATTATTAATATGTGTACATAAATATATAGTGCTGCATCAACCACATGTCAAAAAACAATCAAGGGAAGTGGTGTGTACATAACAAATTTTTAATACATAAATGTGTATATTTGTCAAGATAATAGAAAAAGATTTTTATTTCTTCATTATTCATTCACTATATATATTTTATACTGTTAATAAGTGTTACAAATATGTGAATAAATGTGAAAAGATATATATAAGAGAATATATAAAAATTATTATATATAAAAAATATAATATAAATATATATATATAAAAGAAATTTCTATGTTTGTGTTAAAAACATACATGTGCACAATATGCACACATGCATACACAATACACATGATATGTGCAATATTCAACATGTCCACACACCTACACATGCATGTGAAAAAGTGACGAACTGAATTCATATAAGAAAGAAAAAATGTAATAAAAATAATAACATACCTCTAGTACACATACATATGTACATACATACTCTCACACACATGTAAACCAAATAAATAATATTATACTGAATAAATAACTCAAAACAGAGAAGGGAAAAAAAGGTTAATAGCCACTGTACACAAAATATTTATCATATCTATCCTTCTAATAAGGAGGTGATAGTACAGATGTTCATCTTAAATACAAAAAGGACCTCCAAACAGACTCATTAATTATCAAAGCGGTCGACAGGACCTAAATACAATAAAACAGAACAAGAAAGAGAGAGTTATAAAATTAAAATTATCATGTCATTGTTCGACACCTAAAAACATCACACGAGAGATCCTGACACCAGTTACAGAAAGGCCGCAAAACCCAAATTCTCGTTAAGGCCCATTGTATGCATGGTTTTGAGTTTCCAAATCCAGCGAGTCTCTAAACGAAGAAGTTTCTTCATCAGGGACCCACCCCTAAGGCCCACCTCTATGTGGTCTATGCCCACAGTACGCAGGCCCTTAGAATCACATCTGTGATGGAGGAAAAAGTGCCTAGTCAAAGTTTTTAATGAATCTACCATTTCGGGTATAGTTCCTCTGGCAGCCTCAATCCCATTCACATGTTCTCGTATCCTTACCTTCAATTCCCTTGTGGTCAACCCAATGTATATCAAGGGACACGGGCACTGGGCATAGTAGATCACCCCTTTCGTGTTGCATGTAATAGGCCACGTGATTCTGTACTTCATCTCCTTGCTTGAATCCCAGAACTCCTCACTTTCAATGATGTTTGGGCAAGCAATGCAGCGTCCACATGGACGACAGCCCCAACGTGGTTTACCTGCACCAAAAATAGGTTTTATTCTAGGAGGATTGTAGTGGCTGTGAACCAGTGTATCTCGAAGGTTCATTGCTCGTCTAGAGGCTACAGAAGGTCTCAAAGGCAACAATTCCGACAGGACTGGGTCCGTCCTCAATAGGGGCCAATATTTAGACAAACATTGCACCATTTCCCCCCACCTGTCATGGTAAGTTGTCACATACCTAATTTGTGAGGGTAGTGATTGCTTGACTGCAGGCTGTAATAGTTTAGAACGAGTTGTTTTGCAAGCTCTATGATATGCCTTCCGTATATTCTTTGTACTGTGTCCAGAAATCGCTGTCTCAGGATAACTGCCTGTTTTTAAAAATCTTCTCCAGTGGAACATAGCCTCTTCATTCGAAGAAATTGTCCCGTCGGAATGGCCCGTATCATGTGTCTAGGGTGAGACGTGGATGCATGCAAGTATGAATTTACAGAGGCTTCTTTTCTGTGTACATCCGTCTGTATGTACCCATCACTACTATCACGTTTGATGAGCACATCCAGAAAATCTATTGCCTGATCCTCTATTTTCCATGTTAATTTAATGTTGAACTCATTACAGTTCAATTCGGCCACAAAAGAATGGAACTCTTCCCTTGTACCGTGCCATATCAGAAAAATGTCATCGATGAACCTGGTCCAGAGTACGACCCTGTTCACCGACGACATCCGATCGGACAGAAAGAGATCCCTCTCCCACAGCCCCAGGAATAAGTTGGCATACGATGGTGCACATGCTGCCCCCATTGCAGTGCCCTGGAGCTGTAGGTAGAAGGAACCCCCAAAAGTGAAAAAATTATGAGTTAACAAGCTCCAAAATAGTTAGTATGAATTGGATCTTAGCGGAGTCTGTGTCAGTCATTCTCAAAAAGTATGCAGCTGCACGTAGGCCATCCTGGTGTCTGATATTAGTATATAAAGACTCGACATCACAGGTGGCTAGCAGCATCCCAGGGTCAAGATGAATACCCTCCAATTTTTGAATAAGGTCGGCAGAGTCCCTCAAATATGACGGGAGGGTCTCAACCAATGGCTTTAGCATAGCATCTATGTACTTACTAAGGTTGTCACATATGTTTCCCCTCCCCGAAATAATGGGGCGTCCAGGTGGTACTTTAGGGTTCTTGTTAATCTTTGGTAGCAAGTACAAACTTGCCATTGTTGGTTCTTGTATGGTCAGACATTCCTTCAATTCGGCGGAAATAATACCATCATCTGAGACTTCCCTTAAAATATCCATTAAGGCTGCACTAAAAGAAGAAAGAGGGTTGAATGTCAGCTTTTTATAGCAGGTAGAATTTTTCAAATGCCGATATGCCTCTTTCTCGTACATGTCCCTTGGCCAGACAACTACATTACCACCTTTATCTGCCGGTTTGTATACGATATCCCGTAGGTTCCTTAATTTTTTTGAGACTCTTGCGTTCGGCTATAGAAAGGTTATCATGTCTAATGGATACTGGAATTTGTTCCAAATCCTGTGTCACCAATTTAACAAACAGTTCGATAGGAGGACATGTTGCAAATTGTGGAAATCTGGTAGAATCAATAAAATTAACTTTTTACTCGTCAAAGCTATGTATTGACTCCATTCTTTAGGTTGTTGTACATTATATACAGTATATATGAGGACAGTAAAGAGGGAGTACAGTATATATAAAGAGGACATGCTCCATATATACATATAACTGAACAATACGAGGACATGCTCCATACATACATACAACTGGACAGTACATTATATACAGTATATATGTGGACAGTAAAGCAGGAGTACAGTATATACAGTGAGGACACGTCCCATATATACATATAACTGAACAGTACATTATATACTGTATATATGAGGACAGTAAAGAGGGAGTATAGTATATACAGTGAGGACACGTCCCATATATACATATAACGGAACAGTACATTATATACAGTATATATGAGGACAGTAAAAAGGGAGTACAGTATATACAGTGAGGACATGTCCCATAAATACAACTGAACAGTACATTGTATACAGTAAAAGGACAGTAAAGAGGGAGTAAAGTATATACATTGAGGACATGCTCCATACATACATATAACTGAACAGTACATTATATACTGTATATATGAGGACAGTAAAGAGGGAGTATAGTATATACAGTGAGGACACGTCCCATATATACATATAACGGAACAGTACATTATATACAGTATATATGAGGACAGTAAAAAGGGAGTACAGTATATACAGTGAGGACACGTCCCATATATACAACTGAACAGTACATTGTATACAGTAAAAGGACAGTAAAGAGGGAGTACAGTATATACAGTAAGGACATGCTCCATACTTACCTATAACTGGACAGTACATTATATACAGTATGTATGAGGACAGTAAAGAGGGAGTACAGTATATAGTGAGGACATGCTCCATACATACATACATACATACATACATCTGGAAAGTACATTATATACAGTATATATGAGCACAGTAAAGAGGGAGCACAGTATATACAGTGAGGACACGCTCCATATATACATATAACGGAACAATACATTATATACAGTATATATGAGGACAGTAAAGAGGGAGTATAGTATATACATTGAGGACACGTCCCATACATACATATAACTGGACAGTACATTATATACATTATATATGAGCACAGTAAAGAGGGAGTACAGTATATACAGTGAGTACATGTTCCATACATACATATAGCTGGATAATACAATATATACAGTATATATGAGGACAGTAAAGAGGAAGTACAGTATATACAGTGAGGACATGCCCCATACATACATATAACTGGACAGTACATTTTATACAGTCTATATGAGGACAGTAAAGAGGGAGTATAGTATATACCGTGAGCACATGCTCCATACATACATACATACAACTGGACAATACAATATATACAGTATATGAGGACAGTAAAGAGGGAGTACAGTATATACAGTGAGAACATGCTACATACATACATACATACATATAACTGGACAGTACATTATATACACAGTATATATGAGCACAGTAAAGAGGGAGTACAGTATATACAGTGAGGACATGTCCCATATATACATATAACTGGACAGTACATTTTATACAGACTATATGAGGACAGTAAAGAGGGAGAATAGTATATACAGTGAGCACATGCTCCATACATACACATACATACATACAACTGGACAATACAATATATACAGTATATATGAGGACAGTAAAGAGGGAGTACAGTATATACAGTGAGGACATGCTCCATACATATACATACAACTGGACAGTACATTATATACAGTATATATGACAGTAAAGAGGGAGTACAGTATATACAGTGAGGACACGCTCCATACTTACCTACAACTGGACAGTACATTATATACAGCATATATGAGGACAGTAAAGAGGGAGCACAGTATATACAGTGAGGACACATCCCATATATACATCTAACTGGACAGTACATTATATACAGTATGAGGACAGTAAAGAGGGAGTACAATATATACAGTGAGGACACGTCCCATATACAACTGAACAGTATATTATATACAGTATATATAAGGACAGTAAAGAGGGAGTACAGTATATACAGTGAGGACATGCTCTATACATATAACTGGACAGTACATTATATACAGAATATACGAGGACAGTAAAGAGGGAGTACAGTATATAGTGAGGACACGCTCCATATATACAACTGAACAGTATATTATATACAGTATAAGGACAGTAAAGAGGGAGTACAGTATATACAGTGAGGACATGTCCCATATATACATATAACTGAACAATACATTATATACAGTATATATAAGGACAGTAAAGAGGTAGTACAGTATATACAGTGAGGACATGCTCCATAAATACATATAACTGGACAGTACATCATATACAGTATATATGAGCAGTTTAGAGGGAGTACAGTATATACAGTGAGGACACGCTCCATATATACATATAACGGAACAGTACATTATATACGGTATATATGATGACAGTAAAGAGGGAGTACAGTATATACAGTGAGAACACGTCCCATATATACAACGGAACAGTACATTATATACAGTATATATAAGGATAGTAAAGTAGTACAGTATATACAATGAGGACATGCTCCATACATACATACATATAACTGGACAGTACATTATATACAGTATATATGAGCACAATAAAGAGGGAGTAAAGTATATACAGTGAGGACATGCTCCATACATACATAAAACTGAACAGTACATTATATACAGTATAAATGAGCACAGTAAAGAAGGAGTACAGTATATACAAAGAGGACATGCTCCATATATGCATATAACTGAACACTACATTATATACAGTATAAGGATAGTAAAGAGGGAGTACAGTATATACAGTGAGGACACGTCCCATATATACAACTGGAAAGTACATTATATACAGTATATATGAGCACAGTAAAGAGGGAGTACAGTATATACAGTGAGGACATGCTCCATACATACATATAACTGGACAGTACATTATATACAGTATATATGAGCACAATAAAGAGGGAGTAAATTATATACAGTGAGGACATGCCCCATATATACATATAACTGAACAATACATTATATACAGTATATATGAGGACAGTAAAGAGGGAGTACAGTATATACAAAGAGGACATGCTCCATATAACTGAACAGTACATTATAGACAGTATGAGGACAGTAAAGAGGGAGTACAATATATACAGTGAGGGCACGTCCCATATATACAACTGGAAAGTACATTATATACAGTATATATGAGCACAGTAAAGAGGGAGTACAGTATATACAGTGAGGACACGTCCCATATATACAACGGAACAGTACATTATACACAGTAAAAGGACAGTAAAGAGGGAGTAACGTATATACAGTGAGGACATGCTCCATACATTCATATAACTGGACAATACATTATATACAGTATATATGAGCACAGTAAAGAAGGAGTACAGTATATACATTGAGGACATGCCCCATATATACATATAACTGAACAATACATTATATACAGTATATATAAGGACAGTAAAGAGGGAGTACAGTATATACAGTGAGAACACGTCCCACATATACAACGGAACAGTACATTATATACAGTATATATAAGGATAGTAAAGAGGTAGTACAGTATATACAATGAGGACATGCTCCATACATACATACATATAACTGGACAGTACATTATATACAGTATATATGAGCACAATAAAGAGGGAGTAAAGTATATACAGTGAGGACATGCCCCATATATACATATAACTGAACAATACATTATATACAGTATATATGAGGACAGTAAAGAGGGAGTACAGTATATACAAAGAGGACATGCTCCATATATGCATATAACTGAACAGTACATTATATACAGTATGAGGACAGTAAAGAGGGAGTACAGTATATACAGTGAGGACACGTCCCATATATACAACGGAACAGTACATTATACACAGTAAAAGGACAGTAAAGAGGGAGTAACGTATATACAGTGAGGACATGCTCCATACATTCATATAACTGGACAATACATTATATACAGTATATATGAGCACAGTAAAGAGGGAGTACAGTATATACAAAGAGGACACGCTCCATATATACATATGACTGAACAGTACATTATATACAGTATGAGGACAGTAAAGAGGGAGTACAGTATATATATTGAGGACACGTCCCATATATACATATAACTGAACAGTACATTATATACAGTACAAGGACAGTAAAGAGGGAGTACAGTATATACAGTGAGGACACGTCCCATATATACAACTGAACAGTACATTATATACAGTATATATAAGGACAGTAAAGGGGGAGTACAGTATATACAGTGAGGACACACCCCATATATACATATAACTGAACTGTACATTATATACACAACCAATATGGAGGACAACCTGAATTCCCCTTAAGTTATATCCATAAGTGGTATCGTATTAGCGAGGAAAAAGGGCATACAATGGTGCCTGTGACTATATATAACAAATAGCTATGACTCCTAGAATATCTAGAACAACAACCTAAAGAATGTTGTCAATACACAGCTTTGACTAGTAAAAAGTAAATTTTATTGATACAAAACATAAAACATGAAAATAATTCACACATTAAAATCAGAGATGACTGCCACAGTGTGGAAAAATTGGAAGCCAGACCGGTATGAAATATAAATAGCAGTGTATGAATATAGGAGTATAATACTCCAGAGGATAACATCAAAAAGGGACTTAGAAAACCAATCTAAATTAATATATGCAGTCCTGGGTCATGGTTCATAGTTGTAAGCATAAAGGAGTAAAGAAGTGCCTAACCTATCCACATGCAATGTGGGAGAAGGCATATGAGTAGCATGTTAGGACCTTACCCATAGTGCGTTATCCTGCTGTCTGGCGTCACACCCGACGCGCGTTTTGGCGGAAGGGCCTTCGTCCGGGGGTGGTGCCAGAGAGCCAGGAAGAGGACTTTATACAAATGGAACACCAATCAAATATGTGGCATGCAAACAGCCTCATCACTTACAGCTGACCGAAAACCAGCGGCAAGTAACGAGGCGTGCAGGACGCCTATCGCGTCCCATATACGGCACACCGCAGAGTTCAAGGAAAAGGTAAAAAAACACTGCGCATGCGCGAGCGATGCTCGAGACAGGATACAAACTGCATACATACAGCTTGATCATCTAACACATCAGAGCTGAAAGATCACATGGCCAGATCAGTCGTCAGGATCACATGATCTGGCAAATGTCAACAAAGAACATCAGAGCTACATCAATGTGCGTAGATACATTACTGTATATCGTAGTTTCAGAATATAATTGCATATGATCATATTTGAAGAACATTGTACATCATTGTATGCAGTCTTAAGAATATACTGTCCCTAATCTTTCCCTATCTTACAATATATAGAATATATAGAATACATGTGTACATATATAATAGAAACAAAAACATGAATGAATGAATACATAATATATATAAAAAACAATATAATAGACCAAAAATACATAGACAATATATGTGGACAAATAATATTAAAGTAAATAACATGCAGAACACAATCAATATTCACAGAAAAATAAATAAATAAATAAGTTATGTGAGTGAAACGTACATATATCCATATGTATACAGACATATATACACACACGAATACGCATATACATATCAACCCATACACATAATATATATAGTGAAAACTAATTATTAATATGTGTACATAAATATATAGTGCTGCATCAACCACATGTCAAAAAACAATCAAGGGAAGTGGTGTGTACATAACAAATTTTTAATACATAAATGTGTATATTTGTCAAGATAATAGAAAAAGATTTTTATTTCTTCATTATTCATTCACTATATATATTTTATACTGTTAATAAGTGTTACAAATATGTGAATAAATGTGAAAAGATATATATAAGAGAATATATAAAAATTATTATATATAAAAAATATAATATAAATATATATATATAAAAGAAATTTCTATGTTTGTGTTAAAAACATACATGTGCACAATATGCACACATGCATACACAATACACATGATATGTGCAATATTCAACATGTCCACACACCTACACATGCATGTGAAAAAGTGACGAACTGAATTCATATAAGAAAGAAAAAATGTAATAAAAATAATAACATACCTCTAGTACACATACATATGTACATACATACTCTCACACACATGTAAACCAAATAAATAATATTATACTGAATAAATAACTCAAAACAGAGAAGGGAAAAAAAGGTTAATAGCCACTGTACACAAAATATTTATCATATCTATCCTTCTAATAAGGAGGTGATAGTACAGATGTTCATCTTAAATACAAAAAGGACCTCCAAACAGACTCATTAATTATCAAAGCGGTCGACAGGACCTAAATAAAATAAAACAGAACAAGAAAGAGAGAGTTATAAAATTAAAATTATCATGTCATTGTTCGACACCTAAAAACATCACACGAGAGATCCTGACACCAGTTACAGAAAGGCCGCAAAACCCAAATTCTCGTTAAGGCCCATTGTATGCATGGTTTTGAGTTTCCAAATCCAGCGAGTCTCTAAACGAAGAAGTTTCTTCATCAGGGACCCACCCCTAAGGCCCACCTCTATGTGGTCTATGCCCACAGTACGCAGGCCCTTAGAATCACATCTGTGATGGAGGAAAAAGTGCCTAGTCAAAGTTTTTAATGAATCTACCATTTCGGGTATAGTTCCTCTGGCAGCCTCAATCCCATTCACATGTTCTCGTATCCTTACCTTCAATTCCCTTGTGGTCAACCCAATGTATATCAAGGGACACGGGCACTGGGCATAGTAGATCACCCCTTTCGTGTTGCATGTAATAGGCCACGTGATTCTGTACTTCATCTCCTTGCTTGAATCCCAGAACTCCTCACTTTCAATGATGTTTGGGCAAGCAATGCAGCGTCCACATGGACGACAGCCCCAACGTGGTTTACCTGCACCAAAAATAGGTTTTATTCTAGGAGGATTGTAGTGGCTGTGAACCAGTGTATCTCGAAGGTTCATTGCTCGTCTAGAGGCTACAGAAGGTCTCAAAGGCAACAATTCCGACAGGACTGGGTCCGTCCTCAATAGGGGCCAATATTTAGACAAACATTGCACCATTTCCCCCCACCTGTCATGGTAAGTTGTCACATACCTAATTTGTGAGGGTAGTGATTGCTTGACTGCAGGCTGTAATAGTTTAGAACGAGTTGTTTTGCAAGCTCTATGATATGCCTTCCGTATATTCTTTGTACTGTGTCCAGAAATCGCTGTCTCAGGATAACTGCCTGTTTTTAAAAATCTTCTCCAGTGGAACATAGCCTCTTCATTCGAAGAAATTGTCCCGTCGGAATGGCCCGTATCATGTGTCTAGGGTGAGACGTGGATGCATGCAAGTATGAATTTACAGAGGCTTCTTTTCTGTGTACATCCGTCTGTATGTACCCATCACTACTATCACGTTTGATGAGCACATCCAGAAAATCTATTGCCTGATCCTCTATTTTCCATGTTAATTTAATGTTGAACTCATTACAGTTCAATTCGGCCACAAAAGAATGGAACTCTTCCCTTGTACCGTGCCATATCAGAAAAATGTCATCGATGAACCTGGTCCAGAGTACGACCCTGTTCACCGACGACATCCGATCGGACAGAAAGAGATCCCTTTCCCACAGCCCCAGGAATAAGTTGGCATACGATGGTGCACATGCTGCCCCCATTGCAGTGCCCTGGAGCTGTAGGTAGAAGGAACCCCCAAAAGTGAAAAAATTATGAGTTAACAAGCTCCAAAATAGTTAGTATGAATTGGATCTTAGCGGAGTCTGTGTCAGTCATTCTCAAAAAGTATGCAGCTGCACGTAGGCCATCCTGGTGTCTGATATTAGTATATAAAGACTCGACATCACAGGTGGCTAGCAGCATCCCAGGGTCAAGATGAATACCCTCCAATTTTTGAATAAGGTCGGCAGAGTCCCTCAAATATGACGGGAGGGTCTCAACCAATGGCTTTAGCATAGCATCTATGTACTTACTAAGGTTGTCACATATGTTTCCCCTCCCCGAAATAATGGGGCGTCCAGGTGGTACTTTAGGGTTCTTGTTAATCTTTGGTAGCAAGTACAAACTTGCCATTGTTGGTTCTTGTATGGTCAGACATTCCTTCAATTCGGCGGAAATAATACCATCATCTGAGACTTCCCTTAAAATATCCATTAAGGCTGCACTAAAAGAAGAAAGAGGGTTGAATGTCAGCTTTTTATAGCAGGTAGAATTTTTCAAATGCCGATATGCCTCTTTCTCGTACATGTCCCTTGGCCAGACAACTACATTACCACCTTTATCTGCCGGTTTGTATACGATATCCCGTAGGTTCCTTAATTTTTTTGAGACTCTTGCGTTCGGCTATAGAAAGGTTATCATGTCTAATGGATACTGGAATTTGTTCCAAATCCTGTGTCACCAATTTAACAAACAGTTCGATAGGAGGACATGTTGCAAATTGTGGAAATCTGGTAGAATCAATAAAATTAACTTTTTACTCGTCAAAGCTATGTATTGACTCCATTCTTTAGGTTGTTGTACATTATATACAGTATATATGAGGACAGTAAAGAGGGAGTACAGTATATATAAAGAGGACATGCTCCATATATACATATAACTGAACAATACGAGGACATGCTCCATACATACATACAACTGGACAGTACATTATATACAGTATATATGTGGACAGTAAAGCAGGAGTACAGTATATACAGTGAGGACACGTCCCATATATACATATAACTGAACAGTACATTATATACTGTATATATGAGGACAGTAAAGAGGGAGTATAGTATATACAGTGAGGACACGTCCCATATATACATATAACGGAACAGTACATTATATACAGTATATATGAGGACAGTAAAAAGGGAGTACAGTATATACAGTGAGGACATGTCCCATAAATACAACTGAACAGTACATTGTATACAGTAAAAGGACAGTAAAGAGGGAGTAAAGTATATACATTGAGGACATGCTCCATACATACATATAACTGAACAGTACATTATATACTGTATATATGAGGACAGTAAAGAGGGAGTATAGTATATACAGTGAGGACACGTCCCATATATACATATAACGGAACAGTACATTATATACAGTATATATGAGGACAGTAAAAAGGGAGTACAGTATATACAGTGAGGACACGTCCCATATATACAACTGAACAGTACATTGTATACAGTAAAAGGACAGTAAAGAGGGAGTACAGTATATACAGTAAGGACATGCTCCATACTTACCTATAACTGGACAGTACATTATATACAGTATGTATGAGGACAGTAAAGAGGGAGTACAGTATATAGTGAGGACATGCTCCATACATACATACATACATACATACATCTGGAAAGTACATTATATACAGTATATATGAGCACAGTAAAGAGGGAGCACAGTATATACAGTGAGGACACGCTCCATATATACATATAACGGAACAATACATTATATACAGTATATATGAGGACAGTAAAGAGGGAGTATAGTATATACATTGAGGACACGTCCCATACATACATATAACTGGACAGTACATTATATACATTATATATGAGCACAGTAAAGAGGGAGTACAGTATATACAGTGAGTACATGTTCCATACATACATATAGCTGGATAATACAATATATACAGTATATATGAGGACAGTAAAGAGGAAGTACAGTATATACAGTGAGGACATGCCCCATACATACATATAACTGGACAGTACATTTTATACAGTCTATATGAGGACAGTAAAGAGGGAGTATAGTATATACCGTGAGCACATGCTCCATACATACATACATACAACTGGACAATACAATATATACAGTATATGAGGACAGTAAAGAGGGAGTACAGTATATACAGTGAGAACATGCTACATACATACATACATATAACTGGACAGTACATTATATACACAGTATATATGAGCACAGTAAAGAGGGAGTACAGTATATACAGTGAGGACATGTCCCATATATACATATAACTGGACAGTACATTTTATACAGACTATATGAGGACAGTAAAGAGGGAGAATAGTATATACAGTGAGCACATGCTCCATACATACACATACATACATACAACTGGACAATACAATATATACAGTATATATGAGGACAGTAAAGAGGGAGTACAGTATATACAGTGAGGACATGCTCCATACATATACATACAACTGGACAGTACATTATATACAGTATATATGACAGTAAAGAGGGAGTACAGTATATACAGTGAGGACACGCTCCATACTTACCTACAACTGGACAGTACATTATATACAGCATATATGAGGACAGTAAAGAGGGAGCACAGTATATACAGTGAGGACACATCCCATATATACATCTAACTGGACAGTACATTATATACAGTATGAGGACAGTAAAGAGGGAGTACAATATATACAGTGAGGACACGTCCCATATACAACTGAACAGTATATTATATACAGTATATATAAGGACAGTAAAGAGGGAGTACAGTATATACAGTGAGGACATGCTCTATACATATAACTGGACAGTACATTATATACAGAATATACGAGGACAGTAAAGAGGGAGTACAGTATATAGTGAGGACACGCTCCATATATACAACTGAACAGTATATTATATACAGTATAAGGACAGTAAAGAGGGAGTACAGTATATACAGTGAGGACATGTCCCATATATACATATAACTGAACAATACATTATATACAGTATATATAAGGACAGTAAAGAGGTAGTACAGTATATACAGTGAGGACATGCTCCATAAATACATATAACTGGACAGTACATCATATACAGTATATATGAGCAGTTTAGAGGGAGTACAGTATATACAGTGAGGACACGCTCCATATATACATATAACGGAACAGTACATTATATACGGTATATATGATGACAGTAAAGAGGGAGTACAGTATATACAGTGAGAACACGTCCCATATATACAACGGAACAGTACATTATATACAGTATATATAAGGATAGTAAAGTAGTACAGTATATACAATGAGGACATGCTCCATACATACATACATATAACTGGACAGTACATTATATACAGTATATATGAGCACAATAAAGAGGGAGTAAAGTATATACAGTGAGGACATGCTCCATACATACATAAAACTGAACAGTACATTATATACAGTATAAATGAGCACAGTAAAGAAGGAGTACAGTATATACAAAGAGGACATGCTCCATATATGCATATAACTGAACACTACATTATATACAGTATAAGGATAGTAAAGAGGGAGTACAGTATATACAGTGAGGACACGTCCCATATATACAACTGGAAAGTACATTATATACAGTATATATGAGCACAGTAAAGAGGGAGTACAGTATATACAGTGAGGACATGCTCCATACATACATATAACTGGACAGTACATTATATACAGTATATATGAGCACAATAAAGAGGGAGTAAATTATATACAGTGAGGACATGCCCCATATATACATATAACTGAACAATACATTATATACAGTATATATGAGGACAGTAAAGAGGGAGTACAGTATATACAAAGAGGACATGCTCCATATAACTGAACAGTACATTATAGACAGTATGAGGACAGTAAAGAGGGAGTACAATATATACAGTGAGGGCACGTCCCATATATACAACTGGAAAGTACATTATATACAGTATATATGAGCACAGTAAAGAGGGAGTACAGTATATACAGTGAGGACACGTCCCATATATACAACGGAACAGTACATTATACACAGTAAAAGGACAGTAAAGAGGGAGTAACGTATATACAGTGAGGACATGCTCCATACATTCATATAACTGGACAATACATTATATACAGTATATATGAGCACAGTAAAGAAGGAGTACAGTATATACATTGAGGACATGCCCCATATATACATATAACTGAACAATACATTATATACAGTATATATAAGGACAGTAAAGAGGGAGTACAGTATATACAGTGAGAACACGTCCCACATATACAACGGAACAGTACATTATATACAGTATATATAAGGATAGTAAAGAGGTAGTACAGTATATACAATGAGGACATGCTCCATACATACATACATATAACTGGACAGTACATTATATACAGTATATATGAGCACAATAAAGAGGGAGTAAAGTATATACAGTGAGGACATGCCCCATATATACATATAACTGAACAATACATTATATACAGTATATATGAGGACAGTAAAGAGGGAGTACAGTATATACAAAGAGGACATGCTCCATATATGCATATAACTGAACAGTACATTATATACAGTATGAGGACAGTAAAGAGGGAGTACAGTATATACAGTGAGGACACGTCCCATATATACAACGGAACAGTACATTATACACAGTAAAAGGACAGTAAAGAGGGAGTAACGTATATACAGTGAGGACATGCTCCATACATTCATATAACTGGACAATACATTATATACAGTATATATGAGCACAGTAAAGAGGGAGTACAGTATATACAAAGAGGACACGCTCCATATATACATATGACTGAACAGTACATTATATACAGTATGAGGACAGTAAAGAGGGAGTACAGTATATATATTGAGGACACGTCCCATATATACATATAACTGAACAGTACATTATATACAGTACAAGGACAGTAAAGAGGGAGTACAGTATATACAGTGAGGACACGTCCCATATATACAACTGAACAGTACATTATATACAGTATATATAAGGACAGTAAAGGGGGAGTACAGTATATACAGTGAGGACACACCCCATATATACATATAACTGAACTGTACATTATATACACAACCAATATGGAGGACAACCTGAATTCCCCTTAAGTTATATCCATAAGTGGTATCGTATTAGCGAGGAAAAAGGGCATACAATGGTGCCTGTGACTATATATAACAAATAGCTATGACTCCTAGAATATCTAGAACAACAACCTAAAGAATGTTGTCAATACACAGCTTTGACTAGTAAAAAGTAAATTTTATTGATACAAAACATAAAACATGAAAATAATTCACACATTAAAATCAGAGATGACTGCCACAGTGTGGAAAAATTGGAAGCCAGACCGGTATGAAATATAAATAGCAGTGTATGAATATAGGAGTATAATACTCCAGAGGATAACATCAAAAAGGGACTTAGAAAACCAATCTAAATTAATATATGCAGTCCTGGGTCATGGTTCATAGTTGTAAGCATAAAGGAGTAAAGAAGTGCCTAACCTATCCACATGCAATGTGGGAGAAGGCATATGAGTAGCATGTTAGGACCTTACCCATAGTGCGTTATCCTGCTGTCTGGCGTCACACCCGACGCGCGTTTTGGCGGAAGAGCCTTCGTCCGGGGGTGGTGCCAGAGAGCCAGGAAGAGGACTTTATACAAATGGAACACCAATCAAATATGTGGCATGCAAACAGCCTCATCACTTACAGCTGACCGAAAACCAGCGGCAAGTAACGAGGCGTGCAGGACGCCTATCGCGTCCCATATACGGCACACCGCAGAGTTCAAGGAAAAGGTAAAAAAACACTGCGCATGCGCGAGCGATGCTCGAGACAGGATACAAACTGCATACATACAGCTTGATCATCTAACACATCAGAGCTGAAAGATCACATGGCCAGATCAGTCGTCAGGATCACATGATCTGGCAAATGTCAACAAAGAACATCAGAGCTACATCAATGTGCGTAGATACATTACTGTATATCGTAGTTTCAGAATATAATTGCATATGATCATATTTGAAGAACATTGTACATCATTGTATGCAGTCTTAAGAATATACTGTCCCTAATCTTTCCCTATCTTACAATATATAGAATATATAGAATACATGTGTACATATATAATAGAAACAAAAACATGAATGAATGAATACATAATATATATAAAAAACAATATAATAGACCAAAAATACATAGACAATATATGTGGACAAATAATATTAAAGTAAATAACATGCAGAACACAATCAATATTCACAGAAAAATAAATAAATAAATAAGTTATGTGAGTGAAACGTACATATATCCATATGTATACAGACATATATACACACACGAATACGCATATACATATCAACCCATACACATAATATATATAGTGAAAACTAATTATTAATATGTGTACATAAATATATAGTGCTGCATCAACCACATGTCAAAAAACAATCAAGGGAAGTGGTGTGTACATAACAAATTTTTAATACATAAATGTGTATATTTGTCAAGATAATAGAAAAAGATTTTTATTTCTTCATTATTCATTCACTATATATATTTTATACTGTTAATAAGTGTTACAAATATGTGAATAAATGTGAAAAGATATATATAAGAGAATATATAAAAATTATTATATATAAAAAATATAATATAAATATATATATATAAAAGAAATTTCTATGTTTGTGTTAAAAACATACATGTGCACAATATGCACACATGCATACACAATACACATGATATGTGCAATATTCAACATGTCCACACACCTACACATGCATGTGAAAAAGTGACGAACTGAATTCATATAAGAAAGAAAAAATGTAATAAAAATAATAACATACCTCTAGTACACATACATATGTACATACATACTCTCACACACATGTAAACCAAATAAATAATATTATACTGAATAAATAACTCAAAACAGAGAAGGGAAAAAAAGGTTAATAGCCACTGTACACAAAATATTTATCATATCTATCCTTCTAATAAGGAGGTGATAGTACAGATGTTCATCTTAAATACAAAAAGGACCTCCAAACAGACTCATTAATTATCAAAGCGGTCGACAGGACCTAAATAAAATAAAACAGAACAAGAAAGAGAGAGTTATAAAATTAAAATTATCATGTCATTGTTCGACACCTAAAAACATCACACGAGAGATCCTGACACCAGTTACAGAAAGGCCGCAAAACCCAAATTCTCGTTAAGGCCCATTGTATGCATGGTTTTGAGTTTCCAAATCCAGCGAGTCTCTAAACGAAGAAGTTTCTTCATCAGGGACCCACCCCTAAGGCCCACCTCTATGTGGTCTATGCCCACAGTACGCAGGCCCTTAGAATCACATCTGTGATGGAGGAAAAAGTGCCTAGTCAAAGTTTTTAATGAATCTACCATTTCGGGTATAGTTCCTCTGGCAGCCTCAATCCCATTCACATGTTCTCGTATCCTTACCTTCAATTCCCTTGTGGTCAACCCAATGTATATCAAGGGACACGGGCACTGGGCATAGTAGATCACCCCTTTCGTGTTGCATGTAATAGGCCACGTGATTCTGTACTTCATCTCCTTGCTTGAATCCCAGAACTCCTCACTTTCAATGATGTTTGGGCAAGCAATGCAGCGTCCACATGGACGACAGCCCCAACGTGGTTTACCTGCACCAAAAATAGGTTTTATTCTAGGAGGATTGTAGTGGCTGTGAACCAGTGTATCTCGAAGGTTCATTGCTCGTCTAGAGGCTACAGAAGGTCTCAAAGGCAACAATTCCGACAGGACTGGGTCCGTCCTCAATAGGGGCCAATATTTAGACAAACATTGCACCATTTCCCCCCACCTGTCATGGTAAGTTGTCACATACCTAATTTGTGAGGGTAGTGATTGCTTGACTGCAGGCTGTAATAGTTTAGAACGAGTTGTTTTGCAAGCTCTATGATATGCCTTCCGTATATTCTTTGTACTGTGTCCAGAAATCGCTGTCTCAGGATAACTGCCTGTTTTTAAAAATCTTCTCCAGTGGAACATAGCCTCTTCATTCGAAGAAATTGTCCCGTCGGAATGGCCCGTATCATGTGTCTAGGGTGAGACGTGGATGCATGCAAGTATGAATTTACAGAGGCTTCTTTTCTGTGTACATCCGTCTGTATGTACCCATCACTACTATCACGTTTGATGAGCACATCCAGAAAATCTATTGCCTGATCCTCTATTTTCCATGTTAATTTAATGTTGAACTCATTACAGTTCAATTCGGCCACAAAAGAATGGAACTCTTCCCTTGTACCGTGCCATATCAGAAAAATGTCATCGATGAACCTGGTCCAGAGTACGACCCTGTTCACCGACGACATCCGATCGGACAGAAAGAGATCCCTCTCCCACAGCCCCAGGAATAAGTTGGCATACGATGGTGCACATGCTGCCCCCATTGCAGTGCCCTGGAGCTGTAGGTAGAAGGAACCCCCAAAAGTGAAAAAATTATGAGTTAACAAGCTCCAAAATAGTTAGTATGAATTGGATCTTAGCGGAGTCTGTGTCAGTCATTCTCAAAAAGTATGCAGCTGCACGTAGGCCATCCTGGTGTCTGATATTAGTATATAAAGACTCGACATCACAGGTGGCTAGCAGCATCCCAGGGTCAAGATGAATACCCTCCAATTTTTGAATAAGGTCGGCAGAGTCCCTCAAATATGACGGGAGGGTCTCAACCAATGGCTTTAGCATAGCATCTATGTACTTACTAAGGTTGTCACATATGTTTCCCCTCCCCGAAATAATGGGGCGTCCAGGTGGTACTTTAGGGTTCTTGTGAATCTTTGGTAGCAAGTACAAACTTGCCATTGTTGGTTCTTGTATGGTCAGACATTCCTTCAATTCGGCGGAAATAATACCATCATCTGAGACTTCCCTTAAAATATCCATTAAGGCTGCACTAAAAGAAGAAAGAGGGTTGAATGTCAGCTTTTTATAGCAGGTAGAATTTTTCAAATGCCGATATGCCTCTTTCTCGTACATGTCCCTTGGCCAGACAACTACATTACCACCTTTATCTGCCGGTTTGTATACGATATCCCGTAGGTTCCTTAATTTTTTTGAGACTCTTGCGTTCGGCTATAGAAAGGTTATCATGTCTAATGGATACTGGAATTTGTTCCAAATCCTGTGTCACCAATTTAACAAACAGTTCGATAGGAGGACATGTTGCAAATTGTGGAAATCTGGTAGAATCAATAAAATTAACTTTTTACTCGTCAAAGCTATGTATTGACTCCATTCTTTAGGTTGTTGTACATTATATACAGTATATATGAGGACAGTAAAGAGGGAGTACAGTATATATAAAGAGGACATGCTCCATATATACATATAACTGAACAATACGAGGACATGCTCCATACATACAACTGGACAGTACATTATATACAGTATATATGTGGACAGTAAAGCAGGAGTACAGTATATACAGTGAGGACACGTCCCATATATACATATAACTGAACAGTACATTATATACTGTATATATGAGGACAGTAAAGAGGGAGTATAGTATATACAGTGAGGACACGTCCCATATATACATATAACGGAACAGTACATTATATACAGTATATATGAGGACAGTAAAAAGGGAGTACAGTATATACAGTGAGGACATGTCCCATAAATACAACTGAACAGTACATTGTATACAGTAAAAGGACAGTAAAGAGGGAGTAAAGTATATACATTGAGGACATGCTCCATACATACATATAACTGAACAGTACATTATATACTGTATATATGAGGACAGTAAAGAGGGAGTATAGTATATACAGTGAGGACACGTCCCATATATACATATAACGGAACAGTACATTATATACAGTATAGAGGACAGTAAAAAGGGAGTACAGTATATACAGTGAGGACACGTCCCATATATACAACTGAACAGTACATTGTATACAGTAAAAGGACAGTAAAGAGGGAGTACAGTATATACAGTAAGGACATGCTCCATACTTACCTATAACTGGACAGTACATTATATACAGTATGTATGAGGACAGTAAAGAGGGAGTACAGTATATAGTGAGGACATGCTCCATACATACATACATACATCTGGAAAGTACATTATATACTGTATATATGAGCACAGTAAAGAGGGAGCACAGTATATACAGTGAGGACACGCTCCATATATACATATAACGGAACAATACATTATATACAGTATATATGAGGACAGTAAAGAGGGAGTATAGTATATACATTGAGGACACGTCCCATACATACATATAACTGGACAGTACATTATATACATTATATATGAGCACAGTAAAGAAGGAGTACAGTATATACAGTGAGTACATGTTCCATACATACATATAGCTGGATAATACAATATATACAGTATATATGAGGACAGTAAAGAGGAAGTACAGTATATACAGTGAGGACATGCCCCATACATACATATAACTGGACAGTACATTTTATACAGTCTATATGAGGACAGTAAAGAGGGAGTATAGTATATACCGTGAGCACATGCTCCATACATACATACAACTGGACAATACAATATATACAGTATATGAGGACAGTAAAGAGGGAGTACAGTATATACAGTGAGAACATGCTACATACATACATACATATAACTGGACAGTACATTATATACACAGTATATATGAGCACAGTAAAGAGGGAGTACAGTATATACAGTGAGGACATGTCCCATATATACATATAACTGGACAGTACATTTTATACAGACTATATGAGGACAGTAAAGAGGGAGAATAGTATATACAGTGAGCACATGCTCCATACATACACATACATACATACAACTGGACAATACAATATATACAGTATATATGAGGACAGTAAAGAGGGAGTACAGTATATACAGTGAGGACATGCTCCATACATATACATACAACTGGACAGTACATTATATACAGTATATATGACAGTAAAGAGGGAGTACAGTATATACAGTGAGGACACGCTCCATACTTACCTACAACTGGACAGTACATTATATACAGCATATATGAGGACAGTAAAGAGGGAGCACAGTATATACAGTGAGGACACATCCCATATATACATCTAACTGGACAGTACATTATATACAGTATATATGAGAACAGTAAAGAGGGAGTACAATATATACAGTGAGGACACGTCCCATATACAACTGAACAGTATATTATATACAGTATATATAAGGACAGTAAAGAGGGAGTACAGTATATACAGTGAGGACACACCCCATATATACATATAACTGAACAGTACATTATAAACAGTATATATGAGGACAGTAAAGAGGGAGTACAGTATATACAGTGAAGACATGCTCTATACATATAACTGGACAGTACATTATATACAGAATATACGAGGACAGTAAAGAGGGAGTACAGTATATAGTGAGGACACGCTCCATATATACAACTGAACAGTATATTATATACAGTATAAGGACAGTAAAGAGGGAGTACAGTATATACAGTGAGGACATGTCCCATATATACATATAACTGAACAATACATTATATACAGTATATATAAGGACAGTAAAGAGGTAGTACAGTATATACAGTGAGGACATGCTCCATAAATACATATAACTGGACAGTACATCATATACAGTATATATGAGCAGTTTAGAGGGAGTACAGTATATACAGTGAGGACACGCTCCATATATACATATAACGGAACAGTACATTATATACGGTATATATGATGACAGTAAAGAGGGAGTACAGTATATACAGTGAGAACACGTCCCATATATACAACGGAACAGTACATTATATACAGTATATATAAGGATAGTATAGTACAGTATATACAATGAGGACATGCTCCATACATACATACATATAACTGGACAGTACATTATATACAGTATATATGAGCACAATAAAGAGGGAGTAAAGTATATACAGTGAGGACATGCTCCATACATACATAAAACTGAACAGTACATTATATACAGTATAAATGAGCACAGTAAAGAAGGAGTACAGTATATACAAAGAGGACATGCTCCATATATGCATATAACTGAACACTACATTATATACAGTATAAGGATAGTAAAGAGGGAGTACAGTATATACAGTGAGGACACGTCCCATATATACAACTGGAAAGTACATTATATACAGTATATATGAGCACAGTAAAGAGGGAGTACAGTATATACAGTGAGGACATGCTCCATACATACATATAACTGGACAGTACATTATATACAGTATATATGAGCACAATAAAGAGGGAGTAAAGTATATACAGTGAGGACATGCCCCATATATACATATAACTGAACAATACATTATATACAGTATATATAAGGACAGTAAAGAGGGAGTACAGTATATACAAAGAGGACATGCTCCATATAACTGAACAGTACATTATAGACAGTATGAGGACAGTAAAGAGGGAGTACAATATATACAGTGAGGGCACGTCCCATATATACAACTGGAAAGTACATTATATACAGTATATATGAGCACAGTAAAGAGGGAGTACAGTATATACAGTGAGGACACGTCCCATATATACAACGGAACAGTACATTATACACAGTAAAAGGACAGTAAAGAGGGAGTAACGTATATACAGTGAGGACATGCTCCATACATTCATATAACTGGACAATACATTATATACAGTATATATGAGCACAGTAAAGAGGGAGTACAGTATATACAAAGAGGACACGCTCCATATATACATATGACTGAACAGTACATTATATACAGTATGAGGACAGTAAAGAGGGAGTACAGTATATATATTGAGGACACGTCCCATATATACATATAACTGAACAGTACATTATATACAGTACAAGGACAGTAAAGAGGGAGTACAGTATATACAGTGAGGACACGTCCCATATATACAACTGAACAGTACATTATATACAGTATATATAAGGACAGTAAAGGGGGAGTACAGTATATACAGTGAGGACACACCCCATATATACATATAACTGAACTGTACATTATATACACAACCAATATGGAGGACAACCTGAATTCCCCTTAAGTTATATCCATAAGTGGTATCGTATTAGCGAGGAAAAAGGGCATACAATGGTGCCTGTGACTATATATAACAAATAGCTATGACTCCTAGAATATCTAGAACAACAACCTAAAGAATGTTGTCAATACACAGCTTTGACTAGTAAAAAGTAAATTTTATTGATACAAAACATAAAACATGAAAATAATTCACACATTAAAATCAGAGATGACTGCCACAGTGTGGAAAAATTGGAAGCCAGACCGGTATGAAATATAAATAGCAGTGTATGAATATAGGAGTATAATACTCCAGAGGATAACATCAAAAAGGGACTTAGAAAACCAATCTAAATTAATATATGCAGTCCTGGGTCATGGTTCATAGTTGTAAGCATAAAGGAGTAAAGAAGTGCCTAACCTATCCACATGCAATGTGGGAGAAGGCATATGAGTAGCATGTTAGGACCTTACCCATAGTGCGTTATCCTGCTGTCTGGCGTCACACCCGACGCGCGTTTTGGCGGAAGAGCCTTCGTCCGGGGGTGGTGCCAGAGAGCCAGGAAGAGGACTTTATACAAATGGAACACCAATCAAATATGTGGCATGCAAACAGCCTCATCACTTACAGCTGACCGAAAACCAGCGGCAAGTAACGAGGCGTGCAGGACGCCTATCGCGTCCCATATACGGCACACCGCAGAGTTCAAGGAAAAGGTAAAAAAACACTGCGCATGCGCGAGCGATGCTCGAGACAGGATACAAACTGCATACATACAGCTTGATCATCTAACACATCAGAGCTGAAAGATCACATGGCCAGATCAGTCGTCAGGATCACATGATCTGGCAAATGTCAACAAAGAACATCAGAGCTACATCAATGTGCGTAGATACATTACTGTATATCGTAGTTTCAGAATATAATTGCATATGATCATATTTGAAGAACATTGTACATCATTGTATGCAGTCTTAAGAATATACTGTCCCTAATCTTTCCCTATCTTACAATATATAGAATATATAGAATACATGTGTACATATATAATAGAAACAAAAACATGAATGAATGAATACATAATATATATAAAAAACAATATAATAGACCAAAAATACATAGACAATATATGTGGACAAATAATATTAAAGTAAATAACATGCAGAACACAATCAATATTCACAGAAAAATAAATAAATAAATAAGTTATGTGAGTGAAACGTACATATATCCATATGTATACAGACATATATACACACACGAATACGCATATACATATCAACCCATACACATAATATATATAGTGAAAACTAATTATTAATATGTGTACATAAATATATAGTGCTGCATCAACCACATGTCAAAAAACAATCAAGGGAAGTGGTGTGTACATAACAAATTTTTAATACATAAATGTGTATATTTGTCAAGATAATAGAAAAAGATTTTTATTTCTTCATTATTCATTCACTATATATATTTTATACTGTTAATAAGTGTTACAAATATGTGAATAAATGTGAAAAGATATATATAAGAGAATATATAAAAATTATTATATATAAAAAATATAATATAAATATATATATATAAAAGAAATTTCTATGTTTGTGTTAAAAACATACATGTGCACAATATGCACACATGCATACACAATACACATGATATGTGCAATATTCAACATGTCCACACACCTACACATGCATGTGAAAAAGTGACGAACTGAATTCATATAAGAAAGAAAAAATGTAATAAAAATAATAACATACCTCTAGTACACATACATATGTACATACATACTCTCACACACATGTAAACCAAATAAATAATATTATACTGAATAAATAACTCAAAACAGAGAAGGGAAAAAAAGGTTAATAGCCACTGTACACAAAATATTTATCATATCTATCCTTCTAATAAGGAGGTGATAGTACAGATGTTCATCTTAAATACAAAAAGGACCTCCAAACAGACTCATTAATTATCAAAGCGGTCGACAGGACCTAAATACAATAAAACAGAACAAGAAAGAGAGAGTTATAAAATTAAAATTATCATGTCATTGTTCGACACCTAAAAACATCACACGAGAGATCCTGACACCAGTTACAGAAAGGCCGCAAAACCCAAATTCTCGTTAAGGCCCATTGTATGCATGGTTTTGAGTTTCCAAATCCAGCGAGTCTCTAAACGAAGAAGTTTCTTCATCAGGGACCCACCCCTAAGGCCCACCTCTATGTGGTCTATGCCCACAGTACGCAGGCCCTTAGAATCACATCTGTGATGGAGGAAAAAGTGCCTAGTCAAAGTTTTTAATGAATCTACCATTTCGGGTATAGTTCCTCTGGCAGCCTCAATCCCATTCACATGTTCTCGTATCCTTACCTTCAATTCCCTTGTGGTCAACCCAATGTATATCAAGGGACACGGGCACTGGGCATAGTAGATCACCCCTTTCGTGTTGCATGTAATAGGCCACGTGATTCTGTACTTCATCTCCTTGCTTGAATCCCAGAACTCCTCACTTTCAATGATGTTTGGGCAAGCAATGCAGCGTCCACATGGACGACAGCCCCAACGTGGTTTACCTGCACCAAAAATAGGTTTTATTCTAGGAGGATTGTAGTGGCTGTGAACCAGTGTATCTCGAAGGTTCATTGCTCGTCTAGAGGCTACAGAAGGTCTCAAAGGCAACAATTCCGACAGGACTGGGTCCGTCCTCAATAGGGGCCAATATTTAGACAAACATTGCACCATTTCCCCCCACCTGTCATGGTAAGTTGTCACATACCTAATTTGTGAGGGTAGTGATTGCTTGACTGCAGGCTGTAATAGTTTAGAACGAGTTGTTTTGCAAGCTCTATGATATGCCTTCCGTATATTCTTTGTACTGTGTCCAGAAATCGCTGTCTCAGGATAACTGCCTGTTTTTAAAAATCTTCTCCAGTGGAACATAGCCTCTTCATTCGAAGAAATTGTCCCGTCGGAATGGCCCGTATCATGTGTCTAGGGTGAGACGTGGATGCATGCAAGTATGAATTTACAGAGGCTTCTTTTCTGTGTACATCCGTCTGTATGTACCCATCACTACTATCACGTTTGATGAGCACATCCAGAAAATCTATTGCCTGATCCTCTATTTTCCATGTTAATTTAATGTTGAACTCATTACAGTTCAATTCGGCCACAAAAGAATGGAACTCTTCCCTTGTACCGTGCCATATCAGAAAAATGTCATCGATGAACCTGGTCCAGAGTACGACCCTGTTCACCGACGACATCCGATCGGACAGAAAGAGATCCCTCTCCCACAGCCCCAGGAATAAGTTGGCATACGATGGTGCACATGCTGCCCCCATTGCAGTGCCCTGGAGCTGTAGGTAGAAGGAACCCCCAAAAGTGAAAAAATTATGAGTTAACAAGCTCCAAAATAGTTAGTATGAATTGGATCTTAGCGGAGTCTGTGTCAGTCATTCTCAAAAAGTATGCAGCTGCACGTAGGCCATCCTGGTGTCTGATATTAGTATATAAAGACTCGACATCACAGGTGGCTAGCAGCATCCCAGGGTCAAGATGAATACCCTCCAATTTTTGAATAAGGTCGGCAGAGTCCCTCAAATATGACGGGAGGGTCTCAACCAATGGCTTTAGCATAGCATCTATGTACTTACTAAGGTTGTCACATATGTTTCCCCTCCCCGAAATAATGGGGCGTCCAGGTGGTACTTTAGGGTTCTTGTTAATCTTTGGTAGCAAGTACAAACTTGCCATTGTTGGTTCTTGTATGGTCAGACATTCCTTCAATTCGGCGGAAATAATACCATCATCTGAGACTTCCCTTAAAATATCCATTAAGGCTGCACTAAAAGAAGAAAGAGGGTTGAATGTCAGCTTTTTATAGCAGGTAGAATTTTTCAAATGCCGATATGCCTCTTTCTCGTACATGTCCCTTGGCCAGACAACTACATTACCACCTTTATCTGCCGGTTTGTATACGATATCCCGTAGGTTCCTTAATTTTTTTGAGACTCTTGCGTTCGGCTATAGAAAGGTTATCATGTCTAATGGATACTGGAATTTGTTCCAAATCCTGTGTCACCAATTTAACAAACAGTTCGATAGGAGGACATGTTGCAAATTGTGGAAATCTGGTAGAATCAATAAAATTAACTTTTTACTCGTCAAAGCTATGTATTGACTCCATTCTTTAGGTTGTTGTACATTATATACAGTATATATGAGGACAGTAAAGAGGGAGTACAGTATATATAAAGAGGACATGCTCCATATATACATATAACTGAACAATACGAGGACATGCTCCATACATACATACAACTGGACAGTACATTATATACAGTATATATGTGGACAGTAAAGCAGGAGTACAGTATATACAGTGAGGACACGTCCCATATATACATATAACTGAACAGTACATTATATACTGTATATATGAGGACAGTAAAGAGGGAGTATAGTATATACAGTGAGGACACGTCCCATATATACATATAACGGAACAGTACATTATATACAGTATATATGAGGACAGTAAAAAGGGAGTACAGTATATACAGTGAGGACATGTCCCATAAATACAACTGAACAGTACATTGTATACAGTAAAAGGACAGTAAAGAGGGAGTAAAGTATATACATTGAGGACATGCTCCATACATACATATAACTGAACAGTACATTATATACTGTATATATGAGGACAGTAAAGAGGGAGTATAGTATATACAGTGAGGACACGTCCCATATATACATATAACGGAACAGTACATTATATACAGTATATATGAGGACAGTAAAAAGGGAGTACAGTATATACAGTGAGGACACGTCCCATATATACAACTGAACAGTACATTGTATACAGTAAAAGGACAGTAAAGAGGGAGTACAGTATATACAGTAAGGACATGCTCCATACTTACCTATAACTGGACAGTACATTATATACAGTATGTATGAGGACAGTAAAGAGGGAGTACAGTATATAGTGAGGACATGCTCCATACATACATACATACATACATACATCTGGAAAGTACATTATATACAGTATATATGAGCACAGTAAAGAGGGAGCACAGTATATACAGTGAGGACACGCTCCATATATACATATAACGGAACAATACATTATATACAGTATATATGAGGACAGTAAAGAGGGAGTATAGTATATACATTGAGGACACGTCCCATACATACATATAACTGGACAGTACATTATATACATTATATATGAGCACAGTAAAGAGGGAGTACAGTATATACAGTGAGTACATGTTCCATACATACATATAGCTGGATAATACAATATATACAGTATATATGAGGACAGTAAAGAGGAAGTACAGTATATACAGTGAGGACATGCCCCATACATACATATAACTGGACAGTACATTTTATACAGTCTATATGAGGACAGTAAAGAGGGAGTATAGTATATACCGTGAGCACATGCTCCATACATACATACATACAACTGGACAATACAATATATACAGTATATGAGGACAGTAAAGAGGGAGTACAGTATATACAGTGAGAACATGCTACATACATACATACATATAACTGGACAGTACATTATATACACAGTATATATGAGCACAGTAAAGAGGGAGTACAGTATATACAGTGAGGACATGTCCCATATATACATATAACTGGACAGTACATTTTATACAGACTATATGAGGACAGTAAAGAGGGAGAATAGTATATACAGTGAGCACATGCTCCATACATACACATACATACATACAACTGGACAATACAATATATACAGTATATATGAGGACAGTAAAGAGGGAGTACAGTATATACAGTGAGGACATGCTCCATACATATACATACAACTGGACAGTACATTATATACAGTATATATGACAGTAAAGAGGGAGTACAGTATATACAGTGAGGACACGCTCCATACTTACCTACAACTGGACAGTACATTATATACAGCATATATGAGGACAGTAAAGAGGGAGCACAGTATATACAGTGAGGACACATCCCATATATACATCTAACTGGACAGTACATTATATACAGTATGAGGACAGTAAAGAGGGAGTACAATATATACAGTGAGGACACGTCCCATATACAACTGAACAGTATATTATATACAGTATATATAAGGACAGTAAAGAGGGAGTACAGTATATACAGTGAGGACATGCTCTATACATATAACTGGACAGTACATTATATACAGAATATACGAGGACAGTAAAGAGGGAGTACAGTATATAGTGAGGACACGCTCCATATATACAACTGAACAGTATATTATATACAGTATAAGGACAGTAAAGAGGGAGTACAGTATATACAGTGAGGACATGTCCCATATATACATATAACTGAACAATACATTATATACAGTATATATAAGGACAGTAAAGAGGTAGTACAGTATATACAGTGAGGACATGCTCCATAAATACATATAACTGGACAGTACATCATATACAGTATATATGAGCAGTTTAGAGGGAGTACAGTATATACAGTGAGGACACGCTCCATATATACATATAACGGAACAGTACATTATATACGGTATATATGATGACAGTAAAGAGGGAGTACAGTATATACAGTGAGAACACGTCCCATATATACAACGGAACAGTACATTATATACAGTATATATAAGGATAGTAAAGTAGTACAGTATATACAATGAGGACATGCTCCATACATACATACATATAACTGGACAGTACATTATATACAGTATATATGAGCACAATAAAGAGGGAGTAAAGTATATACAGTGAGGACATGCTCCATACATACATAAAACTGAACAGTACATTATATACAGTATAAATGAGCACAGTAAAGAAGGAGTACAGTATATACAAAGAGGACATGCTCCATATATGCATATAACTGAACACTACATTATATACAGTATAAGGATAGTAAAGAGGGAGTACAGTATATACAGTGAGGACACGTCCCATATATACAACTGGAAAGTACATTATATACAGTATATATGAGCACAGTAAAGAGGGAGTACAGTATATACAGTGAGGACATGCTCCATACATACATATAACTGGACAGTACATTATATACAGTATATATGAGCACAATAAAGAGGGAGTAAATTATATACAGTGAGGACATGCCCCATATATACATATAACTGAACAATACATTATATACAGTATATATGAGGACAGTAAAGAGGGAGTACAGTATATACAAAGAGGACATGCTCCATATAACTGAACAGTACATTATAGACAGTATGAGGACAGTAAAGAGGGAGTACAATATATACAGTGAGGGCACGTCCCATATATACAACTGGAAAGTACATTATATACAGTATATATGAGCACAGTAAAGAGGGAGTACAGTATATACAGTGAGGACACGTCCCATATATACAACGGAACAGTACATTATACACAGTAAAAGGACAGTAAAGAGGGAGTAACGTATATACAGTGAGGACATGCTCCATACATTCATATAACTGGACAATACATTATATACAGTATATATGAGCACAGTAAAGAAGGAGTACAGTATATACATTGAGGACATGCCCCATATATACATATAACTGAACAATACATTATATACAGTATATATAAGGACAGTAAAGAGGGAGTACAGTATATACAGTGAGAACACGTCCCACATATACAACGGAACAGTACATTATATACAGTATATATAAGGATAGTAAAGAGGTAGTACAGTATATACAATGAGGACATGCTCCATACATACATACATATAACTGGACAGTACATTATATACAGTATATATGAGCACAATAAAGAGGGAGTAAAGTATATACAGTGAGGACATGCCCCATATATACATATAACTGAACAATACATTATATACAGTATATATGAGGACAGTAAAGAGGGAGTACAGTATATACAAAGAGGACATGCTCCATATATGCATATAACTGAACAGTACATTATATACAGTATGAGGACAGTAAAGAGGGAGTACAGTATATACAGTGAGGACACGTCCCATATATACAACGGAACAGTACATTATACACAGTAAAAGGACAGTAAAGAGGGAGTAACGTATATACAGTGAGGACATGCTCCATACATTCATATAACTGGACAATACATTATATACAGTATATATGAGCACAGTAAAGAGGGAGTACAGTATATACAAAGAGGACACGCTCCATATATACATATGACTGAACAGTACATTATATACAGTATGAGGACAGTAAAGAGGGAGTACAGTATATATATTGAGGACACGTCCCATATATACATATAACTGAACAGTACATTATATACAGTACAAGGACAGTAAAGAGGGAGTACAGTATATACAGTGAGGACACGTCCCATATATACAACTGAACAGTACATTATATACAGTATATATAAGGACAGTAAAGGGGGAGTACAGTATATACAGTGAGGACACACCCCATATATACATATAACTGAACTGTACATTATATACACAACCAATATGGAGGACAACCTGAATTCCCCTTAAGTTATATCCATAAGTGGTATCGTATTAGCGAGGAAAAAGGGCATACAATGGTGCCTGTGACTATATATAACAAATAGCTATGACTCCTAGAATATCTAGAACAACAACCTAAAGAATGTTGTCAATACACAGCTTTGACTAGTAAAAAGTAAATTTTATTGATACAAAACATAAAACATGAAAATAATTCACACATTAAAATCAGAGATGACTGCCACAGTGTGGAAAAATTGGAAGCCAGACCGGTATGAAATATAAATAGCAGTGTATGAATATAGGAGTATAATACTCCAGAGGATAACATCAAAAAGGGACTTAGAAAACCAATCTAAATTAATATATGCAGTCCTGGGTCATGGTTCATAGTTGTAAGCATAAAGGAGTAAAGAAGTGCCTAACCTATCCACATGCAATGTGGGAGAAGGCATATGAGTAGCATGTTAGGACCTTACCCATAGTGCGTTATCCTGCTGTCTGGCGTCACACCCGACGCGCGTTTTGGCGGAAGAGCCTTCGTCCGGGGGTGGTGCCAGAGAGCCAGGAAGAGGACTTTATACAAATGGAACACCAATCAAATATGTGGCATGCAAACAGCCTCATCACTTACAGCTGACCGAAAACCAGCGGCAAGTAACGAGGCGTGCAGGACGCCTATCGCGTCCCATATACGGCACACCGCAGAGTTCAAGGAAAAGGTAAAAAAACACTGCGCATGCGCGAGCGATGCTCGAGACAGGATACAAACTGCATACATACAGCTTGATCATCTAACACATCAGAGCTGAAAGATCACATGGCCAGATCAGTCGTCAGGATCACATGATCTGGCAAATGTCAACAAAGAACATCAGAGCTACATCAATGTGCGTAGATACATTACTGTATATCGTAGTTTCAGAATATAATTGCATATGATCATATTTGAAGAACATTGTACATCATTGTATGCAGTCTTAAGAATATACTGTCCCTAATCTTTCCCTATCTTACAATATATAGAATATATAGAATACATGTGTACATATATAATAGAAACAAAAACATGAATGAATGAATACATAATATATATAAAAAACAATATAATAGACCAAAAATACATAGACAATATATGTGGACAAATAATATTAAAGTAAATAACATGCAGAACACAATCAATATTCACAGAAAAATAAATAAATAAATAAGTTATGTGAGTGAAACGTACATATATCCATATGTATACAGACATATATACACACACGAATACGCATATACATATCAACCCATACACATAATATATATAGTGAAAACTAATTATTAATATGTGTACATAAATATATAGTGCTGCATCAACCACATGTCAAAAAACAATCAAGGGAAGTGGTGTGTACATAACAAATTTTTAATACATAAATGTGTATATTTGTCAAGATAATAGAAAAAGATTTTTATTTCTTCATTATTCATTCACTATATATATTTTATACTGTTAATAAGTGTTACAAATATGTGAATAAATGTGAAAAGATATATATAAGAGAATATATAAAAATTATTATATATAAAAAATATAATATAAATATATATATATAAAAGAAATTTCTATGTTTGTGTTAAAAACATACATGTGCACAATATGCACACATGCATACACAATACACATGATATGTGCAATATTCAACATGTCCACACACCTACACATGCATGTGAAAAAGTGACGAACTGAATTCATATAAGAAAGAAAAAATGTAATAAAAATAATAACATACCTCTAGTACACATACATATGTACATACATACTCTCACACACATGTAAACCAAATAAATAATATTATACTGAATAAATAACTCAAAACAGAGAAGGGAAAAAAAGGTTAATAGCCACTGTACACAAAATATTTATCATATCTATCCTTCTAATAAGGAGGTGATAGTACAGATGTTCATCTTAAATACACAAAGGACCTCCAAACAGACTCATTAATTATCAAAGCGGTCGACAGGACCTAAATAAAATAAAACAGAACAAGAAAGAGAGAGTTATAAAATTAAAATTATCATGTCATTGTTCGACACCTAAAAACATCACACGAGAGATCCTGACACCAGTTACAGAAAGGCCGCAAAACCCAAATTCTCGTTAAGGCCCATTGTATGCATGGTTTTGAGTTTCCAAATCCAGCGAGTCTCTAAACGAAGAAGTTTCTTCATCAGGGACCCACCCCTAAGGCCCACCTCTATGTGGTCTATGCCCACAGTACGCAGGCCCTTAGAATCACATCTGTGATGGAGGAAAAAGTGCCTAGTCAAAGTTTTTAATGAATCTACCATTTCGGGTATAGTTCCTCTGGCAGCCTCAATCCCATTCACATGTTCTCGTATCCTTACCTTCAATTCCCTTGTGGTCAACCCAATGTATATCAAGGGACACGGGCACTGGGCATAGTAGATCACCCCTTTCGTGTTGCATGTAATAGGCCACGTGATTCTGTACTTCATCTCCTTGCTTGAATCCCAGAACTCCTCACTTTCAATGATGTTTGGGCAAGCAATGCAGCGTCCACATGGACGACAGCCCCAACGTGGTTTACCTGCACCAAAAATAGGTTTTATTCTAGGAGGATTGTAGTGGCTGTGAACCAGTGTATCTCGAAGGTTCATTGCTCGTCTAGAGGCTACAGAAGGTCTCAAAGGCAACAATTCCGACAGGACTGGGTCCGTCCTCAATAGGGGCCAATATTTAGACAAACATTGCACCATTTCCCCCCACCTGTCATGGTAAGTTGTCACATACCTAATTTGTGAGGGTAGTGATTGCTTGACTGCAGGCTGTAATAGTTTAGAACGAGTTGTTTTGCAAGCTCTATGATATGCCTTCCGTATATTCTTTGTACTGTGTCCAGAAATCGCTGTCTCAGGATAACTGCCTGTTTTTAAAAATCTTCTCCAGTGGAACATAGCCTCTTCATTCGAAGAAATTGTCCCGTCGGAATGGCCCGTATCATGTGTCTAGGGTGAGACGTGGATGCATGCAAGTATGAATTTACAGAGGCTTCTTTTCTGTGTACATCCGTCTGTATGTACCCATCACTACTATCACGTTTGATGAGCACATCCAGAAAATCTATTGCCTGATCCTCTATTTTCCATGTTAATTTAATGTTGAACTCATTACAGTTCAATTCGGCCACAAAAGAATGGAACTCTTCCCTTGTACCGTGCCATATCAGAAAAATGTCATCGATGAACCTGGTCCAGAGTACGACCCTGTTCACCGACGACATCCGATCGGACAGAAAGAGATCCCTCTCCCACAGCCCCAGGAATAAGTTGGCATACGATGGTGCACATGCTGCCCCCATTGCAGTGCCCTGGAGCTGTAGGTAGAAGGAACCCCCAAAAGTGAAAAAATTATGAGTTAACAAGCTCCAAAATAGTTAGTATGAATTGGATCTTAGCGGAGTCTGTGTCAGTCATTCTCAAAAAGTATGCAGCTGCACGTAGGCCATCCTGGTGTCTGATATTAGTATATAAAGACTCGACATCACAGGTGGCTAGCAGCATCCCAGGGTCAAGATGAATACCCTCCAATTTTTGAATAAGGTCGGCAGAGTCCCTCAAATATGACGGGAGGGTCTCAACCAATGGCTTTAGCATAGCATCTATGTACTTACTAAGGTTGTCACATATGTTTCCCCTCCCCGAAATAATGGGGCGTCCAGGTGGTACTTTAGGGTTCTTGTGAATCTTTGGTAGCAAGTACAAACTTGCCATTGTTGGTTCTTGTATGGTCAGACATTCCTTCAATTCGGCGGAAATAATACCATCATCTGAGACTTCCCTTAAAATATCCATTAAGGCTGCACTAAAAGAAGAAAGAGGGTTGAATGTCAGCTTTTTATAGCAGGTAGAATTTTTCAAATGCCGATATGCCTCTTTCTCGTACATGTCCCTTGGCCAGACAACTACATTACCACCTTTATCTGCCGGTTTGTATACGATATCCCGTAGGTTCCTTAATTTTTTTGAGACTCTTGCGTTCGGCTATAGAAAGGTTATCATGTCTAATGGATACTGGAATTTGTTCCAAATCCTGTGTCACCAATTTAACAAACAGTTCGATAGGAGGACATGTTGCAAATTGTGGAAATCTGGTAGAATCAATAAAATTAACTTTTTACTCGTCAAAGCTATGTATTGACTCCATTCTTTAGGTTGTTGTACATTATATACAGTATATATGAGGACAGTAAAGAGGGAGTACAGTATATATAAAGAGGACATGCTCCATATATACATATAACTGAACAATACGAGGACATGCTCCATACATACAACTGGACAGTACATTATATACAGTATATATGTGGACAGTAAAGCAGGAGTACAGTATATACAGTGAGGACACGTCCCATATATACATATAACTGAACAGTACATTATATACTGTATATATGAGGACAGTAAAGAGGGAGTATAGTATATACAGTGAGGACACGTCCCATATATACATATAACGGAACAGTACATTATATACAGTATATATGAGGACAGTAAAAAGGGAGTACAGTATATACAGTGAGGACATGTCCCATAAATACAACTGAACAGTACATTGTATACAGTAAAAGGACAGTAAAGAGGGAGTAAAGTATATACATTGAGGACATGCTCCATACATACATATAACTGAACAGTACATTATATACTGTATATATGAGGACAGTAAAGAGGGAGTATAGTATATACAGTGAGGACACGTCCCATATATACATATAACGGAACAGTACATTATATACAGTATAGAGGACAGTAAAAAGGGAGTACAGTATATACAGTGAGGACACGTCCCATATATACAACTGAACAGTACATTGTATACAGTAAAAGGACAGTAAAGAGGGAGTACAGTATATACAGTAAGGACATGCTCCATACTTACCTATAACTGGACAGTACATTATATACAGTATGTATGAGGACAGTAAAGAGGGAGTACAGTATATAGTGAGGACATGCTCCATACATACATACATACATACATCTGGAAAGTACATTATATACTGTATATATGAGCACAGTAAAGAGGGAGCACAGTATATACAGTGAGGACACGCTCCATATATACATATAACGGAACAATACATTATATACAGTATATATGAGGACAGTAAAGAGGGAGTATAGTATATACATTGAGGACACGTCCCATACATACATATAACTGGACAGTACATTATATACATTATATATGAGCACAGTAAAGAAGGAGTACAGTATATACAGTGAGTACATGTTCCATACATACATATAGCTGGATAATACAATATATACAGTATATATGAGGACAGTAAAGAGGAAGTACAGTATATACAGTGAGGACATGCCCCATACATACATATAACTGGACAGTACATTTTATACAGTCTATATGAGGACAGTAAAGAGGGAGTATAGTATATACCGTGAGCACATGCTCCATACATACATACATACAACTGGACAATACAATATATACAGTATATGAGGACAGTAAAGAGGGAGTACAGTATATACAGTGAGAACATGCTACATACATACATACATATAACTGGACAGTACATTATATACACAGTATATATGAGCACAGTAAAGAGGGAGTACAGTATATACAGTGAGGACATGTCCCATATATACATATAACTGGACAGTACATTTTATACAGACTATATGAGGACAGTAAAGAGGGAGAATAGTATATACAGTGAGCACATGCTCCATACATACACATACATACATACAACTGGACAATACAATATATACAGTATATATGAGGACAGTAAAGAGGGAGTACAGTATATACAGTGAGGACATGCTCCATACATATACATACAACTGGACAGTACATTATATACAGTATATATGACAGTAAAGAGGGAGTACAGTATATACAGTGAGGACACGCTCCATACTTACCTACAACTGGACAGTACATTATATACAGCATATATGAGGACAGTAAAGAGGGAGCACAGTATATACAGTGAGGACACATCCCATATATACATCTAACTGGACAGTACATTATATACAGTATATATGAGAACAGTAAAGAGGGAGTACAATATATACAGTGAGGACACGTCCCATATACAACTGAACAGTATATTATATACAGTATATATAAGGACAGTAAAGAGGGAGTACAGTATATACAGTGAGGACACACCCCATATATACATATAACTGAACAGTACATTATAAACAGTATATATGAGGACAGTAAAGAGGGAGTACAGTATATACAGTGAAGACATGCTCTATACATATAACTGGACAGTACATTATATACAGAATATACGAGGACAGTAAAGAGGGAGTACAGTATATAGTGAGGACACGCTCCATATATACAACTGAACAGTATATTATATACAGTATAAGGACAGTAAAGAGGGAGTACAGTATATACAGTGAGGACATGTCCCATATATACATATAACTGAACAATACATTATATACAGTATATATAAGGACAGTAAAGAGGTAGTACAGTATATACAGTGAGGACATGCTCCATAAATACATATAACTGGACAGTACATCATATACAGTATATATGAGCAGTTTAGAGGGAGTACAGTATATACAGTGAGGACACGCTCCATATATACATATAACGGAACAGTACATTATATACGGTATATATGATGACAGTAAAGAGGGAGTACAGTATATACAGTGAGAACACGTCCCATATATACAACGGAACAGTACATTATATACAGTATATATAAGGATAGTATAGTACAGTATATACAATGAGGACATGCTCCATACATACATACATATAACTGGACAGTACATTATATACAGTATATATGAGCACAATAAAGAGGGAGTAAAGTATATACAGTGAGGACATGCTCCATACATACATAAAACTGAACAGTACATTATATACAGTATAAATGAGCACAGTAAAGAAGGAGTACAGTATATACAAAGAGGACATGCTCCATATATGCATATAACTGAACACTACATTATATACAGTATAAGGATAGTAAAGAGGGAGTACAGTATATACAGTGAGGACACGTCCCATATATACAACTGGAAAGTACATTATATACAGTATATATGAGCACAGTAAAGAGGGAGTACAGTATATACAGTGAGGACATGCTCCATACATACATATAACTGGACAGTACATTATATACAGTATATATGAGCACAATAAAGAGGGAGTAAATTATATACAGTGAGGACATGCCCCATATATACATATAACTGAACAATACATTATATACAGTATATATGAGGACAGTAAAGAGGGAGTACAGTATATACAAAGAGGACATGCTCCATATAACTGAACAGTACATTATAGACAGTATGAGGACAGTAAAGAGGGAGTACAATATATACAGTGAGGGCACGTCCCATATATACAACTGGAAAGTACATTATATACAGTATATATGAGCACAGTAAAGAGGGAGTACAGTATATACAGTGAGGACACGTCCCATATATACAACGGAACAGTACATTATACACAGTAAAAGGACAGTAAAGAGGGAGTAACGTATATACAGTGAGGACATGCTCCATACATTCATATAACTGGACAATACATTATATACAGTATATATGAGCACAGTAAAGAAGGAGTACAGTATATACATTGAGGACATGCCCCATATATACATATAACTGAACAATACATTATATACAGTATATATAAGGACAGTAAAGAGGGAGTACAGTATATACAGTGAGAACACGTCCCACATATACAACGGAACAGTACATTATATACAGTATATATAAGGATAGTAAAGAGGTAGTACAGTATATACAATGAGGACATGCTCCATACATACATACATATAACTGGACAGTACATTATATACAGTATATATGAGCACAATAAAGAGGGAGTAAAGTATATACAGTGAGGACATGCCCCATATATACATATAACTGAACAATACATTATATACAGTATATATGAGGACAGTAAAGAGGGAGTACAGTATATACAAAGAGGACATGCTCCATATATGCATATAACTGAACAGTACATTATATACAGTATGAGGACAGTAAAGAGGGAGTACAGTATATACAGTGAGGACACGTCCCATATATACAACGGAACAGTACATTATACACAGTAAAAGGACAGTAAAGAGGGAGTAACGTATATACAGTGAGGACATGCTCCATACATTCATATAACTGGACAATACATTATATACAGTATATATGAGCACAGTAAAGAGGGAGTACAGTATATACAAAGAGGACACGCTCCATATATACATATGACTGAACAGTACATTATATACAGTATGAGGACAGTAAAGAGGGAGTACAGTATATATATTGAGGACACGTCCCATATATACATATAACTGAACAGTACATTATATACAGTACAAGGACAGTAAAGAGGGAGTACAGTATATACAGTGAGGACACGTCCCATATATACAACTGAACAGTACATTATATACAGTATATATAAGGACAGTAAAGGGGGAGTACAGTATATACAGTGAGGACACACCCCATATATACATATAACTGAACTGTACATTATATACACAACCAATATGGAGGACAACCTGAATTCCCCTTAAGTTATATCCATAAGTGGTATCGTATTAGCGAGGAAAAAGGGCATACAATGGTGCCTGTGACTATATATAACAAATAGCTATGACTCCTAGAATATCTAGAACAACAACCTAAAGAATGTTGTCAATACACAGCTTTGACTAGTAAAAAGTAAATTTTATTGATACAAAACATAAAACATGAAAATAATTCACACATTAAAATCAGAGATGACTGCCACAGTGTGGAAAAATTGGAAGCCAGACCGGTATGAAATATAAATAGCAGTGTATGAATATAGGAGTATAATACTCCAGAGGATAACATCAAAAAGGGACTTAGAAAACCAATCTAAATTAATATATGCAGTCCTGGGTCATGGTTCATAGTTGTAAGCATAAAGGAGTAAAGAAGTGCCTAACCTATCCACATGCAATGTGGGAGAAGGCATATGAGTAGCATGTTAGGACCTTACCCATAGTGCGTTATCCTGCTGTCTGGCGTCACACCCGACGCGCGTTTTGGCGGAAGAGCCTTCGTCCGGGGGTGGTGCCAGAGAGCCAGGAAGAGGACTTTATACAAATGGAACACCAATCAAATATGTGGCATGCAAACAGCCTCATCACTTACAGCTGACCGAAAACCAGCGGCAAGTAACGAGGCGTGCAGGACGCCTATCGCGTCCCATATACGGCACACCGCAGAGTTCAAGGAAAAGGTAAAAAAACACTGCGCATGCGCGAGCGATGCTCGAGACAGGATACAAACTGCATACATACAGCTTGATCATCTAACACATCAGAGCTGAAAGATCACATGGCCAGATCAGTCGTCAGGATCACATGATCTGGCAAATGTCAACAAAGAACATCAGAGCTACATCAATGTGCGTAGATACATTACTGTATATCGTAGTTTCAGAATATAATTGCATATGATCATATTTGAAGAACATTGTACATCATTGTATGCAGTCTTAAGAATATACTGTCCCTAATCTTTCCCTATCTTACAATATATAGAATATATAGAATACATGTGTACATATATAATAGAAACAAAAACATGAATGAATGAATACATAATATATATAAAAAACAATATAATAGACCAAAAATACATAGACAATATATGTGGACAAATAATATTAAAGTAAATAACATGCAGAACACAATCAATATTCACAGAAAAATAAATAAATAAGTTATGTGAGTGAAACGTACATATATCCATATGTATACAGACATATATACACACACGAATACGCATATACATATCAACCCATACACATAATATATATAGTGAAAACTAATTATTAATATGTGTACATAAATATATAGTGCTGCATCAACCACATGTCAAAAAACAATCAAGGGAAGTGGTGTGTACATAACAAATTTTTAATACATAAATGTGTATATTTGTCAAGATAATAGAAAAAGATTTTTATTTCTTCATTATTCATTCACTATATATATTTTATACTGTTAATAAGTGTTACAAATATGTGAATAAATGTGAAAAGATATATATAAGAGAATATATAAAAATTATTATATATAAAAAATATAATATAAATATATATATATAAAATAAATTTCTATGTTTGTGTTAAAAACATACATGTGCACAATATGCACACATGCATACACAATACACATGATATGTGCAATATTCAACATGTCCACACACCTACACATGCATGTGAAAAAGTGACGAACTGAATTCATATAAGAAAGAAAAAATGTAATAAAAATAATAACATACCTCTAGTACACATACATATGTACATACATACTCTCACACACATGTAAACCAAATAAATAATATTATACTGAATAAATAACTCAAAACAGAGAAGGGAAAAAAAGGTTAATAGCCACTGTACACAAAATATTTATCATATCTATCCTTCTAATAAGGAGGTGATAGTACAGATGTTCATCTTAAATACAAAAAGGACCTCCAAACAGACTCATTAATTATCAAAGCGGTCGACAGGACCTAAATAAAATAAAACAGAACAAGAAAGAGAGAGTTATAAAATTAAAATTATCATGTCATTGTTCGACACCTAAAAACATCACACGAGAGATCCTGACACCAGTTACAGAAAGGCCGCAAAACCCAAATTCTCGTTAAGGCCCATTGTATGCATGGTTTTGAGTTTCCAAATCCAGCGAGTCTCTAAACGAAGAAGTTTCTTCATCAGGGACCCACCCCTAAGGCCCACCTCTATGTGGTCTATGCCCACAGTACGCAGGCCCTTAGAATCACATCTGTGATGGAGGAAAAAGTGCCTAGTCAAAGTTTTTAATGAATCTACCATTTCGGGTATAGTTCCTCTGGCAGCCTCAATCCCATTCACATGTTCTCGTATCCTTACCTTCAATTCCCTTGTGGTCAACCCAATGTATATCAAGGGACACGGGCACTGGGCATAGTAGATCACCCCTTTCGTGTTGCATGTAATAGGCCACGTGATTCTGTACTTCATCTCCTTGCTTGAATCCCAGAACTCCTCACTTTCAATGATGTTTGGGCAAGCAATGCAGCGTCCACATGGACGACGGCCCCAACGTGGTTTACCTGCACCAAAAATAGGTTTTATTCTAGGAGGATTGTAGTGGCTGTGAACCAGTGTATCTCGAAGGTTCATTGCTCGTCTAGAGGCTACAGAAGGTCTCAAAGGCAACAATTCCGACAGGACTGGGTCCGTCCTCAATAGGGGCCAATATTTAGACAAACATTGCACCATTTCCCCCCACCTGTCATGGTAAGTTGTCACATACCTAATTTGTGAGGGTAGTGATTGCTTGACTGCAGGCTGTAATAGTTTAGAACGAGTTGTTTTGCAAGCTCTATGATATGCCTTCCGTATATTCTTTGTACTGTGTCCAGAAATCGCTGTCTCAGGATAACTGCCTGTTTTTAAAAATCTTCTCCAGTGGAACATAGCCTCTTCATTCGAAGAAATTGTCCCGTCGGAATGGCCCGTATCATGTGTCTAGGGTGAGACGTGGATGCATGCAAGTATGAATTTACAGAGGCTTCTTTTCTGTGTACATCCGTCTGTATGTACCCATCACTACTATCACGTTTGATGAGCACATCCAGAAAATCTATTGCCTGATCCTCTATTTTCCATGTTAATTTAATGTTGAACTCATTACAGTTCAATTCGGCCACAAAAGAATGGAACTCTTCCCTTGTACCGTGCCATATCAGAAAAATGTCATCGATGAACCTGGTCCAGAGTACGACCCTGTTCACCGACGACATCCGATCGGACAGAAAGAGATCCCTCTCCCACAGCCCCAGGAATAAGTTGGCATACGATGGTGCACATGCTGCCCCCATTGCAGTGCCCTGGAGCTGTAGGTAGAAGGAACCCCCAAAAGTGAAAAAATTATGAGTTAACAAGCTCCAAAATAGTTAGTATGAATTGGATCTTAGCGGAGTCTGTGTCAGTCATTCTCAAAAAGTATGCAGCTGCACGTAGGCCATCCTGGTGTCTGATATTAGTATATAAAGACTCGACATCACAGGTGGCTAGCAGCATCCCAGGGTCAAGATGAATACCCTCCAATTTTTGAATAAGGTCGGCAGAGTCCCTCAAATATGACGGGAGGGTCTCAACCAATGGCTTTAGCATAGCATCTATGTACTTACTAAGGTTGTCACATATGTTTCCCCTCCCCGAAATAATGGGGCGTCCAGGTGGTACTTTAGGGTTCTTGTGAATCTTTGGTAGCAAGTACAAACTTGCCATTGTTGGTTCTTGTATGGTCAGACATTCCTTCAATTCGGCGGAAATAATACCATCATCTGAGACTTCCCTTAAAATATCCATTAAGGCTGCACTAAAAGAAGAAAGAGGGTTGAATGTCAGCTTTTTATAGCAGGTAGAATTTTTCAAATGCCGATATGCCTCTTTCTCGTACATGTCCCTTGGCCAGACAACTACATTACCACCTTTATCTGCCGGTTTGTATACGATATCCCGTAGGTTCCTTAATTTTTTTGAGACTCTTGCGTTCGGCTATAGAAAGGTTATCATGTCTAATGGATACTGGAATTTGTTCCAAATCCTGTGTCACCAATTTAACAAACAGTTCGATAGGAGGACATGTTGCAAATTGTGGAAATCTGGTAGAATCAATAAAATTAACTTTTTACTCGTCAAAGCTATGTATTGACTCCATTCTTTAGGTTGTTGTACATTATATACAGTATATATGAGGACAGTAAAGAGGGAGTACAGTATATATAAAGAGGACATGCTCCATATATACATATAACTGAACAATACGAGGACATGCTCCATACATACATACAACTGGACAGTACATTATATACAGTATATATGTGGACAGTAAAGCAGGAGTACAGTATATACAGTGAGGACACGTCCCATATATACATATAACTGAACAGTACATTATATACTGTATATATGAGGACAGTAAAGAGGGAGTATAGTATATACAGTGAGGACACGTCCCATATATACATATAACGGAACAGTACATTATATACAGTATATATGAGGACAGTAAAAAGGGAGTACAGTATATACAGTGAGGACATGTCCCATAAATACAACTGAACAGTACATTGTATACAGTAAAAGGACAGTAAAGAGGGAGTAAAGTATATACATTGAGGACATGCTCCATACATACATATAACTGAACAGTACATTATATACTGTATATATGAGGACAGTAAAGAGGGAGTATAGTATATACAGTGAGGACACGTCCCATATATACATATAACGGAACAGTACATTATATACAGTATATATGAGGACAGTAAAAAGGGAGTACAGTATATACAGTGAGGACACGTCCCATATATACAACTGAACAGTACATTGTATACAGTAAAAGGACAGTAAAGAGGGAGTACAGTATATACAGTAAGGACATGCTCCATACTTACCTATAACTGGACAGTACATTATATACAGTATGTATGAGGACAGTAAAGAGGGAGTACAGTATATAGTGAGGACATGCTCCATACATACATACATACATCTGGAAAGTACATTATATACAGTATATATGAGCACAGTAAAGAGGGAGCACAGTATATACAGTGAGGACACGCTCCATATATACATATAACGGAACAATACATTATATACAGTATATATGAGGACAGTAAAAAGGGAGTACAGTATATACAGTGAGGACACGTCCCATATATACAACTGAACAGTACATTGTATACAGTAAAAGGACAGTAAAGAGGGAGTACAGTATATACAGTAAGGACATGCTCCATACTTACCTATAACTGGACAGTACATTATATACAGTATGTATGAGGACAGTAAAGAGGGAGTACAGTATATAGTGAGGACATGCTCCATACATACATACATCTGGAAAGTACATTATATACAGTATATATGAGCACAGTAAAGAGGGAGCACAGTATATACAGTGAGGACACGCTCCATATATACATATAACGGAACAATACATTATATACAGTATATATGAGGACAGTAAAGAGGGAGTATAGTATATACATTGAGGACACGTCCCATACATACATATAACTGGACAGTACATTATATACATTATATATGAGCACAGTAAAGAGGGAGTACAGTATATACAGTGAGTACATGTTCCATACATACATATAGCTGGATAATACAATATATACAGTATATATGAGGACAGTAAAGAGGAAGTACAGTATATACAGTGAGGACATGCCCCATACATACATATAACTGGACAGTACATTTTATACAGTCTATATGAGGACAGTAAAGAGGGAGTATAGTATATACCGTGAGCACATGCTCCATACATACATACAACTGGACAATACAATATATACAGTATATGAGGACAGTAAAGAGGGAGTACAGTATATACAGTGAGGACATGCTACATACATACATACATATAACTGGACAGTACATTATATACACAGTATATATGAGCACAGTAAAGAGGGAGTACAGTATATACAGTGAGGACATGTCCCATATATACATATAACTGGACAGTACATTTTATACAGACTATATGAGGACAGTCAAGAGGGAGAATAGTATATACAGTGAGCACATGCTCCATACATACACATACATACATACAACTGGACAATACAATATATACAGTATATATGAGGACAGTAAAGAGGGAGTACAGTATATACAGTGAGGACATGCGCCATACATATACATACAACTGGACAGTACATTATATACAGTATATATGACAGTAAAGAGGGAGTACAGTATATACAGTGAGGACACGCTCCATACTTACCTACAACTGGACAGTACATTATATACAGCATATATGAGGACAGTAAAGAGGGAGCACAGTATATACAGTGAGGACACATCCCATATATACATCTAACTGGACAGTACATTATATACAGTATATATGAGGACAGTAAAGAGGGAGTACAATATATACAGTGAGGACACGTCCCATATACAACTGAACAGTATATTATATACAGTATATATAAGGACAGTAAAGAGGGAGTACAGTATATACAGTGAGGACACACCCCATATATACATATAACTGAACAGTACATTATAAACAGTATATATGAGGACAGTATAGAGGGAGTACAGTATATACAGTGAAGACATGCTCTATACATATAACTGGACAGTACATTATATACAGAATATACGAGGACAGTAAAGAGGGAGTACAGTATATAGTGAGGACACGCTCCATATATACAACTGAACAGTATATTATATACAGTATAAGGACAGTAAAGAGGGAGTACAGTATATACAGTGAGGACATGTCCCATATATACATATAACTGAACAATACATTATATACAGTATATATAAGGACAGTAAAGAGGTAGTACAGTATATACAGTGAGGACATGCTCCATAAATACATATAACTGGACAGTACATCATATACAGTATATATGAGCAGTTTAGAGGGAGTACAGTATATACAGTGAGGACACGCTCCATATATACATATAACGGAACAGTACATTATATACGGTATATATGATGACAGTAAAGAGGGAGTACAGTATATACAGTGAGAACACGTCCCATATATACAACGGAACAGTACATTATATACAGTATATATAAGGATAGTAAAGTAGTACAGTATATACAATGAGGACATGCTCCATACATACATACATATAACTGGACAGTACATTATATACAGTATATATGAGCACAATAAAGAGGGAGTAAAGTATATACAGTGAGGACATGCTCCATACATACATAAAACTGGACAGTACATTATATACAGTATAAATGAGCACAGTAAAGAAGGAGTACAGTATATACAAAGAGGACATGCTCCATATATGCATATAACTGAACACTACATTATATACAGTATAAGGACAGTAAAGAGGGAGTACAGTATATACAGTGAGGACACGTCCCATATATACAACTGGAAAGTACATTATATACAGTATATATGAGCACAGTAAAGAGGGAGTACAGTATATACAGTGAGGACATGCTCCATACATACATATAACTGGACAGTACATTATATACAGTATATATGAGCACAATAAAGAGGGAGTAAAGTATATACAGTGAGGACATGCCCCATATATACATATAACTGAATACATTATATACAGTATATATAAGGACAGTAAAGAGGGAGTACAGTATATACAAAGAGGACATGCTCCATATAACTGAACAGTACATTATAGACAGTATGAGGACAGTAAAGAGGGAGTACAATATATACAGTGAGGGCACGTCCCATATATACAACTGGAAAGTACATTATATACAGTATATATGAGCACAGTAAAGAGGGAGTACAGTATATACAGTGAGGACACGTCCCATATATACAACGGAACAGTACATTATACACAGTAAAAGGACAGTAAAGAGGGAGTAACGTATATACAGTGAGGACATGCTCCATACATTCATATAACTGGACAATACATTATATACAGTATATATGAGCACAGTAAAGAGGGAGTACAGTATATACAAAGAGGACACGCTCCATATATACATATGACTGAACAGTACATTATATACAGTATGAGGACAGTAAAGAGGGAGTACAGTATATATATTGAGGACACGTCCCATATATACATATAACTGAACAGTACATTATATACAGTACAAGGACAGTAAAGAGGGAGTACAGTATATACAGTGAGGACACGTCCCATATATACAACTGAACAGTACATTATATACAGTATATATAAGGACAGTAAAGGGGGAGTACAGTATATACAGTGAGGACACACCCCATATATACATATAACTGAACTGTACATTATATACACAACCAATATGGAGGACAACCTGAATTCCCCTTAAGTTATATCCATAAGTGGTATCGTATTAGCGAGGAAAAAGGGCATACAATGGTGCCTGTGACTATATATAACAAATAGCTATGACTCCTAGAATATCTAGAACAACAACCTAAAGAATGTTGTCAATACACAGCTTTGACTAGTAAAAAGTAAATTTTATTGATACAAAACATAAAACATGAAAATAATTCACACATTAAAATCAGAGATGACTGCCACAGTGTGGAAAAATTGGAAGCCAGACCGGTATGAAATATAAATAGCAGTGTATGAATATAGGAGTATAATACTCCAGAGGATAACATCAAAAAGGGACTTAGAAAACCAATCTAAATTAATATATGCAGTCCTGGGTCATGGTTCATAGTTGTAAGCATAAAGGAGTAAAGAAGTGCCTAACCTATCCACATGCAATGTGGGAGAAGGCATATGAGTAGCATGTTAGGACCTTACCCATAGTGCGTTATCCTGCTGTCTGGCGTCACACCCGACGCGCGTTTTGGCGGAAGAGCCTTCGTCCGGGGGTGGTGCCAGAGAGCCAGGAAGAGGACTTTATACAAATGGAACACCAATCAAATATGTGGCATGCAAACAGCCTCATCACTTACAGCTGACCGAAAACCAGCGGCAAGTAACGAGGCGTGCAGGACGCCTATCGCGTCCCATATACGGCACACCGCAGAGTTCAAGGAAAAGGTAAAAAAACACTGCGCATGCGCGAGCGATGCTCGAGACAGGATACAAACTGCATACATACAGCTTGATCATCTAACACATCAGAGCTGAAAGATCACATGGCCAGATCAGTCGTCAGGATCACATGATCTGGCAAATGTCAACAAAGAACATCAGAGCTACATCAATGTGCGTAGATACATTACTGTATATCGTAGTTTCAGAATATAATTGCATATGATCATATTTGAAGAACATTGTACATCATTGTATGCAGTCTTAAGAATATACTGTCCCTAATCTTTCCCTATCTTACAATATATAGAATATATAGAATACATGTGTACATATATAATAGAAACAAAAACATGAATGAATGAATACATAATATATATAAAAAACAATATAATAGACCAAAAATACATAGACAATATATGTGGACAAATAATATTAAAGTAAATAACATGCAGAACACAATCAATATTCACAGAAAAATAAATAAATAAATAAGTTATGTGAGTGAAACGTACATATATCCATATGTATACAGACATATATACACACACGAATACGCATATACATATCAACCCATACACATAATATATATAGTGAAAACTAATTATTAATATGTGTACATAAATATATAGTGCTGCATCAACCACATGTCAAAAAACAATCAAGGGAAGTGGTGTGTACATAACAAATTTTTAATACATAAATGTGTATATTTGTCAAGATAATAGAAAAAGATTTTTATTTCTTCATTATTCATTCACTATATATATTTTATACTGTTAATAAGTGTTACAAATATGTGAATAAATGTGAAAAGATATATATAAGAGAATATATAAAAATTATTATATATAAAAAATATAATATAAATATATATATATATAAAAGAAATTTCTATGTTTGTGTTAAAAACATACATGTGCACAATATGCACACATGCATACACAATACACATGATATGTGCAATATTCAACATGTCCACACACCTACACATGCATGTGAAAAAGTGACGAACTGAATTCATATAAGAAAGAAAAAATGTAATAAAAATAATAACATACCTCTAGTACACATACATATGTACATACATACTCTCACACACATGTAAACCAAATAAATAATATTATACTGAATAAATAACTCAAAACAGAGAAGGGAAAAAAAGGTTAATAGCCACTGTACACAAAATATTTATCATATCTATCCTTCTAATAAGGAGGTGATAGTACAGATGTTCATCTTAAATACACAAAGGACCTCCAAACAGACTCATTAATTATCAAAGCGGTCGACAGGACCTAAATAAAATAAAACAGAACAAGAAAGAGAGAGTTATAAAATTAAAATTATCATGTCATTGTTCGACACCTAAAAACATCACACGAGAGATCCTGACACCAGTTACAGAAAGGCCGCAAAACCCAAATTCTCGTTAAGGCCCATTGTATGCATGGTTTTGAGTTTCCAAATCCAGCGAGTCTCTAAACGAAGAAGTTTCTTCATCAGGGACCCACCCCTAAGGCCCACCTCTATGTGGTCTATGCCCACAGTACGCAGGCCCTTAGAATCACATCTGTGATGGAGGAAAAAGTGCCTAGTCAAAGTTTTTAATGAATCTACCATTTCGGGTATAGTTCCTCTGGCAGCCTCAATCCCATTCACATGTTCTCGTATCCTTACCTTCAATTCCCTTGTGGTCAACCCAATGTATATCAAGGGACACGGGCACTGGGCATAGTAGATCACCCCTTTCGTGTTGCATGTAATAGGCCACGTGATTCTGTACTTCATCTCCTTGCTTGAATCCCAGAACTCCTCACTTTCAATGATGTTTGGGCAAGCAATGCAGCGTCCACATGGACGACAGCCCCAACGTGGTTTACCTGCACCAAAAATAGGTTTTATTCTAGGAGGATTGTAGTGGCTGTGAACCAGTGTATCTCGAAGGTTCATTGCTCGTCTAGAGGCTACAGAAGGTCTCAAAGGCAACAATTCCGACAGGACTGGGTCCGTCCTCAATAGGGGCCAATATTTAGACAAACATTGCACCATTTCCCCCCACCTGTCATGGTAAGTTGTCACATACCTAATTTGTGAGGGTAGTGATTGCTTGACTGCAGGCTGTAATAGTTTAGAACGAGTTGTTTTGCAAGCTCTATGATATGCCTTCCGTATATTCTTTGTACTGTGTCCAGAAATCGCTGTCTCAGGATAACTGCCTGTTTTTAAAAATCTTCTCCAGTGGAACATAGCCTCTTCATTCGAAGAAATTGTCCCGTCGGAATGGCCCGTATCATGTGTCTAGGGTGAGACGTGGATGCATGCAAGTATGAATTTACAGAGGCTTCTTTTCTGTGTACATCCGTCTGTATGTACCCATCACTACTATCACGTTTGATGAGCACATCCAGAAAATCTATTGCCTGATCCTCTATTTTCCATGTTAATTTAATGTTGAACTCATTACAGTTCAATTCGGCCACAAAAGAATGGAACTCTTCCCTTGTACCGTGCCATATCAGAAAAATGTCATCGATGAACCTGGTCCAGAGTACGACCCTGTTCACCGACGACATCCGATCGGACAGAAAGAGATCCCTCTCCCACAGCCCCAGGAATAAGTTGGCATACGATGGTGCACATGCTGCCCCCATTGCAGTGCCCTGGAGCTGTAGGTAGAAGGAACCCCCAAAAGTGAAAAAATTATGAGTTAACAAGCTCCAAAATAGTTAGTATGAATTGGATCTTAGCGGAGTCTGTGTCAGTCATTCTCAAAAAGTATGCAGCTGCACGTAGGCCATCCTGGTGTCTGATATTAGTATATAAAGACTCGACATCACAGGTGGCTAGCAGCATCCCAGGGTCAAGATGAATACCCTCCAATTTTTGAATAAGGTCGGCAGAGTCCCTCAAATATGACGGGAGGGTCTCAACCAATGGCTTTAGCATAGCATCTATGTACTTACTAAGGTTGTCACATATGTTTCCCCTCCCCGAAATAATGGGGCGTCCAGGTGGTACTTTAGGGTTCTTGTGAATCTTTGGTAGCAAGTACAAACTTGCCATTGTTGGTTCTTGTATGGTCAGACATTCCTTCAATTCGGCGGAAATAATACCATCATCTGAGACTTCCCTTAAAATATCCATTAAGGCTGCACTAAAAGAAGAAAGAGGGTTGAATGTCAGCTTTTTATAGCAGGTAGAATTTTTCAAATGCCGATATGCCTCTTTCTCGTACATGTCCCTTGGCCAGACAACTACATTACCACCTTTATCTGCCGGTTTGTATACGATATCCCGTAGGTTCCTTAATTTTTTTGAGACTCTTGCGTTCGGCTATAGAAAGGTTATCATGTCTAATGGATACTGGAATTTGTTCCAAATCCTGTGTCACCAATTTAACAAACAGTTCGATAGGAGGACATGTTGCAAATTGTGGAAATCTGGTAGAATCAATAAAATTAACTTTTTACTCGTCAAAGCTATGTATTGACTCCATTCTTTAGGTTGTTGTACATTATATACAGTATATATGAGGACAGTAAAGAGGGAGTACAGTATATATAAAGAGGACATGCTCCATATATACATATAACTGAACAATACGAGGACATGCTCCATACATACATACAACTGGACAGTACATTATATACAGTATATATGTGGACAGTAAAGCAGGAGTACAGTATATACAGTGAGGACACGTCCCATATATACATATAACTGAACAGTACATTATATACTGTATATATGAGGACAGTAAAGAGGGAGTATAGTATATACAGTGAGGACACGTCCCATATATACATATAACGGAACAGTACATTATATACAGTATATATGAGGACAGTAAAAAGGGAGTACAGTATATACAGTGAGGACATGTCCCATAAATACAACTGAACAGTACATTGTATACAGTAAAAGGACAGTAAAGAGGGAGTAAAGTATATACATTGAGGACATGCTCCATACATACATATAACTGAACAGTACATTATATACTGTATATATGAGGACAGTAAAGAGGGAGTATAGTATATACAGTGAGGACACGTCCCATATATACATATAACGGAACAGTACATTATATACAGTATATATGAGGACAGTAAAAAGGGAGTACAGTATATACAGTGAGGACACGTCCCATATATACAACTGAACAGTACATTGTATACAGTAAAAGGACAGTAAAGAGGGAGTACAGTATATACAGTAAGGACATGCTCCATACTTACCTATAACTGGACAGTACATTATATACAGTATGTATGAGGACAGTAAAGAGGGAGTACAGTATATAGTGAGGACATGCTCCATACATACATACATCTGGAAAGTACATTATATACAGTATATATGAGCACAGTAAAGAGGGAGCACAGTATATACAGTGAGGACACGCTCCATATATACATATAACGGAACAATACATTATATACAGTATATATGAGGACAGTAAAGAGGGAGTATAGTATATACATTGAGGACACGTCCCATACATACATATAACTGGACAGTACATTATATACATTATATATGAGAACAGTAAAGAGGGAGTACAGTATATACAGTGAGTACATGTTCCATACATACATATAGCTGGATAATACAATATATACAGTATATATGAGGACAGTAAAGAGGAAGTACAGTATATACAGTGAGGACATGCCCCATACATACATATAACTGGACAGTACATTTTATACAGTCTATATGAGGACAGTAAAGAGGGAGTATAGTATATACCGTGAGCACATGCTCCATACATACATACAACTGGACAATACAATATATACAGTATATGAGGACAGTAAAGAGGGAGTACAGTATATACAGTGAGGACATGCTACATACATACATACATATAACTGGACAGTACATTATATACACAGTATATATGAGCACAGTAAAGAGGGAGTACAGTATATACAGTGAGGACATGTCCCATATATACATATAACTGGACAGTACATTTTATACAGACTATATGAGGACAGTAAAGAGGGAGAATAGTATATACAGTGAGCACATGCTCCACACATACATACATACATACAACTGGACAATACAATATATACAGTATATATGAGGACAGTAAAGAGGGAGTACAGTATATACAGTGAGGACATGCTCCATACATATACATACAACTGGACAGTACATTATATACAGTATATATGACAGTAAAGAGGGAGTACAGTATATACAGTGAGGACACGCTCCATACTTACCTACAACTGGACAGTACATTATATACAGCATATATGAGGACAGTAAAGAGGGAGCACAGTATATACAGTGAGGACACATCCCATATATACATCTAACTGGACAGTACATTATATACAGTATATATGAGGACAGTAAAGAGGGAGTACAATATATACAGTGAGGACACGTCCCATATACAACTGAACAGTATATTATATACAGTATATATAAGGACAGTAAAGAGGGAGTACAGTATATACAGTGAGGACACACCCCATATATACATATAACTGAACAGTACATTATAAACAGTATATATGAGGACAGTATAGAGGGAGTACAGTATATACAGTGAAGACATGCTCTATACATATAACTGGACAGTACATTATATACAGAATATACGAGGACAGTAAAGAGGGAGTACAGTATATAGTGAGGACACGCTCCATATATACAACTGAACAGTATATTATATACAGTATAAGGACAGTAAAGAGGGAGTACAGTATATACAGTGAGGACATGTCCCATATATACATATAACTGAACAATACATTATATACAGTATATATAAGGACAGTAAAGAGGTAGTACAGTATATACAGTGAGGACATGCTCCATAAATACATATAACTGGACAGTACATCATATACAGTATATATGAGCAGTTTAGAGGGAGTACAGTATATACAGTGAGAACACGTCCCATATATACAACGGAACAGTACATTATATACAGTATATATAAGGATAGTAAAGTAGTACAGTATATACAATGAGGACATGCTCCATACATACATACATACATATAACTGGACAGTACATTATATACAGTATATATGAGCACAATAAAGAGGGAGTAAAGTATATACAGTGAGGACATGCTCCATACATACATAAAACTGGACAGTACATTATATACAGTATAAATGAGCACAGTAAAGAAGGAGTACAGTATATACAAAGAGGACATGCTCCATATATGCATATAACTGAACACTACATTATATACAGTATAAGGACAGTAAAGAGGGAGTACAGTATATACAGTGAGGACACGTCCCATATATACAACTGGAAAGTACATTATATACAGTATATATGAGCACAGTAAAGAGGGAGTACAGTATATACAGTGAGGACATGCTCCATACATACATATAACTGGACAGTACATTATATACAGTATATATGAGCACAATAAAGAGGGAGTAAAGTATATACAGTGAGGACATGCCCCATATATACATATAACTGAACAATACATTATATACAGTATATATGAGGACAGTAAAGAGGGAGTACAGTATATACAAAGAGGACATGCTCCATATAACTGAACAGTACATTATAGACAGTATGAGGACAGTAAAGAGGGAGTACAATATATACAGTGAGGGCACGTCCCATATATACAACTGGAAAGTACATTATATACAGTATATATGAGCACAGTAAAGAGGGAGTACAGTATATACAGTGAGGACACGTCCCATATATACAACGGAACAGTACATTATACACAGTAAAAGGACAGTAAAGAGGGAGTAACGTATATACAGTGAGGACATGCTCCATACATTCATATAACTGGACAATACATTATATACAGTATATATGAGCACAGTAAAGAGGGAGTACAGTATATACAAAGAGGACACGCTCCATATATACATATAACTGAACAGTACATTATATACAGTATAAATGAGCACAGTAAAGAAGGAGTACAGTATATACATTGAGGACATGCCCCATATATACATATAACTGAACAATACATTATATACAGTATATATAAGGACAGTAAAGAGGGAGTACAGTATATACAGTGAGGACACGTCCCATATATACATAACGGAACAGTAAATTATATACAGTATATATGAGGACAGTAAAGAGGGAGTACAATATATACAGTGAGGACACATCCCATATATACATATGACTGAACAGTACATTATATACAGTATATTTGAGGACAGTAAAGAGGGAGTACAGTATATACAGTAAGGACATGCTTTATACATACATATAACTGGACAGTACACAATATACAGTATATATAAGCACAGTAAAGAGAGAGTACAGTATATACAGTGAGGACACGCTCCATATATACATATAACTGAACAGTACATTATATACAGCATATATGAGGACAGTTAAGAGGGAGTACAGTATATACAGTGAGGACATGCTCCATACATATAACTGAACAGTACATTATATACAGGATATATATGAGGATAGTAAAGAGGGAGTTCAATATATACAGTGAGGACACGTACCATATATACATATAACTGAACATTATATACAGTATATATGAGGACAGTAAAGAGGAAGTACAGTGAGGACACGTCCCATATATACATATAACTGAACAGTACATTATATACAGTTTAAGGACAGTAACGCGGCAGTACAGTATATACAGTGAGGACGTCCCATATATACATATAACTGAACATTATATACAGTATATATGAGCACAGTTTAGAGGCAGTACAGTATATACAGTGAGGACACGCTCCATATATACATATAACGGAACAGTACATTATATACGGTATATATGACAGTAAAGAGGGAGTACAGTATACACAGTGAGAACACGTCCCATATATACAACGGAACAGTACATTATATACAGTATAAGGATAGTAAAGAGGTAGTACAGTATATACAATGAGGACATGCTCCATACATACATATAACTGGACAGTACATTATATACAGTATAAATGGGGACAGTTAAGGAGTACAGTATATACATTGAGGACACGCCCCATATATACATATAACTGAACAATACATTATATACAGTATATAAGAGGACAGTAAAGAGGGAGTACAGTATATACAAAGAGGACATGCTCCATATATACATATAACTGAACAGTACATTATATACAGTATTAGGACAGTAAAGAGGGAGTACAGTGAGGACACGTCCCATATATACAACTGGAAAGTACATTATATACAGTATATATGAGCACAGTAAAGAGGGAGTACAGTATATACAGTGAGGACATGCTCCATACATACATATAACTGAACAGTACATTATATACAGTATGAGGACAGTAAAGAGGGAGTACAGTATATACAGTGAGGACATGCTCCATACATACATATAACTGGACAGTACATTATATACAGTATATATGAGCACAGTAAAGAGGGAGTACAGTATATACAGTGAGGACACGTCCCATATATACATATAACTGAACAGTACATTATATACAGTATGAGGACAGTAAAGAGGGAGTACAGTATATACAGTGAGGACACGTCCCATATATACATATAAGTGAACAGTACATTGTATACAGTATATATGAGGACAGTAAAGAGGGAGTACAGTATATACAGTGAGGACATGCTCCATACATATACATACAACTGAGAAGTACATTTCTGGACAGTCTGCTGGATATTTATGTAGTGAAGCCCCCAGCAAGGCACCACCGTTTTACAACCCCTCTGCCCCGAATATGTGTAGATAAGTGACCCCAGCAGATCGCTTGTTAGGTCCATGTAGAAGCTCAAACACTTCATGGTTCTTATGAATAAGATGGGGGTGATGCATTGTCACAGGCACAACTAGAGGTACAGGCCTGGTTATCCACATTTGTGCCCCCGAGTGGCCACTATTTTACCACTTATCTCTATAAAATGTCAATATAATAGGGATTTTCCGGTTTCATGTAACTAGATGCATAATTTTCGTATAATGAAAACTTCTGCAACTTTCTAATTCCTCAGCATTTTTAAGATATCTGTTTGGGGTCAGTAAATGGGAATATTCTTGTTTATATCCAGGAACATGCCTGATATTTCTCGCAGCTGATAGTTTGGATCCATTCTAGGTCAGGATTTTCCTCACTGTTTCTGCTATTCATGCCCGCCGGCTTACTCTCTGCTCCGTAGAAGTTCCAGACTTGGGGGTGGGTTGTTAGTCAGGGCAGATGGGTGAAATGTCCCAGGCCCGCTTGCTTCAGCATCTTGGTACATACAAGCAGAACGGCCCCAGGCTACTGCACATGCCCAAAAACGTCTTGTATTATTCCATGTGCAGCACTAGGTGGGGAGTGGGCAAGTGCCAAAAGAACATCTACCCAACCGTGCACCACAGCTAGAGGATGCCATTGGGGTTGCATACAGTTTATTTACTTAGTGACGCAAATCCTAGAAATTCACGGTACTGATGTCAGCTTTCTGTCACTTAACCACTGGGTGACATACATTTACAGCGCCATGCAGTTAGCACAAAGCACCGTAAATGTACAGCACTTGGATGGTGCGGGAAATAGCGGAGATCCCGGCACGTTACCCCTCAGTTGCTGTGGTCAATAGTGGGGCATCTACGTGGGTAAACAGATGGTGGGGGCTTCCTCTGTCACCATCAGCGCAATCGCAGGTTTTTGATAGGTGCTATGGCAACCGGGGGCTTCAACAAGGCTACCAGGTCTGCCATATGTGAATGCTTATAAAGCCATGCCATTATGTACTCAACGCCTTTGTTGCATTACTGGTTGCCCTTGGATCCGACCATAACCCATTCCTCTGGCTATGGTCGGGAAAAGACACATCCTGAGTGTAGTATGGCTTTGTGGTCGCTTTCAATGTTCTCATGAACGCGCTTTATTTCGTTTGCACTCCGGAACATCCAATTATTCCCGAGTGCTTGGTGTGACTACAAGCCTGTAGCTGTAAGTGCACATGCGCAGAAGTAGCACTGTCCAAGTCCCCGCCTGCACTCGGGAACTGGCAACTGTTCCTGAGTGCTTCTACAAAACTTTTATTTCAGCAAGACTGTATAAACCAGTATTTCAGCGTGCGCTACTGCTCATGCGCAGTCACATCGCTATAGATGACTGTATGTACCCGGGAACCAGCGACTGTTCCCAAGTGCTTATTCTAAACCTGTATTTCAGCGTGCGCTACTGCTCATGCACAGTCACATTGCTGTAGAGGACTGTATGTATCCGGAAACTGGCGACTGTTCCCAAGTGCTTATTGTAAACCTGTATTTCAGCGTGCGCTACTGCTCATGCGCAGTCACATCGCTGTACAAAACTGTATGTACCCGGGAAACGGAGACTGTTCCCAAGTGCTTATTCTAAACCTGTAATTCAGTGTGCGCTACTGCGCATGCGCAGTCGCATCGCTGTAGAAGACTGCATACACCCAGGAACCGGCGGTTGTTTCCCAGTGATACTAATTTAGTATTTCAGCGTCTGCTACAAGTACTAGGACTGCAGTAGCATCGCTGTTCAAATCTTAGCCGTCACTTGGGAATTACACCTCTGAGTAATCCAGAGCTAGAAACCAGCCTGATAATTATCAGTAATTAATAATAATATTAATTACCAGTTCTCTGATTCCTCCATTGCCGCTGACTGGAGGATTCTATATCTTGCTTCTCTTCACTTATAGACATCTAGAAAAGAAAGAGGTGCTACAATACATTCCTGGTATATGCTATAGATATACTGGATCAGTAAAGAGATGTTAGTGTGCCTGGTTTCTGAAAAAACTCAAATCATTTTTAACCCCTTCCCCCTGCTTGCATTCTGCACCCTAATGTCCAAGCCATTTTTTACATTTTTCCATTGTCACATTCAAAGAGCTGTAACTTTTTTATTTTTGCGTCGGCATAGCTGTATAAGGTCTTGTTTTTTGCGGGACGACTTGCAGGTTTTATTGGTACCATTTTGGAGTAGATGCGACTTTTTGATCACTTCTTATCACATTTTTTTTAAGTCAGGATTAACAGAACACAGCAATTTTTCCATTGTTTTTTATTTTATTTTTTACGGCGTTCACAGTGCGGGTTAAATAATGTAACAGCTTTATAGTCTGGGTCGTTACGGATGCGGCGATACCAAATATGTGTAACTTTTTTGCTTTATTGTAGTTTTTTTTAATAGTAAAGCATTTTGTAAGGGGAAAAAGTGGGTTTTTCATTTTATTTTTTTTCACTTTTTTTTTAAATTAACTTTATTAAAACTTTTTTTACTTTTATACTAGTCCCACTAGGGGACTTCACTATCCTCCGATCGCTTTTGTAATACACTGCAATACTTTTGTATTGCAGTGTATTACTGCCTGTCCGTTTAAAACGGACAGGCATCTGCTAGGTCATGCCTGTGGCATGATCTAGCAGGCATTCGCTCCAGGCAGATCTGGGGGCCTTTATTAGTCCCCCGGCTGCCATAGAAGACACTGACACTCGGCGATTTTATCGCCGGGTGTCGGTGGGAGAGAGAGGGAGCTCCCTCCCTCTCTCCAAAACCATTCAGATGCGGTGCACGCTATTGAAGGGTTAAACGGGTGAGATCGATACTAATATCGATCTCACCCGGCAGAGCAGGGATGCCCCCAGCCCTCAGCTGCCTCTGGCAGCTGAGAGCAGGGAGATTTGACAGCTCCCTGCTCTGTTTACTTTATTCTACAGCAGCGCTGTAGAATAAAGCCCATTAATGACCGCCGTGAAAAGGCTTATCGGCGGTCATTAAGGGGTTAAGGGGCAATTAAATCCGTTCTGGGGTACATTATGTGGAGCCAAACTAGAGATCCCACCTCAAGTCTTCCTACCCAAGAGGTCACACCGAGCACCCCACCCTGACTAGAAGCCACAAGTATCATAGAATTGTCTCTGACCAGAGCCCCTAAATTATTCACCAATCACACCAAAGATCAGATGTCTAGAAGAAATAGCGCTTTCCTTCACATCTGTATAACACAGAAAACCATTTTACAATCTGTTCAGTGGACCATTTACATCACATTTATAACATGGGCCTAAGTGTGGCCTAGAGAGGACACCAAATATCTGATATCATCCATCAGGAAAAATATTACACATTCAATAGAGACCTCACATGCGCCAAGTTATGACACAAAGTGATATCACTAGTAGTGAAAATAGCCGGACACGGACTTGTGACTTCTGGCCAAATCACTAGAGAGGAAAAGAAAAGGACACGTCAACTAAACTGCGCCACTCTCAGCAAAAATATTAAAACCCTGCCCACACAAACCCTACAAAAATGAGCCTTATTTCAGGGGAGACTTTCATGGACCAGAAAGATTGTGTAACATACTGACAAACAAAATATACTGGGCTCGATAACGTCATTGTCATTACACATAGGGATTTCTACATCAGGAACACCTAAAATAATGATGATATCTTGTTACTAGCCGGGATGTAAGGGGCATCTGGCTGCAACATTTATCACCCCATTCATCGCTACCTTTAATTTGGTGGATCTGACGGCAAGTAGAGTGTCCTTCCTTACCCTGCCACAAATGGGGCATTTTATAGGAGTTTTTCCCATCTTAGACATTTATGGCATACATCAGAGCTGGACCCGCATCCTGTGGACATGCCATAAATGTCTAAGATGGAAAAACCCCTTTAACCCCTTAGCGCACCAGGACGCACCGGTACGTCCTGCATTGAAGTGCTTTAAGCCACATGGACGTACCGGCGCATCCTGGCTAAAAACTGTCACCCTGTCAAAGGACAAGGTGACAGAACTGTGCCGTCAACTGTTTATGACAGTTGACCGGCACAGTAAGATGGCAGGGGACCATTCACAGCGGTCTCCTGCCGGCGATCGCTGTGATTGGTCAGTCAAAGCAGACTGACCAATCACAGCTCTATGACGTGTGTATGTGATGACGCTGGCTCAGTAGCTGAGCCAGCGTTATCACCGCCAGGAATCAGCTGTCCGACGCCCCTCTGCAACGGCCAGGACCGGAGCTAGGCTCCGATCCGGCCAATTAACGCCTTCGATGCATCGATCAACGTGATCAATGCATCTAAGTGGCTTGTAGCCTGTCGGCAACCACGATGGTTGCCACGGGCGCGGGTGTCAGCTGTTTGACAAGGCTCCGATCCGGCCGATTAACCCCTTAGATGCAGCTATCGCTGCATCTAAGTGATTAGATCGTACCCTATGGTTGCTAATAACAACCATCGGCACCCGCGAGTGTTCCGATGGTTGCTATGGCAACCATAGCCTAACAATCGCTTCCTAGTACGGAAGCCTATTAGGCCCCGCCGGGAGGCGAAGCCTAATAGGCTTGCTGTCAGTGAATAGCTGACAGCTCTAATACACTGCACTATGTAGGTAGTGCAGTGTATTAGAATAGCGATCAGGGCTTCATGCCTTCAAGTTCCCTAGTGGGACAAAAAAAAAAAAAAGTTAAAACAAGTTAATAAAAAGGTTGTAAAAAAGTAAAAAAAAATAAGTTTCATGTTAAAGAACACTATAACAGCCTTTTTTCCTATAATAAGTCTTTTATTATAGGAAAAATCAAAAAACATAAAAAAAAGTACACATATGTGGTATCCCCGCGTCCGTAACGACCCAAACTATAAAAATATCACGCTATTTTACCAGTACGGTAAACACCGTAAAAAAATAAAAATAAAAAACTATTCCAGAATCGCTGTTTGTTAGTCACTACCCCTCACAAAACAGAATAAAAAAAAAAGGGATCTAAAAGTTGCATGTACCCCAAAATTATATTAAAAAACGCAGCCCGTCCCGTAAAAATCAAGCTCTCCCACCGCTTTTTTAACGGAAAAATTAAAAAGTTAGGTCTCTCAGAATATGGTGACACCAAAAATACATTATTTGAAACAAAAGTGATTTTATCGTGCAGACGCTTCAAAGCACAAGAAAAACTATATACATCTGGTATCACCGTAATCGTACCGACCCGCAGAATAACGTAAAATTGTCATTCATAGCGCATGGCGAACACCGTAAAAAAAATAATAAAAAACATCAGAATTGCAGGTTTTTGGTCACCTTGCTTGCCAAAAAAATGAAATACAAAGTGATCAAAAAAAATCGCATGTACCCCAAAATGGTACCAATGTAATCTACAGATTGTCCCGCAACAAATAAGCCCTCACACGGCTCCGGTGGAGAAAAAATAAAGACGTTTTGGCTCTCAGAATATGGCGATGCAAAATGTGCAAAGTGTCCAAAAGCGGATAAGATCGGGCGCCATTTATCAGTGCGACACCGGCCAACATCTGTGGAGAATTATTTATTTACCCCATTATTATACTCTCTTATTATACCCCTGATGTTCTCCGCACAGCTGACATACGCCCCCACATCATAACTGAAATAGCAGCAAACCCCCAAACAAAACAACTAGCGAGCAAAATCCACGCTCCAAAACCAAATGGTGCGCCCTGCAGCAGTGTACGTCCACATATATGGCATCGCCATACCCGGGAGAACCAGCTTAACAGTTTGAGGTATTTGTCTTCTGTGGCACGAACTGGGCACAAAATATTGTGCACTAAAATGGCACATACCTGTGTAAATTTGCAATTTTCACTTTGCACCATCCACTGAGCATTCATTTCTAATAGAAAAAAAAAACCTGTGTGGTCAAAATGCCTTGAGGGGTGCAGTTTCCAAAATGGGGGTCACTACTTGGGGGTTTGTTTTACTATTTGACCTCAGAGCCCTGCCGTTGTGGGCTAATGCTGCGAAAATCACCAAAATAGGTCTCACATGCGCCTTTCACTCCTAAGCCCTGTCATATGTCCAGGCAAATGATAAATGCCTTGAGGGGTGTAGTTTACAAAATGGGGTCACTTCTCATGGTTTTAAACTCTACTCTGGTACCTAAGTACACTCTGCAAATACGACATGGCGCCCATACACCAGTCCAGCAAAATCTGTGCTCTAAAAGCCACATGGCACTCCTTCCATTTTGAGCTCTGCCATGTGCCCAAACAGCAGTTTAGGGCCACACATGGGGTATTGCCGTACTCGGGAGAAATTGGGTAACAAATTATGTGTTGTTTTTTCTCCTATTACCCCTTGTGGGAAAAAAAAATTGGGTGCAAACTTACATATATAATTTTTCATTTTCACTGCCTCATTCTAATACAATCTATGAAACACCTGTGGGATCAAAATGCTCAGTACACCCCTAGATGATTACCCTGAGGGGTAAAGTTTCCAAAATGGAGTCACTTCTCAGGGGTTTCTACTGTACGGGTACCTCAGGGGCTCTGCAAATGAGACATGGCGCCCAAAAAACAATCAACCAAAATCTACATGCCAAGTAGCACTCCTGCTATTCTGAGCCCTGCGGTGTATCCAAGCAGCAGTTTATAACCACATATGGGGTATTGCCGTACTCGGGAGAAATTGCTTTACAATTGTTGGGCCGCTTTTTCTCCTTTATTCCTTGTGAAAATGAAAACAATTCAACATTTTATTGGAAAAAATGTAGATTTTCATTTTCACTGCATAATCCCAATAATTCAGCAAAAAACTGTGGGGTCAAAATGCTCACTATACCGCTAGATAAATTCCACGAGGGGTATAGTTTCCCAAATGGGGTCACTTTTGCCGAGTTTGCACTATTTTGCCCGCTCAGTGGCTTTGCAAATGTCACATGGGGCCGCAAACCATTCCAGCAAAACTTGAGCTCCAAAAGTCAAATGGCGCTCCGTCCTTTCTAACTTCCGCCATGTGTCCAAACAGCAGTTTATTACCACATATGGGATATTGCTGTGCTCAGAAGAGTTTGCTTTACAAATATTGGGGTGTTTTTTTCTCCTTTATCTGTTGTAAAAATGAAAAAATCTGAGCTAAAACTACATTTTATTAGAAAAAATTTAGATTTTCAATTTCACTGCATAATTCCCATAAATTCAGCAAAACCTGTGTAGGGTCAAAATGCACACTATACCCCTAGAAAAATTCCTTGAGGGGTGTAATTTCCAAAATGGGGTCACTTTTGGGGAGTTTCCACTGTTATGGTCCCTCCAGGGCTTTGCAAACACGACATGGCTCCGAAAACCATTCCAGCAAAATCTGTGCTCCAAAATCCAAATGGCCCTCGTTCCCTTCTGAGCCCTGCCGTGGGTCCAATCAGCAGTTTATTACCACATATGGAGTATTGCCGTTATTGGGAGACATTGCTTTACAAATGTTGCTGTGCTTTATCTCCTTTATTCCTTGTAAAAACTAAAACATAGTATGTTTTTTCAGAAAAAAAAAAGATTTTCATTTTCACAGACCAGTTCCAATAAATTTAGCAAAAAACCTGTGGGCTAAAAATGCTAACTATACCTCTTGAAAAATTCCTTGAGGGTTGTAGTTTCCAAAATGGGGTCACTTTTGGGAGGTTTCCGCTGTTTTGGCACCACAAGACCTCTTCAAACCTGACATGGTGCCTAAAATATATTCTAATAAAATAGAGGCCCCAAAATCCACTGGGTGCTCCTTTGCTTCTGAGGGCGGTATTTCAGTCCATTACCGCACTAGGGCCACATGTGGGATATTTCTAAAAATTGCAGAATCTGGGCAATAAATATTGAGTTGCGCTTCTCTGGTAAAACCTTCTGTGTTACAGAAAAAACTGTATTACAAATGAACTTCGTAAAAAAAAATTTAAATTTGTAAATTTCACCTCTACTTTGCATTATTTCCTGTGAAATGCCTAAAGGGTTAAAATAATTTCTGAATGTGGTTTTGAATACTTTGAGGGGTGCAGTTTTTAAAATGGGGTGTCTTATAGGGGGGTTTCTAATATATAAGGCCCTCAAAGCCACTTCAGAACTGAACTGGTCCCTGAAAAATTAGCCTTTTGAAATTTTCTTGAAAATGCGAGAAATTGCAGCTAAAGTTCTAAGCCTTGTGAGGTCATAGAAAAATAAAAGCACGTTCAAATAACAATGCAAACATAAAGTAGACATATGGGAAATGTTAACTAGTAAATATTTTGTGCGGTATTACGATCTGTTTTACAAGCAGATACATTAGAGAAAATTTGCAAAAATCTGCTTTTTTCTAAATTGTAAATTTTGGTGTTTTTTACAAATAAATATTGAATTTAACGACAAAATTTTTTCAGTATCATAAAGTACAACATGTCACGAGAAAATCTCAGAATCGCTTGGGTAGGCAAAACCATTCTGGCGTTATTACCACATAAAGTGACATGTCAGATTTGCAAAAATCGGCTGTGTCCACAAGGCCAAAATAGGCTGTGTCATTAAGGGGTTAAGCTGCACACTGGTCTTTAATAGATGAAACACTGCTCTATGGCCAGAGGTAGACAACTGACTGTTAGAACGTCCAAATGTCCTCAAGAATATCCTCCAAGAACAAGAACTCCAGAAGAAAACTCTTCTGCAAACAGCAACCAAACCGCATCTGACCAGGGAAATCCAACTCAAAATCACTTGATTACCAGAACTCTATGAATTATTTCTATCACACCTACTTTAGTCATAATACTTTCTATAGGTATTTTATCAACATTTCGGCCTCATGCACACGGCCGTGCCCATAATCACGGCCCGTGATTGTGGGCACGGCCAGCTGTCGATGGCCGCGGGACGCATTTTCGGGCCGTGCTCCCATACAAAGTATGGGAGCACAGCCCATAAAAAACAAAAAGTAGGACATGCTCCATAAATCAAGGCACTGTTCTACGGCACAGACAGCTATCCGTAGCGATACGGAAAGGTGTCTGCGGGCAATAGAACCAGGTAGGTTTGTAATTGCGGATCGTGTTACGGTCCGCAATTATGAAAAAAAATTTCAGTCGTGTGCATGGGGCCTTAAAGTGTTACTAAACATAGTAACATGTCAGAAGTTTTGATCGGTGGGAGTCCTAGCACTGAGACCCCCACCGATTGCTAAAATGAAGCAGCAGAAGCGGCAGGGTGAGCGATGTACCGCTTTGTTTCTGATAGTCTTCCCTCGGAAAGTTGAGCAAACGGTGTACAGAGATTTAGAAAAAGTATTCGGCACACAATCGTTGGTTTTGAATTCTTTGATTTTTATTGTATTGGATTGGATGTACAGGACCCTACTAATAAGATCGCACTGAAGATTAAAAACATCCTAGAAAAGCATAGGGCTTTAGGTACGATAGATCAGGACACAGTATCCTATTTGACTAACAGACACCCTGTCATACCCGTGTTCTACACACTGCCTAAAATACATAAGGGCCTGGACAACCCTCCAAGACGTCCCATAGTGGCCTCAACTGATTCACTATTTACACCACTCTCCAAATTCATGGAGAAATTGCTTACTCCCCTTGTAAAGAATACAAGACCCTTTCTGTTGGATACATCCAGCTTCTTGGAAATCATTCACACACTGGAAGCACTAGCTCCAGACGTCATTCTAGTAACCCTGGATGTCTGCAGCCTCTACACCTCGATCGTTCATGCAAAAGGGCTAATAGTGGTCGAGGAGATACTAACTAAGGCTGATAAAGAAAGAAAGAAAGATTATAGACCTAGGCCTTGATCTACTGACTATTATCCTAACGGACAACTATTTTCTGTTTGAGGATACATATTTCATCCAGCAGAGGGGCACGGCAATGGGGTCCAATGTGGCACCACCATATGCAAACTGCTATAAGGCCAATTTCGAGGAAAAGTTGATGTATCCCACAACCATGCTCAAAGAACATATACTGTTGTGGACAAGATACATAGACGACATTTTCTGCTTATGGCAGGGCACTAAGGAATCACTACTGGAATTCATGGAATACCTTAACATCTGGCCAGATTTACAGTTTACACTGAATTACGATGAATCTAGGATTAGCTTCCTGGACACCATGGTCATTAAGGATGACAGGGGCCACCTCAGCACAGATCTGTTCACAAAAGAAACAGACAGGAATGGCCTCTTACACTACAACAGCTGTCACCCAAAAGAGACTAAGAAATCCCTGCCAAAGTCCCAATATACACGAATAACTAGGATAGTGGACGACGCCAGGAATAGGACCATACGTATGACCGACATGACCCAGAAATTTAGGGATAGAGGCTATCCTAGTCGTACATTAAGTGAAGCACAACATAATACAGCTACCAACAGGACCAGGGATAAACCAAAATGCATACCTTTTGTACACATATACCACCCATGTGCATATAAGGTCCACCACATCAGGAAACATTGGCCCCTTCTCAAAGAAGCATACCCTAAGGTCACAGAATTTCAGACTCCATTTCTCCGATGCTCTAAAAGACCCCAGAACCTTAGAGACAGGTTGGTAGGATCAGCAAGGAGACCGCCAAGACAAACCTTTCTTAATACCCCCAAGAAAGGGACTTACCCATGCCGATCCGGTCTACAGTGCTCGCACATAATAAAGGGAGACACATTACAACATCCCCAAACTGGCGAGCGCATATCAATTAATGAATACTTTACGTGTAACACCAACTACGTCATATACATGATAAAGTGCCCATGCTGTCTAGCATGTGTTGGAGAAACAACTCAGCGCATAAGAGATAGAATAGGACAACATAAGAGTAATATACGATGTAACAAAACCTTACTACCAATCCCAGCACATTTTCTATCTAGAGCTCACAACATCTCACAGCTGCAATTTCAAATGATAGAGCACATACCAGCCCCCAGAAGAGGAGGTTGATAGCATTAAGACACTAAAACGCAGGGATGCATTCTGGATCCATAGATTAGAAACATTGGAACCCCGAGGCCTGAATAGGGAATACGAATTCAGCAGTTTTATGTAATTGTGAAACAACAGTGCCTAATATTGATCTAAGATATGACTAATGCCTCTTTTTATCCCACACCAGACACGCTGACTTATTACAAGGCGTACTGCCAACCGTCATCCGATATATCCAGAACACGGTATCCTTGAGAATATTGAGTCTTGCATAGTATGGAACGTGGTAATTTACATAGGTTGTCTAACCATGGTAACACTAATAATCGTTATACCACAGGCTATTTAATTACATCTACAATAACATGCACTATACCAGATTCCGAATTATGGCATATCCACGTGCACAGAGGTGATACCTTATTTTGCTAAAGACGTTTCTTTCCAGAAAATCCCTTCTCCCCGCATGCCATGGCATGCTAGAAATATCTGCCCCCGTGTGGACAGATCAATTATAACTACTACGACAGCCAGTCTGCTACGGCAGTCTGGGACACGATCAGGCCCCTTATTAACATTTGTCAGAATCTACTATTCAGTGGATGTTACGGACCATGTTTATATGTACTTTACTGTAGGCCACTACGATCACTATCACTAAACCCATCTTCCTTGGGGTGAGAAAATCAACCAGATCTATGTCACAGTGGATCCCCTCTAGTAGGACATGCCCCCGTCACGGCACATGACTTGGCTCTATACGTAACCTGCCTGACTTACCAAACAAGGGTTTCCCCCAACAGAAACACGCCCCCGAGTGTGGGCGTGGTAGGAGCAAAGCGCCGACCAATCACGCGGCAGCTGCCAGCAAGGCTGTGTCTCGTCATGGTACACACCAGAAACGCCCTCAGTGTGACGTTGATAGCACAACGCACGCTGAGGAACGCCCACTGCCCGCTCCACATCGGGGATATTTAAACCCCAGACATAAACTGTTCAGTTAGTGCCAAAAATAAGCAGAATTCCGCCAAACTGATGACAGCGCCGTACATCTGGATACACCAGCGACCAGTGGGAACAAGGTAAGACTGTGATAGTCCTACACTTGCTGCAGTGCGTTCACCCAGTCACCCCTGGGAGTTGTTAGAAAGCAGCATACACGCCATATGCTACCGGACTTGTTTTTTTAGACAGTGTAAACGGGAGTTACTAGCACACCAGCAGCCTTGAGTAAATAAGTGCATGAGGCATTTGATCTCTAACAGACTCACTAGGTTAGCAAGGCTACTATGCCTTCTATGCGTTCTCTGCCCTCTTGACTCTAGAATAACAGTATGCTGTACAGTTACTATATCCAAAGAACATCAATTGTGCAATGTTTTCTTTGTGATCATGCTTTCTTTCCTTAACCTCTTAACGCCGAAGGACGGATATATCCATCCTCAGCAGCTGTTAGTTCGCGCAGGAGGACGGATATATCCGTCCTGTGATGGCGCGGGTACTGTCACTGTACCCACGCGATCAGCAGCACAGCTGTTATACACAGCCTGGCTCCTGCTGCAACTTCCGGAATCGAAGCGCGCTCCGATTCCGACAGTTTAACCCATTAAATGCCGCTGTCAATAGTGACAGCGGCATCTAATGTGTTTGACAGAGGGAGGGAGCTCCCTCTGTCACCCCATCGGCGCCCCCGCAAACAAATCGCGGGTCGCCGTCGGGTTTACATGACAGCCGGGCGTCTAACAAAGACCCCCAGGTTTGTCTTCCGTAACTGCCTGTTAGGCAATGCCGTAGGCATGACCTAACAGATTGCCTGTCAGTTTTACACGGACAGGCAATAATGCTTCGGTATACTAAGTATACCAAAGCATTATATATGCGATCGGCACATCGCATAGTTAAGTCCCCTGGTGGGACTAAAAAAAAAAATATGTCAATCAGTTAAAGTTTGTGAAAAAAATAAAAATAAAATGACTGTGAAAAGCAAATAAAACTACTTTTTTTGCCCAAAAAGTGGTTTTATTTAGTAAAAGTGTCAAAGCAAATCACACATACACATATATGGTATCCCCGCGATCGTAACAACTTGACCAATAAAAAGAACACATTAATTAAACCGCCGGATGAACGGCATCCAAAAAAAAACGCAAAAAACGGCAAAATTGGCTCTTTTCTCCCATTCCCCCCATAAAAAATGAAATAAAAATTAATCTATAAGTCCTATGTACCCCAAAATAGTACTAATGAAAACTACACATTGGCCCGCAAAAATAAAGCCCACATACGGCCACATTGACGGAAAAATAAAAACGTTACGTCTCTTGGAAAGCGGCGATGCAAAAACAAGTAATTTTTTTCTAAAAGGCTTTTTATTGTGCAAACGTAGGAAAACATAAAACCTTTACATATTTGGTATCCCCGTAATCGTGCCGACCCATAGAATAAAGTTAACATGTTATTTACGCTGCATAGTAAACGGCGTAAATTTATAACGTGAAAATCAATGCTGGAATAGCTGCTTATTTTCAATACTCTCCTAAAATAAAGTTAATAAAAGTTAATCAATATATTATAAGCATCTAAAAATGGTACAATTACAAAATACAACTCGTCCCGCAAAAAACAAGCCCTTATACGGCGATGTCGACGGAATAAAAAAAAAGTTATAACTCTTGGAATGCGACCGTGAAAAAACAAAAAATAATCCTTTGTCATTAACGTGCAAAATGGCCCGGTCATTAAGGGGTTAAATACTGGGTCCAGCTATTTTGTAATTTTTTTGAATTGACAAAAGCATCTACAGAATCTTTCACCAATGTATATTGTATTCGCATTAGGTACATGTGCAACATAAAATATCTAGATCGATATTCTCGACTACTGAATTATACCATTTACTAGACCTCTGTGTGATATTTTATCCTGTATCATATGTTTGACCATACCGTGCTGTTGGGCCTAGGATTAAGATGTCATCCATCCATACTAGACCTTGTTCTTGTTGAACTTTATTATTTATGTCTGTTCGAATTATTTTTTTTTTTTAATTTTTATTTCTCATTCATGTCATGGTATATGCTATACTTATTATTTATGTATGTATATTATGCTAATATACTTACATGTATTATTCTGTACAGCTATAGTGCCTGACGAAGGTCCTTTGACCGAAACGTTGCACGCACCAAACCCCTGGCATCCAATACAATAAAAATCAAAGAATTCAAAACCAACGATTGTGTGCCGAATACTTTTTCTAAATATGATTGGGTTGGGACCCTATTCGTGCACCTCCTCTGGTCTAGTGCACTCTGAACCAATCTCAAACGATGTACAGACTCAGTTTCCATTTAGTCCGTACAACGCTCGCTCAGTTTTCCGTGGAAAGCCAATCAGAAACCATGCGGCACAGCACTCACCCAAGCGCTTCTGCCGCTTCGTTGTAGCAGTCAGTGGGGGTCTCAGTGCCGAGACCCCCACTGATCAAAACTTCTGCTATGTCACTTTGATATGTTAAAAGTTTAGTTACACTTTATCAGCCTCACACAAAACTAAAAACATACCTTTACCCAACTGCCTCATGAAAATCACAATACCTAAATGGCTCCAACGCCAGCCACAAAGTCCTATAAATTAATCAGTTCCGCATTTTTTTCTGCCACCCATTGATTTCAATGAGGGGTCAGAGGCGGAAACCGCTCCAGGAAAGTGATTTGGGGCATTTTTTTGCTGCTGATTCCGTTGCGGTTTCCGTGTGAACCGACCTGTGGAGCATTCACCATCTTGATTCTCTGAACTTGGAAATAGACACCTGAAAAAGAAAAAGGAGGTGTGAGAATACATTCCTGGTAAATACTATCGATTTCTATATAACGCTGATGTCTGTAAGAAATCCATGAAATAAGATGTTACTGCAGCGTGTGATCCTACAACTACAATCTATCCGGATACTTACCAGTCACTGATACTAATCATAAAGGGGGAAATTTATTAACACTGGTGTTTTATACGCCAGTCTTAATAGAAAAAAAATTGAACGTAAAGTGTGACACATTTATTAAGAGGCAAAAGCATTTTAATAAATGTGTTGCATTTTTCTGCTAAGCCGTGCGGTAAAATTGTGCAGCAATGACCACACCATGCACCATAGCACCCCTCCCACAACATAAAAAAACCATATACTCACCTCACCGCTCTTCTTCTCCCCTCCATCTCGTCATCATTTCAGAGCCGCTCATACATAGTCGATGCCGAGAAGTGTCAGAGCCCTATATGCATGAGCGGATTACAATGAGGGCAATGTGGGCACTTGCCCAGGTCCCGAGGCTGAAAGGGGGCCCAGTTCATCCGGTTTTCCTGAACTGGTTGTTAAAATTACAGCTGGTTCAGAGAACCGGGGTGAAAACAGGACTTCTTACTCAATTGTATCCGTGTCCTTAGGATGCAAATACAACTGATTACTATTGCACTGGCTTTTTTTCTGTGGCCAGCATTGGGGCAATATCTACACGGCACGCTATTTACACTGGGCAATATCTACATGGGGCATTGTGACTGCGCGATCTACAGGGGGCAGTGTGACTGGTGCTATCTACAGGGGGCATTGTTAGTGTGTGTGGTGTTTTACTTTACAGTGTTTGACACAATTTAATTAATGGAGACAGAGTATGGAGCTATTATATTCAGAGGCACAGAGTATAGTACTATTATAGTCAGGGGCATAGAGTGTGGCATCATGAGAATTTTATCTTCGTTTATAGGTGCGGAAATGTTGGAAAAGTGAGGAGCCGAAGACATCTGACCGGCAAACTCTGAAGAAATGGGCTGTGGCTGGGAGAAGTCATCATAGAGGTCTGGTCCCGATGGAGAAGAAAAGAGAAGAACAACGAAAAAGAATCTGAGGCGTCACATGGGAGTCACTCAATGTAAATGTTTATTCTCCCTGTGACTGATCAGTACTGTAGTCACTGTATAATCTGCAGCGAGATAATGGGTGTATCGTTCTCTTTTGAGAAACAACAACTCCTGGCATATCCAACCCTTGTTCTGGCTATATTGGGAGCGATCGTTTTAGGTCGAACAAACTTATATGGCAAGGGTTAAATTGTATTTGCAAATGATCTCTGTACCGAGCTGTATTTGTGCTGCTGCTATATTTATGTATTGAGCTTGGTTCTGGTGCTGTACTTATGTACTGAGTTTTGTTCTGGCGCTGTATATATGTACCGAGTTTGGTTCTGGCAGGGTATATACAGTGAAGGAAATAAGTATTTGATCCCTTGCTGATTTTGTAAGTTTGCCCACTGTCAAAGACATGAACAGTCTAAAATTTTTAGGCTAGGTTAATTTTACCAGTGAGAGATAGATTATATATAAAAAAAAAAGAAAATCACATAGTCAAAATTATGTATTTGCATTGTGCACAGAGAAATAAGTATTGGATCCCTTTGGCAAACAAGACTTAATACTTGGTGGCAAAACCCTTGTTGGCAAGCACAGCAGTCAGACTTTTTTGTAGTTGATGAGGTTTGCACACGTTAGATGGAATTTTGGCCCACTCCTCTTTGCAGATCATCTGTAAATCATTAAGATTTTGAGGCTGTCGCTTGGCAACTCGGATCTTCAGCTCCCTCCATAAGTTTTCGATGGGATTAAGGCCTGGAGACTGGCTAGGCCACTCCATGACCTTAATGTGCGTCTTTTTGAGCCACTCCTTTGTTGCCTTGGCTGTATGTTTCGGGTCATTGTCGTGCTGGAAGACCCAGCCACGAGGCATTTTTTATATCCTGGTGGAGGGAAGGAGGTTGTCACTCAGGATTTGACGGTACATGGCTCCATCCATTCTCCCATTGATGCGGTGAAGTAGTCCTGTGCCCTTAGCAGAGAAACACCCCCAAAACATAATGTTTCCACCTCCATGCTTGACAGTGGGGACGGTGTTCTTTGGGTCATAGGCAGCATTTCTCTTCCTCCAAACACGGCGAGTTGAGTTAATGCCAAAGAGCTCAATTTTAGTCTCATCTGACCACAGCACCATCTCCCAATCACTCTCAGAATCATCCAGATGTTCATTTGCAAACTTTAGATGGGCCTGTACATGTGCCTTCTTGAGCAGGGGGACCTTGCGGGCACTGCAGGATTTTAATCCATTACGGCGTAATGTGTTACCAATGGTTTTCTTGGTGACTGTGGTCCCAGCTGCCTTGAGATCATTAACCGCTTCCCGACCGCCCACTGTATATTCACGTCGGCACTTGCTGGGCTCTGTGCAGTGCCGACGTGAATTCACGGTGGGTGTTAAAAGCGCGATCCGGGTGTCTCAGAGTAGCGCTGACACCCGGATCGCGCTGTTATCACCTACCTCTGTTCCCGGAGATATGATCGGGACCTGATTAGTTCAGGTCCCGGTCATGTGATCGCAGGGAAAGTGTGTTGTAGCAACGAACTGGAAAGTTTGTTGCTATAACAAACTGGAAAGTTTGTTGCTACAACAAACTTTCCCGGGGACCGATTGCTGGTGCTGCAGTCGGTTACAAGGCAGAACCGGGGGCCATATAACGGCCCCCGGGTCTGCCATGTACAGCAGCCTATGAGAACCAGCCGGATGCTGGTTCTCATAAGCTTCCTGTCAGTGTGACTCTCAGCGTCACACTGACAGTTTATAATACGTTACACTACCTAGGTAGTGTAATGTATTATAGCAGCGATCAGTGCTGCCAGGCTTCAAGTAAAACAAGTAAAAAGTAAAAAATAAAGTAATAAAAAAGTTTTATAAAAAAGTGTAAAAACAAGTTATGAAAGTTACAAAAAAAAAAAAAATGCTTTTTTTCCTATAAGTATTTTATTATAGGAAAAAAATGAAAATGTTAAAAAAAGTACACATATTTGGTATCACCGCGTTCGTAACGACCCAAAACTATAAAACTATAATATTATTTTTCCCGCACGGTGAACACCGCAAAAAAAAATAATTAAAAAACAATGTCAGAATCACTTTTTTTTGGTCATCAACCCTCCCAAAATATAGAATAAAAAGTGATCAAAAAGTCGCATGTACCCCAAAATAGTACCAATAAAAACTGCAACCCGTCCCGCAAAAAACAAGCCCTTACACCGCTTTTTTGACGGAAAAATATAAAATTATGGCTCTCAGAATATGGTGACACAAAAAATAAATTTTATCAAAGTGATTTTATTGCGCAAACGCAGCAAAATATAAAAAACCTATATACATATGGTATCGCCGTAATCGTACCGACCCGCAGAATAAAGTAAAATGTCATTTATACCGCACGGTGAATACTGTAAAAAAAAAAAAAATACAAAAAACATTCTCAGAATTTATGTTTCTTTGTCACTTTGCTTCCAAAAAAATCTAATAAAAAGTGATAAAAAAAAATCACATGTACCCTAAAATGGTACTATTGAAAAGTACAGATTGTCCCGCAACAAATAAGCCCTCACACAGCTCCGTTGGAGAAAAAATAAAAAAGTTCTGGCTCTCAGAATATGGCAATGCAAAATGTGCAGAGTGTTCCAAAAGCAGATAAGCTCGGGCTCCATTTATCAGTGTGACACCGGCCACATATCTGCGAATTATTATTTATGTACCCCATTATTATACCCTCTTATTATGCCCTGATGTACCCCGCACAGATTACATATACCCCCACATCATAAACTGAAATACCAGCAAAACCCCAAACAGAACAGTTACCAAGCAAAATCTGCGCTCCAAAAGCCAAATGGTGTTCCCTCCCTTCTGAGCCCCACAGCGTGCCCAAACACCAGCTTACGTCCACATACATGACATTTTATATCCGGGAGAACCCGCTCAACATTGTATGAGGTATTTGTCTTCAGTGGCACAAACTGGGCACAACGTATTGTGCATTAAAATGGCATATCAGTGGAAAATTTAAATTTTCACTTTGCACCATCCACTGCGCATTAACGCCTTGGCGCACCGCGACTTAATAGAATGTCGTGGTGCGAGGGGTTATATATGGAGCGGACTCACGCGCTGCGCCCGCTCCATATTCTGCAGCTGTCTGCTGTGTATTACATCTGACACCCGGGACTAACGGACAGGAACAGCGATCGCGCTGTTACAGGAGCCTGTAAAATGACATTATACTGCAATACATTAGTATTGCAGTGTATTGTACCAGCGACCTAATGATCGCTCGTTCCAGTCCCCTAAAGGGACTTTTGGGAGGTTTCCACTGTTTTGGTACCTCAGGGGCTTTGCATATGTGACATGACACCCGAAAACCAGTCCAGCTAAATTTGAGCTCCAAAAGCCAAATATTGTTCCTTCCCTCCTGAGTCCTGCCGTGGGTCCAAACAGCAGTTTATTACCACATATGGCGTATTGATGTAATCAGGACAAATTGCTTTACAAATTTTGGGGTAATTTTTCTCCTTTATTCATTGTAAAAATTAAACATTTCTATGTTTTTTCAGAAAAAAGTAGATTTTCATTTTCACGGCCTAATTCCACTAAATTCAGCAAAAAAACTGTGGGGTCAAAATGCTAACTATACCCCTAGAACAATTCCTTGAGGGGTGTAGTCTTCAAAATGGGGTCAGTTTTGGGGGGATTCCACTGTTTTGCTTACTCCAGGGCGTTGCAAACGCGACATGGCACTGAAAACCAATCCAGCAAAATCTGCGCTTCAAAATACAAATGGCGCTCCTTCCCTTCTGAGCTCTGCCGTGGGTCCAAACAGCAGTTTAGTACCACATATGGGATATTGGCGTAATCGGGAGAAGTAGCTTTACAAGTTCTGGGGTGCTTTTTAATCTTTATTGCTTGCAAATATTATTTTTTTTTAATCTTTTTTCAGTTTAAAAGTAGATTTTCACTTTCACAGACAAACTCCAATAAATATAGCAGAAGACCTGTGGGGTCAAGATGCTAACTGTACCCCTAGATAAATTCCTTGAGGTGTGTAGTTTCCAAAACCGTCTCACTTTTGGGGGATTTCCACTGTTTAGGTACCACAACACCTCTTCAAACCTGACATGGTGCTTAAAATATATTCTAAAAAACGGAGGCCCCAAAATCCACTAGGTGCTCCTTTGCTTCTGAGGCCTGTGTTTCAGTCCATTATCACACTAGAGCCACGTGTGGGATATTTCTAAAAACTGCAGAATCTGGGCAATAAATATTGAGTTGCGTTTCTCGGGTAAAACCTTCTGTGTTACAGAATTTTTTTTATTACAAATGAATTTCAGCAAAAAAAATAACATTTGTAAATTTCACCTCTACTTTGCTTTAATTCCTGTGAAGCGCCTAATGGGTTAAGAAACTTTCTGAATGCTATTTTGAATACTTTGAGGGGTGCAGTTTTTAATATGGGGTGATTTATGGGGTCTATCTGTACATAAGGCCCTCAAAGCCACTTCAGAACTGAACTGGTCCCTGTAAAAATAGCCTTTAGAAATTTTCTTGAAAATGTGACAAAATTGCTGCTAAAGTTCTAAACGTTGTAACATCCTAGAAAAACTTAATAATGTTCAAAAAACTATGCAAATATAAAAGTAGACATATGGAATATATAAAATAGTAACTATTTTGTGTGGTATTACTATCTGTTTTACAAGCAGATACATTTAAAATGAGAAAAATCATAATTTTTGCAAATTTTCTCTAAATTTTGGTGTTTTTCACAAATAAGCAATGAATTTATTGACCACATTTTTCCACTAACATAAAGTACAATATGTCACGAGAAAACAGTCTCAGAATCGCTTGGATAGGCAAAAGCATTCCAGAGTTATTAACACGTAAATTGACACATGTCAGATTTGAGAAAATGGGGCTGGTCATGAAGGTCAAAATGAGCTCGGTCTTGAAAGGGTTAACAAGTTCCCCCCGTGTAGTTTTCGGCTGAGCTCTCACCTTCCTCAGGATCAAGGATCCCCCACGAGGTGAGATTTTGCATGGAGCCCCAGATCGATGTCGATTGACAGTCATTTTGTATGTCTTTCATTTTCTTACTATTGCACCAACAGTTGTCTCCTTCTCACCCAGCGTCTTACTTATGGTTTTGTAGCCCTTTCCAGCCTTGTGCAGGTCTATGATCTTGTCCCTGACATCCTTAGAAAGCTCTTTGGTCTTGCCCCTGACATCCTTAGAAAGCTCTTTGGTCTTGCCCATGTTGTAGAGGTTAGAGTCAGACTTATTAATTGAGTCTGTGGACAGGAGTCTTTTATACAGGTGACCATTTAAGACAGCTGTCTTTAATGCAGGTACCAAGTTGATTTGGAGCGTGTAACTGGTCTGGAGGAGGCTGAACTCTTAATGGTTGATAGGGGATCAAATACTTAATTCTCTGTGCACAATGCAAATAAATATATATAATTTTGACTGCGATTTTCAGTTTTTTTTTAAATATAATCCATCTCTCACTGGTAAAATTAACCTAGCCTAAAAATTCTAGACTGTTCATGACTTTGACAGTGGGCAAACTTACAAAATCAGCAAGGGATAAAATACTTATTTCCTTCACTGTATATATATTCCCTAACTCCACTTCCAATACCCCCAGCCCCCCAGTAATGTTCCTAATTTAAACCCACCCACCAATCTATAATCACAATACCCCTCTACTTGACCCCTTGCAGGCCCAGAACCATCATGCCCGCCCACTGCCCAGCTTTGCTTAGCTCTGGGCTCACAATAGCGACTGCGGCATCTGAAGTGTTAAGAAGAGGGGTGACCCCCTCTAATAGTCTATCGCCCAACCCAACTACGCGATCACAGGCTGCTGATGATTGGCATGGCAACCTGGGGGCCTAATGAGGGGCCCCAGGTCTGCCATCTCTGCACTCCTATTAAGACTTGCCTCCGGCAGGGCTTAGTAGGAGTCTGTCAGAATCACAATATACTTCAGTACATTAGTAGTGCAATAGTATCATGCAAGCGATGCAATGATTGCTGGGTCAAGTCCCCTAATGGGATTAATGTAAAACAAAGTTTTATGTTTATGTACACAAAGTTAAAAAATAAATAAAAATACCCTCTAAAGCAGGGGTTTCAAGCAAGCGGCCCGCATGTGGCCCCTGACGCTGTCATCTGCGGCCCGTGGGACACAGAGCCGCTAGTGCAGGCTCTGCTCCGGGATTCTGTGGAATTCCTTGACTTCGATGTCCACATATGGACAGTGATGTCTGGGGCTTCCCCAGAGCCAGAGTCCCGGGCAGAGCGCTAGTATGTCTGGGGCTTCCCCAGAGCCGGAGTCCCGGGAAAAACGCTAGTATAGGCTATGCTCCGGGACTCTGGGGAAGCCTCCTACATCGCTGTCCAGTATCTACAGAGGGCACTGTGGCATTATCTACAGAGGGCACTGTGGCATTATCTACAGAGGGCACTGTGGCATTATCTACAGAGGGCACTGTGGCATTATCTACAGAGGGCACTGTGGCATTATCTACAGAGGGCACTGTGGCATTATCTACAGAGGGCACTGTGGCATTATCTACAGAGGGCACTGTGGCATTATCTACAGAGGGCACTGTGGCATTATCTACAGAGGGCACTGTGGCATTATCTACAGAGGGCACTGTGGCATTATCTACAGAGGGCACTGTGGCATTATCTACAGAGGGACTGCCCAATCTTGACATGTGTGTCTGCCAAACGCTGCCAACTGAGCCGCCGGACTGCATTTAGCGACACAAACTGGAAAACTGAATTGTTGAAATAAGCACATGGAGAAATATCTCAAATTTTAAACCTAGCGGTATTATTATAGTAATGTAGTATTATTATTATAGTAATGTAATATTATGATAGTAATATAGTGTTATAGTAGTTCAAATAACTAATTGATTGACAATTTTTTATTGTATCAAATTTGAAAGTAATGCGGCCCTTCAACTTCCAATTTTTTCTATATGCGGCCCATTTACCCGGCCGAATTTGAGACCCCTAGGATAGACAGTGAGAAGAGTATACAGGGAATATAGGACATACAGTGAGGACAGTATACAAGGCATATAGGACATTAAATGAGGACAATATACTGGGAGTATAATACATATAGTGAGGACAGTATACAGGGAATATAGGACATACAGTGAGGACAAAACACATGGAATATAGGACATACCGTGAGCACAATATACAGAGAATATAGGACAGAGTTAGGACAGTATACTGGGAATATAGTACATATAGTGAGGACAGTATACAGAGAATATAGTACATATAGTGAGGACAGTATACTGGGAAACTAGTACATATAGTGACGACAGTATACAGGGAATATAGTACATACAGTAAGGACAGCATACAGGGAATATAGGACATACAATGAGCCTAGTATACAGGGAATATAGGACATACAGTGAGGACAGAATACAGGGAATATAAGACATACAGTGAGGGCAGTATACTGAGAAAAAGTACAAAGCGTGAGGACAGTATACAGGGAATATAGGACATACAGTGGGGGCAATATACAGAGTATATAGGACATACAGTAAAGACAGTATACTGGGAATATAGGACATACAGTGAGGACAGTATACTGGGACTATAGGACATAGTGAGGATTATACTAGATATTAGAGAATATACTATATACAGTGGGTAGAATATAAGGATAATATAGTACATATAGTGAGGACAGTATACAGGGAATATAGGACATACAATGAGGCTAGTATACAGGGAATATAGAACATACAGTGAGGACAGTATACAAGGCATATAGGACAAACAGTGAGGAAAGTATACTGGGAATATAAGACATACAGTGAGGACAATATACGAAGATTATAAGAGATACAGTGAGGGCAGTATACTGGGAAACAAGTACATAACGTGTGGACAGTATACAGGGAATATAGGATATACCATGCAGACAGTATACAGGGAATATAGGACATACCGTGCACACAGTATACAGAAAATATAGGACATACTGTGAGGAAAGTATACTGGGAATATAGTACATGTAGTGAGGACTGTATACAGGGAATATAATACATATAGTGAGGACAGTATACAGGGAATATAGGACATACAGTGCGGACAGGATAATGGGAATTTAGTACATATAGTGAGGACAGTATACAGGGAATATAGGACACAGTGAGGACCGTATACAGGGAATATAAGACATACAGTGAGGACAGTATTATGTTTTAGTTTCAGCTAATTGTCAGAGAAAAGAATGTACTTAGAAACTCCTTTATCGGAGAGGAAGACGGCCTGCAGGGGACTAGATCACGTGAAGTCACATTTTTCTGTGTTTCCAATGAATAACAGTCTAGAAAAGTCTATAAGTCCCTATCACATCACGTTTTTAGCCTCCACTTAATATATATGCCAGAAACCGCTCCCGACATATACGTTAAACATAGACAGTGACAGATACTAAACAGTGGCATCTGCCAAGCATAGACTACAATAGCGTACGTTAAATGTATGAGTCATTATCTCTCATGACCCCTTTCAAGACATACGTTAAACGGATGCCATAATAGCCTATAGGTGAAGGATGCCACTGTTCGGCATCTGTCTCCCATCGACGGATCAATTTAACATATACATGTCATGAAAATCTATTGTAAATCCTATGACGTATACATGAAACGGAGGCCTGTGACGTATACTATATGGTGGTATACGTCACCCATAGTCTCCCATGCTTAAAAACATATACCACGCATTGTACATTTGAGGGATTCCGTTGTATGGAATAGCGTATACCAGCCTGACTTAGGCCAAAAGGACACTTTTTTTTTTTACCCCTGTCAGGCTAGTGGAGACCTATGGACACTTTACTGTGTAGATTGGGACAGATCAACTAAACGTTGGGCTAAAAAGTGATCAATATCATGTCAAAATCTGTCAATTACAATATATGTGTAACACACCTCTGGGCCGACATCTGTAAGCAGGGTGTATTGTAGTTCTCACCTCACTATGGCGCAGTGCCTCCACCCGAATCTTGCTAGGAGATCTATACGAAAGCAGGAGGGTCTTCCTCTTCTGCCAGGGGTCGACTCGGGAAACCCCCACCTGAGCTCAGTACACACTCACAAGCGGTTCTGGTGAAACTACTCAACCGTTTTATTTAGGGAAAGGTAAAGTCAGTTTCAATTTTACCAGTATAGGGAACGCCGCCCAGTTGTGTGCCGTCGTTTAGTTCGGGTCGTACAAGTAGGTAGGGACAGAGGTTTGGGAAGAACAGGGACCTCACTGTTTACTGTGTATTTGGGGTCCTAAAAATATGCTGGGGGACCGGCCCAGCCCAGCTCAACCCTGGCAGACCAGAGGGGAACATTCCATTAGTTTCTTGAGGTGGTTATCAAGGTCCTAATATTTGGGAACCAGGGGAGGGCCCGACCACATCCTCCCATATTATACCAGAAGAATAATTTCCTAGCAAAGTTTTCTAAACTGTAAAGAAGGAAAGGACCTAAAAAGGTGCAGAGTGTGTCCAAAAAGAGGGATAAGAAAGGACACCATCTATCAGTGAGACACCTGCCAGAAAATACCGGACCTGTCGATAAAGGACTCAGTCATAGCGTACCACACATCTATGTATTATCCTGGTGCTGATAGCGTGCCACTGCCTTCTAAAATAGACATCATGGACCGCTTGTTAAAAAGCCATTGCTTCTTCCGATAGTATCTTGTGTGTATAAACACCGTCCGGCATCGCCGCCAAAAAGGGATCTAACAAGTAGGTAGGGACAGAAGTTTGGGAAGAACAGGGACTTCACGGTTTACTGTCTATTTGTTCATGACAGATGGGGTCCTAAAAATCTGCCTTTGGCCTGATGAAGACACCGGTCCGGCGTTGCAACGCGTAGCCCTTGTCCCTGTATACTTACATTAAATTATGAACCTTGTTCAGCCCTTTTGCCTTTATTAGCAGCGCCTTTGGTCCCCTTTTTTCTCCTTTATTGCATTTACCTGACAACAAACACAGTTTTGTTGTGATTACGGATCCGGCAGCAGCTTTTTTACACTTCTCCCAGTTGTGATACCTGCCAGCGTCTACAACTTAAGGCGAGCACTTTCCAATTTTTAGGAGTTCTACTATAATTATCATTTACCTGCACTATGTGGCGTCGTGTCTCTTTTACTCTCTTAGGACTGAGTCCTGGAGGAGCATCAGCCGGAGGTGTAGGGACACAAACAATTTGCCCTCTGAAAGGGGCCCTCTGAAAGGGGCAGAGTCCTGGCTGGCCGTGATCTCTGTGGTCAGGTCAGAGTCCACAGTTGCCACTACCGCACCAGGAAGCAATACTCCTTCGGGTTTGGTCTCAGGCGGAGGGGTGGCCAGAAAACTACGGGACAAAGAATCCGCTTTAATATTCTTTGAACCAGGCCTGTAGGTAACAACAAAATTGAACCTGGATGATTTCCTAGACAAAATCTCTCTCCCTAACTTATCCCTTGATCAAAAAAACATTTTGAACAAAGAAATATCGTTAGATGAAGTCTTGGCTGCAATTGGGTCATTAAAACCGAACAAATCTCCTGGCTCAGATGTACTTACAAACGAATATTATACATTTCTTAAGACACTACTGGCTCCTTATTTACTCAAAATGTTTCGCCAACTTTCCATTTCCGGGCATTTGTCCGAACGAAATGCTTCATGCCTTGATCATTACTTTACCAACAACGGGTAAATCCCCAGACCTTCCAGCAAATTTTTGCCCAATATCATCACTGAACACAGATTTAAAACTATGCAAAAATGTTAGCTACTTGCTTAGTTGATGTTTTACCACAATTAATAAAAAATGACCAAGTGGGCTTTAATAAAGGCCGTGAAACTTTGGATGGAGCTAGGAGATTCTTGGACATTATTGAAACGGTGGAGGCCCCTCGGACCCCTTCTCTGCTTCTCTCCATGGACGCGGAGAAGGCGTTTAACAGGGTCCATTGGGGCTATTTGGAATCTACTTAGAAACAGTCCGTCAAACCCACATTTTTTCAATCTGCAATTATGTCTCTATATTCTAACCCTAGTGCTTCAGTCTATACGTCAGGTTTCCTATCATCACCTTTCACAATAACAAACAGCACAAGACAGGACTGCCCCATGTCACCATTAATCTTCGCAATGATATTGGAACCCTTTGCAGAACATATCAGAAAATCTGAAACTATATCTGGAATTTCAATTGGTTCTCGGGAACATCGCATAGGTCTTTTCCCAGACGATGTACTAATCGCGTTAACTGACCCTAAAAATTCGCTTCCGTCGGTCATGAATATTATACATGAATTTAGCGCCGCTTCTTACTATAAAATAAACGCATCAAAATCTCAAATCCTTAGTTATAGGGTTAAAAAATTCCATTACACGCGAAAAATCGAACACTTACAGCTTTAATTGGGTTAAGACCGCTCTCCCTTAGACCTCATGCACACGACCGTAAATACACCCGTTATTTCGGGTCGTAATTACGACCCAAAATAACGTGCCCATAGACTTCTGTTGGCCACGGGTACCTTCCCGTTTTCTCACGGGAAGGTGCCCGTGCCGTTAAAAAGATAGAACATGTTCTATTTTTTTATTTTACAGGCCGTGCTCCTATACTTTATAATGGGAGCACGGCTCGGAAAAACTGCCGGCTGCCCGTGGCCTGCCGTGCTCGTAATTACGAGTCGTAATTACGAGCACGGTCGTGTGCATGAGGCCTTACCTGGGGATAAAACTCACTTTTCCCACTTCAAATTTATTCAATCTCAATTATAGTGCTCTCTTAGATACAATTCAAGCAGATATTAAAAAATGAAATATTCAAGGTATCTCTTGGTTGGGCAGGATTTCTGCATTTAAAATAGTTATACTGCCAAAAATCTTATATATATTCATAAACATTCCCATTTTCTTACCTATATAAACTTCAATCGACTGTGCAAAAATACATTTGGGGTAAGACGAAACCCAGGGTTAAATCCAATATCTTACACTTAATCGTGAAGGGGGCCTAAACACTCCCTCGGCTGTCCAATTATTATAGAGCAGTGATTTTAGACCAAATGAGATCCCTCTGGTCAGAGGATAGAACAAAGCTATGAGTGGATGTTACATAGTTACATAGTTAGTACGGCTGAAAAAATACACATGTCCATCAAGTTCTACCAAGGGACGGGAAAAGGGAAGGAAAAATTTCTACACATAGGAGTTAATACTTTTTTGTTCTAGGAAATTATCTAACCCTTTTTTAAAGCCATCTACTGCCCCTGCTGTGACCGGCTCCTGCGGTAGGCTATTCCATAGATTCACAGTTCTCACGGGAAAGAAGGCTTGTCGCCTTTGCAGGTTGAACCTTTTTTTCTCCAGACGGAGGGAGTGCCCCCTTGTTTTTTGAGGGGATTTTACAAGGAACAGGATTTCACCATATTTTTTGTATGTGCCATTAAAATATTTATATAAGTTAATCATGTCCCCCCTTAGTCCTCGTTTTTCAAGGCTAAATAGGTTTAATTCTTTTAATCTTTCCTCATAACTTAAATTCTCCATGCCCCTAATTAGCTTCGTTGCTCTTCTTTGTATTTTTTCTAACTCCAGGGCATCCTTTCTATGAACTGGAGCCCAGAACTGAACTGCATATTCTAGATGAGGCCTCACTAATGCTTTGTAAAGTGGCAATATTACATCCCTGTCCCGTGAGTCCATGCCTCTTTTAATACACAACAATATCCTGCTGGCCTTTGAAGCAGCTGATTGACACTGCATGCTGTTATTGAGTTTATGATTTACAAGTACACCCAGATCCTTCTCAACAAGTGAATCCGCCAGTGTAGCTCCCCCTAGGACATATGATTCATGCAGGTTGTTGGTACCCAGATGCATAACTTTACATTTATCTACATTAAACTTCATCTGCCAAGTGGATGCCCAAACACTTAGTTTGTTTAAATCTGCCTGCAATTCATGAACATCTTCCATAGACTGAACTATATTACATAGCTTGGTGTCATCTGCAAAAATACAAATAGTGCTATTAATCCCATCCTCTATATCATTAATAAATAAGTTGAATAATAGTGGTCCCAGCACTGAACCCTGGGGTACACCACTTATTACCGGGGACCATTCAGAGTAGGAATCATTGACCACAACTCTGGATACGGTCCTTGAGCCAATTCTCAATCCAATTACATTATTAACTATATTTTCTAAACCTATAGTCCTATAGGCTTCTGCTTACCTCTTCATGAAAACAGATTAGGTTAGTTTGACAACTTCTGTCCTTAGTAAAACCGTGCTGGCTGTCACTTATAATACTATTTTTTGTCACATAATCCTGTATATAGTCCCTCAATAGCCCCTCAAACATTTTCCCCACGATGGATGTTAAGCTTACTGGTCTATAATTACCCGGGGAAGACCTAGAGCCCTTTTTGAAAATCGGCACCACATTTGCGCTGCGCCAGTCCCTTGGCACTATACCAGTCACTAGAGATTCTCTGAATATTATGAAAAGGGGGACAGAAATAACTGAACTAAGCTCTAGGGTGTAACCCATCTGGTCCCGGGGCCTTGTGCACATTTATTTAATTTAGCTTGGACCATATCTACATTCATCCAATTCAGTATATCAACTGATATATTAACAGCACTGGCACCGGCTACATCAGCTGCTCTTTCTTCAGTTGTATATACAGAGCTAAAGAACCCATTTAGTAACTCTGCCTTCTCTTGATCCCCTGTGACCAACTCCCCATTACCATTATCTAGGGATCCTACATGTTCAGACCTGGGCTTTTTAGCATATATACTTGAAGAATTTTTTGGGATTTGTTTTACTATCCTTGGCCACCTGCCTTTCATTTTGTATTTTTGCTGATTTTATTACCTTTTTACAGATTTTATTAAGCTCTTTATATTTTACAAAGGCTGCAAATGTACCCTCAGATTTGTATTTTTTAAATCCCCTTTTTTTGTCATGTATTGCCCCTTTCACAGAAGGTGTAAGCCATGTGGGTTTTAATTTGAGTCGTTTATACTTGTTACCTATGGGAATCAATTTTGCACTATAATAACTCAAAGTAGATTTGAAAATCTCCCATTTATCATTTGTACCATTATTTGACATTAGTTCTTCCCAGTCTATATCCTGAATTGCAGCCCTCATCCTGGGGAATTTGGCTCTCTTAAAATTAAATGTTTTTGCCCTCCCAGCCTGCGCTTGTTCTTTACAGTATAGGTAAAATTTAACTATATTATGATCACTGTTACCGAGGTTTTCACGAACATTGACATTCCCAACAAGATCTGCATTATTAGAAATGACCAGATCCAACAGAGCTTCACCTCTAGTCGGGTCTTCCACAAACTGGCCCATAAAATTTTCCTGCAACAGGTTGAGGAAATGTCTCCCCTTTGCAGTTGAAGCTGAACCATGACGCCAATTAATATCCCGGAAATTAAAATCTCCCATTATCACTACAGTACCCGCCTGTGCAGCCCGCTCCATCTGTTTATATAGCCGAACTTCCATCTCCTCAGTTATATTGGGGGGTCTATAGATTACACCAAAAGTAATTTTTTCAGTGTTTACCTCCCTTTCTAGTTCCACCCACAAGGTTTCAACCTCCTCACAGTATTCACCCACTATTACCTCTTTCACACTCGCCTTCATATCATTTCTCACATACAGACATACACCACCACCTTTCCTATTTGTCCTGTCTTTCCGAAAAAGTGTAAAACCCTGTAGATTTACAGCCCAGTCATGTGAAGAGTCCAGCCATGTTTCAGCAACACCAACTATATCTATATTTTCTTACAGTATCAAGGCCTCCAGCTCCCCCATTTTGCTTGCTAGACTTCTGGCATTTGTGAACATACACTTTAACTTGCCTTTCAGTTTTTCACTTTTATCAGAAATGTGATTTGACATTATTTGGGCATTTTTATTTACACTGCTGTTCTGTAACGAAAGGATCTCCTTATCTTGTTGTCTAGTCCTCTCCCCACATTCTGTTTCTCCCCCCAGCAATATAGTCTGACCCCTCTCTAACCTGGCTACCCCTTTTTTTTCTACATTGAACTTCATTTCCTGAATAACCGCCTTTTAAAACACCATTTAACTGCTTCCACAGCTTTTAAAACAAATTTCAATCCCCCTCTCAACTTTAAAGGAACAGTGTCATCACAAATAAATTTTTTATATGTTAAAGATGTTAGTGCTTTAATAAAAACGTTTATATTCATTTGTGTGTTTGTGTTTTACTGTTTCTTATTTTTACACTTTTTCTTCCCTATGGGGGCTGCCATTTTTTGTTCCATTTCTGTGTGTGTCGATTAACGACACACACAGACATGGAATACGGCAGCCACAGTCCCATAGGGACTGTGAACGGCTCCCGTCCTATTGACTGCCGTGTACGGCGTCTGTGTGGGAACTGCGCATGCGCCGCTCCCACACAGTCCTATTCGAAATTGGCGCCGTCCGGCGCCATTTTCCTGTGGACCGGAAGTCGCGGCCGGACAGTAATATTACTACTTCCGGCCACGGCTTCCGGACTTGTGCACATGGAACAGCGGCAGCAAACGGAGCGGACGGGCCGGAGGGAGCCGCGGCGGCAGGAGCAGGTAAGAGATTTCAATGTATGTTAGTGTTTGTGTGTGTTTACTACTGTATGTAAACCTACTACACTGTGGGTTACCTCAAAAAATGGCGACACACAGTGTAGGAGGTTAAACCTTTCAAACCCCTCGTTTATCCCGGCACTAGCCAGGATAAAGGAGGGGGGGATGCTGAGAGCTCACTAGAGCGAGGGCTTTTAACCCAATGTTGCAATGCTGCAATCTTGGGAACTAGCTCCATCTAGTGACCAAAAATGGGTAGTATTATAAATTAGAAAAAATTTATAATATTTCCTGACTCGCGAAAAAAATAAAAAAAATTTGAATAATGTTTAATCACCCACACACTAAATGTTTAATTTTTAAAAAAAAAACATGTTTTTCTGGCAACACATTCCCTTTAAGAGCGACATCTCTAGTTTGGAAACTAGTCTCTAGGAGAGAGGACCTTTTAAAATTTGACCAATACTCAGAACCTCTAGAGGTCCTAGAATTGGCAATACCTGGGTTGCGTCTCCCCATATGGAAGGAAAGGGGTATTCTAAATATAGGAATACCCTGGCAGGATTATCGTTTAGTATCCTTTCAATTCATCAATACCACTTATAGTATTCCACACACGGAATTCTTTACATTTCTGCAAATCCGCCACTTATTACAGGGTTTTTCTCCTCCAAATCACCTATCCGTATCTAGTCTTTTCAATGTTTGGCTATAGTCTCCCCAACCTTATAAAAAGGGCATCTCACGATGCTACCAGTTAATAAAAACAGGAAAACATTGACCCACTTTCTCACCTAAAAGAGGTATGGGAACATGATCTAAAACGTACAAATCTCTACAAACCAATGGGTATCGTCTTTCAACTCCATCAACAAAACGTCAAAATGTCTTGCACATCTAGAAAACTCTTGGAAATTTTTGTAATCGCTGGTATCTATCCCCAGGGAAACTCCAAAAGATATTTCCTAGGATTTCCCCTAATTGTTGGAAATGTAAGACCTCAGCGGGAACTTAACTACATCTCTGGTGGGAATAACCTGCAGTCATAACACTATGGACTAAAATGTTTGACTTATCAAGATTATGTAAGGTCCACATCACACTAAACCCAGGCCTGGCATTGCTAGGTTTAGGCCTAGAACAATTCCCTACTGATCATATCACAACCATATCACACTCTTTAATCACAACTAGGTTGAAAATTGCCCAACATTGGAAGGGCGACTGTCAGCCAACATTGAAAATGATAATCAAAAGGTATTAACGACAACTGTTGGCATGAACTTACTTATGCTGGCATTAACTGTAAGCGTTCTAAGCTACTATCGAAATGGAAACCGTGGCTAGACTCTCCACACAAACACTATTCCACCATCGTATTTTTAGGAAACTTGGTAATTCATTCACATTGTAGTATCCCATTCTTCTCTTGTCATTCGCACACATACGAGTCTACATTTGGTTGCAGTTGTGTCCTTATCATTGTATATGTATACACATAGCTGTTTTTTGTTTTTTTCTTTTATGTAATGTATTATTTGAATTGTTATCAAATGTACTTACCTTTCTTTGTATTTGCTATACCTTTCAATAAAAAGTTAATTGGAAAAAAAATATTAAAATTGAACCTGGTAAAAAAAAATAGAGCCCATCTAGCCTGTGTAGGGTTGAGTCTCTTGGCTGAATCTAGAAAGACTAAATTTTTATGGTCAGTGAGGACCGTGACTCGATGTCTCGCCCCTTTGAGAAAATGGCGCCATTCCTCCAAAGCCCATTTGATGGCCAGCAGTTCCCGATTTCACACATCGTAATTTTGTTCAGTGGGAGAGAACTTATGGGAAAAGAAGGCACAGGGACGGGGGTAAATGTGAGAAGTAGGACCCTGAGACAATACTGCTGCCACACCCACCTTGACTTTGACAGTGGGCAAACTTACAAAATCAGCAAGGGATAAAATACTTATTTCCTTCACTGTATATATATTCCCTAACTCCACTTCCAATACCCCCAGCCCCCCAGTAATGTTCCTAATTTAAACCCACCCACCAATCTATAATCACAATACCCCTCTACTTGACCCCTTGCAGGCCCAGAACCATCATGCCCGCCCACTGCCCAGCTTTGCTTAGCTCTGGGCTCACAATAGCGACTGCGGCATCTGAAGTGTTAAGAAGAGGGGTGACCCCCTCTAATAGTCTATCGCCCAACCCAACTACGCGATCACAGGCTGCTGATGATTGGCATGGCAACCTGGGGGCCTAATGAGGGGCCCCAGGTCTGCCATCTCTGCACTCCTATTAAGACTTGCCTCCGGCAGGGCTTAGTAGGAGTCTGTCAGAATCACAATATACTTCAGTACATTAGTAGTGCAATAGTATCATGCAAGCGATGCAATGATTGCTGGGTCAAGTCCCCTAATGGGATTAATGTAAAACAAAGTTTTATGTTTATGTACACAAAGTTAAAAAATAAATAAAAATACCCTCTAAAGCAGGGGTTTCAAGCAAGCGGCCCGCATGTGGCCCCTGACGCTGTCATCTGCGGCCCGTGGGACACAGAGCCGCTAGTGCAGGCTCTGCTCCGGGATTCTGTGGAATTCCTTGACTTCGATGTCCACATATGGACAGTGATGTCTGGGGCTTCCCCAGAGCCAGAGTCCTGGGCAGAGCGCTAGTATGTCTGGGGCTTCCCCAGAGCCGGAGTCCCGGGAAAAACGCTAGTATAGGCTATGCTCCGGGACTCTGGGGAAGCCTCCTACATCGCTGTCCAGTATCTACAGAGGGCACTGTGGCATTATCTACAGAGGGCACTGTGGCATTATCTACAGAGGGCACTGTGGCATTATCTACAGAGGGCACTGTGGCATTATCTACAGAGGGCACTGTGGCATTATCTACAGAGGGCACTGTGGCATTATCTACAGAGGGCACTGTGGCATTATCTACAGAGGGCACTGTGGCATTATCTACAGAGGGACTGCCCAATCTTGACATGTGTGTCTGCCAAACGCTGCCAACTGAGCCGCCGGACTGCATTTAGCGACACAAACTGGAAAACTGAATTGTTGAAATAAGCACGTGGAGAAATATCTCAAATTTTAAACCTAGCGGTTTTATTATAGTAATGTAATATTATTATTATAGTAATGTAAGATTATGATAGTAATATAGTGTTATAGTAGTTCAAATAACTAATTGATTGACAATTTTTTATTGTATCAAATTTGAAAGTAATGCGGCCCTTCAACTTCCAATTTTTTCTATATGCGGCCCATTTACCCGGCCGAATTTGAGACCCCTAGGATAGACAGTGAGAAGAGTATACAGGGAATATAGGACATACAGTGAGGACAGTATACAAGGCATATAGGACATTAAATGAGGACAATATACTGGGAGTATAATACATATAGTGAGGACAGTATACAGGGAATATAGGACATACAGTGAGGACAAAACACATGGAATATAGGACATACCGTGAGCACAATATACAGAGAATATAGGACAGAGTTAGGACAGTATACTGGGAATATAGTACATATAGTGAGGACAGTATACAGAGAATATAGTACATATAGTGAGGACAGTATACTGGGAAACTAGTACATATAGTGAGGACAGTATACAGGGAATATAGTACATACAGTAAGGACAGCATACAGGGAATATAGGACATACAATGAGCCTAGTATACAGGGAATATAGGACATACAGTGAGGACAGAATACAGGGAATATAGGACACAGTGAGGACAGGATACTGGGAATTTAGTACATATAGTGAGGACAGAATACAGGGAATATAAGACATACAGTGAGGGCAGTATACTGAGAAAAAGTACAAAGCGTGAGGACAGTATACAGGGAATATAGGACATACAGTGGTGGCAATATACAGAGTATATAGGACATACTGTATGTCCTATATTCCCAGTATACTGTCTTTACTGTGAGGACAGTATACTGGGACTATAGGACATACAGTGAGGATTATACTAGATATTAGAGAATATACTATATACAGTGGGTAGAATATAAGGATAATATAGTACATATAGTGAGGACAGTATACAGGGAATATAGGACATACAATGAGGCTAGTATACAGGGAATATAGAACATACAGTGAGGACAGTATACAAGGCATATAGGACAAACAGTGAGGAAAGTATACTGGGAATATAAGACATACAGTGAGGACAATATACGAAGATTATAAGAGATACAGTGAGGGCAGTATACTGGGAAACAAGTACATAACGTGTGGACAGTATACAGGGAATATAGGATATACCATGCAGACAGTATACAGGGAATATAGGACATACCGTGCACACAGTATACAGAAAATATAGGACATACTGTGAGGAAAGTATACTGGGAATATAGTACATGTAGTGAGGACTGTATACAGGGAATATAATACATATAGTGAGGACAGTATACAGGGAATATAGGACATACAGTGCGGACAGGATAATGGGAATTTAGTACATATAGTGAGGACAGTATACAGGGAATATAGGACACAGTGAGGACCGTATACAGGGAATATAAGACATACAGTGAGGACAGTATTATGTTTTAGTTTCAGCTAATTGTCAGAGAAAAGAATGTACTTAGAAACTCCTTTATCGGAGAGGAAGACGGCCTGCAGGGGACTAGATCACGTGAAGTCACATTTTTCTGTGTTTCCAATGAATAACAGTCTAGAAAAGTCTATAAGTCCCTATCACATCACGTTTTTAGCCTCCACTTAATATATATGCCAGAAACCGCTCCCGACATATACGTTAAACATAGACAGTGACAGATACTAAACAGTGGCATCTGCCAAGCATAGACTACAATAGCGTACGTTAAATGTATGAGTCATTATCTCTCATGACCCCTTTCAAGACATACGTTAAACGGATGCCATAATAGCCTATAGGTGAAGGATGCCACTGTTCGGCATCTGTCTCCCATCGACGGATCAATTTAACATATACATGTCATGAAAATCTATTGTAAATCCTATGACGTATACATGAAACGGAGGCCTGTGACGTATACTATATGGTGGTATACGTCACCCATAGTCTCCCATGCTTAAAAACATATACCACGCATTGTACATTTGAGGGATTCCGTTGTATGGAATAGCGTATACCAGCCTGACTTAGGCCAAAAGGACACTTTTTTTTTTTACCCCTGTCAGGCTAGTGGAGACCTATGGACACTTTACTGTGTAGATTGGGACAGATCAACTAAACGTTGGGCTAAAAAGTGATCAATATCATGTCAAAATCTGTCAATTACAATATATGTGTAACACACCTCTGGGCCGACCTCTGTAAGCAGGGTGTATTGTAGTTCTCACCTCACTATGGCGCAGTGCCTCCACCCGAATCTTGCTAGGAGATCTATACGAAAGCAGGAGGGTCTTCCTCTTCTGCCAGGGGTCGACTCGGGAAACCCCCACCTGAGCTCAGTACACACTCACAAGCGGTTCTGGTGAAACTACTCAACCGTTTTATTTAGGGAAAGGTAAAGTCAGTTTCAATTTTACCAGTATAGGGAACGCCGCCCAGTTGTGTGCCGTCGTTTAGTTCGGGTCGTACAAGTAGGTAGGGACAGAGGTTTGGGAAGAACAGGGACCTCACTGTTTACTGTGTATTTGGGGTCCTAAAAATATGCTGGGGGACCGGCCCAGCCCAGCTCAACCCTGGCAGACCAGAGGGGAACATTCCATTAGTTTCTTGAGGTGGTTATCAAGGTCCTAATATTTGGGAACCAGGGGAGGGCCCGACCACATCCTCCCATATTATACCAGAAGAATAATTTCCTAGCAAAGTTTTCTAAACTGTAAAGAAGGAAAGGACCTAAAAAGGTGCAGAGCGTGTCCAAAAAGAGGGATAAGAAAGGACACCATCTATCAGTGAGACACCTGCCAGAAAATACCGGACCTGTCGATAAAGGACTCAGTCATAGCGTACCACACATCTATGTATTATCCTGGTGCTGATAGCGTGCCACTGCCTTCTAAAATAGACATCATGGACCGCTTGTTAAAAAGCCATTGCTTCTTCCGATAGTATCTTGTGTGTATAAACACCGTCCGGCATCGCCGCCAAAAAGGGATCTAACAAGTAGGTAGGGACAGAAGTTTGGGAAGAACAGGGACTTCACGGTTTACTGTCTATTTGTTCATGACAGATGGGGTCCTAAAAATCTGCCTTTGGCCTGATGAAGACACCGGTCCGGCGTTGCAACGCGTAGCCCTTGTCCCTGTATACTTACATTAAATTATGAACCTTGTTCAGCCCTTTTGCCTTTATTAGCAGCGCCTTTGGTCCCCTTTTTTCTCCTTTATTGCATTTACCTGACAACAAACACAGTTTTGTTGTGATTACGGATCCGGCAGCAGCTTTTTTACACTTCTCCCAGTTGTGATACCTGCCAGCGTCTACAACTTAAGGCGAGCACTTTCCAATTTTTAGGAGTTCTACTATAATTATCATTTACCTGCACTATGTGGCGTCGTGTCTCTTTTACTCTCTTAGGACTGAGTCCTGGAGGAGCATCAGCCGGAGGTGTAGGGACACAAACAATTTGCCCTCTGAAAGGGGCCCTCTGAAAGGGGCAGAGTCCTGGCTGGCCGTGATCTCTGTGGTCAGGTCAGAGTCCACAGTTGCCACTACCGCACCAGGAAGCAATACTCCTTCGGGTTTGGTCTCAGGCGGAGGGGTGGCCAGAAAACTACGGGACAAAGAATCCGCTTTAATATTCTTTGAACCAGGCCTGTAGGTAACAACAAAATTGAACCTGGATGATTTCCTAGACAAAATCTCTCTCCCTAACTTATCCCTTGATCAAAAAAACATTTTGAACAAAGAAATATCGTTAGATGAAGTCTTGGCTGCAATTGGGTCATTAATACCGAACAAATCTCCTGGCTCAGATGTACTTACAAACGAATATTATACATTTCTTAAGACACTACTGGCTCCTTATTTACTCAAAATGTTTCGCCAACTTTCCATTTCCGGGCATTTGTCCGAACGAAATGCTTCATGCCTTGATCATTACTTTACCAACAACGGGTAAATCCCCAGACCTTCCAGCAAATTTTTGCCCAATATCATCACTGAACACAGATTTAAAACTCTATGCAAAAATGTTAGCTACTTGCTTAGTTGATGTTTTACCACAATTAATAAAAAATGACCAAGTGGGCTTTAATAAAGGCCGTGAAACTTTGGATGGAGCTAGGAGATTCTTGGACATTATTGAAACGGTGGAGGCCCCTCGGACCCCTTCTCTGCTTCTCTCCATGGACGCGGAGAAGGCGTTTAACAGGGTCCATTGGGGCTATTTGGAATCTACTTAGAAACAGTCCGTCAAACCCACATTTTTTTCAATCTGCAATTATGTCTCTATATTCTAACCCTAGTGCTTCAGTCTATACGTCAGGTTTCCTATCATCACCTTTCACAATAACAAACAGCACAAGACAGGACTGCCCCATGTCACCATTAATCTTCGCAATGATATTGGAACCCTTTGCAGAACATATCAGAAAATCTGAAACTATATCTGGAATTTCAATTGGTTCTCGGGAACATCGCATAGGTCTTTTCCCAGACGATGTACTAATCGCGTTAACTGACCCTAAAAATTCGCTTCCGTCGGTCATGAATATTATACATGAATTTAGCGCCGCTTCTTACTATAAAATAAACGCATCAAAATCTCAAATCCTTAGTTATAGGGTTAAAAAATTCCATTACACGCGAAAAATCGAACACTTACAGCTTTAATTGGGTTAAGACCGCTCTCCCTTAGACCTCATGCACACGACCGTAAATACACCCGTTATTTCGGGTCGTAATTACGACCCAAAATAACGTGCCCATAGACTTCTGTTGGCCACGGGTACCTTCCCGTTTTCTCACGGGAAGGTGCCCGTGCCGTTAAAAAGATAGAACATGTTCTATTTTTTTATTTTACAGGCCGTGCTCCTATACTTTATAATGGGAGCACGGCTCGGAAAAACTGCCGGCTGCCCGTGGCCTGCCGTGCTCGTAATTACGAGTCGTAATTACGAGCACGGTCGTGTGCATGAGGCCTTACCTGGGGATAAAACTCACTTTTCCCACTTCAAATTTATTCAATCTCAATTATAGTGCTCTCTTAGATACAATTCAAGCAGATATTAAAAAATGAAATATTCAAGGTATCTCTTGGTTGGGCAGGATTTCTGCATTTAAAATAGTTATACTGCCAAAAATCTTATATATATTCATAAACATTCCCATTTTCTTACCTATATAAACTTCAATCGACTGTGCAAAAATACATTTGGGGTAAGACGAAACCCAGGGTTAAATCCAATATCTTACACTTAATCGTGAAGGGGGCCTAAACACTCCCTCGGCTGTCCAATTATTATAGAGCAGTGATTTTAGACCAAATGAGATCCCTCTGGTCAGAGGATAGAACAAAGCTATGAGTGGATGTTACATAGTTACATAGTTAGTACGGCTGAAAAAATACACATGTCCATCAAGTTCTACCAAGGGACGGGAAAAGGGAAGGAAAAATTTCTACACATAGGAGTTAATACTTTTTTGTTCTAGGAAATTATCTAACCCTTTTTTAAAGCCATCTACTGCCCCTGCTGTGACCGGCTCCTGCGGTAGGCTATTCCATAGATTCACAGTTCTCACGGGAAAGAAGGCTTGTCGCCTTTGCAGGTTGAACCTTTTTTTCTCCAGACGGAGGGAGTGCCCCCTTGTTTTTTGAGGGGATTTTACAAGGAACAGGATTTCACCATATTTTTTGTATGTGCCATTAAAATATTTATATAAGTTAATCATGTCCCCCCTTAGTCCTCGTTTTTCAAGGCTAAATAGGTTTAATTCTTTTAATCTTTCCTCATAACTTAAATTCTCCATGCCCCTAATTAGCTTCGTTGCTCTTCTTTGTATTTTTTCTAACTCCAGGGCATCCTTTCTATGAACTGGAGCCCAGAACTGAACTGCATATTCTAGATGAGGCCTCACTAATGCTTTGTAAAGTGGCAATATTACATCCCTGTCCCGTGAGTCCATGCCTCTTTTAATACACAACAATATCCTGCTGGCCTTTGAAGCAGCTGATTGACACTGCATGCTGTTATTGAGTTTATGATTTACAAGTACACCCAGATCCTTCTCAACAAGTGAATCCGCCAGTGTAGCTCCCCCTAGGACATATGATTCATGCAGGTTGTTGGTACCCAGATGCATAACTTTACATTTATCTACATTAAACTTCATCTGCCAAGTGGATGCCCAAACACTTAGTTTGTTTAAATCTGCCTGCAATTCATGAACATCTTCCATAGACTGAACTATATTACATAGCTTGGTGTCATCTGCAAAAATACAAATAGTGCTATTAATCCCATCCTCTATATCATTAATAAATAAGTTGAATAATAGTGGTCCCAGCACTGAACCCTGGGGTACACCACTTATTACCGGGGACCATTCAGAGTAGGAATCATTGACCACAACTCTGGATACGGTCCTTGAGCCAATTCTCAATCCAATTACATTATTAACTATATTTTCTAAACCTATAGTCCTATAGGCTTCTGCTTACCTCTTCATGAAAACAGATTAGGTTAGTTTGACAACTTCTGTCCTTAGTAAAACCGTGCTGGCTGTCACTTATAATACTATTTTTTGTCACATAATCCTGTATATAGTCCCTCAATAGCCCCTCAAACATTTTCCCCACGATGGATGTTAAGCTTACTGGTCTATAATTACCCGGGGAAGACCTAGAGCCCTTTTTGAAAATCGGCACCACATTTGCGCTGCGCCAGTCCCTTGGCACTATACCAGTCACTAGAGATTCTCTGAATATTATGAAAAGGGGGACAGAAATAACTGAACTAAGCTCTAGGGTGTAACCCATCTGGTCCCGGGGCCTTGTGCACATTTATTTAATTTAGCTTGGACCATATCTACATTCATCCAATTCAGTATATCAACTGATATATTAACAGCACTGGCACCGGCTACATCAGCTGCTCTTTCTTCAGTTGTATATACAGAGCTAAAGAACCCATTTAGTAACTCTGCCTTCTCTTGATCCCCTGTGACCAACTCCCCATTACCATTATCTAGGGATCCTACATGTTCAGACCTGGGCTTTTTAGCATTTATATACTTGAAGAATTTTTTGGGATTTGTTTTACTATCCTTGGCCACCTGCCTTTCATTTTGTATTTTTGCTGATTTTATTACCTTTTTACAGATTTTATTAAGCTCTTTATATTTTACAAAGGCTGCAAATGTACCCTCAGATTTGTATTTTTTAAATCCCCTTTTTTTGTCATGTATTGCCCCTTTCACAGAAGGTGTAAGCCATGTGGGTTTTAATTTGAGTCGTTTATACTTGTTACCTATGGGAATCAATTTTGCACTATAATAACTCAAAGTAGATTTGAAAATCTCCCATTTATCATTTGTACCATTATTTGACATTAGTTCTTCCCAGTCTATATCCTGAATTGCAGCCCTCATCCTGGGGAATTTGGCTCTCTTAAAATTAAATGTTTTTGCCCTCCCAGCCTGCGCTTGTTCTTTACAGTATAGGTAAAATTTAACTATATTATGATCACTGTTACCGAGGTTTTCACGAACATTGACATTCCCAACAAGATCTGCATTATTAGAAATGACCAGATCCAACAGAGCTTCACCTCTAGTCGGGTCTTCCACAAACTGGCCCATAAAATTTTCCTGCAACAGGTTGAGGAAATGTCTCCCCTTTGCAGTTGAAGCTGAACCATGACGCCAATTAATATCCCGGAAATTAAAATCTCCCATTATCACTACAGTACCCGCCTGTGCAGCCCGCTCCATCTGTTTATATAGCCGAACTTCCATCTCCTCAGTTATATTGGGGGGTCTATAGATTACACCAAAAGTAATTTTTTCAGTGTTTACCTCCCTTTCTAGTTCCACCCACAAGGTTTCAACCTCCTCACAGTATTCACCCACTATTACCTCTTTCACACTCGCCTTCATATCATTTCTCACATACAGACATACACCACCACCTTTCCTATTTGTCCTGTCTTTCCGAAAAAGTGTAAAACCCTGTAGATTTACAGCCCAGTCATGTGAAGAGTCCAGCCATGTTTCAGCAACACCAACTATATCTATATTTTCTTACAGTATCAAGGCCTCCAGCTCCCCCATTTTGCTTGCTAGACTTCTGGCATTTGTGAACATACACTTTAACTTGCCTTTCAGTTTTTCACTTTTATCAGAAATGTGATTTGACATTATTTGGGCATTTTTATTTACACTGCTGTTCTGTAACGAAAGGATCTCCTTATCTTGTTGTCTAGTCCTCTCCCCACATTCTGTTTCTCCCCCCAGCAATATAGTCTGACCCCTCTCTAACCTGGCTACCCCTTTTTTTCTACATTGAACTTCATTTCCTGAATAACCGCCTTTTAAAACACCATTTAACTGCTTCCACAGCTTTTAAAACAAATTTCAATCCCCCTCTCAACTTTAAAGGAACAGTGTCATCACAAATAAATTTTTTATATGTTAAAGATGTTAGTGCTTTAATAAAAACGTTTATATTCATTTGTGTGTTTGTGTTTTACGGTTTCTTATTTTTACACTTTTTCTTCCCTATGGGGGCTGCCATTTTTTGTTCCATTTCTGTGTGTGTCGATTAACGACACACACAGACATGGAATACGGCAGCCACAGTCCCATAGGGACTGTGAACGGCTCCCGTCCCATTGACTGCCGTGTACGGCGTCTGTGTGGGAACTGCGCATGCGCCGCTCCCACACAGTCCTATTCGAAATTGGCGCCGTCCGGCGCCATTTTCCTGTGGACCGGAAGTCGCGGCCGGACAGTAATATTACTACTTCCGGCCACGGCTTCCGGACTTGTGCACATGGAACAGCGGCAGCAAACGGAGCGGACGGGCCGGAGGGAGCCGCGGCGGCAGGAGCAGGTAAGAGATTTCAATGTATGTTAGTGTTTGTGTGTGTTTACTACTGTATGTAAACCTACTACACTGTGGGTTACCTCAAAAAATGGCGACACACAGTGTAGGAGGTTAAACCTTTCAAACCCCTCGTTTATCCCGGCACTAGCCAGGATAAAGGAGGGGGGGATGCTGAGAGCTCACTAGAGCGAGGGCTTTTAACCCAATGTTGCAATGCTGCAATCTTGGGAACTAGCTCCATCTAGTGACCAAAAATGGGTAGTATTATAAATTAGAAAAAATTTATAATATTTCCTGACTCGCGAAAAAAATAAAAAAAATTTGAATAATGTTTAATCACCCACACACTAAATGTTTAATTTTTTAAAAAAAAACATGTTTTTCTGGCAACACATTCCCTTTAAGAGCGACATCTCTAGTTTGGAAACTAGTCTCTAGGAGAGAGGACCTTTTAAAATTTGACCAATACTCAGAACCTCTAGAGGTCCTAGAATTGGCAATACCTGGGTTGCGTCTCCCCATATGGAAGGAAAGGGGTATTCTAAATATAGGAATACCCTGGCAGGATTATCGTTTAGTATCCTTTCAATTCATCAATACCACTTATAGTATTCCACACACGGAATTCTTTACATTTCTGCAAATCCGCCACTTATTACAGGGTTTTTCTCCTCCAAATCACCTATCCGTATCTAGTCTTTTCAATGTTTGGCTATAGTCTCCCCAACCTTATAAAAAGGGCATCTCACGATGCTACCAGTTAATAAAAACAGGAAAACATTGACCCACTTTCTCACCTAAAAGAGGTATGGGAACATGATCTAAAACGTACAAATCTCTACAAACCAATGGGTATCGTCTTTCAACTCCATCAACAAAACGTCAAAATGTCTTGCACATCTAGAAAACTCTTGGAAATTTTTGTAATCGCTGGTATCTATCCCCAGGGAAACTCCAAAAGATATTTCCTAGGATTTCCCCTAATTGTTGGAAATGTAAGACCTCAGCGGGAACTTAACTACATCTCTGGTGGGAATAACCTGCAGTCATAACACTATGGACTAAAATGTTTGACTTATCAAGATTATGTAAGGTCCACATCACACTAAACCCAGGCCTGGCATTGCTAGGTTTAGGCCTAGAACAATTCCCTACTGATCATATCACAACCATATCACACTCTTTAATCACAACTAGGTTGAAAATTGGCCAACATTGGAAGGGCGACTGTCAGCCAACATTGAAAATGATAATCAAAAGGTATTAACGACAACTGTTGGCATGAACTTACTTATGCTGGCATTAACTGTAAGCGTTCTAAGCTACTATCGAAATGGAAACCGTGGCTAGACTCTCCACACAAACACTATTCCACCATCGTATTTTTAGGAAACTTGGTAATTCATTCACATTGTAGTATCCCATTCTTCTCTTGTCATTCGCACACATACGAGTCTACATTTGGTTGCAGTTGTGTCCTTATCATTGTATATGTATACACATAGCTGTTTTTTGTTTTTTTCTTTTATGTAATGTATTATTTGAATTGTTATCAAATGTACTTACCTTTCTTTGTATTTGCTATACCTTTCAATAAAAAGTTAATTGGAAAAAAAATATTAAAATTGAACCTGGTAAAAAAAAATAGAGCCCATCTAGCCTGTGTAGGGTTGAGTCTCTTGGCTGAATCTAGAAAGACTAAATTTTTATGGTCAGTGAGGACCGTGACTCGATGTCTCGCCCCTTTGAGAAAATGGCGCCATTCCTCCAAAGCCCATTTGATGGCCAGCAGTTCCCGATTTCACACATCGTAATTTTGTTCAGTGGGAGAGAACTTATGGGAAAAGAAGGCACAGGGACGGGGGTAAATGTGAGAAGTAGGACCCTGAGACAATACTGCTGCCACACCCACCTTGACTTTGACAGTGGGCAAACTTACAAAATCAGCAAGGGATAAAATACTTATTTCCTTCACTGTATATATATTCCCTAACTCCACTTCCAATACCCCCAGCCCCCCAGTAATGTTCCTAATTTAAACCCACCCACCAATCTATAATCACAATACCCCTCTACTTGACCCCTTGCAGGCCCAGAACCATCATGCCCGCCCACTGCCCAGCTTTGCTTAGCTCTGGGCTCACAATAGCGACTGCGGCATCTGAAGTGTTAAGAAGAGGGGTGACCCCCTCTAATAGTCTATCGCCCAACCCAACTACGCGATCACAGGCTGCTGATGATTGGCATGGCAACCTGGGGGCCTAATGAGGGGCCCCAGGTCTGCCATCTCTGCACTCCTATTAAGACTTGCCTCCGGCAGGGCTTAGTAGGAGTCTGTCAGAATCACAATATACTTCAGTACATTAGTAGTGCAATAGTATCATGCAAGCGATGCAATGATTGCTGGGTCAAGTCCCCTAATGGGATTAATGTAAAACAAAGTTTTATGTTTATGTACACAAAGTTAAAAAATAATTAAAAATACCCTCTAAAGCAGGGGTTTCAAGCAGCATGTGGCCCCTGACGCTGTCATCTGCGGCCCGTGGGACACAGAGCCGCTAGTGCAGGCTCTGCTCCGGGATTCTGTGGAATTCCTTGACTTCGATGTCCACATATGGACAGTGATGTCTGGGGCTTCCCCAGAGCCAGAGTCCCGGGCAGAGCGCTAGTATGTCTGGGGCTTCCCCAAAGCCGGAGTCCCGGGAAAAACGCTAGTATAGGCTATGCTCCGGGACTCTGGGGAAGCCTCCTACATCGCTGTCCAGTATCTACAGAGGGCACTGTGGCATTATCTACAGAGGGCACTGTGGCATTATCTACAGAGGGCACTGTGGCATTATCTACAGAGGGCACTGTGGCATTATCTACAGAGGGCACTGTGGCATTATCTACAGAGGGCACTGTGGCATTATCTACAGAGGGCACTGTGGCATTATCTACAGAGGGCACTGTGGCATTATATATAGAGGGCACTGTGGCATTATCTACAGAGGGACTGCCCAATCTTGACATGTGTGTCTGCCAAACGCTGCCAACTGAGCCGCCGGACTGCATTTAGCGACACAAACTGGAAAACTGAATTGTTGAAATAAGCACGTGGAGAAATATCTCAAATTTTAAACCTAGCGGTATTATTATAGTAATGTAGTATTATTATTATAGTAATGTAAGATTATGATAGTAATATAGTGTTATAGTAGTTCAAATAACTAATTGATTGACAATTTTTTATTGTATCAAATTTGAAAGTAATGCGGCCCTTCAACTTCCAATTTTTTCTATATGCGGCCCATTTACCCGGCCGAATTTGAGACCCCTAGGATAGACAGTGAGAAGAGTATACAGGGAATATAGGACATACAGTGAGGACAGTATACAAGGCATATAGGACATTAAATGAGGACAATATACTGGGAGTATAATACATATAGTGAGGACAGTATACAGGGAATATAGGACATACAGTGAGGACAAAACACATGGAATATAGGACATACCGTGAGCACAATATACAGAGAATATAGGACAGAGTTAGGACAGTATACTGGGAATATAGTACATATAGTGAGGACAGTATACAGAGAATATAGTACATATAGTGAGGACAGTATACTGGGAAACTAGTACATATAGTGAGGACAGTATACAGGGAATATAGTACATACAGTAAGGACAGCATACAGGGAATATAGGACATACAATGAGCCTAGTATACAGGGAATATAGGACATACAGTGAGGACAGAATACAGGGAATATAGGACACAGTGAGGACAGGATACTGGGAATTTAGTACATATAGTGAGGACAGAATACAGGGAATATAAGACATACAGTGAGGGCAGTATACTGAGAAAAAGTACAAAGCGTGAGGACAGTATACAGGGAATATAGGACATACAGTGGTGGCAATATACAGAGTATATAGGACATACTGTATGTCCTATATTCCCAGTATACTGTCTTTACTGTGAGGACAGTATACTGGGACTATAGGACATACAGTGAGGATTATACTAGATATTAGAGAATATACTATATACAGTGGGTAGAATATAAGGATAATATAGTACATATAGTGAGGACAGTATACAGGGAATATAGGACATACAATGAGGCTAGTATACAGGGAATATAGAACATACAGTGAGGACAGTATACAAGGCATATAGGACAAACAGTGAGGAAAGTATACTGGGAATATAAGACATACAGTGAGGACAATATACGAAGATTATAAGAGATACAGTGAGGGCAGTATACTGGGAAACAAGTACATAACGTGTGGACAGTATACAGGGAATATAGGATATACCATGCAGACAGTATACAGGGAATATAGGACATACCGTGCACACAGTATACAGAAAATATAGGACATACTGTGAGGAAAGTATACTGGGAATATAGTACATGTAGTGAGGACTGTATACAGGGAATATAATACATATAGTGAGGACAGTATACAGGGAATATAGGACATACAGTGCGGACAGGATAATGGGAATTTAGTACATATAGTGAGGACAGTATACAGGGAATATAGGACACAGTGAGGACCGTATACAGGGAATATAAGACATACAGTGAGGACAGTATTATGTTTTAGTTTCAGCTAATTGTCAGAGAAAAGAATGTACTTAGAAACTCCTTTATCGGAGAGGAAGACGGCCTGCAGGGGACTAGATCACGTGAAGTCACATTTTTCTGTGTTTCCAATGAATAACAGTCTAGAAAAGTCTATAAGTCCCTATCCCATCACGTTTTTAGCCTCCACTTAATATATATGCCAGAAACCGCTCCCGACATATACGTTAAACATAGACAGTGACAGATACTAAACAGTGGCATCTGCCAAGCATAGACTACAATAGCGTACGTTAAATGTATGAGTCATTATCTCTCATGACCCCTTTCAAGACATACGTTAAACGGATGCCATAATAGCCTATAGGTGAAGGATGCCACTGTTCGGCATCTGTCTCCCATCGACGGATCAATTTAACATTTACATGTCATGAAAATCTATTGTAAATCCTATGACGTATACATGAAACGGAGGCCTGTGACGTATACTATATGGTGGTATACGTCACCCATAGTCTCCCATGCTTAAAAACATATACCACGCATTGTACATTTGAGGGATTCCGTTGTATGGAATAGCGTATACCAGCCTGACTTAGGCCAAAAGGACACTTTTTTTTTTTACCCCTGTCAGGCTAGTGGAGACCTATGGACACTTTACTGTGTAGATTGGGACAGATCAACTAAACGTTGGGCTAAAAAGTGATCAATATCATGTCAAAATCTGTCAATTACAATATATGTGTAACACACCTCTGGGCCGACCTCTGTAAGCAGGGTGTATTGTAGTTCTCACCTCACTATGGCGCAGTGCCTCCACCCGAATCTTGCTAGGAGATCTATACGAAAGCAGGAGGGTCTTCCTCTTCTGCCAGGGGTCGACTCGGGAAACCCCCACCTGAGCTCAGTACACACTCACAAGCGGTTCTGGTGAAACTACTCAACCGTTTTATTTAGGGAAAGGTAAAGTCAGTTTCAATTTTACCAGTATAGGGAACGCCGCCCAGTTGTGTGCCGTCGTTTAGTTCGGGTCGTACAAGTAGGTAGGGACAGAGGTTTGGGAAGAACAGGGACCTCACTGTTTACTGTGTATTTGGGGTCCTAAAAATATGCTGGGGGACCGGCCCAGCCCAGCTCAACCCTGGCAGACCAGAGGGGAACATTCCATTAGTTTCTTGAGGTGGTTATCAAGGTCCTAATATTTGGGAACCAGGGGAGGGCCCGACCACATCCTCCCATATTATACCAGAAGAATAATTTCCTAGCAAAGTTTTCTAAACTGTAAAGAAGGAAAGGACCTAAAAAGGTGCAGAGCGTGTCCAAAAAGAGGGATAAGAAAGGACACCATCTATCAGTGAGACACCTGCCAGAAAATACCGGACCTGTCGATAAAGGACTCAGTCATAGCGTACCACACATCTATGTATTATCCTGGTGCTGATAGCGTGCCACTGCCTTCTAAAATAGACATCATGGACCGCTTGTTAAAAAGCCATTGCTTCTTCCGATAGTATCTTGTGTGTATAAACACCGTCCGGCATCGCCGCCAAAAAGGGATCTAACAAGTAGGTAGGGACAGAAGTTTGGGAAGAACAGGGACTTCACGGTTTACTGTCTATTTGTTCATGACAGATGGGGTCCTAAAAATCTGCCTTTGGCCTGATGAAGACACCGGTCCGGCGTTGCAACGCGTAGCCCTTGTCCCTGTATACTTACATTAAATTATGAACCTTGTTCAGCCCTTTTGCCTTTATTAGCAGCGCCTTTGGTCCCCTTTTTTCTCCTTTATTGCATTTACCTGACAACAAACACAGTTTTGTTGTGATTACGGATCCGGCAGCAGCTTTTTTACACTTCTCCCAGTTGTGATACCTGCCAGCGTCTACAACTTAAGGCGAGCACTTTCCAATTTTTAGGAGTTCTACTATAATTATCATTTACCTGCACTATGTGGCGTCGTGTCTCTTTTACTCTCTTAGGACTGAGTCCTGGAGGAGCATCAGCCGGAGGTGTAGGGACACAAACAATTTGCCCTCTGAAAGGGGCCCTCTGAAAGGGGCAGAGTCCTGGCTGGCCGTGATCTCTGTGGTCAGGTCAGAGTCCACAGTTGCCACTACCGCACCAGGAAGCAATACTTCTTCGGGTTTGGTCTCAGGCGGAGGGGTGGCCAGAAAACTACGGGACAAAGAATCCGCTTTAATATTCTTTGAACCAGGCCTGTAGGTAACAACAAAATTGAACCTGGATGATTTCCTAGACAAAATCTCTCTCCCTAACTTATCCCTTGATCAAAAAAACATTTTGAACAAAGAAATATCGTTAGATGAAGTCTTGGCTGCAATTGGGTCATTAAAACTGAACAAATCTCCTGGCTCAGATGTACTTACAAACGAATATTATACATTTCTTAAGACACTACTGGCTCCTTATTTACTCAAAATGTTTCGCCAACTTTCCATTTCCGGGCATTTGTCCGAACGAAATGCTTCATGCCTTGATCATTACTTTACCAACAACGGGTAAATCCCCAGACCTTCCAGCAAATTTTTGCCCAATATCATCACTGAACACAGATTTAAAACTCTATGCAAAAATGTTAGCTACTTGCTTAGTTGATGTTTTACCACAATTAATAAAAAATGACCAAGTGGGCTTTAATAAAGGCCGTGAAACTTTGGATGGAGCTAGGAGATTCTTGGACATTATTGAAACGGTGGAGGCCCCTCGGACCCCTTCTCTGCTTCTCTCCATGGACGCGGAGAAGGCGTTTAACAGGGTCCATTGGGGCTATTTGGAATCTACTTAGAAACAGTCCGTCAAACCCACATTTTTTTCAATCTGCAATTATGTCTCTATATTCTAACCCTAGTGCTTCAGTCTATACGTCAGGTTTCCTATCATCACCTTTCACAATAACAAACAGCACAAGACAGGACTGCCCCATGTCACCATTAATCTTCGCAATGATATTGGAACCCTTTGCAGAACATATCAGAAAATCTGAAACTATATCTGGAATTTCAATTGGTTCTCGGGAACATCGCATAGGTCTTTTCCCAGACGATGTACTAATCGCGTTAACTGACCCTAAAAATTCGCTTCCGTCGGTCATGAATATTATACATGAATTTAGCGCCGCTTCTTACTATAAAATAAACGCATCAAAATCTCAAATCCTTAGTTATAGGGTTAAAAAATTCCATTACACGCGAAAAATCGAACACTTACAGCTTTAATTGGGTTAAGACCGCTCTCCCTTAGACCTCATGCACACGACCGTAAATACACCCGTTATTTCGGGTCGTAATTACGACCCAAAATAACGTGCCCATAGACTTCTGTTGGCCACGGGTACCTTCCCGTTTTCTCACGGGAAGGTGCCCGTGCCGTTAAAAAGATAGAACATGTTCTATTTTTTTATTTTACAGGCCGTGCTCCTATACTTTATAATGGGAGCACGGCTCGGAAAAACTGCCGGCTCCCCGTGGCCTGCCGTGCTCGTAATTACGAGTCGTAATTACGAGCACGGTCGTGTGCATGAGGCCTTACCTGGGGATAAAACTCACTTTTCCCACTTCAAATTTATTCAATCTCAATTATAGTGCTCTCTTAGATACAATTCAAGCAGATATTAAAAAATGAAATATTCAAGGTATCTCTTGGTTGGGCAGGATTTCTGCATTTAAAATAGTTATACTGCCAAAAATCTTATATATATTCATAAACATTCCCATTTTCTTACCTATATAAACTTCAATCGACTGTGCAAAAATACATTTGGGGTAAGACGAAACCCAGGGTTAAATCCAATATCTTACACTTAATCGTGAAGGGGGCCTAAACACTCCCTCGGCTGTCCAATTATTATAGAGCAGTGATTTTAGACCAAATGAGATCCCTCTGGTCAGAGGATAGAACAAAGCTATGAGTGGATGTTACATAGTTACATAGTTAGTACGGCTGAAAAAATACACATGTCCATCAAGTTCTACCAAGGGACGGGAAAAGGGAAGGAAAAATTTCTACACATAGGAGTTAATACTTTTTTGTTCTAGGAAATTATCTAACCCTTTTTTAAAGCCATCTACTGCCCCTGCTGTGACCGGCTCCTGCGGTAGGCTATTCCATAGATTCACAGTTCTCACGGGAAAGAAGGCTTGTCGCCTTTGCAGGTTGAACCTTTTTTTCTCCAGACGGAGGGAGTGCCCCCTTGTTTTTTGAGGGGATTTTACAAGGAACAGGATTTCACCATATTTTTTGTATGTGCCATTAAAATATTTATATAAGTTAATCATGTCCCCCCTTAGTCCTCGTTTTTCAAGGCTAAATAGGTTTAATTCTTTTAATCTTTCCTCATAACTTAAATTCTCCATGCCCCTAATTAGCTTCGTTGCTCTTCTTTGTATTTTTTCTAACTCCAGGGCATCCTTTCTATGAACTGGAGCCCAGAACTGAACTGCATATTCTAGATGAGGCCTCACTAATGCTTTGTAAAGTGGCAATATTACATCCCTGTCCCGTGAGTCCATGCCTCTTTTAATACACAACAATATCCTGCTGGCCTTTGAAGCAGCTGATTGACACTGCATGCTGTTATTGAGTTTATGATTTACAAGTACACCCAGATCCTTCTCAACAAGTGAATCCGCCAGTGTAGCTCCCCCTAGGACATATGATTCATGCAGGTTGTTGGTACCCAGATGCATAACTTTACATTTATCTACATTAAACTTCATCTGCCAAGTGGATGCCCAAACACTTAGTTTGTTTAAATCTGCCTGCAATTCATGAACATCTTCCATAGACTGAACTATATTACATAGCTTGGTGTCATCTGCAAAAATACAAATAGTGCTATTAATCCCATCCTCTATATCATTAATAAATAAGTTGAATAATAGTGGTCCCAGCACTGAACCCTGGGGTACACCACTTATTACCGGGGACCATTCAGAGTAGGAATCATTGACCACAACTCTGGATACGGTCCTTGAGCCAATTCTCAATCCAATTACATTATTAACTATATTTTCTAAACCTATAGTCCTATAGGCTTCTGCTTACCTCTTCATGAAAACAGATTAGGTTAGTTTGACAACTTCTGTCCTTAGTAAAACCGTGCTGGCTGTCACTTATAATACTATTTTTTGTCACATAATCCTGTATATAGTCCCTCAATAGCCCCTCAAACATTTTCCCCACGATGGATGTTAAGCTTACTGGTCTATAATTACCCGGGGAAGACCTAGAGCCCTTTTTGAAAATCGGCACCACATTTGCGCTGCGCCAGTCCCTTGGCACTATACCAGTCACTAGAGATTCTCTGAATATTATGAAAAGGGGGACAGAAATAACTGAACTAAGCTCTAGGGTGTAACCCATCTGGTCCCGGGGCCTTGTGCACATTTATTTAATTTAGCTTGGACCATATCTACATTCATCCAATTCAGTATATCAACTGATATATTAACAGCACTGGCACCGGCTACATCAGCTGCTCTTTCTTCAGTTGTATATACAGAGCTAAAGAACCCATTTAGTAACTCTGCCTTCTCTTGATCCCCTGTGACCAACTCCCCATTACCATTATCTAGGGATCCTACATGTTCAGACCTGGGCTTTTTAGCATTTATATACTTGAAGAATTTTTTGGGATTTGTTTTACTATCCTTGGCCACCTGCCTTTCATTTTGTATTTTTGCTGATTTTATTACCTTTTTACAGATTTTATTAAGCTCTTTATATTTTACAAAGGCTGCAAATGTACCCTCAGATTTGTATTTTTTAAATCCCCTTTTTTTGTCATGTATTGCCCCTTTCACAGAAGGTGTAAGCCATGTGGGTTTTAATTTGAGTCGTTTATACTTGTTACCTATGGGAATCAATTTTGCACTATAATAACTCAAAGTAGATTTGAAAATCTCCCATTTATCATTTGTACCATTATTTGACATTAGTTCTTCCCAGTCTATATCCTGAATTGCAGCCCTCATCCTGGGGAATTTGGCTCTCTTAAAATTAAATGTTTTTGCCCTCCCAGCCTGCGCTTGTTCTTTACAGTATAGGTAAAATGTAACTATATTATGATCACTGTTACCGAGGTTTTCACGAACATTGACATTCCCAACAAGATCTGCATTATTAGAAATGACCAGATCCAACAGAGCTTCACCTCTAGTCGGGTCTTCCACAAACTGGCCCATAAAATTTTCCTGCAACAGGTTGAGGAAATGTCTCCCCTTTGCAGTTGAAGCTGAACCATGACGCCAATTAATATCCCGGAAATTAAAATCTCCCATTATCACTACAGTACCCGCCTGTGCAGCCCGCTCCATCTGTTTATATAGCCGAACTTCCATCTCCTCAGTTATATTGGGGGGTCTATAGATTACACCAAAAGTAATTTTTTCAGTGTTTACCTCCCTTTCTAGTTCCACCCACAAGGTTTCAACCTCCTCACAGTATTCACCCACTATTACCTCTTTCACACTCGCCTTCATATCATTTCTCACATACAGACATACACCACCACCTTTCCTATTTGTCCTGTCTTTCCGAAAAAGTGTAAAACCCTGTAGATTTACAGCCCAGTCATGTGAAGAGTCCAGCCATGTTTCAGCAACACCAACTATATCTATATTTTCTTACAGTATCAAGGCCTCCAGCTCCCCCATTTTGCTTGCTAGACTTCTGGCATTTGTGAACATACACTTTAACTTGCCTTTCAGTTTTTCACTTTTATCAGAAATGTGATTTGACATTATTTGGGCATTTTTATTTACACTGCTGTTCTGTAACGAAAGGATCTCCTTATCTTGTTGTCTAGTCCTCTCCCCAAATTCTGTTTCTCCCCCCAGCAATATAGTCTGACCCCTCTCTAACCTGGCTACCCCTTTTTTTTCTACATTGAACTTCATTTCCTGAATAACCGCCTTTTAAAACACCATTTAACTGCTTCCACAGCTTTTAAAACAAATTTCAATCCCCCTCTCAACTTTAAAGGAACAGTGTCATCACAAATAAATTTTTTATATGTTAAAGATGTTAGTGCTTTAATAAAAACGTTTATATTCATTTGTGTGTTTGTGTTTTACTGTTTCTTATTTTTACACTTTTTCTTCCCTATGGGGGCTGCCATTTTTTGTTCCATTTCTGTGTGTGTCGATTAACGACACACACAGACATGGAATACGGCAGCCACAGTCCCATAGGGACTGTGAACGGCTCCCGTCCCATTGACTGCCGTGTACGGCGTCTGTGTGGGAACTGCGCATGCGCCGCTCCCACACAGTCCTATTCGAAATTGGCGCCGTCCGGCGCCATTTTCCTGTGGACCGGAAGTCGCGGCCGGACAGTAATATTACTACTTCCGGCCACGGCTTCCGGACTTGTGCACATGGAACAGCGGCAGCAAACGGAGCGGACGGGCCGGAGGGAGCCGCGGCGGCAGGAGCAGGTAAGAGATTTCAATGTATGTTAGTGTTTGTGTGTGTTTACTACTGTATGTAAACCTACTACACTGTGGGTTACCTCAAAAAATGGCGACACACAGTGTAGGAGGTTAAACCTTTCAAACCCCTCGTTTATCCCGGCACTAGCCAGGATAAAGGAGGGGGGATGCTGAGAGCTCACTAGAGCGAGGGCTTTTAACCCAATGTTGCAATGCTGCAATCTTGGGAACTAGCTCCATCTAGTGACCAAAAATGGGTAGTATTATAAATTAGAAAAAATTTATAATATTTCCTGACTCGCGAAAAAAATAAAAAAAATTTGAACAATGTTTAATCACCCACACACTAAATGTTTAATTTTTAAAAAAAAAACATGTTTTTCTGGCAACACATTCCCTTTAAGAGCGACATCTCTAGTTTGGAAACTAGTCTCTAGGAGAGAGGACCTTTTAAAATTTGACCAATACTCAGAACCTCTAGAGGTCCTAGAATTGGCAATACCTGGGTTGCGTCTCCCCATATGGAAGGAAAGGGGTATTCTAAATATAGGAATACCCTGGCAGGATTATCGTTTAGTATCCTTTCAATTCATCAATACCACTTATAGTATTCCACACACGGAATTCTTTACATTTCTGCAAATCCGCCACTTATTACAGGGTTTTTCTCCTCCAAATCACCTATCCGTATCTAGTCTTTTCAATGTTTGGCTATAGTCTCCCCAACCTTATAAAAAGGGCATCTCACGATGCTACCAGTTAATAAAAACAGGAAAACATTGACCCACTTTCTCACCTAAAAGAGGTATGGGAACATGATCTAAAACGTACAAATCTCTACAAACCAATGGGTATCGTCTTTCAACTCCATCAACAAAACGTCAAAATGTCTTGCACATCTAGAAAACTCTTGGAAATTTTTGTAATCGCTGGTATCTATCCCCAGGGAAACTCCAAAAGATATTTCCTAGGATTTCCCCTAATTGTTGGAAATGTAAGACCTCAGCGGGAACTTAACTACATCTCTGGTGGGAATAACCTGCAGTCATAACACTATGGACTAAAATGTTTGACTTATCAAGATTATGTAAGGTCCACATCACACTAAACCCAGGCCTGGCATTGCTAGGTTTAGGCCTAGAACAATTCCCTACTGATCATATCACAACCATATCACACTCTTTAATCACAACTAGGTTGAAAATTGCCCAACATTGGAAGGGCGACTGTCAGCCAACATTGAAAATGATAATCAAAAGGTATTAACGACAACTGTTGGCATGAACTTACTTATGCTGGCATTAACTGTAAGCGTTCTAAGCTACTATCGAAATGGAAACCGTGGCTAGACTCTCCACACAAACACTATTCCACCATCGTATTTTTAGGAAACTTGGTAATTCATTCACATTGTAGTATCCCATTCTTCTCTTGTCATTCGCACACATACGAGTCTACATTTGGTTGCAGTTGTGTCCTTATCATTGTATATGTATACACATAGCTGTTTTTTGTTTTTTTCTTTTATGTAATGTATTATTTGAATTGTTATCAAATGTACTTACCTTTCTTTGTATTTGCTATACCTTTCAATAAAAAGTTAATTGGAAAAAAAATATTAAAATTGAACCTGGTAAAAAAAAATAGAGCCCATCTAGCCTGTGTAGGGTTGAGTCTCTTGGCTGAATCTAGAAAGACTAAATTTTTATGGTCAGTGAGGACCGTGACTCGATGTCTCGCCCCTTTGAGAAAATGGCGCCATTCCTCCAAAGCCCATTTGATGGCCAGCAGTTCCCGATTTCACACATCGTAATTTTGTTCAGTGGGAGAGAACTTATGGGAAAAGAAGGCACAGGGACGGGGGTAAATGTGAGAAGTAGGACCCTGAGACAATACTGCTGCCACACCCACCTTGACTTTGACAGTGGGCAAACTTACAAAATCAGCAAGGGATAAAATACTTATTTCCTTCACTGTATATATATTCCCTAACTCCACTTCCAATACCCCCAGCCCCCCAGTAATGTTCCTAATTTAAACCCACCCACCAATCTATAATCACAATACCCCTCTACTTGACCCCTTGCAGGCCCAGAACCATCATGCCCGCCCACTGCCCAGCTTTGCTTAGCTCTGGGCTCACAATAGCGACTGCGGCATCTGAAGTGTTAAGAAGAGGGGTGACCCCCTCTAATAGTCTATCGCCCAACCCAACTACGCGATCACAGGCTGCTGATGATTGGCATGGCAACCTGGGGGCCTAATGAGGGGCCCCAGGTCTGCCATCTCTGCACTCCTATTAAGACTTGCCTCCGGCAGGGCTTAGTAGGAGTCTGTCAGAATCACAATATACTTCAGTACATTAGTAGTGCAATAGTATCATGCAAGCGATGCAATGATTGCTGGGTCAAGTCCCCTAATGGGATTAATGTAAAACAAAGTTTTATGTTTATGTACACAAAGTTAAAAAATAAATAAAAATACCCTCTAAAGCAGGGGTTTCAAGCAAGCGGCCCGCATGTGGCCCCTGACGCTGTCATCTGCGGCCCGTGGGACACAGAGCCGCTAGTGCAGGCTCTGCTCCGGGATTCTGTGGAATTCCTTGACTTCGATGTCCACATATGGACAGTGATGTCTGGGGCTTCCCCAGAGCCAGAGTCCCGGGCAGAGCGCTAGTATGTCTGGGGCTTCCCCAGAGCCGGAGTCCCGGGAAAAACGCTAGTATAGGCTATGCTCCGGGACTCTGGGGAAGCCTCCTACATCGCTGTCCAGTATCTACAGAGGGCACTGTGGCATTATCTACAGAGGGCACTGTGGCATTATCTACAGAGGGCACTGTGGCATTATCTACAGAGGGCACTGTGGCATTATCTACAGAGGGCACTGTGGCATTATCTACAGAGGGCACTGTGGCATTATCTACAGAGGGCACTGTGGCATTATCTACAGAGGGCACTGTGGCATTATCTACAGAGGGCACTGTGGCATTATATATAGAGGGCACTGTGGCATTATCTACAGAGGGACTGCCCAATCTTGACATGTGTGTCTGCCAAACGCTGCCAACTGAGCCGCCGGACTGCATTTAGCGACACAAACTGGAAAACTGAATTGTTGAAATAAGCACGTGGAGAAATATCTCAAATTTTAAACCTAGCGGTATTATTATAGTAATGTAGTATTATTATTATAGTAATGTAATATTATGATAGTAATATAGTGTTATAGTAGTTCAAATAACTGATTGACAATTTTTTATTGTATCAAATTTGAAAGTAATGCGGCCCTTCAACTTCCAATTTTTTCTATATGCGGCCCATTTACCCGGCCGAATTTGAGACCCCTAGGATAGACAGTGAGAAGAGTATACAGGGAATATAGGACATACAGTGAGGACAGTATACAAGGCATATAGGACATTAAATGAGGACAATATACTGGCAGTATAATACATATAGTGAGGACAGTATACAGGGAATATAGGACATACAGTGAGGACAAAACACATGGAATATAGGACATACCGTGAGCACAATATACAGAGAATATAGGACAGAGTTAGGACAGTATACTGGGAATATAGTACATATAGTGAGGACAGTATACAGAGAATATAGTACATATAGTGAGGACAGTATACTGGGAAACTAGTACATATAGTGAGGACAGTATACAGGGAATATAGTACATACAGTAAGGACAGCATACAGGGAATATAGGACATACAATGAGCCTAGTATACAGGGAATATAGGACATACAGTGAGGACAGAATACAGGGAATATAGGACACAGTGAGGACAGGATACTGGGAATTTAGTACATATAGTGAGGACAGAATACAGGGAATATAAGACATACAGTGAGGGCAGTATACTGAGAAAAAGTACAAAGCGTGAGGACAGTATACAGGGAATATAGGACATACAGTGGTGGCAATATACAGAGTATATAGGACATACAGTAAAGACAGTATACTGGGAATATAGGACATACAGTGAGGACAGTATACTGGGACTATAGGACATACAGTGAGGATTATACTAGATATTAGAGAATATACTATATACAGTGGGTAGAATATAAGGATAATATAGTACATATAGTGAGGACAGTATACAGGGAATATAGGACATACAATGAGGCTAGTATACAGGGAATATAGAACATACAGTGAGGACAGTATACAAGGCATATAGGACAAACAGTGAGGAAAGTATACTGGGAATATAAGACATACAGTGAGGACAATATACGAAGATTATAAGAGATACAGTGAGGGCAGTATACTGGGAAACAAGTACATAACGTGTGGACAGTATACAGGGAATATAGGATATACCATGCAGACAGTATACAGGGAATATAGGACATACCGTGCACACAGTATACAGAAAATATAGGACATACTGTGAGGAAAGTATACTGGGAATATAGTACATGTAGTGAGGACTGTATACAGGGAATATAATACATATAGTGAGGACAGTATACAGGGAATATAGGACATACAGTGCGGACAGGATAATGGGAATTTAGTACATATAGTGAGGACAGTATACAGGGAATATAGGACACAGTGAGGACCGTATACAGGGAATATAAGACATACAGTGAGGACAGTATTATGTTTTATTTAGTTTCAGCTAATTGTCAGAGAAAAGAATGTACTTAGAAACTCCTTTATCGGAGAGGAAGACGGCCTGCAGGGGACTAGATCACGTGAAGTCACATTTTTCTGTGTTTCCAATGAATAACAGTCTAGAAAAGTCTATAAGTCCCTATCACATCACGTTTTTAGCCTCCACTTAATATATATGCCAGAAACCGCTCCCGACATATACGTTAAACATAGACAGTGACAGATACTAAACAGTGGCATCTGCCAAGCATAGACTACAATAGCGTACGTTAAATGTATGAGTCATTATCTCTCATGACCCCTTTCAAGACATACGTTAAACGGATGCCATAATAGCCTATAGGTGAAGGATGCCACTGTTCGGCATCTGTCTCCCATCGACGGATCAATTTAACATATACATGTCATGAAAATCTATTGTAAATCCTATGACGTATACATGAAACGGAGGCCTGTGACGTATACTATATGGTGGTATACGTCACCCATAGTCTCCCATGCTTAAAAACATATACCACGCATTGTACATTTGAGGGATTCCGTTGTATGGAATAGCGTATACCAGCCTGACTTAGGCCAAAAGGACACTTTTTTTTTTTACCCCTGTCAGGCTAGTGGAGACCTATGGACACTTTACTGTGTAGATTGGGACAGATCAACTAAACGTTGGGCTAAAAAGTGATCAATATCATGTCAAAATCTGTCAATTACAATATATGTGTAACACACCTCTGGGCCGACCTCTGTAAGCAGGGTGTATTGTAGTTCTCACCTCACTATGGCGCAGTGCCTCCACCCGAATCTTGCTAGGAGATCTATACGAAAGCAGGAGGGTCTTCCTCTTCTGCCAGGGGTCGACTCGGGAAACCCCCACCTGAGCTCAGTACACACTCACAAGCGGTTCTGGTGAAACTACTCAACCGTTTTATTTAGGGAAAGGTAAAGTCAGTTTCAATTTTACCAGTATAGGGAACGCCGCCCAGTTGTGTGCCGTCGTTTAGTTCGGGTCGTACAAGTAGGTAGGGACAGAGGTTTGGGAAGAACAGGGACCTCACTGTTTACTGTGTATTTGGGGTCCTAAAAATATGCTGGGGGACCGGCCCAGCCCAGCTCAACCCTGGCAGACCAGAGGGGAACATTCCATTAGTTTCTTGAGGTGGTTATCAAGGTCCTAATATTTGGGAACCAGGGGAGGGCCCGACCACATCCTCCCATATTATACCAGAAGAATAATTTCCTAGCAAAGTTTTCTAAACTGTAAAGAAGGAAAGGACCTAAAAAGGTGCAGAGCGTGTCCAAAAAGAGGGATAAGAAAGGACACCATCTATCAGTGAGACACCTGCCAGAAAATACCGGACCTGTCGATAAAGGACTCAGTCATAGCGTACCACACATCTATGTATTATCCTGGTGCTGATAGCGTGCCACTGCCTTCTAAAATAGACATCATGGACCGCTTGTTAAAAAGCCATTGCTTCTTCCGATAGTATCTTGTGTGTATAAACACCGTCCGGCATCGCCGCCAAAAAGGGATCTAACAAGTAGGTAGGGACAGAAGTTTGGGAAGAACAGGGACTTCACGGTTTACTGTCTATTTGTTCATGACAGATGGGGTCCTAAAAATCTGCCTTTGGCCTGATGAAGACACCGGTCCGGCGTTGCAACGCGTAGCCCTTGTCCCTGTATACTTACATTAAATTATGAACCTTGTTCAGCCCTTTTGCCTTTATTAGCAGCGCCTTTGGTCCCCTTTTTTCTCCTTTATTGCATTTACCTGACAACAAACACAGTTTTGTTGTGATTACGGATCCGGCAGCAGCTTTTTTACACTTCTCCCAGTTGTGATACCTGCCAGCGTCTACAACTTAAGGCGAGCACTTTCCAATTTTTAGGAGTTCTACTATAATTATCATTTACCTGCACTATGTGGCGTCGTGTCTCTTTTACTCTCTTAGGACTGAGTCCTGGAGGAGCATCAGCCGGAGGTGTAGGGACACAAACAATTTGCCCTCTGAAAGGGGCCCTCTGAAAGGGGCCCTCTGAAAGGGGCAGAGTCCTGGCTGGCCGTGATCTCTGTGGTCAGGTCAGAGTCCACAGTTGCCACTACCGCACCAGGAAGCAATACTCCTTCGGGTTTGGTCTCAGGCGGAGGGGTGGCCAGAAAACTACGGGACAAAGAATCCGCTTTAATATTCTTTGAACCAGGCCTGTAGGTAACAACAAAATTGAACCTGGATGATTTCCTAGACAAAATCTCTCTCCCTAACTTATCCCTTGATCAAAAAAACATTTTGAACAAAGAAATATCGTTAGATGAAGTCTTGGCTGCAATTGGGTCATTAATACCGAACAAATCTCCTGGCTCAGATGTACTTACAAACGAATATTATACATTTCTTAAGACACTACTGGCTCCTTATTTACTCAAAATGTTTCGCCAACTTTCCATTTCCGGGCATTTGTCCGAACGAAATGCTTCATGCCTTGATCATTACTTTACCAACAACGGGTAAATCCCCAGACCTTCCAGCAAATTTTTGCCCAATATCATCACTGAACACAGATTTAAAACTCTATGCAAAAATGTTAGCTACTTGCTTAGTTGATGTTTTACCACAATTAATAAAAAATGACCAAGTGGGCTTTAATAAAGGCCGTGAAACTTTGGATGGAGCTAGGAGATTCTTGGACATTATTGAAACGGTGGAGGCCCCTCGGACCCCTTCTCTGCTTCTCTCCATGGACGCGGAGAAGGCGTTTAACAGGGTCCATTGGGGCTATTTGGAATCTACTTAGAAACAGTCCGTCAAACCCACATTTTTTTCAATCTGCAATTATGTCTCTATATTCTAACCCTAGTGCTTCAGTCTATACGTCAGGTTTCCTATCATCACCTTTCACAATAACAAACAGCACAAGACAGGACTGCCCCATGTCACCATTAATCTTCGCAATGATATTGGAACCCTTTGCAGAACATATCAGAAAATCTGAAACTATATCTGGAATTTCAATTGGTTCTCGGGAACATCGCATAGGTCTTTTCCCAGACGATGTACTAATCGCGTTAACTGACCCTAAAAATTCGCTTCCGTCGGTCATGAATATTATACATGAATTTAGCGCCGCTTCTTACTATAAAATAAACGCATCAAAATCTCAAATCCTTAGTTATAGGGTTAAAAAATTCCATTACACGCGAAAAATCGAACACTTACAGCTTTAATTGGGTTAAGACCGCTCTCCCTTAGACCTCATGCACACGACCGTAAATACACCCGTTATTTCGGGTCGTAATTACGACCCAAAATAACGTGCCCATAGACTTCTGTTGGCCACGGGTACCTTCCCGTTTTCTCACGGGAAGGTGCCCGTGCCGTTAAAAAGATAGAACATGTTCTATTTTTTTATTTTACAGGCCGTGCTCCTATACTTTATAATGGGAGCACGGCTCGGAAAAACTGCCGGCTGCCCGTGGCCTGCCGTGCTCGTAATTACGAGTCGTAATTACGAGCACGGTCGTGTGCATGAGGCCTTACCTGGGGATAAAACTCACTTTTCCCACTTCAAATTTATTCAATCTCAATTATAGTGCTCTCTTAGATACAATTCAAGCAGATATTAAAAAATGAAATATTCAAGGTATCTCTTGGTTGGGCAGGATTTCTGCATTTAAAATAGTTATACTGCCAAAAATCTTATATATATTCATAAACATTCCCATTTTCTTACCTATATAAACTTCAATCGACTGTGCAAAAATACATTTGGGGTAAGACGAAACCCAGGGTTAAATCCAATATCTTACACTTAATCGTGAAGGGGGCCTAAACACTCCCTCGGCTGTCCAATTATTATAGAGCAGTGATTTTAGACCAAATGAGATCCCTCTGGTCAGAGGATAGAACAAAGCTATGAGTGGATGTTACATAGTTACATAGTTAGTACGGCTGAAAAAATACACATGTCCATCAAGTTCTACCAAGGGACGGGAAAAGGGAAGGAAAAATTTCTACACATAGGAGTTAATACTTTTTTGTTCTAGGAAATTATCTAACCCTTTTTTAAAGCCATCTACTGCCCCTGCTGTGACCGGCTCCTGCGGTAGGCTATTCCATAGATTCACAGTTCTCACGGGAAAGAAGGCTTGTCGCCTTTGCAGGTTGAACCTTTTTTTCTCCAGACGGAGGGAGTGCCCCCTTGTTTTTTGAGGGGATTTTACAAGGAACAGGATTTCACCATATTTTTTGTATGTGCCATTAAAATATTTATATAAGTTAATCATGTCCCCCCTTAGTCCTCGTTTTTCAAGGCTAAATAGGTTTAATTCTTTTAATCTTTCCTCATAACTTAAATTCTCCATGCCCCTAATTAGCTTCGTTGCTCTTCTTTGTATTTTTTCTAACTCCAGGGCATCCTTTCTATGAACTGGAGCCCAGAACTGAACTGCATATTCTAGATGAGGCCTCACTAATGCTTTGTAAAGTGGCAATATTACATCCCTGTCCCGTGAGTCCATGCCTCTTTTAATACACAACAATATCCTGCTGGCCTTTGAAGCAGCTGATTGACACTGCATGCTGTTATTGAGTTTATGATTTACAAGTACACCCAGATCCTTCTCAACAAGTGAATCCGCCAGTGTAGCTCCCCCTAGGACATATGATTCATGCAGGTTGTTGGTACCCAGATGCATAACTTTACATTTATCTACATTAAACTTCATCTGCCAAGTGGATGCCCAAACACTTAGTTTGTTTAAATCTGCCTGCAATTCATGAACATCTTCCATAGACTGAACTATATTACATAGCTTGGTGTCATCTGCAAAAATACAAATAGTGCTATTAATCCCATCCTCTATATCATTAATAAATAAGTTGAATAATAGTGGTCCCAGCACTGAACCCTGGGGTACACCACTTATTACCGGGGACCATTCAGAGTAGGAATCATTGACCACAACTCTGGATACGGTCCTTGAGCCAATTCTCAATCCAATTACATTATTAACTATATTTTCTAAACCTATAGTCCTATAGGCTTCTGCTTACCTCTTCATGAAAACAGATTAGGTTAGTTTGACAACTTCTGTCCTTAGTAAAACCGTGCTGGCTGTCACTTATAATACTATTTTTTGTCACATAATCCTGTATATAGTCCCTCAATAGCCCCTCAAACATTTTCCCCACGATGGATGTTAAGCTTACTGGTCTATAATTACCCGGGGAAGACCTAGAGCCCTTTTTGAAAATCGGCACCACATTTGCGCTGCGCCAGTCCCTTGGCACTATACCAGTCACTAGAGATTCTCTGAATATTATGAAAAGGGGGACAGAAATAACTGAACTAAGCTCTAGGGTGTAACCCATCTGGTCCCGGGGCCTTGTGCACATTTATTTAATTTAGCTTGGACCATATCTACATTCATCCAATTCAGTATATCAACTGATATATTAACAGCACTGGCACCGGCTACATCAGCTGCTCTTTCTTCAGTTGTATATACAGAGCTAAAGAACCCATTTAGTAACTCTGCCTTCTCTTGATCCCCTGTGACCAACTCCCCATTACCATTATCTAGGGATCCTACATGTTCAGACCTGGGCTTTTTAGCATTTATATACTTGAAGAATTTTTTGGGATTTGTTTTACTATCCTTGGCCACCTGCCTTTCATTTTGTATTTTTGCTGATTTTATTACCTTTTTACAGATTTTATTAAGCTCTTTATATTTTACAAAGGCTGCAAATGTACCCTCAGATTTGTATTTTTTAAATCCCCTTTTTTTGTCATGTATTGCCCCTTTCACAGAAGGTGTAAGCCATGTGGGTTTTAATTTGAGTCGTTTATACTTGTTACCTATGGGAATCAATTTTGCACTATAATAACTCAAAGTAGATTTGAAAATCTCCCATTTATCATTTGTACCATTATTTGACATTAGTTCTTCCCAGTCTATATCCTGAATTGCAGCCCTCATCCTGGGGAATTTGGCTCTCTTAAAATTAAATGTTTTTGCCCTCCCAGCCTGCGCTTGTTCTTTACAGTATAGGTAAAATTTAACTATATTATGATCACTGTTACCGAGGTTTTCACGAACATTGACATTCCCAACAAGATCTGCATTATTAGAAATGACCAGATCCAACAGAGCTTCACCTCTAGTCGGGTCTTCCACAAACTGGCCCATAAAATTTTCCTGCAACAGGTTGAGGAAATGTCTCCCCTTTGCAGTTGAAGCTGAACCATGACGCCAATTAATATCCCGGAAATTAAAATCTCCCATTATCACTACAGTACCCGCCTGTGCAGCCCGCTCCATCTGTTTATATAGCCGAACTTCCATCTCCTCAGTTATATTGGGGGGTCTATAGATTACACCAAAAGTAATTTTTTCAGTGTTTACCTCCCTTTCTAGTTCCACCCACAAGGTTTCAACCTCCTCACAGTATTCACCCACTATTACCTCTTTCACACTCGCCTTCATATCATTTCTCACATACAGACATACACCACCACCTTTCCTATTTGTCCTGTCTTTCCGAAAAAGTGTAAAACCCTGTAGATTTACAGCCCAGTCATGTGAAGAGTCCAGCCATGTTTCAGCAACACCAACTATATCTATATTTTCTTACAGTATCAAGGCCTCCAGCTCCCCCATTTTGCTTGCTAGACTTCTGGCATTTGTGAACATACACTTTAACTTGCCTTTCAGTTTTTCACTTTTATCAGAAATGTGATTTGACATTATTTGGGCATTTTTATTTACACTGCTGTTCTGTAACGAAAGGATCTCCTTATCTTGTTGTCTAGTCCTCTCCCCACATTCTGTTTCTCCCCCCAGCAATATAGTCTGACCCCTCTCTAACCTGGCTACCCCTTTTTTTTCTACATTGAACTTCATTTCCTGAATAACCGCCTTTTAAAACACCATTTAACTGCTTCCACAGCTTTTAAAACAAATTTCAATCCCCCTCTCAACTTTAAAGGAACAGTGTCATCACAAATAAATTTTTTATATGTTAAAGATGTTAGTGCTTTAATAAAAACGTTTATATTCATTTGTGTGTTTGTGTTTTACGGTTTCTTATTTTTACACTTTTTCTTCCCTATGGGGGCTGCCATTTTTTGTTCCATTTCTGTGTGTGTCGATTAACGACACACACAGACATGGAATACGGCAGCCACAGTCCCATAGGGACTGTGAACGGCTCCCGTCCCATTGACTGCCGTGTACGGCGTCTGTGTGGGAACTGCGCATGCGCCGCTCCCACACAGTCCTATTCGAAATTGGCGCCGTCCGGCGCCATTTTCCTGTGGACCGGAAGTCGCGGCCGGACAGTAATATTACTACTTCCGGCCACGGCTTCCGGACTTGTGCACATGGAACAGCGGCAGCAAACGGAGCGGACGGGCCGGAGGGAGCCGCGGCGGCAGGAGCAGGTAAGAGATTTCAATGTATGTTAGTGTTTGTGTGTGTTTACTACTGTATGTAAACCTACTACACTGTGGGTTACCTCAAAAAATGGCGACACACAGTGTAGGAGGTTAAACCTTTCAAACCCCTCGTTTATCCCGGCACTAGCCAGGATAAAGGAGGGGGGGATGCTGAGAGCTCACTAGAGCGAGGGCTTTTAACCCAATGTTGCAATGCTGCAATCTTGGGAACTAGCTCCATCTAGTGACCAAAAATGGGTAGTATTATAAATTAGAAAAAATTTATAATATTTCCTGACTCGCGAAAAAAATAAAAAAAATTTGAATAATGTTTAATCACCCACACACTAAATGTTTAATTTTTAAAAAAAAAACATGTTTTTCTGGCAACACATTCCCTTTAAGAGCGACATCTCTAGTTTGGAAACTAGTCTCTAGGAGAGAGGACCTTTTAAAATTTGACCAATACTCAGAACCTCTAGAGGTCCTAGAATTGGCAATACCTGGGTTGCGTCTCCCCATATGGAAGGAAAGGGGTATTCTAAATATAGGAATACCCTGGCAGGATTATCGTTTAGTATCCTTTCAATTCATCAATACCACTTATAGTATTCCACACACGGAATTCTTTACATTTCTGCAAATCCGCCACTTATTACAGGGTTTTTCTCCTCCAAATCACCTATCCGTATCTAGTCTTTTCAATGTTTGGCTATAGTCTCCCCAACCTTATAAAAAGGGCATCTCACGATGCTACCAGTTAATAAAAACAGGAAAACATTGACCCACTTTCTCACCTAAAAGAGGTATGGGAACATGATCTAAAACGTACAAATCTCTACAAACCAATGGGTATCGTCTTTCAACTCCATCAACAAAACGTCAAAATGTCTTGCACATCTAGAAAACTCTTGGAAATTTTTGTAATCGCTGGTATCTATCCCCAGGGAAACTCCAAAAGATATTTCCTAGGATTTCCCCTAATTGTTGGAAATGTAAGACCTCAGCGGGAACTTAACTACATCTCTGGTGGGAATAACCTGCAGTCATAACACTATGGACTAAAATGTTTGACTTATCAAGATTATGTAAGGTCCACATCACACTAAACCCAGGCCTGGCATTGCTAGGTTTAGGCCTAGAACAATTCCCTACTGATCATATCACAACCATATCACACTCTTTAATCACAACTAGGTTGAAAATTGGCCAACATTGGAAGGGCGACTGTCAGCCAACATTGAAAATGATAATCAAAAGGTATTAACGACAACTGTTGGCATGAACTTACTTATGCTGGCATTAACTGTAAGCGTTCTAAGCTACTATCGAAATGGAAACCGTGGCTAGACTCTCCACACAAACACTATTCCACCATCGTATTTTTAGGAAACTTGGTAATTCATTCACATTGTAGTATCCCATTCTTCTCTTGTCATTCGCACACATACGAGTCTACATTTGGTTGCAGTTGTGTCCTTATCATTGTATATGTATACACATAGCTGTTTTTTGTTTTTTTCTTTTATGTAATGTATTATTTGAATTGTTATCAAATGTACTTACCTTTCTTTGTATTTGCTATACCTTTCAATAAAAAGTTAATTGGAAAAAAAATATTAAAATTGAACCTGGTAAAAAAAAATAGAGCCCATCTAGCCTGTGTAGGGTTGAGTCTCTTGGCTGAATCTAGAAAGACTAAATTTTTATGGTCAGTGAGGACCGTGACTCGATGTCTCGCCCCTTTGAGAAAATGGCGCCATTCCTCCAAAGCCCATTTGATGGCCAGCAGTTCCCGATTTCACACATCGTAATTTTGTTCAGTGGGAGAGAACTTATGGGAAAAGAAGGCACAGGGACGGGGGTAAATGTGAGAAGTAGGACCCTGAGACAATACTGCTGCCACACCCACCTTGACTTTGACAGTGGGCAAACTTACAAAATCAGCAAGGGATAAAATACTTATTTCCTTCACTGTATATATATTCCCTAACTCCACTTCCAATACCCCCAGCCCCCCAGTAATGTTCCTAATTTAAACCCACCCACCAATCTATAATCACAATACCCCTCTACTTGACCCCTTGCAGGCCCAGAACCATCATGCCCGCCCACTGCCCAGCTTTGCTTAGCTCTGGGCTCACAATAGCGACTGCGGCATCTGAAGTGTTAAGAAGAGGGGTGACCCCCTCTAATAGTCTATCGCCCAACCCAACTACGCGATCACAGGCTGCTGATGATTGGCATGGCAACCTGGGGGCCTAATGAGGGGCCCCAGGTCTGCCATCTCTGCACTCCTATTAAGACTTGCCTCCGGCAGGGCTTAGTAGGAGTCTGTCAGAATCACAATATACTTCAGTACATTAGTAGTGCAATAGTATCATGCAAGCGATGCAATGATTGCTGGGTCAAGTCCCCTAATGGGATTAATGTAAAACAAAGTTTTATGTTTATGTACACAAAGTTAAAAAATAATTAAAAATACCCTCTAAAGCAGGGGTTTCAAGCAGCATGTGGCCCCTGACGCTGTCATCTGCGGCCCGTGGGACACAGAGCCGCTAGTGCAGGCTCTGCTCCGGGATTCTGTGGAATTCCTTGACTTCGATGTCCACATATGGACAGTGATGTCTGGGGCTTCCCCAGAGCCAGAGTCCCGGGCAGAGCGCTAGTATGTCTGGGGCTTCCCCAAAGCCGGAGTCCCGGGAAAAACGCTAGTATAGGCTATGCTCCGGGACTCTGGGGAAGCCTCCTACATCGCTGTCCAGTATCTACAGAGGGCACTGTGGCATTATCTACAGAGGGCACTGTGGCATTATCTACAGAGGGCACTGTGGCATTATCTACAGAGGGCACTGTGGCATTATCTACAGAGGGCACTGTGGCATTATCTACAGAGGGCACTGTGGCATTATCTACAGAGGGCACTGTGGCATTATATATAGAGGGCACTGTGGCATTATCTACAGAGGGACTGCCCAATCTTGACATGTGTGTCTGCCAAACGCTGCCAACTGAGCCGCCGGACTGCATTTAGCGACACAAACTGGAAAACTGAATTGTTGAAATAAGCACGTGGAGAAATATCTCAAATTTTAAACCTAGCGGTATTATTATAGTAATGTAGTATTATTATTATAGTAATGTAAGATTATGATAGTAATATAGTGTTATAGTAGTTCAAATAACTAATTGATTGACAATTTTTTATTGTATCAAATTTGAAAGTAATGCGGCCCTTCAACTTCCAATTTTTTCTATATGCGGCCCATTTACCCGGCCGAATTTGAGACCCCTAGGATAGACAGTGAGAAGAGTATACAGGGAATATAGGACATACAGTGAGGACAGTATACAAGGCATATAGGACATTAAATGAGGACAATATACTGGGAGTATAATACATATAGTGAGGACAGTATACAGGGAATATAGGACATACAGTGAGGACAAAACACATGGAATATAGGACATACCGTGAGCACAATATACAGAGAATATAGGACAGAGTTAGGACAGTATACTGGGAATATAGTACATATAGTGAGGACAGTATACAGAGAATATAGTACATATAGTGAGGACAGTATACTGGGAAACTAGTACATATAGTGAGGACAGTATACAGGGAATATAGTACATACAGTAAGGACAGCATACAGGGAATATAGGACATACAATGAGCCTAGTATACAGGGAATATAGGACATACAGTGAGGACAGAATACAGGGAATATAGGACACAGTGAGGACAGGATACTGGGAATTTAGTACATATAGTGAGGACAGAATACAGGGAATATAAGACATACAGTGAGGGCAGTATACTGAGAAAAAGTACAAAGCGTGAGGACAGTATACAGGGAATATAGGACATACAGTGGTGGCAATATACAGAGTATATAGGACATACTGTATGTCCTATATTCCCAGTATACTGTCTTTACTGTGAGGACAGTATACTGGGACTATAGGACATACAGTGAGGATTATACTAGATATTAGAGAATATACTATATACAGTGGGTAGAATATAAGGATAATATAGTACATATAGTGAGGACAGTATACAGGGAATATAGGACATACAATGAGGCTAGTATACAGGGAATATAGAACATACAGTGAGGACAGTATACAAGGCATATAGGACAAACAGTGAGGAAAGTATACTGGGAATATAAGACATACAGTGAGGACAATATACGAAGATTATAAGAGATACAGTGAGGGCAGTATACTGGGAAACAAGTACATAACGTGTGGACAGTATACAGGGAATATAGGATATACCATGCAGACAGTATACAGGGAATATAGGACATACCGTGCACACAGTATACAGAAAATATAGGACATACTGTGAGGAAAGTATACTGGGAATATAGTACATGTAGTGAGGACTGTATACAGGGAATATAATACATATAGTGAGGACAGTATACAGGGAATATAGGACATACAGTGCGGACAGGATAATGGGAATTTAGTACATATAGTGAGGACAGTATACAGGGAATATAGGACACAGTGAGGACCGTATACAGGGAATATAAGACATACAGTGAGGACAGTATTATGTTTTAGTTTCAGCTAATTGTCAGAGAAAAGAATGTACTTAGAAACTCCTTTATCGGAGAGGAAGACGGCCTGCAGGGGACTAGATCACGTGAAGTCACATTTTTCTGTGTTTCCAATGAATAACAGTCTAGAAAAGTCTATAAGTCCCTATCACATCACGTTTTTAGCCTCCACTTAATATATATGCCAGAAACCGCTCCCGACATATACGTTAAACATAGACAGTGACAGATACTAAACAGTGGCATCTGCCAAGCATAGACTACAATAGCGTACGTTAAATGTATGAGTCATTATCTCTCATGACCCCTTTCAAGACATACGTTAAACGGATGCCATAATAGCCTATAGGTGAAGGATGCCACTGTTCGGCATCTGTCTCCCATCGACGGATCAATTTAACATATACATGTCATGAAAATCTATTGTAAATCCTATGACGTATACATGAAACGGAGGCCTGTGACGTATACTATATGGTGGTATACGTCACCCATAGTCTCCCATGCTTAAAAACATATACCACGCATTGTACATTTGAGGGATTCCGTTGTATGGAATAGCGTATACCAGCCTGACTTAGGCCAAAAGGACACTTTTTTTTTTTACCCCTGTCAGGCTAGTGGAGACCTATGGACACTTTACTGTGTAGATTGGGACAGATCAACTAAACGTTGGGCTAAAAAGTGATCAATATCATGTCAAAATCTGTCAATTACAATATATGTGTAACACACCTCTGGGCCGACCTCTGTAAGCAGGGTGTATTGTAGTTCTCACCTCACTATGGCGCAGTGCCTCCACCCGAATCTTGCTAGGAGATCTATACGAAAGCAGGAGGGTCTTCCTCTTCTGCCAGGGGTCGACTCGGGAAACCCCCACCTGAGCTCAGTACACACTCACAAGCGGTTCTGGTGAAACTACTCAACCGTTTTATTTAGGGAAAGGTAAAGTCAGTTTCAATTTTACCAGTATAGGGAACGCCGCCCAGTTGTGTGCCGTCGTTTAGTTCGGGTCGTACAAGTAGGTAGGGACAGAGGTTTGGGAAGAACAGGGACCTCACTGTTTACTGTGTATTTGGGGTCCTAAAAATATGCTGGGGGACCGGCCCAGCCCAGCTCAACCCTGGCAGACCAGAGGGGAACATTCCATTAGTTTCTTGAGGTGGTTATCAAGGTCCTAATATTTGGGAACCAGGGGAGGGCCCGACCACATCCTCCCATATTATACCAGAAGAATAATTTCCTAGCAAAGTTTTCTAAACTGTAAAGAAGGAAAGGACCTAAAAAGGTGCAGAGCGTGTCCAAAAAGAGGGATAAGAAAGGACACCATCTATCAGTGAGACACCTGCCAGAAAATACCGGACCTGTCGATAAAGGACTCAGTCATAGCGTACCACACATCTATGTATTATCCTGGTGCTGATAGCGTGCCACTGCCTTCTAAAATAGACATCATGGACCGCTTGTTAAAAAGCCATTGCTTCTTCCGATAGTATCTTGTGTGTATAAACACCGTCCGGCATCGCCGCCAAAAAGGGATCTAACAAGTAGGTAGGGACAGAAGTTTGGGAAGAACAGGGACTTCACGGTTTACTGTCTATTTGTTCATGACAGATGGGGTCCTAAAAATCTGCCTTTGGCCTGATGAAGACACCGGTCCGGCGTTGCAACGCGTAGCCCTTGTCCCTGTATACTTACATTAAATTATGAACCTTGTTCAGCCCTTTTGCCTTTATTAGCAGCGCCTTTGGTCCCCTTTTTTCTCCTTTATTGCATTTACCTGACAACAAACACAGTTTTGTTGTGATTACGGATCCGGCAGCAGCTTTTTTACACTTCTCCCAGTTGTGATACCTGCCAGCGTCTACAACTTAAGGCGAGCACTTTCCAATTTTTAGGAGTTCTACTATAATTATCATTTACCTGCACTATGTGGCGTCGTGTCTCTTTTACTCTCTTAGGACTGAGTCCTGGAGGAGCATCAGCCGGAGGTGTAGGGACACAAACAATTTGCCCTCTGAAAGGGGCCCTCTGAAAGGGGCAGAGTCCTGGCTGGCCGTGATCTCTGTGGTCAGGTCAGAGTCCACAGTTGCCACTACCGCACCAGGAAGCAATACTCCTTCGGGTTTGGTCTCAGGCGGAGGGGTGGCCAGAAAACTACGGGACAAAGAATCCGCTTTAATATTCTTTGAACCAGGCCTGTAGGTAACAACAAAATTGAACCTGGATGATTTCCTAGACAAAATCTCTCTCCCTAACTTATCCCTTGATCAAAAAAACATTTTGAACAAAGAAATATCGTTAGATGAAGTCTTGGCTGCAATTGGGTCATTAATACCGAACAAATCTCCTGGCTCAGATGTACTTACAAACGAATATTATACATTTCTTAAGACACTACTGGCTCCTTATTTACTCAAAATGTTTCGCCAACTTTCCATTTCCGGGCATTTGTCCGAACGAAATGCTTCATGCCTTGATCATTACTTTACCAACAACGGGTAAATCCCCAGACCTTCCAGCAAATTTTTGCCCAATATCATCACTGAACACAGATTTAAAACTCTATGCAAAAATGTTAGCTACTTGCTTAGTTGATGTTTTACCACAATTAATAAAAAATGACCAAGTGGGCTTTAATAAAGGCCGTGAAACTTTGGATGGAGCTAGGAGATTCTTGGACATTATTGAAACGGTGGAGGCCCCTCGGACCCCTTCTCTGCTTCTCTCCATGGACGCGGAGAAGGCGTTTAACAGGGTCCATTGGGGCTATTTGGAATCTACTTAGAAACAGTCCGTCAAACCCACATTTTTTTCAATCTGCAATTATGTCTCTATATTCTAACCCTAGTGCTTCAGTCTATACGTCAGGTTTCCTATCATCACCTTTCACAATAACAAACAGCACAAGACAGGACTGCCCCATGTCACCATTAATCTTCGCAATGATATTGGAACCCTTTGCAGAACATATCAGAAAATCTGAAACTATATCTGGAATTTCAATTGGTTCTCGGGAACATCGCATAGGTCTTTTCCCAGACGATGTACTAATCGCGTTAACTGACCCTAAAAATTCGCTTCCGTCGGTCATGAATATTATACATGAATTTAGCGCCGCTTCTTACTATAAAATAAACGCATCAAAATCTCAAATCCTTAGTTATAGGGTTAAAAAATTCCATTACACGCGAAAAATCGAACACTTACAGCTTTAATTGGGTTAAGACCGCTCTCCCTTAGACCTCATGCACACGACCGTAAATACACCCGTTATTTCGGGTCGTAATTACGACCCAAAATAACGTGCCCATAGACTTCTGTTGGCCACGGGTACCTTCCCGTTTTCTCACGGGAAGGTGCCCGTGCCGTTAAAAAGATAGAACATGTTCTATTTTTTTATTTTACAGGCCGTGCTCCTATACTTTATAATGGGAGCACGGCTCGGAAAAACTGCCGGCTGCCCGTGGCCTGCCGTGCTCGTAATTACGAGTCGTAATTACGAGCACGGTCGTGTGCATGAGGCCTTACCTGGGGATAAAACTCACTTTTCCCACTTCAAATTTATTCAATCTCAATTATAGTGCTCTCTTAGATACAATTCAAGCAGATATTAAAAAATGAAATATTCAAGGTATCTCTTGGTTGGGCAGGATTTCTGCATTTAAAATAGTTATACTGCCAAAAATCTTATATATATTCATAAACATTCCCATTTTCTTACCTATATAAACTTCAATCGACTGTGCAAAAATACATTTGGGGTAAGACGAAACCCAGGGTTAAATCCAATATCTTACACTTAATCGTGAAGGGGGCCTAAACACTCCCTCGGCTGTCCAATTATTATAGAGCAGTGATTTTAGACCAAATGAGATCCCTCTGGTCAGAGGATAGAACAAAGCTATGAGTGGATGTTACATAGTTACATAGTTAGTACGGCTGAAAAAATACACATGTCCATCAAGTTCTACCAAGGGACGGGAAAAGGGAAGGAAAAATTTCTACACATAGGAGTTAATACTTTTTTGTTCTAGGAAATTATCTAACCCTTTTTTAAAGCCATCTACTGCCCCTGCTGTGACCGGCTCCTGCGGTAGGCTATTCCATAGATTCACAGTTCTCACGGGAAAGAAGGCTTGTCGCCTTTGCAGGTTGAACCTTTTTTTCTCCAGACGGAGGGAGTGCCCCCTTGTTTTTTGAGGGGATTTTACAAGGAACAGGATTTCACCATATTTTTTGTATGTGCCATTAAAATATTTATATAAGTTAATCATGTCCCCCCTTAGTCCTCGTTTTTCAAGGCTAAATAGGTTTAATTCTTTTAATCTTTCCTCATAACTTAAATTCTCCATGCCCCTAATTAGCTTCGTTGCTCTTCTTTGTATTTTTTCTAACTCCAGGGCATCCTTTCTATGAACTGGAGCCCAGAACTGAACTGCATATTCTAGATGAGGCCTCACTAATGCTTTGTAAAGTGGCAATATTACATCCCTGTCCCGTGAGTCCATGCCTCTTTTAATACACAACAATATCCTGCTGGCCTTTGAAGCAGCTGATTGACACTGCATGCTGTTATTGAGTTTATGATTTACAAGTACACCCAGATCCTTCTCAACAAGTGAATCCGCCAGTGTAGCTCCCCCTAGGACATATGATTCATGCAGGTTGTTGGTACCCAGATGCATAACTTTACATTTATCTACATTAAACTTCATCTGCCAAGTGGATGCCCAAACACTTAGTTTGTTTAAATCTGCCTGCAATTCATGAACATCTTCCATAGACTGAACTATATTACATAGCTTGGTGTCATCTGCAAAAATACAAATAGTGCTATTAATCCCATCCTCTATATCATTAATAAATAAGTTGAATAATAGTGGTCCCAGCACTGAACCCTGGGGTACACCACTTATTACCGGGGACCATTCAGAGTAGGAATCATTGACCACAACTCTGGATACGGTCCTTGAGCCAATTCTCAATCCAATTACATTATTAACTATATTTTCTAAACCTATAGTCCTATAGGCTTCTGCTTACCTCTTCATGAAAACAGATTAGGTTAGTTTGACAACTTCTGTCCTTAGTAAAACCGTGCTGGCTGTCACTTATAATACTATTTTTTGTCACATAATCCTGTATATAGTCCCTCAATAGCCCCTCAAACATTTTCCCCACGATGGATGTTAAGCTTACTGGTCTATAATTACCCGGGGAAGACCTAGAGCCCTTTTTGAAAATCGGCACCACATTTGCGCTGCGCCAGTCCCTTGGCACTATACCAGTCACTAGAGATTCTCTGAATATTATGAAAAGGGGGACAGAAATAACTGAACTAAGCTCTAGGGTGTAACCCATCTGGTCCCGGGGCCTTGTGCACATTTATTTAATTTAGCTTGGACCATATCTACATTCATCCAATTCAGTATATCAACTGATATATTAACAGCACTGGCACCGGCTACATCAGCTGCTCTTTCTTCAGTTGTATATACAGAGCTAAAGAACCCATTTAGTAACTCTGCCTTCTCTTGATCCCCTGTGACCAACTCCCCATTACCATTATCTAGGGATCCTACATGTTCAGACCTGGGCTTTTTAGCATTTATATACTTGAAGAATTTTTTGGGATTTGTTTTACTATCCTTGGCCACCTGCCTTTCATTTTGTATTTTTGCTGATTTTATTACCTTTTTACAGATTTTATTAAGCTCTTTATATTTTACAAAGGCTGCAAATGTACCCTCAGATTTGTATTTTTTAAATCCCCTTTTTTTGTCATGTATTGCCCCTTTCACAGAAGGTGTAAGCCATGTGGGTTTTAATTTGAGTCGTTTATACTTGTTACCTATGGGAATCAATTTTGCACTATAATAACTCAAAGTAGATTTGAAAATCTCCCATTTATCATTTGTACCATTATTTGACATTAGTTCTTCCCAGTCTATATCCTGAATTGCAGCCCTCATCCTGGGGAATTTGGCTCTCTTAAAATTAAATGTTTTTGCCCTCCCAGCCTGCGCTTGTTCTTTACAGTATAGGTAAAATTTAACTATATTATGATCACTGTTACCGAGGTTTTCACGAACATTGACATTCCCAACAAGATCTGCATTATTAGAAATGACCAGATCCAACAGAGCTTCACCTCTAGTCGGGTCTTCCACAAACTGGCCCATAAAATTTTCCTGCAACAGGTTGAGGAAATGTCTCCCCTTTGCAGTTGAAGCTGAACCATGACGCCAATTAATATCCCGGAAATTAAAATCTCCCATTATCACTACAGTACCCGCCTGTGCAGCCCGCTCCATCTGTTTATATAGCCGAACTTCCATCTCCTCAGTTATATTGGGGGGTCTATAGATTACACCAAAAGTAATTTTTTCAGTGTTTACCTCCCTTTCTAGTTCCACCCACAAGGTTTCAACCTCCTCACAGTATTCACCCACTATTACCTCTTTCACACTCGCCTTCATATCATTTCTCACATACAGACATACACCACCACCTTTCCTATTTGTCCTGTCTTTCCGAAAAAGTGTAAAACCCTGTAGATTTACAGCCCAGTCATGTGAAGAGTCCAGCCATGTTTCAGCAACACCAACTATATCTATATTTTCTTACAGTATCAAGGCCTCCAGCTCCCCCATTTTGCTTGCTAGACTTCTGGCATTTGTGAACATACACTTTAACTTGCCTTTCAGTTTTTCACTTTTATCAGAAATGTGATTTGACATTATTTGGGCATTTTTATTTACACTGCTGTTCTGTAACGAAAGGATCTCCTTATCTTGTTGTCTAGTCCTCTCCCCACATTCTGTTTCTCCCCCCAGCAATATAGTCTGACCCCTCTCTAACCTGGCTACCCCTTTTTTTTCTACATTGAACTTCATTTCCTGAATAACCGCCTTTTAAAACACCATTTAACTGCTTCCACAGCTTTTAAAACAAATTTCAATCCCCCTCTCAACTTTAAAGGAACAGTGTCATCACAAATAAATTTTTTATATGTTAAAGATGTTAGTGCTTTAATAAAAACGTTTATATTCATTTGTGTGTTTGTGTTTTACGGTTTCTTATTTTTACACTTTTTCTTCCCTATGGGGGCTGCCATTTTTTGTTCCATTTCTGTGTGTGTCGATTAACGACACACACAGACATGGAATACGGCAGCCACAGTCCCATAGGGACTGTGAACGGCTCCCGTCCCATTGACTGCCGTGTACGGCGTCTGTGTGGGAACTGCGCATGCGCCGCTCCCACACAGTCCTATTCGAAATTGGCGCCGTCCGGCGCCATTTTCCTGTGGACCGGAAGTCGCGGCCGGACAGTAATATTACTACTTCCGGCCACGGCTTCCGGACTTGTGCACATGGAACAGCGGCAGCAAACGGAGCGGACGGGCCGGAGGGAGCCGCGGCGGCAGGAGCAGGTAAGAGATTTCAATGTATGTTAGTGTTTGTGTGTGTTTACTACTGTATGTAAACCTACTACACTGTGGGTTACCTCAAAAAATGGCGACACACAGTGTAGGAGGTTAAACCTTTCAAACCCCTCGTTTATCCCGGCACTAGCCAGGATAAAGGAGGGGGGGATGCTGAGAGCTCACTAGAGCGAGGGCTTTTAACCCAATGTTGCAATGCTGCAATCTTGGGAACTAGCTCCATCTAGTGACCAAAAATGGGTAGTATTATAAATTAGAAAAAATTTATAATATTTCCTGACTCGCGAAAAAAATAAAAAAAATTTGAATAATGTTTAATCACCCACACACTAAATGTTTAATTTTTAAAAAAAAAACATGTTTTTCTGGCAACACATTCCCTTTAAGAGCGACATCTCTAGTTTGGAAACTAGTCTCTAGGAGAGAGGACCTTTTAAAATTTGACCAATACTCAGAACCTCTAGAGGTCCTAGAATTGGCAATACCTGGGTTGCGTCTCCCCATATGGAAGGAAAGGGGTATTCTAAATATAGGAATACTCTGGCAGGATTATCGTTTAGTATCCTTTCAATTCATCAATACCACTTATAGTATTCCACACACGGAATTCTTTACATTTCTGCAAATCCGCCACTTATTACAGGGTTTTTCTCCTCCAAATCACCTATCCGTATCTAGTCTTTTCAATGTTTGGCTATAGTCTCCCCAACCTTATAAAAAGGGCATCTCACGATGCTACCAGTTAATAAAAACAGGAAAACATTGACCCACTTTCTCACCTAAAAGAGGTATGGGAACATGATCTAAAACGTACAAATCTCTACAAACCAATGGGTATCGTCTTTCAACTCCATCAACAAAACGTCAAAATGTCTTGCACATCTAGAAAACTCTTGGAAATTTTTGTAATCGCTGGTATCTATCCCCAGGGAAACTCCAAAAGATATTTCCTAGGATTTCCCCTAATTGTTGGAAATGTAAGACCTCAGCGGGAACTTAACTACATCTCTGGTGGGAATAACCTGCAGTCATAACACTATGGACTAAAATGTTTGACTTATCAAGATTATGTAAGGTCCACATCACACTAAACCCAGGCCTGGCATTGCTAGGTTTAGGCCTAGAACAATTCCCTACTGATCATATCACAACCATATCACACTCTTTAATCACAACTAGGTTGAAAATTGGCCAACATTGGAAGGGCGACTGTCAGCCAACATTGAAAATGATAATCAAAAGGTATTAACGACAACTGTTGGCATGAACTTACTTATGCTGGCATTAACTGTAAGCGTTCTAAGCTACTATCGAAATGGAAACCGTGGCTAGACTCTCCACACAAACACTATTCCACCATCGTATTTTTAGGAAACTTGGTAATTCATTCACATTGTAGTATCCCATTCTTCTCTTGTCATTCGCACACATACGAGTCTACATTTGGTTGCAGTTGTGTCCTTATCATTGTATATGTATACACATAGCTGTTTTTTGTTTTTTTCTTTTATGTAATGTATTATTTGAATTGTTATCAAATGTACTTACCTTTCTTTGTATTTGCTATACCTTTCAATAAAAAGTTAATTGGAAAAAAAATATTAAAATTGAACCTGGTAAAAAAAAATAGAGCCCATCTAGCCTGTGTAGGGTTGAGTCTCTTGGCTGAATCTAGAAAGACTAAATTTTTATGGTCAGTGAGGACCGTGACTCGATGTCTCGCCCCTTTGAGAAAATGGCGCCATTCCTCCAAAGCCCATTTGATGCCCAGCAGTTCCCGATTTCACACATCGTAATTTTGTTCAGTGGGAGAGAACTTATGGGAAAAGAAGGCACAGGGACGGGGGTAAATGTGAGAAGTAGGACCCTGAGACAATACTGCTGCCACACCCACCTTGACTTTGACAGTGGGCAAACTTACAAAATCAGCAAGGGATAAAATACTTATTTCCTTCACTGTATATATATTCCCTAACTCCACTTCCAATACCCCCAGCCCCCCAGTAATGTTCCTAATTTAAACCCACCCACCAATCTATAATCACAATACCCCTCTACTTGACCCCTTGCAGGCCCAGAACCATCATGCCCGCCCACTGCCCAGCTTTGCTTAGCTCTGGGCTCACAATAGCGACTGCGGCATCTGAAGTGTTAAGAAGAGGGGTGACCCCCTCTAATAGTCTATCGCCCAACCCAACTACGCGATCACAGGCTGCTGATGATTGGCATGGCAACCTGGGGGCCTAATGAGGGGCCCCAGGTCTGCCATCTCTGCACTCCTATTAAGACTTGCCTCCGGCAGGGCTTAGTAGGAGTCTGTCAGAATCACAATATACTTCAGTACATTAGTAGTGCAATAGTATCATGCAAGCGATGCAATGATTGCTGGGTCAAGTCCCCTAATGGGATTAATGTAAAACAAAGTTTTATGTTTATGTACACAAAGTTAAAAAATAATTAAAAATACCCTCTAAAGCAGGGGTTTCAAGCAGCATGTGGCCCCTGACGCTGTCATCTGCGGCCCGTGGGACACAGAGCCGCTAGTGCAGGCTCTGCTCCGGGATTCTGTGGAATTCCTTGACTTCGATGTCCACATATGGACAGTGATGTCTGGGGCTTCCCCAGAGCCAGAGTCCCGGGCAGAGCGCTAGTATGTCTGGGGCTTCCCCAAAGCCGGAGTCCCGGGAAAAACGCTAGTATAGGCTATGCTCCGGGACTCTGGGGAAGCCTCCTACATCGCTGTCCAGTATCTACAGAGGGCACTGTGGCATTATCTACAGAGGGCACTGTGGCATTATCTACAGAGGGCACTGTGGCATTATCTACAGAGGGCACTGTGGCATTATCTACAGAGGGCACTGTGGCATTATCTACAGAGGGCACTGTGGCATTATCTACAGAGGGCACTGTGGCATTATATATAGAGGGCACTGTGGCATTATCTACAGAGGGACTGCCCAATCTTGACATGTGTGTCTGCCAAACGCTGCCAACTGAGCCGCCGGACTGCATTTAGCGACACAAACTGGAAAACTGAATTGTTGAAATAAGCACGTGGAGAAATATCTCAAATTTTAAACCTAGCGGTATTATTATAGTAATGTAGTATTATTATTATAGTAATGTAAGATTATGATAGTAATATAGTGTTATAGTAGTTCAAATAACTAATTGATTGACAATTTTTTATTGTATCAAATTTGAAAGTAATGCGGCCCTTCAACTTCCAATTTTTTCTATATGCGGCCCATTTACCCGGCCGAATTTGAGACCCCTAGGATAGACAGTGAGAAGAGTATACAGGGAATATAGGACATACAGTGAGGACAGTATACAAGGCATATAGGACATTAAATGAGGACAATATACTGGGAGTATAATACATATAGTGAGGACAGTATACAGGGAATATAGGACATACAGTGAGGACAAAACACATGGAATATAGGACATACCGTGAGCACAATATACAGAGAATATAGGACAGAGTTAGGACAGTATACTGGGAATATAGTACATATAGTGAGGACAGTATACAGAGAATATAGTACATATAGTGAGGACAGTATACTGGGAAACTAGTACATATAGTGAGGACAGTATACAGGGAATATAGTACATACAGTAAGGACAGCATACAGGGAATATAGGACATACAATGAGCCTAGTATACAGGGAATATAGGACATACAGTGAGGACAGAATACAGGGAATATAGGACACAGTGAGGACAGGATACTGGGAATTTAGTACATATAGTGAGGACAGAATACAGGGAATATAAGACATACAGTGAGGGCAGTATACTGAGAAAAAGTACAAAGCGTGAGGACAGTATACAGGGAATATAGGACATACAGTGGTGGCAATATACAGAGTATATAGGACATACTGTATGTCCTATATTCCCAGTATACTGTCTTTACTGTGAGGACAGTATACTGGGACTATAGGACATACAGTGAGGATTATACTAGATATTAGAGAATATACTATATACAGTGGGTAGAATATAAGGATAATATAGTACATATAGTGAGGACAGTATACAGGGAATATAGGACATACAATGAGGCTAGTATACAGGGAATATAGAACATACAGTGAGGACAGTATACAAGGCATATAGGACAAACAGTGAGGAAAGTATACTGGGAATATAAGACATACAGTGAGGACAATATACGAAGATTATAAGAGATACAGTGAGGGCAGTATACTGGGAAACAAGTACATAACGTGTGGACAGTATACAGGGAATATAGGATATACCATGCAGACAGTATACAGGGAATATAGGACATACCGTGCACACAGTATACAGAAAATATAGGACATACTGTGAGGAAAGTATACTGGGAATATAGTACATGTAGTGAGGACTGTATACAGGGAATATAATACATATAGTGAGGACAGTATACAGGGAATATAGGACATACAGTGCGGACAGGATAATGGGAATTTAGTACATATAGTGAGGACAGTATACAGGGAATATAGGACACAGTGAGGACCGTATACAGGGAATATAAGACATACAGTGAGGACAGTATTATGTTTTAGTTTCAGCTAATTGTCAGAGAAAAGAATGTACTTAGAAACTCCTTTATCGGAGAGGAAGACGGCCTGCAGGGGACTAGATCACGTGAAGTCACATTTTTCTGTGTTTCCAATGAATAACAGTCTAGAAAAGTCTATAAGTCCCTATCACATCACGTTTTTAGCCTCCACTTAATATATATGCCAGAAACCGCTCCCGACATATACGTTAAACATAGACAGTGACAGATACTAAACAGTGGCATCTGCCAAGCATAGACTACAATAGCGTACGTTAAATGTATGAGTCATTATCTCTCATGACCCCTTTCAAGACATACGTTAAACGGATGCCATAATAGCCTATAGGTGAAGGATGCCACTGTTCGGCATCTGTCTCCCATCGACGGATCAATTTAACATATACATGTCATGAAAATCTATTGTAAATCCTATGACGTATACATGAAACGGAGGCCTGTGACGTATACTATATGGTGGTATACGTCACCCATAGTCTCCCATGCTTAAAAACATATACCACGCATTGTACATTTGAGGGATTCCGTTGTATGGAATAGCGTATACCAGCCTGACTTAGGCCAAAAGGACACTTTTTTTTTTTACCCCTGTCAGGCTAGTGGAGACCTATGGACACTTTACTGTGTAGATTGGGACAGATCAACTAAACGTTGGGCTAAAAAGTGATCAATATCATGTCAAAATCTGTCAATTACAATATATGTGTAACACACCTCTGGGCCGACCTCTGTAAGCAGGGTGTATTGTAGTTCTCACCTCACTATGGCGCAGTGCCTCCACCCGAATCTTGCTAGGAGATCTATACGAAAGCAGGAGGGTCTTCCTCTTCTGCCAGGGGTCGACTCGGGAAACCCCCACCTGAGCTCAGTACACACTCACAAGCGGTTCTGGTGAAACTACTCAACCGTTTTATTTAGGGAAAGGTAAAGTCAGTTTCAATTTTACCAGTATAGGGAACGCCGCCCAGTTGTGTGCCGTCGTTTAGTTCGGGTCGTACAAGTAGGTAGGGACAGAGGTTTGGGAAGAACAGGGACCTCACTGTTTACTGTGTATTTGGGGTCCTAAAAATATGCTGGGGGACCGGCCCAGCCCAGCTCAACCCTGGCAGACCAGAGGGGAACATTCCATTAGTTTCTTGAGGTGGTTATCAAGGTCCTAATATTTGGGAACCAGGGGAGGGCCCGACCACATCCTCCCATATTATACCAGAAGAATAATTTCCTAGCAAAGTTTTCTAAACTGTAAAGAAGGAAAGGACCTAAAAAGGTGCAGAGCGTGTCCAAAAAGAGGGATAAGAAAGGACACCATCTATCAGTGAGACACCTGCCAGAAAATACCGGACCTGTCGATAAAGGACTCAGTCATAGCGTACCACACATCTATGTATTATCCTGGTGCTGATAGCGTGCCACTGCCTTCTAAAATAGACATCATGGACCGCTTGTTAAAAAGCCATTGCTTCTTCCGATAGTATCTTGTGTGTATAAACACCGTCCGGCATCGCCGCCAAAAAGGGATCTAACAAGTAGGTAGGGACAGAAGTTTGGGAAGAACAGGGACTTCACGGTTTACTGTCTATTTGTTCATGACAGATGGGGTCCTAAAAATCTGCCTTTGGCCTGATGAAGACACCGGTCCGGCGTTGCAACGCGTAGCCCTTGTCCCTGTATACTTACATTAAATTATGAACCTTGTTCAGCCCTTTTGCCTTTATTAGCAGCGCCTTTGGTCCCCTTTTTTCTCCTTTATTGCATTTACCTGACAACAAACACAGTTTTGTTGTGATTACGGATCCGGCAGCAGCTTTTTTACACTTCTCCCAGTTGTGATACCTGCCAGCGTCTACAACTTAAGGCGAGCACTTTCCAATTTTTAGGAGTTCTACTATAATTATCATTTACCTGCACTATGTGGCGTCGTGTCTCTTTTACTCTCTTAGGACTGAGTCCTGGAGGAGCATCAGCCGGAGGTGTAGGGACACAAACAATTTGCCCTCTGAAAGGGGCCCTCTGAAAGGGGCAGAGTCCTGGCTGGCCGTGATCTCTGTGGTCAGGTCAGAGTCCACAGTTGCCACTACCGCACCAGGAAGCAATACTCCTTCGGGTTTGGTCTCAGGCGGAGGGGTGGCCAGAAAACTACGGGACAAAGAATCCGCTTTAATATTCTTTGAACCAGGCCTGTAGGTAACAACAAAATTGAACCTGGATGATTTCCTAGACAAAATCTCTCTCCCTAACTTATCCCTTGATCAAAAAAACATTTTGAACAAAGAAATATCGTTAGATGAAGTCTTGGCTGCAATTGGGTCATTAATACCGAACAAATCTCCTGGCTCAGATGTACTTACAAACGAATATTATACATTTCTTAAGACACTACTGGCTCCTTATTTACTCAAAATGTTTCGCCAACTTTCCATTTCCGGGCATTTGTCCGAACGAAATGCTTCATGCCTTGATCATTACTTTACCAACAACGGGTAAATCCCCAGACCTTCCAGCAAATTTTTGCCCAATATCATCACTGAACACAGATTTAAAACTCTATGCAAAAATGTTAGCTACTTGCTTAGTTGATGTTTTACCACAATTAATAAAAAATGACCAAGTGGGCTTTAATAAAGGCCGTGAAACTTTGGATGGAGCTAGGAGATTCTTGGACATTATTGAAACGGTGGAGGCCCCTCGGACCCCTTCTCTGCTTCTCTCCATGGACGCGGAGAAGGCGTTTAACAGGGTCCATTGGGGCTATTTGGAATCTACTTAGAAACAGTCCGTCAAACCCACATTTTTTTCAATCTGCAATTATGTCTCTATATTCTAACCCTAGTGCTTCAGTCTATACGTCAGGTTTCCTATCATCACCTTTCACAATAACAAACAGCACAAGACAGGACTGCCCCATGTCACCATTAATCTTCGCAATGATATTGGAACCCTTTGCAGAACATATCAGAAAATCTGAAACTATATCTGGAATTTCAATTGGTTCTCGGGAACATCGCATAGGTCTTTTCCCAGACGATGTACTAATCGCGTTAACTGACCCTAAAAATTCGCTTCCGTCGGTCATGAATATTATACATGAATTTAGCGCCGCTTCTTACTATAAAATAAACGCATCAAAATCTCAAATCCTTAGTTATAGGGTTAAAAAATTCCATTACACGCGAAAAATCGAACACTTACAGCTTTAATTGGGTTAAGACCGCTCTCCCTTAGACCTCATGCACACGACCGTAAATACACCCGTTATTTCGGGTCGTAATTACGACCCAAAATAACGTGCCCATAGACTTCTGTTGGCCACGGGTACCTTCCCGTTTTCTCACGGGAAGGTGCCCGTGCCGTTAAAAAGATAGAACATGTTCTATTTTTTTATTTTACAGGCCGTGCTCCTATACTTTATAATGGGAGCACGGCTCGGAAAAACTGCCGGCTGCCCGTGGCCTGCCGTGCTCGTAATTACGAGTCGTAATTACGAGCACGGTCGTGTGCATGAGGCCTTACCTGGGGATAAAACTCACTTTTCCCACTTCAAATTTATTCAATCTCAATTATAGTGCTCTCTTAGATACAATTCAAGCAGATATTAAAAAATGAAATATTCAAGGTATCTCTTGGTTGGGCAGGATTTCTGCATTTAAAATAGTTATACTGCCAAAAATCTTATATATATTCATAAACATTCCCATTTTCTTACCTATATAAACTTCAATCGACTGTGCAAAAATACATTTGGGGTAAGACGAAACCCAGGGTTAAATCCAATATCTTACACTTAATCGTGAAGGGGGCCTAAACACTCCCTCGGCTGTCCAATTATTATAGAGCAGTGATTTTAGACCAAATGAGATCCCTCTGGTCAGAGGATAGAACAAAGCTATGAGTGGATGTTACATAGTTACATAGTTAGTACGGCTGAAAAAATACACATGTCCATCAAGTTCTACCAAGGGACGGGAAAAGGGAAGGAAAAATTTCTACACATAGGAGTTAATACTTTTTTGTTCTAGGAAATTATCTAACCCTTTTTTAAAGCCATCTACTGCCCCTGCTGTGACCGGCTCCTGCGGTAGGCTATTCCATAGATTCACAGTTCTCACGGGAAAGAAGGCTTGTCGCCTTTGCAGGTTGAACCTTTTTTTCTCCAGACGGAGGGAGTGCCCCCTTGTTTTTTGAGGGGATTTTACAAGGAACAGGATTTCACCATATTTTTTGTATGTGCCATTAAAATATTTATATAAGTTAATCATGTCCCCCCTTAGTCCTCGTTTTTCAAGGCTAAATAGGTTTAATTCTTTTAATCTTTCCTCATAACTTAAATTCTCCATGCCCCTAATTAGCTTCGTTGCTCTTCTTTGTATTTTTTCTAACTCCAGGGCATCCTTTCTATGAACTGGAGCCCAGAACTGAACTGCATATTCTAGATGAGGCCTCACTAATGCTTTGTAAAGTGGCAATATTACATCCCTGTCCCGTGAGTCCATGCCTCTTTTAATACACAACAATATCCTGCTGGCCTTTGAAGCAGCTGATTGACACTGCATGCTGTTATTGAGTTTATGATTTACAAGTACACCCAGATCCTTCTCAACAAGTGAATCCGCCAGTGTAGCTCCCCCTAGGACATATGATTCATGCAGGTTGTTGGTACCCAGATGCATAACTTTACATTTATCTACATTAAACTTCATCTGCCAAGTGGATGCCCAAACACTTAGTTTGTTTAAATCTGCCTGCAATTCATGAACATCTTCCATAGACTGAACTATATTACATAGCTTGGTGTCATCTGCAAAAATACAAATAGTGCTATTAATCCCATCCTCTATATCATTAATAAATAAGTTGAATAATAGTGGTCCCAGCACTGAACCCTGGGGTACACCACTTATTACCGGGGACCATTCAGAGTAGGAATCATTGACCACAACTCTGGATACGGTCCTTGAGCCAATTCTCAATCCAATTACATTATTAACTATATTTTCTAAACCTATAGTCCTATAGGCTTCTGCTTACCTCTTCATGAAAACAGATTAGGTTAGTTTGACAACTTCTGTCCTTAGTAAAACCGTGCTGGCTGTCACTTATAATACTATTTTTTGTCACATAATCCTGTATATAGTCCCTCAATAGCCCCTCAAACATTTTCCCCACGATGGATGTTAAGCTTACTGGTCTATAATTACCCGGGGAAGACCTAGAGCCCTTTTTGAAAATCGGCACCACATTTGCGCTGCGCCAGTCCCTTGGCACTATACCAGTCACTAGAGATTCTCTGAATATTATGAAAAGGGGGACAGAAATAACTGAACTAAGCTCTAGGGTGTAACCCATCTGGTCCCGGGGCCTTGTGCACATTTATTTAATTTAGCTTGGACCATATCTACATTCATCCAATTCAGTATATCAACTGATATATTAACAGCACTGGCACCGGCTACATCAGCTGCTCTTTCTTCAGTTGTATATACAGAGCTAAAGAACCCATTTAGTAACTCTGCCTTCTCTTGATCCCCTGTGACCAACTCCCCATTACCATTATCTAGGGATCCTACATGTTCAGACCTGGGCTTTTTAGCATTTATATACTTGAAGAATTTTTTGGGATTTGTTTTACTATCCTTGGCCACCTGCCTTTCATTTTGTATTTTTGCTGATTTTATTACCTTTTTACAGATTTTATTAAGCTCTTTATATTTTACAAAGGCTGCAAATGTACCCTCAGATTTGTATTTTTTAAATCCCCTTTTTTTGTCATGTATTGCCCCTTTCACAGAAGGTGTAAGCCATGTGGGTTTTAATTTGAGTCGTTTATACTTGTTACCTATGGGAATCAATTTTGCACTATAATAACTCAAAGTAGATTTGAAAATCTCCCATTTATCATTTGTACCATTATTTGACATTAGTTCTTCCCAGTCTATATCCTGAATTGCAGCCCTCATCCTGGGGAATTTGGCTCTCTTAAAATTAAATGTTTTTGCCCTCCCAGCCTGCGCTTGTTCTTTACAGTATAGGTAAAATTTAACTATATTATGATCACTGTTACCGAGGTTTTCACGAACATTGACATTCCCAACAAGATCTGCATTATTAGAAATGACCAGATCCAACAGAGCTTCACCTCTAGTCGGGTCTTCCACAAACTGGCCCATAAAATTTTCCTGCAACAGGTTGAGGAAATGTCTCCCCTTTGCAGTTGAAGCTGAACCATGACGCCAATTAATATCCCGGAAATTAAAATCTCCCATTATCACTACAGTACCCGCCTGTGCAGCCCGCTCCATCTGTTTATATAGCCGAACTTCCATCTCCTCAGTTATATTGGGGGGTCTATAGATTACACCAAAAGTAATTTTTTCAGTGTTTACCTCCCTTTCTAGTTCCACCCACAAGGTTTCAACCTCCTCACAGTATTCACCCACTATTACCTCTTTCACACTCGCCTTCATATCATTTCTCACATACAGACATACACCACCACCTTTCCTATTTGTCCTGTCTTTCCGAAAAAGTGTAAAACCCTGTAGATTTACAGCCCAGTCATGTGAAGAGTCCAGCCATGTTTCAGCAACACCAACTATATCTATATTTTCTTACAGTATCAAGGCCTCCAGCTCCCCCATTTTGCTTGCTAGACTTCTGGCATTTGTGAACATACACTTTAACTTGCCTTTCAGTTTTTCACTTTTATCAGAAATGTGATTTGACATTATTTGGGCATTTTTATTTACACTGCTGTTCTGTAATGAAAGGATCTCCTTATCTTGTTGTCTAGTCCTCTCCCCACATTCTGTTTCTCCCCCCAGCAATATAGTCTGACCCCTCTCTAACCTGGCTACCCCTTTTTTTTCTACATTGAACTTCATTTCCTGAATAACCGCCTTTTAAAACACCATTTAACTGCTTCCACAGCTTTTAAAACAAATTTCAATCCCCCTCTCAACTTTAAAGGAACAGTGTCATCACAAATAAATTTTTTATATGTTAAAGATGTTAGTGCTTTAATAAAAACGTTTATATTCATTTGTGTGTTTGTGTTTTACGGTTTCTTATTTTTACACTTTTTCTTCCCTATGGGGGCTGCCATTTTTTGTTCCATTTCTGTGTGTGTCGATTAACGACACACACAGACATGGAATACGGCAGCCACAGTCCCATAGGGACTGTGAACGGCTCCCGTCCCATTGACTGCCGTGTACGGCGTCTGTGTGGGAACTGCGCATGCGCCGCTCCCACACAGTCCTATTCGAAATTGGCGCCGTCCGGCGCCATTTTCCTGTGGACCGGAAGTCGCGGCCGGACAGTAATATTACTACTTCCGGCCACGGCTTCCGGACTTGTGCACATGGAACAGCGGCAGCAAACGGAGCGGACGGGCCGGAGGGAGCCGCGGCGGCAGGAGCAGGTAAGAGATTTCAATGTATGTTAGTGTTTGTGTGTGTTTACTACTGTATGTAAACCTACTACACTGTGGGTTACCTCAAAAAATGGCGACACACAGTGTAGGAGGTTAAACCTTTCAAACCCCTCGTTTATCCCGGCACTAGCCAGGATAAAGGAGGGGGGGATGCTGAGAGCTCACTAGAGCGAGGGCTTTTAACCCAATGTTGCAATGCTGCAATCTTGGGAACTAGCTCCATCTAGTGACCAAAAATGGGTAGTATTATAAATTAGAAAAAATTTATAATATTTCCTGACTCGCGAAAAAAATAAAAAAAATTTGAATAATGTTTAATCACCCACACACTAAATGTTTAATTTTTAAAAAAAAAACATGTTTTTCTGGCAACACATTCCCTTTAAGAGCGACATCTCTAGTTTGGAAACTAGTCTCTAGGAGAGAGGACCTTTTAAAATTTGACCAATACTCAGAACCTCTAGAGGTCCTAGAATTGGCAATACCTGGGTTGCGTCTCCCCATATGGAAGGAAAGGGGTATTCTAAATATAGGAATACCCTGGCAGGATTATCGTTTAGTATCCTTTCAATTCATCAATACCACTTATAGTATTCCACACACGGAATTCTTTACATTTCTGCAAATCCGCCACTTATTACAGGGTTTTTCTCCTCCAAATCACCTATCCGTATCTAGTCTTTTCAATGTTTGGCTATAGTCTCCCCAACCTTATAAAAAGGGCATCTCACGATGCTACCAGTTAATAAAAACAGGAAAACATTGACCCACTTTCTCACCTAAAAGAGGTATGGGAACATGATCTAAAACGTACAAATCTCTACAAACCAATGGGTATCGTCTTTCAACTCCATCAACAAAACGTCAAAATGTCTTGCACATCTAGAAAACTCTTGGAAATTTTTGTAATCGCTGGTATCTATCCCCAGGGAAACTCCAAAAGATATTTCCTAGGATTTCCCCTAATTGTTGGAAATGTAAGACCTCAGCGGGAACTTAACTACATCTCTGGTGGGAATAACCTGCAGTCATAACACTATGGACTAAAATGTTTGACTTATCAAGATTATGTAAGGTCCACATCACACTAAACCCAGGCCTGGCATTGCTAGGTTTAGGCCTAGAACAATTCCCTACTGATCATATCACAACCATATCACACTCTTTAATCACAACTAGGTTGAAAATTGCCCAACATTGGAAGGGCGACTGTCAGCCAACATTGAAAATGATAATCAAAAGGTATTAACGACAACTGTTGGCATGAACTTACTTATGCTGGCATTAACTGTAAGCGTTCTAAGCTACTATCGAAATGGAAACCGTGGCTAGACTCTCCACACAAACACTATTCCACCATCGTATTTTTAGGAAACTTGGTAATTCATTCACATTGTAGTATCCCATTCTTCTCTTGTCATTCGCACACATACGAGTCTACATTTGGTTGCAGTTGTGTCCTTATCATTGTATATGTATACACATAGCTGTTTTTTGTTTTTTTCTTTTATGTAATGTATTATTTGAATTGTTATCAAATGTACTTACCTTTCTTTGTATTTGCTATACCTTTCAATAAAAAGTTAATTGGAAAAAAAATATTAAAATTGAACCTGGTAAAAAAAAATAGAGCCCATCTAGCCTGTGTAGGGTTGAGTCTCTTGGCTGAATCTAGAAAGACTAAATTTTTATGGTCAGTGAGGACCGTGACTCGATGTCTCGCCCCTTTGAGAAAATGGCGCCATTCCTCCAAAGCCCATTTGATGGCCAGCAGTTCCCGATTTCACACATCGTAATTTTGTTCAGTGGGAGAGAACTTATGGGAAAAGAAGGCACAGGGACGGGGGTAAATGTGAGAAGTAGGACCCTGAGACAATACTGCTGCCACACCCACCTCGGAAGCATCAACCTCCACAATAAAGAGTTGAGTTTGATCCGGTTGGATTAGTACCAGGGCAGAGGAAAAGCACCCCTTAAGGAGCTCGAAGGCTCGGACCGCCTCCAGAGACCAGTGGAGGAGATGCGCACTTTTACGGGTGAGGTCGTAGGGGGGTTTGGCGATTACTGAAAAATTTTGGATAAAATGTCTAATAATTAGCGAACCCTAAAAACCTTTGCAGAGCTTTCAGGGAAGCAGGCCTAACCCAGTTAGATACCGCCTGGACCCTGGCAGGATCCATGCGGAAATCCTCAGGGCTAAGGATGTGTCCCAAGAAAGGCATCTCTTGAATACCAAAACTAAATTTTTCAAATTTAGCGAACAAATTATTCTCCCTGAGAAGGTGGAAGACAGTCCTGACATGTTTGACGTGCGAGTCCCAGTCTTTGGAAAACACCAAAATGTCATCTAAGTATACCACCAAGAAGAGCCCCAGATAGTCTCTAAAAATATAATTTATGAAAGTTTGGAACACAGCTGGCGCATTACATCGACCGAAGGGCATCACCAGGTACTCAAAGTGCCCTCTGGGGGTATTAAAGGCAGTCTTCCACTCATCCCCCTTATGAACTCTAATCAGGTTATAGGCCCCCCCCCCGCAGGTCAAACTTAGAGAACCATTGAGCCCCCTGAACCGGATTAAAGCGATCGGGGATGAGCAGAAGTGGGTTTTGGTTCTTTATGGTAATATTGTTAAGCTGACGGTAGTCGATACAGGGTCGGAGCCCCTCGTCTTTCTTCCCCACAAAGAAGAAAATAGCGCCTACAGGTGATGAGGGGCGGATGTACCCCTTGACCAGGTTCTCCTGGATATACTCCCTCATCGCTTCATGCTCAGGGCAAGATAGATTAAAGATTCTACCTTTGGGGAGCTTTGCTCCAGGTACCAGGTTGATTGCGCAATCGTGTATTAGATGAAGGTAACTCTTCAGAGGCTTTTTTTTTTAAAAGACGTCACTGAAGTCCTGAATAAATTCAGGAAGAGTGTTCCCCTCCTCAATGAGATTGACCCTTATGCTTGAGATAGGCTCGCACTGAGCTGAAACGTTGCACACGTGGAATAAAGGATCTCTATTTTTGAATATTTTGGAGTGCTGTCTCAATTTCTTCCTATCCTGACTGAGGGGTCACTCTTGGACTGTGGCCTGGGAGACGTGCACCCGTTCGAGAGAATTGAAATTGTCCTGTGCTGCTGATCTTTCTTTATCTAGATTGACCCTTAAGGTGGACATACAAGATGACAAACAGTTCTTACCCCAAGTAACAAGTTCCCCCGTCACCCAATCTAAGATGGGGTTATGCTGCGCAACCAGGGGAGACCTAATAAAATCTCGGTGGATAGCCCCTTAAGGACAAACATAGTACATTCCTCCAAGTGAATAGAACCGATCTTTAAACAAAACACAGGGGTAGACTGGAAAACGTGCCCGCAAGCTAACGAAGAGGATTCTACCCCTACCAGGGGAATAGGAACAGACAAATCAATAAGGGGTAAACCAATCAACAAAGCAAAACTGTGGGAAATAAAATTGGCAACGGACCCCGAGTCCACAAACGCAGAACTTATCCCAGTCTTGCCCAAAAATGACATCTGGGCTGGCAACAATACCTTATTAAAACGAATGGGAGATACCTGTGCGCCTAAGTGACCTCCCTGATGACCACTTAGGCGCGGTAGTTTTCCGGAGTCTTCTTTTTTGCATTTGGGACAGGCCCTGAGTAGATGGTCCACGTCTCCACAGTAGAAGCAGAAGGCATTTTTGCAGCGGAACTCCCTGCAAACTTTCGGATCTCCTGTGATCCCTATCTTCATCTGCTCCTCCTGGTAGTCAGCTAAAGAAGATGGCACTGGGACAGCTCTAGACCTAGGAGGATCGACTGGAGTAGGAGGACCGGACCGTTCCTGCCGACGCTCCGCTGCCGGATGCGTCAGTCGAAACGGACAGTGAGATTCATGAGCTAATCTAGGGAGTTGGGGGGGGGGGGGGTTAACCTACTAGCAGGTCTTTCAGGGTATCATTCAGTCCTAGCCCAAAGTGGTACCTCAGGGCTGAGTCACCCCAGGTAGATTCCACAGACCACTTCCTAAACTCAGAGCAGTACTTCTCTACCGGCCTCTTACCATGACAAAGTCCCCCTAACTGAGTTTCAGAAAACACTGTCCTGTCAGGTTCGTCATAGATATGTCCCAGGGCGGAAAAGAAGGCGTCGACAGAGGAGCGTTGGGGACTAGTGGGAGATAAGTAAAATGCCCAATCCTGGGGGTCCTTCAGTAGACCGGATATGATGATCCCCACACGTTGAGACTCAGAGCCAGAAGAATGGGACCGTAACTGAAAATAAAGCATGAAAAGATGCCAAAATTTTTATATCGCCAGAGAAACGATCGGGTAACTTTTTGGGGTTCCAGCACTGGTGCAGGAGGGTAGGCTGCCACGGGTAACACAGGGGCGGCCACCTGCGTGGAATGCTCCTGCTGGTAGACTCTCTGGGCCAGATCCTGCACCAATTGGGTGAAACCATGCATTTGCTCTGTTAACACTACCAAAGGGTCCATGGCAAACAAAGGCAAGACAACAGGGAAGAGCAGGTAAAAGGTCTGGAATTCTGTCATGAACAAATACACAGTATTGTTGTATGCTGCTGGGGAACCCGCTCGATCCACTATATAAGGCTACGCTACAGTGCAGCATTTAAAAGAAACAGGATCCTGACCTGTCCACAGAGTTTAAGGCAGCACAGAGTATTTCAAGAGATGAGCGTGCAGATTCAGAGCTGCTGTAAACTCTGCTCTTACCATTACGTAGCTCTCAGTCTGTTACCTCTCCTCCACTCCTGTCCTCAATAACACCTTCACATGATTGGCAAGTCACCACGTAATGGTAAGAGCAGAGTTCACAGCAGCACAGAGTATTTCGGGAGATGAGCGTGCGGATCTTGTGCGGGGTGGTGACTTGCCAATCATGAGAAGGTGTTATTGAGGACAGGAGTGGAGGAGAGGTACAACTGAAATACGTAATGCTAAGAGCAGAGTTCACAGCAGCACTGAATCTGCACGCTCATCTCCTTAAATACTCTGTGCTGCCTTAAACTCTATGGACAGGTCAGGATCCTGTTTCTTTTAAATGCTGCACTGTAGCGCAGCCGTATATAGTTAATCGAGCGGGTTCCCCAGCAGCATTTAAAAGAAACAGGATCCTGACCTGTCCAAAGAGTTTAAGGCAGCACAGAGTATTTAAGGAGATGAGAACGGCCGGGCACGGCCGGCCACGGGCAGCCGGTCGTTTTTCCTAGCCATGCTCCCATTATAAAGTATAGGAGCACGGCCCGTAAAATAAAAAAACAGAACATGTTCTATCTTTTTAACGGCACGGGCACCTTCCCGTGAGAAAACTGGAAGGTACCCGTGGCTAACAGAAGTCTATGGGCCCGCTATTTCGGGTCGTAATTTCGACCCGTAATAACGGGTGTTTTTACGGTCGTGTGCATGAGGCCCCGTAATGACGGGTGGCTACATGTGTGCACCCGTCATTACGGAAGTGTTGCTAGGCGACGTCAGTTAATAGTCACTGTCCAGGGTGCTGAAAGAGTTAACTGATCGGCAGTAACTGTTTCAGCACCCTCGACAGTGACTACCGATCACAATATAGAGTAACCGGTAAAAAAAAAAAAAAAAGACGTTCATACTTACCGAGAACTTTCTGCTTCCTCCAGTCCGGTCTCCTGGCTTTGGTGACGCGTCCCTCTCGACATCCGGCCTGACATTCCTGGATGACGATACAGCCCATGTGACTGCTGCAGCCTCTGCAGCCAATCACAGGCTGCAGAGGCCTCTGCAGCCAATCACAGGCTGTCGCGTCAGAAAAGAAGGTCGGACTGGAGGAAGAAGATGGACTCGTCACCAAGACAACGACCAGGTACGTATGAAATGCTTTTTATTTTAGTTTTAATCAGCAGCCTCTTTTCTCTATCAGTGATTGATAGAGACAAGTGGCTGCCGATTTGTATAATATTTTTGACCGGGTTCGGTCAAAACGGGTTCGGCCGAACCCGGTGAAGTTTGGATTCGCTGCGAACCGAACTTTTCCCAAAGTTCGGACCAAAACCGGGTTTCGGTTGTCCCGGTTCGCTGATCTCTAATCATTAAAAACAGTGAAATACTGTATCCTGTATCCCCTGCTGCCTGTATCCCATGCTGCCTGTGTCCTGTATCCCCTGCTGCCTGTGACCTGTATCCCCTGCTGCCTGTATCCCCTGCTGCCTGTATCCCCTGCTGCCTGTATCCTGTATACCCTGCTGCCTGTGTTCTGTATCCTGTATCCCCTGCTGCCATTGTTCCAGCGCTTTAGAAAGTTGGAGTCGTGTTGTGCCATCGGTCACGCCTGCTGTGTTTCACCACGCCTGGTGTCTGCTGCCGGGGTCCCATCTGAGCTTAGCCGTTACTACTGTCTGAACTGCTACAGGTACCCATGTGCTTGCACTATATAGACATTGACTTGGTACACTGTTTGGCCAGCTGCTATCCCGCTACGGGGGTATGGCCCAGTGGGTCCACATACCCACAGATCGTGACAATTAATTACAGCCACCTCCCTACAAAAGGACGTCTAGCCCCTCCTACCTTGTGTTTTTTTATGGCCTGTGTGGGCTTGGACAGAGGGTTTTCTCTGCTCATTAGCTTTGCAGTATGTTTTTGTTTTCATATGTTACGCTGGACTTCTTAGATTGAACTGGGAAATGTACAAAGGGTATTTCTTAATCCAATAGAATCCGTGAAGCTGCTGCTTGCAACCTACTATTGAACGATTTGGCTTGTTGTTGTACTAATGCACATTAACCTTTTCCTCCCACTAGGCAGTCCGAGATAGCGTCCCGTGGCACCCGATCAGAACCCCTTCTTAAGGAAGTGGAAAAGATCTTGACATGGACAGTTGAGACGAAGTCTAAGCAGTCAGTCCCAGGAGAAATTTCACTGAATCTGGAGATCTTTAAGCAGATCATCAGGATGTGGGGAGTGCCAGAGACCGATCTCATGATGAATAGGTTCAGCACCAAGGTGAAAAAAAATCTCTCCTTTATAAGGGCTTATTCAGACGAACGGGATATACGTCCGTGCAACGCGCGTGATTTTCACGCGCGTCGCACGGACCTATATTAGTCTATGGGGCCGTGCAGACATGTGTGTGATTTTTACACAGCGTTGGTCCGCTGTGTAAAAGTCACGACATGTCCGTTCTTTGAGCGTTTTTCGCGCATTACGCACCCATTGAAGTCAATGGGTGCGTGAAAACTACGCATGCCACACGGAAGCACTTCCGTGTGGACAGCGTGATTCGCGCAACAGCTGTGAAAAGGATGAATGAAAACAGAAAAGCACCACGTGCTTTTCTGTTTACAAACATCCATACGGAGTGTCATAATGATGGCGTCTGCGCGAAAAGCACGCAGCATATGCTGTTAAGTGCCTTTTGCGCAGGCAAAACGCCACGTTTTTTGCGTGCGCAAAAAGCACGCGCTCGTGTGAATCCGGTCTAAGGGTGACAATCCCTTTTGCAGTGGATTCCCTGTCCATCCATAGGAGGTTCAGGCTGGCCTACATTTTCCTTTCCCTCTGGTTTCCTTGATACCCAGGGTATTAAAGAAAGTTAGGCAAGAACATGCCACGGTAAAAAAAGCCATCATACCATTCTGGCCACAGAGGTCATGGTATTTCCAACTCATTCAGATGAGTCGAGGTTGTAACTGAAGACTTACCCAGTGCAGAACTTGGCATTTCAGAGCACTCAACTCTGTCAGGACCTGAAAAGTCTCAAAGTTGACCAGCCCCTTTTATATTCTAAACGGCTCTCCAATGAATTTATAAAGTCCTGCTCCTGATCTTTTCGGCTTGGTATTCTACTCAAGGAATCGATAGTCCCAACTCGGGGTTTAACAACATCCTACATTTCCTGCAGCGATTTAAAAAAGGATTCTATCGACCTGAAAGGTCCAAATTTAGTGCAGGTCCACCTTTTTGCGTAAGATCCTTGACACAACAGCTCTTGGTGAATAGGTTCCTGAAATGGTCTTAAAAAATGAGACCTACCAGCCTCGGACCTGTGGAAAAATGGGACTTTGCTGTAGTCCTAAAAGGTTTATGCTCTTTTACCTCTGAACCTCTGGAAGAGGTCTCACATAATTACCTATCCTAAAAGGTTATTTCTTCCTGGTCATAATCAGGAGTGGACACAGACGGTGGAGAGCCCCTGTGCAAGAGGGGTATATGGGCCCCATGCTCTCCAATAGTTTATCATTGCACACCACGTTGTATCTCTCCAACGATACGCTACTAACTGCGAGCCACTGTCTCAGCCATTCACATGCAATGTACTGTGCTCAGTTTGCACATGTGGTATGTTTGCTCCGGTCATAACATCTGTCAAAAGAATAGAGGAGCTTCAAGTCTTGTCATCAGTGGATCATACATCTGATTCCTCCATGATTGTCACGTAGGGTCCGTGGACCAACTGGGCCATACCACCTTGGCAGTATAGCAGCTGGCCAACAGGGCGCAGGTCACAGTCTATAGTTCATATAGGGTACCTGTGGCAGCTCGGACAGTAACCAGGCAGCCTCGGCTGGGACTAGGCAGCAGGCAGACGACAGGCGTGGTATAGCAGGACAGGCGTGATATACAGCACAGCACGACTACAACTCAGCATGGCACTTGACCAGGATAGCACGGGATACAGGAACAGGAAACACTGCAAACTGGAAAACACTAGGAGACCATTTGCTTAGACAAACTAGGATATGACAAACATTGCTCAGGCCTGGAAGAAAGGGACTGGGCCCTTCTTACAGTCCAGGGCACTCATGGGCTGATTACACATTAAAGTCTGGTGCGTGCTGCCCCTTTAAGAGCGGGCACGAGCGTGCGCACACACACCCCCTACAGGACCCAGCCGAGGTGAGTGGAATTGAGCGCTAGCGTCTCCTGAGGAGACTGGGGCCAGCGCCCGCCGACCGATGGCTGTGGCCGTCAGGAGGTGAGTGAACCCGACGGCCCATGGCCATGGACATGACAGTATCCCCCTGTTCTTGGGGCCAGAGCGAGAGAGAAACTTCTACAGAAGGGTAGGAGCATTGAGGTTCTCCTCTGGCTCCCAGGACCTCTCTTCAGGACCAAACCCCCTCCAATCCACCAATTAAAAAGTTTTTCCTCTCACTTTCTTGGTGTCCAAGATCTCATTAACCCCGAAGGTGTCTGAAGGACTGCTGGAGGCAACCGCAGGGCTAGGAGTCTTGGTAAAGCGGTTCAGAACCACCGGTTTCAGGACAGAGACATGGAAGGAATTGGGGATCCTGAGGGTAGGAAGCAGCCGAAGCTTGTAGGCGACAGGGTTGATCTGCTGCAGGATCTCGAAGAGTCCGAGGAACCTGGGAGCAAATTTGTATGATGGCACCCTCAGTCGAATATTCTTGGAGGACAGCCAGACCTTCGTGCCAGGAAGAAACGGAGGAGTTTCTCTTCTCCTTGTGTCCGCCTTCAGTTTCATGCGGTCGACTGCCAGCAGGATGGAGGATCGAGTCTGCTGCCAGATCTGCAGAAAGTCCCTAAAAGCCATGTCAGCAGCTGGTACCTCGGACGTATCAGGCACCGGGAGAGGAATTTGTGGGTGTTGGCCATAGACAATAAAGAACGGTGTATTCCTTGTGGACTCGCTGGTGTGATTATTGTATGAGAATTCAGCCCACTGGCGCAAACTGCACCCAGTCATCATGCTGCTTGGAGATGAAGTGGCGTAAGTAGTTCTCCAAGATCTGATTGATCCTCTCGACCCGACAATTGGACTGAGGATGGTAGTCCGAGGAAATGTCCAACTTTACACCTAGGAGTCCACAGAGGGATCTCCAGAACTTCGCTGTGAATTGAACCCCCCGATCAGACACATTATGCTGCGGCAAGCCATGCAGGCGGAAGATGTGTTGGATGAAAAGCTTGGCCAGTTGAGGAGCAGAAGGAAGACCGGTCAGAGGAACGAAGTGGGCCATCTTCGAAAATCGATCCACCACCACCCAGACAGCACTGCATCCAGCAGAGAGTCAGGTCAGTGATCAAGTCATAGCTATATGCTGCCAGGGAACATTGGGCACAGGCAATGGCTGGAGCAGGCCAGCAGGTCTGGAGTGAGCGACCTTGTTAGCTGCACACACTGAGCAGGAAGAAACAAAGTCCATAATGTCCTTGGGCAGCGTGGGCCACCAGAAATGACGGGCAATCAGATCCCGGGTCTTACACGTCCCCGCGTGACCTGCCAGTCTAGAAGAGTGTCCCCAGTGCACAAAAGTCCTCTGTGGAGGAATGTCCCCCAACTTGCAGGGAATTGACAGAGACAATGCAAGACGGATCAATAATGTTCTGTCGAATTTCCATGGTGTCCTCTGTCTCGAAAGCCCTGGACAAGGCATCTGCCCTTACATTCTTAACGGCCGGGCGATAATGGAGCTCAAACTGGAACCTGGTAAATAACAGCGACCACTCGGCCTGACGAAGATTCAGCCTTTGGGCCGTCTAAAGATAGGTGAGGTTCTTGTGGTCCGTAAAAATCAGGATGGAATGAGCTGCGCCCTCTAGTAGATGTCTCCACTCCTCCAGGGCCAATTTGATGGCCAGTAACTCCCGATACTCAATCGAGTAGTTGCGTTCAGCGGAAGAGAAGAGCTTAGAGAAATATGCACATACCATTGACTTGCCCTTTGAACCTCTCTGGAATAGGAGTGCACCAGCACCGACAGAGGATACGTCCACCTCCAACTAGAACTGTAGAGAAACATCTGGATGATGGAGGATAGAGGCTGACGTGAAGGCACTCATCACGCTATTGAATGCAGACTGTCTCGGGAGTCCACACCTTGGCATTCATACCCTTCTTAGTGAGGTTAGAGATAGGAGATGTCAGTGAGAAGTTTGGAATAAACTGTCTGTAAAAATTAGCGAAACCCAGAAAGCGATGTATGGCCCTCAAGCCTTTAGGGCGTGGCCACTCCAGGACGGACTTTACCTTTTCAGGATCCATCTTGAGACCCCTATTCGAGACAATGTAGCCCAGGAAGGGTAGAACATCTTTCTCAAACACGCACTTCTCCAACTTGGCGTACAGTCGATTCTCCCTTAAC